>NW_026606185.1:40752500-41952500 GCF_029834395.1 Sorex fumeus | reverse complement strand
TCACTAGGGCCCTACAGCAAAAACCTGATGCCCTAAAGCATGGGATTTGATCACCCCTATCTTAGCACAAACTTCAAATGTCGTTTGACTTTAGAATTCTTTAAATCCTGCTACAGTGCTTAACTGGAAGAAGACAGTGAATTTCAACAACTGACATATACTGTTGTGTAGGGGATTTTATCCCCCCTCCCTCTTGTTTAAAACATTGTAGGCAGTACCTTGAATCAAGATAGCTTATTTGAAATTTCTGGAAAAAATAAATTAAGTTTTCCTAGCTTCTTTCCTGATATACTGCATGTTTATATTGCATAATATATTTCTCATCATTACTTTTGGGCACTTGCACATAGAAAGTCCTATTTTCTTGCTTTCGATTTAGTCAAATTCTGCTCAAACTTTAAACCACATTTCAAATATCTCTCTGAAGCTGTTTCTTATTTTCATAGCTCTCACTGATTTTGTCCTTTATTCTCTTATGGTGAGGATGCTGTCTCCTGCAACAATTGAACAATTAATTATCATATGTTTTTGTATGCTGTCATTTCTTGCTTTCTACCCTGTATATGTTTTAGTAATGTGCTAGCATTAATTGGAAACATCTGATTTTTTTTTAAAGTGCCTTCTCAGCGTGCATTTTCCGTACTTTATTTATAGAAGTTATTTGCAAATTCATGTTTATCTGTCGGTCTTTAATGGTTTTGGTTTGGAGGTGAAGAGGGATGGAAGGAATTTTGAGAAACAGAAGTTTCCCTATAGAACAAAAGACACATTTAATGAATATGGATTATTTACATAGAATTTGTTTTATGAATTTTCCACAGCATTTGAAAATCACATCATGGTTCTCTCACTCTTGATTTTTACAAAGACCCTTTTCTCTGTTGTTGCTTGGTATGTACTTTGGGAATGCAAATTATTCCTTTAACATTAGAGCAAAGCAAAACATAATTAGAAAGGGAGATCAAAGATGCATCTTCTAATACATCTCAAGGCCAAATATTAATGATTTCTGAATGATCTTCTATTTTACTAAATAGTGTCACACAATAATCAAAAGTTATGCTGCTATACTTAATCATGCATTAACCTCTGTATTTTTGAGAAGAATGGTGTGAATATGTCCAAAATAGCATTGATCCACTTTAGCATTGCATGTGGACTATTTGTCTGGGCAAAGTAAAACCGAGTCTGAAAAGTAAAGAAAGCGGATATACTTTTAGACATGTAAGCATAAATGATAAGTAAGAAGAAATAAAAAATCAAAACACCGATTGGAATAACCAGTTCCTATGAAATTCTTTTCAGCTTAGAAAGAGGTGGAACTATTCGTTATAATAGCATAAAAGTGGCAGTATTCCACATAATTGTCTACCTGGCCTGGTATTCCAACTATTATGATAAAATGTCAGATCAACTGTGACACTTAATGACACTACATACTATACTTTGTCTTATAAGAAAATGAGATCTATTCTAATTTTCAACTGATATATGAAAACACAATAATAAAGAGGAGTGAGAAAATCTTTCAGACCCCTGGCATTTTTTTAAAATGTTGCTTTTGCTTTTAATATCATGTAGATGAAGAACAAAAGAGAGAACATAAAATTTTCTTGAAAAAGCTCTGCAAAGGGTAATCATACACTGAATTGACCAGTTCATTACCCAGAATGGTCCAGGAGAGACGATTAATTAGTCGATGTGTAATGAGTCTTTTGTCCTAGAAAGGAATTTTAGTGATATCTTTGGAAGTAGGTTTATCAACATGTCACAAGATTTCAAAAAGTGTTATATTTATCAGTTTTAGGAAAATAGCAGTGTCTTTTTTTCTGTATTTAGTCTCATTAATACCCCTCACTTACTAAGAGGAGAAAACCTACTAGGTTGTACAATGTTTACCACCCCATGCTAAACCCAATTGTGTGACAGTTTTTGTGAAGCCTCAAGATGAACTTGTTCTCACACCTGAAAATATTGACATTGGAACAAAATTTTCAGTTATGAATTCACATTGCTTTCTGTTCCAGAGACTTGGGAAAGTTGAAATTGTTTCTTAATTCATTAGCTTGATGGAGTGTCACTAAGCTGAATATATGGAAACAGCGGAAAGTATACAAATAAAAATCACATGTTTTAAGGTGGGGAAAAATACATACATGTATATATATATATATATATATATATATATATACATATATTCTGTAAAATTCATGGACATAAGTTGCTCTAGAAACCGTGTAACTAAAAAGAAGGCATCTATGTTTCATTGTCATAAATTCAAGCAAAATAGCATCATTAGATAGACTATTGGTTTACAAGTTATTGCCTTTACTCTTTATATCTTCTATAAGTATGTGCCTATCCTCCTGCATTATTTGTTTATACTAAATGCACATAACACTACATTTTCATATATATGCATATATGCGTCTGTTTTTCAAAATATTTCCATAATATTAACATGCATTATTGAAATTTCTTCTTCACTCTGACTTTGTATCTGAATCCTAGTACACACCACATAGATTTTTTTTACATTTTCAACTGATAAGATCACATATTTTCTTTATAACTCCTCAATGGCTTCCTAATACACTTCAAATCACATCTCTGTCCTTTAAGATGATAATTACAAATTCTTATTTGTCATCATTAAGTCAACTGATAATTGTTTATTTACTTAAAACATTGTCTCTCCCCCCAATCAAATATTTTGCTTATTTGTTTTATATTGTTTTATATTGTTTTTCCTTGAACACTCCCAACACCTTGATCTTACCTTTTATACTTGCTCAACTCTTACTGGGACCCTGAAAATCTCAGACATTTTATACTGACCCTGTTCATGCCAATACTTCCAAAGAGCCTATTTTGATTGCCTAACATAAAAGTGCTCCAGCTATTCCTACAATTTCTCTCTCATACCTCACTAGGTAATTATTTTTGCTTGTTTTTTTCTTTGCCCACAATTTAAATTAGTTTTGTTTTAGGTCTGTCTTCCTCAGTAAAATCCAAATTCCTTAATATTAGAACTATTATTTTTCTTGCTTTTGTCTAGGGCTGGAGTGATGGAACATCAGGTAGGGCATTTGCCTTGCATGTGGCCAACCCAGGTTCGATTCTTCCTCCCCTCTTGGAGAGTCTGGAAAGCTACCGAGTGTATCTCGCCCGCATGGCAAAGCCTGCCAAGCTCCCCGTGATGTATTAGATATGCCAAAAACAGTAACAACAAGTCTCACAATTTGTTGTGAGACGTTACTGGTGCCCACTTGAGAAAATTGATGAACAATGGGAGGACAGTGCTACAGTGCTACTTTTGTCTATTTTTCTAGTAAAAGGAAGAACGACTTACTCAGAATATGTGTCCAACAAATGCAGAAAGAATTCCTTGAAATAAGAGACTAAAAGAGTACAGAGAAATCATAATCCAGTTTTCTTTCTCTTCTCTTTTTTTTTTTTTTTTTTTTTTTTTTTTGCTTTTTGGGTCACACCTGGCAATGCTCAGGGATTACTCCTGGCTCTGCACTCAGGAATTACTCCTGGAGGTGCTTGAGGGAACTACAGAGGGAACTACAGGATTGCTGGGATTGAACCCAGGTCAGTGCAAGCAAGGCAAACGCCCTACTCCCTGTACTATTCTCTCTGGCCTCAGATAATCTAGAGTTTTCAATTGCATCATTGTAGGTTATTCTGAGATATGGAGAAGTGTTTAGCACTTGGATTCTTTTTCAAATTATAGCTCACAATGCTATGGATTTGGGGAAATAATATTAGATGGATGAGCTTACTTTAAAGTACACATGTGTCTGTGCATTTGTTGCTTGCTGCTTAAGAGTATTTGAGTTGCATTTTTTTGTCTACACAAGGTAAATGAAAATGTTGAACCTGGCTATTATCAAGTTCTAAGGCTCACTTTCTATAAATGATTTTCATCAAATCATCTTAGTCCTTCAACATCAGTTTGCCTATTTTTAATGTAAAATATATCTGAGTTTAATTATGAAGTGACCCAGAAAACCACTTGGAAAAAGAATCTCTCAAAATGTATATATGAAATAATAGTTTGTGAAGTACAGACAATGAGATTAATATGCTCTGAAGAATCATAAATGGTTTCATTTTTGAGACCAGAGTTAGTTCCTGAAAGGTTCTTAGTTTTCTTAAGGGTGAAAATGAGTGAAGACATCAACTGAAGGAATGAGGATGATAAATAGTGACAAAACAATATTCCCTTGTGAGAACTTGCTCAGGCTGTAATTATTTCTTTAACATTTATAACCCTTTTATGTGTTATATTAGTGAAATATCTAGGAATAAAGGTAAAGGTAAGGTAAAGGCCCTTCCGTTGATCGTCGATTTGCTCGAGCGGGCCCAGTAACGTCTCCATTGGAGACTTTGTTGTTACTGTGTCTGGCATATCGAATACTCTCGGTAGCTTGCCGGGCTCTCCGAGAGGGGCGGAGGAATCGAACTCGGGTCGGCCATGTTGGCTGCTTGTAAGGCGAACGCCCTACCCGCTGTGCTATTTTTTTAAATGCAGTCCTCAAAGTCATGTTACAAATCTTCTCTGACTTTTTGGTATTTTTTTTTATTATGTTATTTAAATTCATGGGATCTCATTGTTTATCTGTAAAATGGATTGATAATGCCTATCTCATGCAAATACTTTGACATTTAAGTAAAAGAAATACAGAAATACTATCTACCACTTAATACTTGTCATGTTCTATTAATCATAGGTGTCATCCCATCATCCTTAGATGAGACATGAAGACTGTCTTTTGGTTCTAGATTTGTTATAAGGTATTTGTTATAAAATATATTAATAAAGATGATATCCTTGCTACATATTAAGAGACAATCATAACCGGGCAGCGATTAAGCCACTTAACTTGGGGATAAGTTAACTAAAGGGTTAAGCTAACTGCAAGTGTTAAGCTACTTAACTAGCATGTATTTTCAAGTTAACTAAAGATTTAAGCTAACTGCAAGGGTTAAGCTACTTAACTTGCATGTATTTCCTCATAGTTTAATCCCTGGTACCATTTATGGTTCTGTAAGCACTTCCCAATAACCCCCATCTCCACAAAGAAAAACAAAATCATGGTTTAATAGGAGCCTCTCCACAGAAAAAATGTATTCATTGAACCTATCCACTTATTATGCTAGGAATCCCTGCCCATTCCCAAGAATTCAACTTCATTACCTTTAATTTAAAAGCATTTAGCGACATACTTGGGTCACTCTGTGTTCAAAAAGCGGCAGATAGTTTCCTCACTGTGAAATATATATTTACATATATTTATATATATACAATATATACATATATATAAATATATGTATATATTTATATGGGACAGAGACAGACAGGCAGACAGAGACAGACAGAGACAGATGACAGAGAAGGACAGAAAGAGACAGACAGACAGAAGTCACTAGGACTCAACAAAAAAGGCAGAAAGTCAGAGAACTATAAATGATTAAGTTTCTAATTGAATGGTACAAACTAAAAGGAGGGAAAGAAATTCAAGAAGGATGTGGGCCTCAAACTGTCATTTGAAAGATCAGCAGCAAATGAATATGCAAAAAAAAAAAAGAGAGTGAGAGAGCAAGCATTTCAGGTGATGGAAATTGCTGCAAGTGGATGGAAATGAGCATGCCCTAATCGCAGGAAGTGGGTGACTAAGGCTGACTACTCACAGTGGGAGGAGGAGGAGTACAGGGAAAGATAAATTGAAAAAGCAAAGTTCACATGAGATTTTAGAAGGCTTTAAAAATCAAGCTGGTGAGTTTAGAAACTAAGTTCCACATGAACTATATATATTAAAAAAAAATTCTCGTCTTACTTTGCAGATGAAAGAAGGGGATTTGGAGTCAGCCAGTCTCTAGACTCCAATGGTTGACTCTAAGTGATGATTTTCCAATCACACTAGTAAAATGTGCAGTGTCCAATATGATAAAACTGCCCATGTAGGAGCTCAGAAATAGTACCTCCACCTTCATACATTTAAAATGGGATTTAATTTTTCAGATATTTTATTTAAATTTGTATTCTTAATAAATATATATGTATATATGCATATAGCTATTACAAAGCAATCCATATATATGGGGATACACACACACGGATATCCCTGTAATAGCAGCATGATATTCTGAAGAGAAAAACATTAATCAAGACTGTGTAATTCTATTTGATGCTCTTATCCTCAGGATAGTGAAAATCTGATGGATTAAAACAGCGTAATAGACTTACAGCCTTTACAAAACTCTCTGGGATGTTTCTGGGGTGAAAATCAGCAATTTTGAATTCTGGTGAGCAGCAAATATTGTTTGGGCAGACTTTTTAATATTTCTGGTCTCAGAAACCTAATCTTTTCCCATTTGGGGGTGACAGTGACCTTAAATCAGCTATTCACAATCTGTTGGCAAGTGAAATCAAAATATATGCTTAGACAACCTTTTTTGCACATCTTCACGGAGGGAAAAAATAATAAAAGAACTTCTCAGCCCAGAATATAAACTATACTGACAATTACACTCGGCCTGCCGAGACATTTCCTGTGCTAAACTCCACGAGGAGAGTAATGCAAAGCTGCCTTGCACATGGAGAAAAATCAATTTCATAAGAGATATATCTTCATGTGTCATGATCCAGTGTATGATTGTGGCCTTTGATGTCTATTTAGCTGGCAGCAAATTTACAACCATAACTTTTAATTCCCAGCAATGAGTGCAGCAAAAATAACTTAACAGTTAAATAGGAACCTTGTGCATATTGGGTGACTGTAATCAACTGCCAGGAATGACCTTGAAATTGGACATTCCTCTCTGCTTAAGCACCATTAGCAATATTTTTTTCAGAAAGCAAACCATTTAGCTGGTTGGCAAAAAAAAAAAAAATACCGATAAAAATCTACTCTTGGCTACTCTCTAAATTGCATTGCACTATCTGTTCACCAGCTGAGGGTGAAGAGCATTGTATATTAAAAGATTTTCGTTGTGTAATAATGTGAATACCAGCAGCAGTAATTATAAAATCAATAATTCGTAATAAATATGTCCTCCTCATATAATTACTAAATGATTGTAAAACCAATATTATGCACTAGTTAGAATGGAAAAGGTTGCCGTTAAAGACTTTCTATATTACACATTATTGTTCAAATCTTAAACACCCTTGGTCAAATGAAGCAAAGCTTCATCCTCATCAGAAACTAAATGCTATTTCCTTCAAGCTACTAAAAATTATTTGATTTATGGCAAAGCTAATGATTTGATCAAATACATGTCTTCAACATAACTGTGTGAGGTATCTTTGCTATCTCCTTTGTTTTGCTTTAATCATGTTATGATTTTTACCTCAATGAAAGTATGTGTCTGTGTGCTCATCATTTTCTTTGGGAATTCATCTGCTTAACATCCTTCATGTCTTATAAGTAATACAGAGCCAAGAAAAAGTTTTCACTAGCTCTTATATTTCAATTTATTGCACAGAGGAACAAATTTGCAAAGGGAGAAAGTGCTCAACTTTCCCTTTTATGAAGAGTGTGTTTTAGTATTTTTGTTTCAGTCCTACTGTGGTGGTTAGGGGAAGAAAATGACAGGGGGAAAAAAAGAATAAAGTAGTTCTTAATTTCAAGTGGTTTGTTATCTAAATGGAATCAATAGCATTTTGGAAATATTTTAGGATAAATTATTTTTATGCCACACTGACTGAGATGGTAGTTTTAAGTCTTATGATCTTATCAAATATGGGTCAGCACACCTGATTAAAACTCTCACATGTGACCACATCATACAGAAAAATCTAATAAGACTGATACCAGCATAATCTAGATGAAAGTGTTCTGTGCTCTTTTCAGAACTTTAAGGGTTTAGGTGTGTTCTATATTATAGAGAATTACATTATAGAAAATAATATACCTTATATGAAAGCTACTGATTTCAGAGTTGCCCTCACTGTAAATGAAAAACCTAGTTGCTTCTAACAATTTTGGGGAAGACCCAGCTCTTCTCTTTTGCCTTGTGTGTTCTTTTATTAGTCACACAGAGCTCCCTCTGCACTTCATTCTGCTCACCAAGTATATGGTATTTACTATACACCAAGCAGTCCGTAATATCAGCTGGGTGTCCTACTCAATTATAATACTCTTTACATAAAGATAGCATCAGTTTTATCTTTTCATTCACCAACCATTAACTCTTATTTAACGACTTACCCAAACTGTTAGTAAGGCTTCATGTGAGCAAGGATCCAACACCACATCTTCAACCAGAGTGTTCACTTTCCTCTTCCACCATTGTTCCATTCCCCCCAACTTTCAATTCACCTGCATCCCCACCACCTCTAGAAGTTCCATACTGTAGACTGGTTCTACAGTTCCGTTGCCTTTAGAAATTTGAAATTTTCTTACTATAACTCTTTATTTCCCACATATGAGACGGATCAGAGGTTATCTATTCCTGTCCTGCTGCCTAATTTCACTCAGCATGGTATTCTCCAGTTCTACCCCTGTAGCAGCAAATCTCATTATTTAGTTTTTTTTTCTTACAGCTGAATAAATCTCATTGTTCCATTTTGTACGTATGACCATTGTGTACATATCCAATCATCTGTTCTTGGACAGTTGAGTTGCTTCCAGAGTCTTTCTATTTTGAATAGTGCTACAATGGACGTAGGAATGTTCAATGTTCTAACATCTTTTCTGAATAGTTTGAGACTTTCAGGAAGATACTATATGAAGCATACTATGGCTGGAGTCATAGCACAGCGGGTAGTGCATTTGCCTTGCACGCGACCGACTCAGGTTCAATTCCTCCATCCCTCTCGGAGAGCTCTGCAAGCTACCAGAGTATCTCACCCGCGTGGCAGAGCCTGGCAAGCTACCGTGGAGTATTCGAAATGCCAAAAAACAGTAACAACAAGTCTCACAATGGAAACACTACTGCTGCCCGCTCAAGCAAATTAATGAACAACGGGAGGACAATGCTACAGACAGTGCTACTATGAAGCAAGGTAATATGGAAGCTCAGTTCTTCCTTTATTTTTTGTCTTTTTTGGGTCACACCCAGCCATACTCAAAGATTACTCCCGGTTCTGCACTTAGGAATTACTCCTGGCAGTGCTTGGGTTATCATATGGGATAACAGGGATCAAATCCACGATGAACGCATATGAGGCAAATGCCCTATCCACTGTACTAATGCTCTCTAGTCCGGAAGCTCAATTCTTAGTTCTTTAAGGTGTCCATATTGTTTTCCAAAAGTGTTGAACCAGTCTACATTTTCACCACCAACAAATAAAAGATAATTCTTAACTGAAATTCCAATTTCTAATAAAACTCGACACCATTGTTGTGTGTAAATGTAATATATATGAGTGAGTATAAAGCAATCTGAATGACTATTAGTATCTGAAAGAAGCAGAATGGGGATTATAGCAAAGAAATTGTATCTGAATTCTCAAGGTTGGTCTAATATGAATATTTGCTGTAAAAAGAAATATTTGTCACATTATATCATCAAAAATTTAGTAAGTTCATACAAAATTTTAGGAAAAATATGGATAAACTTTTAATTATTACTTTATCTTGGCTTTGCAAAACAAAAAAAATATATTTAATATTTTTAAATTTGGAATCTAATCTTATTCCAGTAACTTAAACTACTATAAACATATCATTTATTCACATGCCCAGTGAAATAGTTTTTGTCATAGATATAAAATAGGAACAAAGTCTATGTTTATCAGCTAAATAATATTAATTTTGGAGCAACTCTACCACAAATCATGATGAAACCACTGTTAAGTGTTTATATTGATAATGGGATGGTTCTGATCCATAACAAAAAATGAAATATTTTCTTTGTGTACAACGTGAATAGAACTAGAGGATGTGACATTAATAAAAAAAAAGATCAGGAGAGAAAACAATCCTTGGATCTTATAATAGAACTAGGATTATAAATTGGGTCGGATGGGTAGGGTTCTATGGACAATGAACCAGGTATTTGGTTATTTTTGCCACCAAGGTAGTATCAGATAGTGCTCAATTAAGTATATGGTGCTGGTGATCAAAATTCCCAGGAACAAATTCCAATCCTTTGGTCATCTCTGAGGCCCTGAGGTTTTGATTTAAAAACACAGTCTGGAGAATTTATGACTTGTTAATAATGCTGTACTTATACACTGTGTTTCTAGGTGGTACTGGTTCCATAATTATTAGTAAAATATATATATATATTTAAGAAATAATGCATTTTATGGTTAACTGTACTGTAGAATTTTAGAGATACAATTTACCATCTCTATATGTGCACAGCATGCCATACCTACCATTAAATATTTAATATACTTTATTTGTCCACATTGTTGTTTCACGATTACTTTGTACACAAAAATTTAATTGTACAATATAAAATATCCAATGTCTTTATTTACAGAATTCAATGCAAATATAAATGGCAGATAAGTTTTTATAAAGGAGTTAACATCACGAGGAAAATATTTTTCCTAGCATGAAAAATTCAGGACAGCATTAAAAACAATATGTTTAATGAATTTACTTTGATAGAATTTAAAGCACTTTTACATATGGGTATCATTTAGCTATCAAAAGAGCCTGACAAAATATTTTTACAAATGAAATTCAGAGACTCAGTGTCTCATAGAGACTTACCGAACACCTAGCCTTTATTATAGAGTAATCAAATTATCAGTGGGGGACTCCCTGTAACTATTACAATTTTTCACTTCCACCGAAATGTTACAATTTCTTCTTACCCAGCATTGAATTCTGGCAGTTAAGGTTGTTTCTCCGTTGCCACTTTGTAGTTGTGTTCATCAGACTAAGTACCAAAGGTTGACACTGCCCCAGGTTCAACCTGTTTATGAACACTGAGCATTAACAAAATAACTCCCATTTATTTCACTTATGCTCCACTCTTTGTTTCATATTTTTATTGTTTGAATAAATGGGAATTACCAATAATTTACATAGACTATAGATTTTTTGTAATATTAGACATTGATTTATTTGCTGAATATCTGTGATAACATTTAATTCCCCATAATCTTTAAAATTGTTTTCATTGTCTTACATGATGGAAAAGAAGGACAGACATTCTGGATCCCATATCTCAAAGTTAGAAAGTAGAAAGCAAAATGCAAGGTCCTACCTACAACACTTAAAAGCTCCACCTATATGAAATATAGCTCCCACTTTCCATGTAACTCAAATTATAATCAGGCTTGTGTTATTCCCCCTTTGAACAAATTTATATGTTCAAAGTCTGCACACACCCATTTTGACTATACTTGAAGATGGGGAATTTGTCAACAGTTAAAAATGGCATCACTAATGCTAGATGAGGCCACTTTGGGCAGGCCTCTTACTCTGAATCTTCTCCTAATGAGGAAAGAAACGAGATACATGTAAATAAAATAAGAAATATCATGCTTTTTCTGGCGACCAGCTCCCATGCAATAATTACCTAAGAACTGCCTAACATGTACCTTATTAGAAAAAAATTTTAAATATGCTATTATCAGCCCTATCCCTCAGGAAATTGTTAAAAACTGTGGTTTTCTGTGACAGAAACTTGGAATAAAGACCCAATAAATAAGTCTTATTATACCAAACTTACCTTCTTTATTAATAAGTATAAGACATGTGTTGGATATTAAGAATTTGCTTTTTTGTAGCAAGAAAAGTGAATTTGATTATAAGCATGCTATAAACATGACAGTATTTTTCTAATGGACACAAAGTACATTCAGTAAATTAAAAGGCTTGCCATTGTGCTCCCATAATTCTTTTTTTACTTCTCAAAAGGAATAAAGCAAGAATATAGTAAGTAAATAAACAAGTAAATAAAACCAACACTAAAATCTTTATCACTTCTCTGTCTATGAATATTATGCATGATATATCTTTCATATTGTTATTTTTTTCCTAGTTTATATGGCATTTTTCCTTTGAAAAAATGATCTAATTAGAAGTCTAACACATATTTCTTTTATAATTAAAGGGCTTTAAAAATATTAATCAATAATCAAATGAATTTAAAAAAATACTTATGTGGGCTAGAAACAATGGATATTTTAAACTGAAATGCTTTATGTACTTATGTACATATTTAAACTGATTTGCTTTATATAACATGTAGTCTCATTATTTCATCGTCCATTTATTTGGAATTATTGTTAGCTCTTTCCTGTCTATTTTTTAAAAAGGTACATTCTCATAGTCAAAATAAAAAAAAAGAAACAAAAGTATTTAAAAAAGCAAAAACAAAACTTCTCATAGTAAAATCCAATAGGACTGCTGTGTTAGCTGTATAAATAAAATGAATGAGTTCATTAAAATGGTCCCTCTAAAGAGATAAATATGTCTTCATTTTGTTAAAATATAAAAACTTGTGTCAAAAACTACCAGTTTTAGAACAACATTACTCTCTTACTTTATGCTAAAAAAAAGGTTCTATAAATAAAAGGTTTTATTAAGCTTTATTTATTTCACCTACTTAATAGGGCAAATTTACAAGGTATTACTGGACTACACACTATCTATGAAAATTAATCATTTTTATATTAAATTTGTAGATTGTCACTTATTTACTGGCCTGGGGCAAGACATGCTTTACTTTTCTCATCCAAGTATTAAAGAACTCCCATAAAGTAAATGAGTTTCTAATATTAGATATTCTGGAGAAGTGAAGGAATAAACCATTCTGTAAGCTTGAACATAAATGGTTTATCTGTATTAGGCTATATTAAAATATACTGTAATGGAAATCAGACAATTTGGCCTATAAGATGACTTTTTTTTTGGCACAGTGGCAGAATTTATGTTATATGTACTCAGTGTGTTCCTTGAATGGAGAAGTATATTTCAAAAAAGACAGAGTGTTTGGAATATCCTTCTACTTTTATTGTGCTTTTTGTTTTCTTGTAATTACCCTGTTTCCCATGATTGCGTGTGTTTTCCCTCTTACAAATTCAGTTTAGTGGGCGCCATGTGTCCCTATCTCTAGTGTCTTAATTGGAAACTCTTAACTGTTGCACATTCTCATACAAAGGCAAAGGACATTAAAGCATTTTTTCTATTTTTTTTGTAGTAGTGCAAATTTAAAAAAATGGTGAAAATAATACAACTTCCATATACTTTATGCATCTTTCTCTTATAAACATCTTAAATTATTAAACATTTTAGAAATGTAAATTATTATTAATGTATTTTTATTTTTGATATTTGATTTCACACCTAATGTCCTTGTGTTCTTCTGATTCCTGTTGACTGTAACATTTTTTTTTCAGATTTTTGTTGTTTTGATGAGTTTCAGAAAAACTGCTTCAACACTTATATATGACCCTCATTTTCAATTTGATGATTATAATTAAATTGGCATATGGGTTAGGGAAAGAGGACCACCACAAAGGTAAAGAGACATCCTCAGCACATCATGTAAATATTTTATCCTTTCACTAGGATTTATAGTATTGACTTTGATTATCTAAGTAGCATTTGTCATTTTGCTCTAAAATGAAAATGTTTTCTCTTCTTTGTCATGTTTACATAGCATATAGTAGGAAGTCATTACCCATAGTCCATAGTTAAGAAGTACAAAGATTTACTCATCTCTTTCAGGGAGGGCTATATAATTTTGAGCAGGATTGGGTGGAATGGTTCTTTCAGGAACATTTTCTTCCCTCTATATTTGTTTATTTATTCACTTGTTTATATCAGTATACATTATAAGGTATTCATTTTATAACATGATTTAAAGCCTAACACCTATTAATATTGTTGCTAAAATCATTCTATATTTTTTCATTGAAAACCAATTTGGTTGCTACATACCTATCATTTTTATATCTTCATTGGTGAGGAAGTACATTCCTGTAACATACTCTAGGCTCATGATGTATATTTCCTAGTGCCATTTTAATGACAGACATTTTTCCCAGAGAATACTGAATTCTCTTACGAGGGAATGTTATTTGCTTGAAATCAATACTGTGGAGAAGAGATATGTTCCGTTCTACTGGAGTACAATTGTTTCTTGGTTTCCTCAAAGCAAGAAGACATGTGTATGCTAACTGACGAAAGTGTACAACTCTGTAAATATCTTTGCATGTAATTGTTTGCATAAATGCTAAATTAAACATGTGTCTACCTTGATACTTCCAGTGTAAAATATCATATGACCACACTTACATTCTAATATCTACAAACCTCCACTAGCTTTGATCACAAATCACAAAATTACAAATCATCCTGTTATTCGTCGATTGCCTCAAGCAGGCCCCAGTAACGTCTCCTTCATCCTAGCCCTGAGATTATATTCAAGGCTCTTTAGGAGAATGAGACCCATCATTGTTACTGGTATTTGGCATATTGGGTACACCACAGGGAGTTTGCCAGACTCTGCCGTGTGGGCAGGCTACAATCAGTAGCCTGCCAGTTTGTCCAAAGTAGGAATGAGATAATAAGATGTCATAATAAGATGTAGGTTCTGGGAGCTGGTTTTTAAAGTCTCTGAGTCTTGGCCGTTGATGGGATTACACGGCGCCAGGGGGCCAGTTGGTGGGTGTGACCCCCGCCTGTTGGAGTACACGGAGCTTAGGTTTATCAGATTGTACCCATCACAGTGCTCCCGAGTCACTCCCATTACTTTGTCTGTCTGTAACCTCTTCTATGCTCTCTTCCCCAACCAATTTGTAAGGTCTCATCCTTCTTAGACACTGAAGCTGTACTGTAAGTTAATATTGTCTTTCTCCTCTCCTTATGTCTTTTGAGCAGTTTACTTTAATGCAATGTCCTTTTGTATAGATACAGGAAGACAATTAATTAATATGCTCCGTAACTTAGGAATTGATTGGCTTTGAATGTTATTCACTCCTGGGCATCTGCCTTCTCAACTTAAGCCTCAGTTGCCCTCACTTCCTAGCACCCCAAGGGCAGGGTCCCGACGTGGGACTGGATGGAACCAGGGCAAGCCGGTCAGTTATGTGCTACCCTGGCATCGCGATGGGCCAGGCCAAGGTGCCACGATTCTTAACTATAAGTTAAGAGTTTGATCATAGGCAAATGATGTCATGATCCAAAAGTAACGACAAGACTAGGGCCCTGCTGCTAGGAATAGGAAAGATATCTGGCCTGAGCACTGCAGTCTGAGATCGAGATGGCCCTAGGAGAGCAATTCTATAAGCTCAAAGTATTTCTTACTGTGTCCATACGAAATGATTAATATTATGTATGCTTATATGTTGGTTGGACAAGGAGAGGAGAAACACATCCTAGAAGCAGTTTCCTGTGTGTCCTGACTAGCTTGGATGAGACTGCCTTTTTGGAGATGTAGATTCCAAACTCTAGCAGACTGGTCTTTGTTGTGCTAATCTAAGTGCTTGTAGGTTGTGAAAAGGTGAGGCCAGGATTACTGGCCTGTGGATGTAAGGAAACAATGTATGTTTGCCCCCTCAATGTTCTTTCTGTAACTCCTTTTGATGACATCATTATATTGCACCCTTTAGAGGTACTATGATCTATATAAGGGAGATTTCAGGGCTCTCTGGGGGGACATGTGCACCAGAGAACCTGGAAAGATGGGGCTGAGGACAGAAGCGGAGAGAACAAAGGCGCACGTGCTTGAGGATTCCTGAGGCCTCCATGACATACATCTCTTCCATGTAATAAATCACTGCTAAGACCAACCAGCCTGGTCCCCGTTTCCTTCCTTCGCCTGACCATTGCCATCGACCTCCCTGGAGTGGGGAAGCGGCCTGACCGCTGGCCTTTTTATTTTTTGTGTGATTACACACCCGCCTACTGGAATTTGGAGGATCTGGGTGGAGGATGCTCGGCCCCAATCCAAGTAGGCTTGGAGATCTCGGCCCCGGAACCCGCGTGACTTTGTCCCTCTGCCAGTACCTTCATGTGTGCAGAGAGTGGTCTCAGCATGGTGGTGGCTGGTCCTGGAGGTCTTTGGCTGCCGGAGCCCTGGTCGGGGCAGGGAGGAAAGCTCAACCCGCTCCCCTCCAAGGGGCCCCGGAGAGGACAGCCAGGCGCGGGGGCAGGAGACTAGCTTCGATATCCTCCATTAACTCATGCCAGTTATATATCGAATAGTAAATAGACACATATACATACACCCATATCTAAAACTTACATAATTATTTGTTCTCATATTTCTGTGTGGATACAAGTTTTCAACTCTGTTGAAAATACCAAGAATACAAAGCATAATAAGAATGTATATACCTTTGAGAGTAACTGCCCAACTCTCTTTCAAAATGACAGCGTCATTGCATTTGTCAATGAGAGTTTCTACTGGCAATGTCCATTTTATAGATTAAAAAATTTCAGTAGGCATCATCAAAAAGAGACATTTCTGTATTCAATGTGATTGTAGCTTTCTTCTCAAATACTGTCTTTTTTCTGGGGGTGAAAGAGTAAGTACAGGGAACACAACTCATTACTTGTATGTGGATTACTCTAGCTCCACATAGTCCTAATAAAGACTGTCTGATACTGTCCTGGAGGCGCCCATGCACTGTTGCATGTGAACTTGAAGACCTCCGAGTACCATGATGATAATGTGCAAACACCCAGGTGCCTCAGTGTATGAGCAGCACATCATCTTGGAACCCTCACATTGAACAGCATACCTGAATGGTCAAGAACTTCTGTGCGTGGCCTGTTGGCCCACTGAACATCACAGTGAAGTGACACCTCCCCCTTTCTGGTTTTGTTATTAGGACCATGCTGGAAATACAGTATGAGTTTGGAAAAGCTTCTTTGGATCCTACTTCCTGCAATAAATTTTGAAGAACAGATACTGTAGCAAGTGTTTACAAAGTTTTACCAAGATAGGGCCTTTATTATGGAAAAAACTGAGCTTAGGTATTTGTCTTTATTGAAAAAATATACATTGAACATTCAGCATGATTCTAAGAATGAAATCAGACAATAAAATTATATCAAGGAAAACTTTTCTTGAGTTTTTTAGCAATATCCTTTCCCATTTTCTTTGACTTTCTTCTCTGAGGAGTCATTGATATAATTAAATTTTATATTTACTTTTTCACTCATCTAAGAACGTATGTCAAAAATCAAAAGATTATGTGAAATTCCTTTGATCTAGCACATATATAAAATAAAAAGGAATTTCCTTCTAACTCCATTACTTTCAGAAAGTAGCCATCTATTATGTAATAGGCTATCTATAATAGAAGATTCCAGGATGATAGTGAAAGAAATATTGTAGTTGGTAAATCTTTCTGAATCCCTCAGACACAGAGCAATGAGATAACAAAACAAAAGCTCTTAGATATCTACAAAATGTTGTGTGGCAAAGTAATATCATACCCACCTAATTATGTGCAATAAAAGTATGATATCAATTTCTTGACAAGACTATTTCTAATCATGCGCTCCAATAATACTTCTCTTTTTTTCTTGATTGCTTTACACTCGTTATATTCAATAGTGTAAACTTCAGGTCCCTTTAATTGCTTCTTAAAAATGAAGAAAACAGAATCACATGAATAACTAACAATAAACAACTACCATCTACATTTCTTGAATATTTAATATTTACTTAAAATGACATTTTAAAAATCAATAGTTATTAATTGAAAAAAAGAGATGAAATTTAGTAGAACATATATTCTTTAGTGAGTCTCTCATAGTCGTTAACTGCATGGTTCTAAAAAATTACCATGTGTGAGATCTCTCCTCAGTGTAGCAAATAATTTCACATTCCTTCTTTATACTTTTAATTAAAACAGCTTGATTTACAAAGTTGTTCCTAATAGAGTTGTTTCAGTCCTGTGGACATTGAATGTTCCACCATCAATCCCACCATCACTGTGACCTCCCCTCCACCAATAGATTATTTTTGAAGAATAAAATATTTGTACTGATTTTCTATCAATGGCTGAACTGGGAAAAGCAAACAAATAGGTTAGAAACTCGTTACCCAATCCTCAGTACTAATTCAGAATATTTGGGAGGAGGCCAGGAGGAATCAACTAAAGTTGTCTGGAAGCTTCTCCCTGCTTTCAATTCAGGGTGACTTGCAACGGTGTTCAGGGGACTATGCAGTGCTAGTGATTGGACACAGGCTTCCTTTTTTGTAAACTAGGTCTTCAGCCTTGTTGAGTCAAACAGAACTAATGCAAATTTCTGTGGTGATAGGGATCAAACTGGGGTATATCTTGTACAAGGCAAGCATATTCACCTTCGTGCTACCTCTCAAGTTCTAATTCAGGTTCATAATGTTCATGAATAACAACTCAAATTCGAGATTAAGACTATACTTTTCTTTTTAATATTGATTCATAGGGGCTGGAGAAATAATATGGCAAGTAAGGTGCTAGCCTTGCAAGCCTGGCAGACATGACTTTGATTCCCGATACCCCATTTGATCTCCTAAACCCACTAGTAATGATTCCTGAACACAGAGCCAAGAGTAAGCCCTGAGCATTGTCAGATTTAGCCCCAAACCATTTTTTAAATTTATAATTATTAGGTGGGCTGGAGGGATAGCACAGTGGGTAGGGTGTTTGCTTGCCCGTGGTCGACCCAGCCGGCCCAGGTTTGATTCTTCTGTCCCTCTCGGAGAGCCCGCAAGCTACCAAGAGTTTCTTGCCCACACGGCAAAGCCTGGCAAGTTACGCATGACATATTCAATATGTCAAAGCAGTAATAAGTGTCACAAAGGAGACGTTACTGGGCCCGTTCAAGCAAATCAATGAACAATGTGAGGACAGTGACAGTGATAGGTGGACTGGAGTGATAGCACAGTGGGTAGGGCATTTGCCTTGCACGCGACTGACCTGGGTTCTATTCCTCTGTCCCTCTCAGAGAGCCCAGCAAGCTACCGAGAGTATCCCGCCCTCAGGGCAGAGCCTGGCAAGGTCCCTGTGGTCTATTCAATATGCCAAAAACAGTAACAACAAGTCTCACAATGGAGATGCTACTGATGCCCACTTGAGCAAATCGATGAACAATGTGAGACAGTGCTATTGCTATAATTAATAGGCAACATTATATCAGTTTCAAATGTATAAACTAATTCTCTATTTGTAATACTGAAAAATATTCATAATGAAAATATAGTCAATATCTAACTTATACATTCTTGTTTTGTTTTTATATAAACTATAGTTTTCCTACTATACATCATCATGAGTTACTTTAATATTTTAAATTTTTCTTAGTGATATTAGTTCTACATATAATATGTTATTAAATTAATGTTAATGGTAGTATATGCATGTCTATAATTTCATATGTACTGACTTCTGAGTAAGAGCTAAAACTCTTTGAAAACATTATTGTCTGTTAACAACTAAATGGCTAAGCACATGCGTCAAAATTCAAGATCTTAGACTCTTGATCATTAGGCCTCCATATTTTATTTCTAGATACACATTCTATGCTCTAACTAACCTTTTTTACTCATCAACATATCATTTTAATACTGATGAATGTCTATCTCTGCAGCTTTTTCTTAATACTCCTTTCATACAGAAAACTTCCACTGCTTATATGTGTTTATTGAAGTCTGAGATACTGAATGAGACTCACATCTCCTCAGTCCTAAAAGATCATATTCTTACTTTGTCCCAGTTAAGACATTATTATTGTGTTTATGATTGCATAGATATCGATTGCATGTTGTGTTTTTTATAATCCATTTAATTATTTTATACTGTCATTAACTTCTTCATGTTTTTTCTCTTCCCCAAAATAAAAGAAACAGTATATGAATGAGAAGCATAGCATTTGCTTTCTTAGATGCCCATAAAACAGGTAACACTAAAAAAAAAAATGCAAACACAAATCAAACCTGATGGATTTTACTTTTTGAGCATTGCTTTGTTCATCACTAATGTTGTGATGACAAGTACATCTTAGGTGTGAGACATTGTATAGAACCAGTGTGATGAATAAAAAATGTGTATGTATATCAGGAAAGGAACGGGTCCTACAGAAACTATCTCAAAGAGATAAATTTTATCTGTAGAATAAGATGCAGTATTTTCTTCTTTATCCCAAATAGTGGAAGGTATCTAACTTAATTAAGAGAAATGGCATTATTTTGAGGTGAAACATAACATTACCAGAATAGATGAAATAAATTCTTGATGCAAATTAGTACAGAGGACATTGAATTGAAATTAGGAATTGACTTCAGTCTAAGTATTTCATTTAAGAATAAATCCTTGGCTTATCTTGTTTTCCTTCAAAACAGTTTCTTAGTGTTTATTGTGGACAAACTACTTCTAGCAACTTTGGAGAATCAGAGATATAAATCTTGACTTTTGCTTTAGGGGACTTATATTTTTCTAATGAGATGCCAATACTATCATCTTTCTCCCTAATTTTGGTCAAATCTCAGATAAGACAGTTTGCCTCTTATGTTCTCCAGTAAAATTATGGGGTTATAATATAGAAGTCTTCTCTTCTGCACGCTAACACCCTACAATTGACCCAGTCATTTTTTAGGTTAAGATATTCCTGCTCCTCCACAAACCAAAACATTTGTTTGCTGTCATAGACAAAGTTTTTCATACTAAACTGAGTCTTGGAGAAGGACAGGATTTGGGCACGCACCACACCTACTGCCAGGAAAGAAGAAGTCTCTGGGAAGGCTAATTGTGGGACCTGTCATTGGGAGGGTTTAGGAGAATAAAAAATGAGTTGATGCCCAGTGGTGGTGTGGAAGCTGGTGGCGACAACAATCAAGAGATGCAAGTGTTTTGGAAGCTGCCAAGAGCAACCTGGTAGTTATCTCAGTAGTGAGAGCAAAGCTTCAGAGAAAACCTTGTTGGAAAGAGGAGCCTACCTGTTGGAGAATAGGTCTTTATGCACCTGCAACATGTTCCAGGAGAAGAAATATGTTGCTAGGGAGTCAGAATTCACCTGTGAGATTTCACATTGGAGGCTCTGGCTTCTCCCTTGATGCACTGTAAATAGCATTTCTTTCCAGTAAAGAGCAAACTACTCTTTTGGTTCTCATTCTCACTAGTTATGTTTCAGTTTTGGTGGATGTAAGACCTCTCTACCCAGTTTCAGTGATCAAGTTCAGGTGTGTAGAGATATCTAGGTAGAAATATTTAATTCAGATTCAGTTCCTTATTTTTATGTCTATCCCTTATCTTCTCTCCCTAGCCAATTTTTTCCTCTTTTTTCTGAGTTATGGAAATCTTATAAATCCCTAGAAGTACAGCACAAATTCAATTTTGGGTTCTATGCTTTTAGATGTTGGTGCTGATAATTGGTGTTCAATGACAATTACTGTAAAGTAAGGAATAAATTTCTAGGATTATTGTTATAATTTCCCCCTTATTTTTGATTATTGTCTGATAGTTAACAACTTACATAATTATAGGACTTTATTCTATACCGCAAGTAGTCAATAAGATCTGGAATTCATACTGCAGATATTCTTTCTGTCTGTATCTGCTCTGGCACCTTGTACAGTCTAGGGCACATATTAAGCATTTAAATGATACTTCTCAAGAGTTGTTGGTTTGATTTTTCAGTTGAAAAAGCAAAAGCCTACCACTCAAGGGATTTTTATGTTTGATTGACTGCCACAAAATGGACTGGGAAGAATTTAATGATGTCAAGTCATTGATAAAGGTTTACAAGGGTCTGGGTTAACCTTTTTCATTCTTTTAAAAGGGCAGATTACCTCACAGGCCACAGTGCAAATGTCAATGACTCACTGCAGGGAATTGGGTCCAGCTGGTGCATGGCTTAATCATTAGCTCTGGAGAGTGCTAATGAAATATTGATCCTAATATAGCACTCTTTGGGAGAGTGTGTAAGTTAATATCTGCCCCCTAATACTTGTGGGTATATTACAATTATTGGGCTGTGAAATCACATAGATGGAAGTTCATGACTTTCCAGACCCATGAAAAGCACTTTCTCAATGTCCTATGATAGGATTCACAACTAAAATGCAGTTTTCTGAGAATGCTGTCAACCACACCAATACAATTTTTAAGAGACATATTTGTGATGTTCATAGGAATCCAATAATTCTGGATTAGATCAATATCTGATACTGAGTCTTTGAAAGTAAAGGTTCACAAATGTAGTAGACTAAATGATAGTTTTAGAGATCATGAAATCTATTTGCTAATAAAAAGACATTAATTGTACTTAGAAAAATGAAAAGAGATGAGTAAAGATGAGGAAACATTCTAATAGCATTCATTTTTTTACAATACTAGTCTATTCAAAGGACTTTTCATTTTTGTTTTCTACTCTATGTGCCATAAAATAAATCACCTTAAGTCCCTTGACTCTTTCAACCTAAGTCTTTTTAACTTGGTTTTAATAGACTCTACTCAATACAAATACTGGCATATCAAATTATGCAAAGTAAATGCAAAAATTACTGAGTTGAGTTATTATGGCCAATTGTAGATCTTCAGTCTTCACAGAGCAAATAGTCATCAAGTTTGATATTGCTACTATTTGTCATCTGCTGATGCTTAAACTTCATGGGCATTGGAGGCTAGATTCAAAATAGCAGAATACATGCTTTGTCCATTTCTCTTCTACATCTTTACTAAGGTAGATGAAACTATAACTGGAATTTTCTAGTAGCAAAAAGGAAAGTGTGTGTTGCTAGATTAGATATACCATATTCCTTAGTGGTGAATCTAATGTAAATTTATATTGAGCTAGTATTAGGCTAATATTTATGCCATTTGGTTACTTCTTATTTTATGATTAACATTGGTATGCATTTTAAGAATTGGTAGTGACCTGACAAATATGTAAATATGAGGAGAAGGAAAAATATCAGGAAACCAAACTGAATAGATTTCTTTTGATCAGACTCTTCCATGTCTACTTGACAACATGAGGTGTATCTTATGGCTAGACCGGGCATGTAAAATGGAAGCACATTTTTTATTAGAAAATACAGTCTTTATTATTTTTTTTTGCTTTTTGGGTCACACCCAGCAATGCTCAGTGGTTACTCCTGGCTCATGCACTCATGAATCGCTCCTGGCGGTGCCCGGGGGACCATATGGGATGTTGGGAATCGAACCTGTGTGGGCCATGTTGGCTGCTTGCAACGCAAATGCCCTACCTGCTGTGCTATCGCTCCAGCCCGAAGATACAGTCTTTAATAACAATTTCAGAACATTGTTCCAAATTCAATTTCTATCTTTAATGTGAAGTAAGCATAGAAAAACAAAAGTGAGCAGAGATATGGTATAGCTATGGACCAATTGAATGAAAGTATCTATGCCACTAAACATTAACATGGCCTAGTAACCAGGGCTCAATTCTTTAGACCATCAGAAAACTATGGAGTTTTCCTTTAGCAAATAGAATTTCCAAAATATAAAATGTATAGGTAGCCAAATAATTTTAATAAAAGGATCACAATTGTGATCCTGAAATAGAGCACCAGAATTAACTTAAAATCAATAATACAGGGAGTGTCAACCCCTCACAGGATTTGGATAATTTAGCTTAAAACTAAGGATCACACTTCAATTTGGCCATAGAATGCTAAATCAATTACATCCTTCACAGGAACATTCTTGCCTCTCTCCTTCATAGGTGAAAAACAATTCTCCCCTCAGGAAAAAAAAAAAAAACTTAGGCAGTGGCACAAAAAATTTATTTCCATTTTAACTAAATAAAATGAGAATAACTGGCTCTGTCATTTACCTCTGCATAACAGAAAACAGAATACAATATACCTAGATACCTTGCCCTCCTCAAGATTTCTTTCCCTTGGCATGTGGATACTCATAAACATGCACATACATTAATGTTTCTCCAGTACTTAAATTATCAGATACTGAAAGAGATGAAAGTTGTTAATTAAGAGTTTTAGATGCAAAATATGGTGAATTCAAACCGTTCTACTTTTTCTGCCATGGTAAATTGTCTACTTAGTAATATATTTGGAATTCAAAATGTACTTGACTAAGTGACATGCAGAGAGAAAACTCAATACACATTAAAGAAGATTGTTGGCTCCATATTTTATTCCCAAAGGACATTTACAAAGAGTGTACAATAAATTGAATCATGTTGTTAAAAACATTCTAGGTCATACAACCATGTTGAAGCATGTGCTCATTGCAATTCCTAGTCATCATTAAACTGATTCTATGAACATGAGTCATGTTTATCTGTAGTACTTTATACCTCTAGCATACTGTTGGACACCTCCTTTGAGAAACATGAGCATAGAGATAAAGCAATGAGACTCTTTGTTCAGACTAGCCGCATGGGTTTCTCTTAGGAAATGAATGATCTACGTGAATATTAGGTTCACATGAAACTTTATAAGCAACTTGTTGGCCTCTTTAGGATATAGTATCAAATAAGTTGTCATCCATTTTTGTTAAGGAATTAAGGATATACTATGATACATTTTGAGTGGAATTAGTCCATATTCTCTAGACAGTGAAGCACAAACCCTATAGAAGGGTAAACAATTTTCTCTGAGGTCCAAGGTTTGGTGATACTAGCAGTCAGCAACTTCACAGAGTTACTTGGTCAACTCTAAGAATGGCCTACTGGAATATGCGATTGCAAAAGCTCAATGGGCTGAAGCACATGATTCACATGCAAAGCTCCAGATCTATCTCTGTCACTATATTCTCATGAAAGCCCTGGGAACAAGCCCCGAACACTGGCCAGGAATAGGCCTGGGACACCAGCAGGTGTGGTCAAAGAACGACAACATGTTTTTCTCTGAAGAAAATGTATATTCCTAAAAGAATATCAGGTAGTAGAGAGGACAGAGGAAAGACTGGGCCTCAAAATGGAACATATTTTTTAAAGTGGGACTTTAAGAGACAATGGAGAGAAAGGTAATGTATCAGTTTCCTAGTTTTTCATTTTATACTTCAGAAGTTAAAACAGTTTTAAAGACATTATTTGTATAAGATCAGATAATCGTCCTCCATGCATATTAGTAGTAAGTGGGCAAAATGCACTTCTTTGGTTGATTTGCATTTTGATTTGAGATACAGCTTTGTTTAATATGTTGTTAGTCAAATTTTCTACCCATGCTTAGATATCTGGATTACTAGGGTTGGTGATTCAATTTTATAGCAAGCTATGACAGTCCATCACAGATGTGAAAAACGTCATCAACAGGGAATTTGTAGGGGAGAGGCAACTCTATCTGGAGAGCAATGCTACTCTGGGGACTTCTAGTGGTTTGATGATATAAACAGTTAGCACATTTTCTTACAAACTCAGTCGTAAACCTCTAACCTTCACAGAGTTACTTGGTCAACCCTAGTGCTTTCCTGTTGGAATATGTGATTGCAAGAGCTCCCCTGCTCAATTTATGAAGGTAAAAACTTTCTCAACTCAGAAGCTCTTAAGATATGGTCCATGTGACTCAGAGTCTTAAAGTGGGAAAAACATAATTAGCACTTTTCAGCTTCAAAGAAGATTATAAACACTGGCTAATTAAACTTCCCAACACCTCCTTCTTACGGATGTAGTTATTTCCCCTTTCTGGACAGGTTAAGATATCTATTCAAGGGAAGAGAGTACAGCTGCTTCTTTCCTGCAGGGCAGCAATGAAATCTTTCTCCACTCAGTGGGGGGTTAGACTCAAAGTTAAGTTTAATCAAACATTTAATCAGTATCATTTTACTAAAAAGCTATGTGCCTCATTTTGTGCTCATTGATTGCAGAATAGAAAAGTGTCAGTATCACCTGCCCTTTGAGCGTTTAACATGAAGTTGAACAGACAGGACATTAAAACATTATACTAAAAAAAATGCAAATGAGTATATAATTAGGTGTGAAATGTCCCCTTCTAGACTGCTTTTCTTTTCTTCATTTTGTGTATTTTATCAAAAGAATTTTCCTGGAATGAAAACCTAATCACGTTCCTTTTTTTTATAGTCCTTCCATGATTTTATCTGACATGATGGGTAAATCGCAAACTCTTGGGGTAACAGTTTCATAATATGAGTCACTATTAAACTGAATTATTTATTTTCATGAGCACTTTTGAATACAGTAAACTCCAATCCTGAAAACTTGCTTGCTAATACATATATTATAAAACATAAAAATTTAAAAAACATATACTGTATTTTAAAAATCTATATTTATAAATTGAAATATGTCAATTAAAAAACAATATATGTTGCATTGTTCTAACATCATACTTTTTTTGACCCAAATGTGTTCCTTACCGCTCTCCCTCACAATTTCTTCTCTTCAAAAACTAGCTCAAATATCAAGTACTCCTTGACAGTTTCCTAACTTGCCTTTCCTCCACCCCTACTTCTTTGGACTCTCTAGTTTAGAAGATTTTACACAACACACAACACACACACACACACACACACACTGTATATGATAACATAAAGATGGTTGCTATATTTTCTGTTTTTGTCTTTTGGGTCACTCCCAGAGATGCTTAGGGATTATTTTTGGCTCTGCACTCAGAGTTACTCCTGGTGTTGCTCAGAGGACCACATGACCACATGGGATGCTGGGGTTTGAACCTGAATTGGCTGCATATAAGGCAAATGCTCCACCTACGATGGTATCACTCCAGCCCTGGCTGTTATATTTTCACATTCCACTGCGATTATGATTATTCGTTTTGCTTTGTTTTTGAGGGACACATCTAGCTGTGCTCAGGAATCACTCCCAGTAGGGCTCAGGGGACCATTAGGGATGCTAGGGATTGAATCTGGGTGAGCATTCGTACTATTTTTTTGGCTTCTTGTGTTTTTCTAATTAGACTTTAAATAGACCATAAAGAGAAGATATTCTGTTTTATTTATTTTTATGACTCTGTAGTTTGATATGCTTACTCCCAAATTATAACCATTAGTGAACAACTGAATGCCTACGCCAAAGCAGTTTCTAGCACCACATTGTTCTCATACTACAATCTGCTGTCTTGAATGTTCTCTGCATTCCTGAACTTTGCTTGTTCTCATGACTTGAGGTAATATTCACTTTTGCATGACACCTAGTTAATAACTACACATATGTCAAGACTCATAGCTTAAGTCCAGGCCAGTCTAAACAATATCTCTGACAATATTACAATCATGTCTTGTGTGCTTTCACAAAATCAATGCATGTTTATTTCATAAGAATTTTTACTTAACTTATTTTTGACACTCAGAATTCAATCCATAAGAATGTAACCAAATAAGTAAATAAATAAAAACACTGAGAAGTAAGAAATTTTAGAATCTGAGCACGACACATTTTAAGGTATTTTATTTGTGTGTACTTGAAATACAGAGTAATTGTTATATCCCAATGAAATAATAAAAATATAAATAGGCTGTTTAATCAAGTGATAGAAATTGGGACACAGAAAATGATGAATAAAACTAGAACACTCAAATACAATATTGGTTTCTTCATTAGTCATAGCTGCCACCAGTTTGGAAGCTACTTCGCTTAGTTCAAGAGTATCTCCAATGAGCCCACATTTGTTTTATCCCAAGAAACACAAAGCAATCTTGTATATAAAGTGCATATTTCCTGGTAGTATCACTTAATCACTACTCCTTGAAGAATACTAATCCTGGCATCCTTGACCTAAGGAGCATTTTGACTCTTATCAAGACAGATTGCATTTCAAAGGTCATCAAATTAGTTGCATAGACTTCTGTGATTTACCTCACAACCTAAGTTAATCCTAAAAATGCTGTCCTTTATCCCCAAATATCTCCTCAGATAAAAAGGACAGTGAATGGTGGGTTTTAGATTTATTCATACCTGACGGGTTCAGGGGCAGTCAGGATGTTTTAATTATTAATTAGCTATTTATCTTGGTAATTGTCTTTAAGTCTCTAGGGAGGAAAAAAATGTACAGAAGTAGATCCAGAGCAAATTCTAATTTGCTGGATTCTCTGATACTTCATATCAGATTGTCTTTAAGGTACTGTAGTACACCACATTGAATATAACCTCTTTTTATTTATTTTTTTTCACACAAAAGTAACATTATCTACCTATTTTTTATTCCTTAGGTGTTTAGTAGCTCTTACATTAATCATAACTTAGATTTACTACATGGAAGAAAGGGGGTTGGGGATGTCTGGTAGAATACAACTTTAGAACTTCAAGTTCAGAACAGGTCATTGGTATATGCTATTTATCCAGGGGCCCGATATTTCTGATGTTGATAGAAGATAGATTATAAACTACATAGTTCCCCAATTTGTTTGGTCTCCCACTCCTTTTCAGTAAAGACAATGGTTCAGTGTCCTCCCCAAATCTACCATCTTTGTTTACATGTTCATCTTTTCCACAGTTACATGTGGATTATTCTTTGAACAGGAAACGGTATTTGCACACTTATAGAAAATTTCACTTATAGAAAATTTTGAAAAAGTGTGCAAAAACACTGTATCTAGTTTTTTTAGCAGTGCTCTTGTCTAGAAAAATGAGAAATCACTAAAGAGAAAATGAAAAAGAAAAAAAAAACAGGAATGATGGTTTGTCCCAATGTTAAGTCAAGACATAGAGAAACAAGTCACACTACTCTATGGCAGGAGACAACCTCTGTCAACTTTTCTGCCCTGACAAGATCATCTCACTCTTCTCTCACCTGCCTTCGTATTGATAACGACAAATCTTTGAAGAAATCCTGAGTTTGTTCGCATGCCACAGGAAACTTATACTTTTAAAAATAAAGGTGCTACAATCAAAAAGCTTTTGTTGTGTTGTAAGTGCCAGTACATATCAAGTATTTTGGTAGAAATTATTAGAAACAGCCAAGCAGATTATAAGTTATGTGAACAGTTGTTGATTTTTCTAACACACTTTGTTGCCAAAGCATATTCATCTGAATTATTTTCTTAAACTCCTGCTTGTTTCTTCTGTTAAAAATTTGTTTATCTTCTTCCAAATCTTTAATTTGAAAAATACTGAGTCTATTTATTTAAAGAATATAAAAATGTCTCTATCCAATAAAAGAAACCAAGCTAAATTAAGTAAGACAGAAACATTGGCCTCTGAGTTTTGTGATGTTCTCTCTGTGTGTTTGTGTGTGTGTATGTGTGTATGTGTGTTGTTATTTTTGCCTTTATCATGGAGAACATGAGATTATTATGCTTTGGAATTTGTTTTCCATATTGGAAGTTATGGGGAAGTATTGTGATATCCGTGGTGTATTCTGTTTATATTCTCTGATATAAGACTTTAATTTATTAGTCTACTAAACCATGTTTGTTTAGTTGTCATTTTTATTATTATTCAGGAAGTTCAATATACATGTTGCTAATATCATGAATAAGAGATAAGAGGAACTTAATAGAGGTTAGCACTGTAGCACTGTCCTCCCGTTGCTCATGGATTTGCTCGAGCGGGCCCAGTAATGTCTCCATTGTGAGACTTGTTACCGTGTTTGGCATTTGAAATATGCCACGGGTAGCTTTTAATAAAGGTTATCCATAGAAATATCTTTATTCAAGTTTAAATCACTGCTTGATGGTAAAGTAGATTAACTAAACAACAACAACAACAGAAATCACATAACACTTATGTGAAATTTGTAAAGATTTACTTGAATGACAGAAACTCAATTTTAATTTTTTCCAGTAACAATTATCAATATAAAAAATTACTTTTTAATCCAAGATATGTATGTCCTAAAGAGAGGGACATAAACAAAACGAATCTCACCATCCTATATTTGAATTGGATCTAGTTAAAACACTTAAGTTTTTACATTAGGTACAATGTAAAACATTTATAGGTTGAATAATATAGACATTTTTCTCATTCTTTTCAATTGTGCTGAAAATTGGCTCATTGTATTATAATGGTTAAAGTTTATCTCTAGGCTTCCAAAACAAAAAAGCAATAAGAACCACAAAATTTTGAACTTTTTCAATTGTGTACAGATGTTCAATTTTTTTTTCCCAAAATAAGCCCATCTCTTTCCGATAGATCCCTGATAGCAGCAACGTTTTCACCCTTAAATCAATTTAGCCTTAAGCTCAATTTTCCTCAGTTGAATGCTCATCTTGATAAACTCCTTAGGGCTTTGTCCCTAGAGATTTTGCTAAACCTAATTTTATTAAAACTTTGGATATGAAAATCTTGTTTGCATAATTATCTATATTAAATATTTCTACCTTCTTCTTTAGAGATTTCACTCTTCACTGGTAATCTCCCCCTTTTTTCTTTAGACTTTACCATAGTTCCCAGGATTTAAACCTTACTGTTCAAACCAAGGAAGTTTAAAAATTAAACGTGTGGCATATTTTTTAAGCTAAAATTAAACTAAAGTGAGCAAACAATGCATTATATTGAACAAAAAACAAGGAGTATTATTTTTGCCATCGAGTTCGATTTCTGGCAAGCTACTGAGAGTATCTCACCCCCACGGCAAAGCCTGGCAAGCTCCCTGTGACATATTCGATATGCCAAGTACAGTAACAACAAGTCTCACAATGTTACTGGGCCCGCTCAAGCAAATCAATGAACAATGGGAGAACAGTGCTACAGTGTAAAACATTCATTTTGTCTCTTATTTTATATGAAGTTGAATTAATAATACTTGTTTATTGTAACACATTGAGTATGAAAAATAACTGATGTTTGCTTTATATGAAAATTGTTGAATATTCCAAAATATTATAGGAATATATAATATTGCTATATTGTCCTATATTGAAGTTACATTACCAGGATTAATATTAGTATCTCTTTTTTTTCCTTCTGAGTTAGCTCATCAATATAAATATTTATTTTCAATGTTTTTCATACTTGCAGCCATATGGAATATTTTGAGATAATATAATGTTCAATAATAAGTAAACTCTTCAGCAGTCCAGACTGTGAACCTGAGTTTTATTAAATAGGAGATGCTGAAAATAGACTCTTAAAATAAGAGGAATATAAGCTTTCTTACCATCAATCCTCAGTCAAATGATGATTCATAGTGTAAATATTTATACTTTTTTGAAAAGCAAGTAAATTTTAACCGAATGATGATTTTGAACTTTTAAAAAGGCCATACTGATACTATCCCTATTGAATGAATGAGGTTTTTCATGTTTCTAAGAAACATACCTGTATTAGTAGGAACTTAATCACTTAACTTCCTGTTAGTCGTCGATTTGCTCGAGCGGGCGCCAGTAATGTCTCCATTTGTCCCTGTCGCGTGCTACTGTAGCCCAATGGCATCTGTTCGCTCCAGGAACATGAAGGGCCTCAAACCGATCGTTCATGATCTTGACGAAGAAGTCTGACCATCTGGAAGGTGGGCGGCCACGCGGTCTTTTGACATCCCGTGGAATCCAGTCGGTAACAGCTCTAGTCCAGCGGTCGTCTTTAAATCTCATTACGTGACCAGCCCATCTGATTTTCGACACCTTGGCAAATGAGACAGCATCCCTGATTCTTGATCATCGATGGATGTCAGAACTCCGGATTCTTTCTCTCATTTGAGTGAAACGTGATATTCCAAGCATAGCTCTTTCTATTCTTCTTTGGGAGACCTGAATAGTGTTCTCATCTTGTTTGCATAGGGCCCAGGTCTCTGAGGCATATGTTAATGCAGGAAGAACAGTAGAATCAAAGAGATGTGCCCGGAGCCAGAGGTTCTTTGTCCTCTTAGCTATTTCTTCGACGTTCTTGAAGGCGTTCCAAGCCGCTCTCTTCCTACTGCGCAGCTCGGGTGCCAGGTCATTTGTCATGTTGACCTCTCGACCTAGGTACACATAGCTGTTGCATTTGGAGATGGTCGTTCCATTGAGAGTGAATGGGGCATCAGGAACAAGGCTGTTTCTCATAAACATTGTCTTCGTAAGATTCAGCTGTAGTCCTACCTTTCCACACTCACGGTCAAAGTCGGCCAGCATTTGTGCTGCTTGGCTGATGTTTGGTGTTATTAAAACAATGTCATCAGCAAAGCGGAGGTGGTGTAGTTGCCGACCATCTATCTTCACTCCCATTCCTTCCCATTCCAGTCGTCGCATGATGTTCTCGAGGGTGGCACTGAAGAGTTTCGGTGAAATGGTATCACCCTGCCGCACCCCTCTCTTGACATCAACGATCACTTCTTTGTAGAATGGTGAGATCCTGGTAGTGAATCCGCAATACAGCTCACGGAGGATCCTGATGTATTGGGCTTAAATGCCCTGATTGGCTAGGGTTTCAATGACCGCTTCCGTCTCAACAGAATCAAAGGCCTTCTTTAAATTAGTAGGAACAGGGCATGGATAAAAACCCTTAGTTCCCTTCAGATGACATTAGTTAGGTCAAATGTAGGAGAAACTGAAAAATTGTTTTTCTTTTTTTCTCTATAGACTAGAAAATAATGCTGCCTCTTAAAGCATTATGTGTCCATTATAAAGTAATCAGCACAAATATATTAAAATCATCCAAGTCAGAAACATCATATATTAACATCATATATTAACAGAAAATGATAATATATCTAAAGAAACAATAGTTAGATCAGAATTTGGTAGTCAGAGAAAATGACAATAAAAAGATAATTCAGAAGTCAATATTTAATGGTATTAAGGACATTGAATTTTCTGTTTTCCAGATTGGCATTGCCTTTTGTCCATAAGATAGAAATCTTCATAAACTAGAACTATAAACTAAAAATTGTTTACTATAAATGTAAATTATATGTAATACGTATTTTCCAAATTTTATAAGCTGAGTTTATGAGTAGGATTATATTGATGGTATCAGGTTTTTCAATGACTTTTAACATACCTACCCATATGGGCTGGAGTGATAGCACAGCGGTAGGGTGTTCGCCTTACAAGCAGCCAACATGGCCAATCCGAGTTCTATTCCTCCGCCCCTCTCGGAGAGCCCGGCAAGTTACCAAGAGTATTCGATATGCCAGACACAGTAACAACAAAGTCTCCAATGGAGACGTTACTGGGCCCACTCGAGCAAATCGACGATCAACGGGAGGGCCTTTACCTTTACCTTTACCTTACCCAATCTAAACAATGGATTCCATAAAGTAGCACTCCTTATGTCTGGAAGTGTAAGTATGAGCTTCTTAAATGACCTCTCACCTATCATTCAGTTACTCTGCATCTTCAAGTCCAAAACACTCCTGTTCCCCTTGCTTCTGTGTACCTTGTGGTGAGAGAGTCACTATGTTCTAAAATCATCATCCAATGCAACTTTTTCTATTGAGCTCTACTTATTCTGGTGAGCACAATAAATCTGCTGGACACTACCACATCCCCTCGAAACAACAGTCTCCGCCAGGCTCAGCATTTTTCCCTCTGTACCCACTGCCAATTTCCTAGATCCCAATGGGCCATTGAAACAACCCTTCTGTGTTACAGTCACAATTTACAATATGTACTTATGTTTAAGATAATTGTTTAATGAAATATGTATGGATCTCCCTCCAGAGTGCATGGCTAATCATCCTTCATAAATCCTTCCAACATCTTTATGAAGGTTCAAATGATATAACCCCACTAGGTTTTGTGATGATTCAGAATACTTTCTAAGCTTTACTTAAGTCTAGATAATTTCACATGCAATTTAAATACTTCATTATTTCAAAGAAATAGCACACTGTTGCAGAAAATGTGCAAAGTTTGGCACCAGTATGTTCTGCTTCTAAATTCTGGCTCTTGTGTTAATCATCAGAAGAATCTTGAACAAATTATTGACCTCTTAAACTTTGTGTCTTCCCCCCACCCTTTCTTTTTTAGATTGTTATGTGGCACACAGTAGCAGCATTTGTCATGAAGGTACTAAGGGGCCACTGGACCCATCCATAGTAGTGGTCTGGGGTCAGTGGAGGTACCAGGGCCAAACCCAAGGTTTTATAGATGAAAATCACGTGCCATACCACAGGCATTGCATTCTCGGGCCCCATATTTGTTTATGAGAAACAAAAAATCATTGTAATTATTGCACCATCATTATAAAAAATATTCCTCTTCAGCCTCCTTGAAATTTTTCCTATTCCAGATAACCTTCTGAAAAGTTCTAAATGTGAAGAAAATGGATAGAACAAATGAAATTATACTGAATCATTAGTGACCTAATGTAGTGCTTTATAAGTCGGACAAATGAAAAGTTGGGAGAAAAAAAATTACCACCTTCCATGAAGACTGGTGGTAAAATCCCGAGGATGATTCTTCTAGCAAGATCAGATTTAATAATTTCTGAAGTTTTCCAATTGAGTTTACTCCACTAGATTTAACTTCGCAAATTCTATTATACCTCCTCCAGCCCATCACACCAGCCAACATTGAAAATAGGCTGTTTTATTATAAACTAATTACTATTCACTTTTTATCAGCTAACAAATCGATTTTCGCCACACTTTTTAAAATTCAGGAACTGCTATATGAATTTGTTGAAACAAAGAGGGTCATTACCAAGTCCTGTAATCCATCCTGCTGGCGCTCTCCTGGGTTTTAATTATTCCAGCCACAGAAGATATTGGATAGGGAGGCAGGTCACTGAGGCCCTGCCAGTTTGTGTCATGTGTGCTTGGTCCTCTTATACTTGTCAGGTCCATGGTCTTTCCTTTCTCCAAGACCAGGCCGTGATTGTAAATAGGAGCTGCCAATTCTGTCTCTTCCTCCTCATCAACCTCAACTCACAACCTCGGAGCTCCCAGAATTCCTGGGATGTATTTCTGTAAGAATACAGAAGTGGGGAAAGAAAACATACTGAAACTGTTTATGTTATTCACTGGGAAAATGCCTGATTTGCCTGTGTGAGACCCTTGTCTTCAATGTTAGCCTTTCAAAAAAAAACAGAAATGAAAACATTAATCTAGTGAATCAATTTTGTGGGGCTCCTTGAGACAATTCAGTATAATCTAGACCAGTGTTTCCCAAAGCAAAATCTACTGTTCTCTGTGTGTATTATGGATGGGGGTTGCTGTTATAGTGGTGGTATTACAATCTAGGTGTAATTGGGGGTACTTAATGTAGATTTACAGAGTGTTGCTGAGTAATTTTTCTTTCTGAAGAGGAACCAGTAGGACAAATAAGTTTGTAAACAATTTTCAGAAGCATTATCGTTCTCCACTTCCTAACATATTATACAATATATTTTTGTGGGGTTTTTTTTGAGTGATATTGACATATGCAGTAATTCCATTATCTGTGGTTGATAAGATTCAAATCACAGTGGATGTCTGAAACTTCAGAGAATACTCAACCTTCAATGTAAACTATGCTCTGATGTATGTATACATTACTGTAATAAAATTTAGGACATAAATAAGGTACCACAGGGGATCAACAACATAGTAAAATAAAATAATTATTAACAGACTGCAATCAGATCATGAGAATGTGCTTTTTGGAAAACTATGTTATTATAAGTAGCATTTTTAAGACAGTAATCAGGTGAAAACTGAAATAAAGGATGCTATTATAATTGACAAATAAAATTGTACTTTGCATAACTATATACTGCAAAATTGGTTATGTATACATATATGTATCATATATATAACAAAATTCCTGCCATCAGATTAACAATCCATCACTTTCTCACATTTTTATTCTCTACTTCTATTTTTAGTGAATAAAATTTAAAACTCTATTCTCTTAACAAATTTAAGTTACACATAATATACAACATTATTATCAACTGTGAGCTTCTTGAAGCATGGTGATGATTAGAACCTCAGACTTCATTTTACAAAACAAAGTGTTCAATTATCTTCTCCCAATATCTCACCATTTCAGTCTCTAGCAGTCACTCTCTTTCTGAGTTCAATGTATGTTTTTAAGATTACAAATACAATTACTGTCGTATGTTGTTAATCTTTGGTTTATTCCACTTAGCATATTGCCTTCTTGATCATCCCCCAAATTGCAAGCCAGAGATTTTCTTCTAAAGTAAATAATTCATAATTGCTAATCTAAGTAGCATTTTTTAATCTATTCGTATATCAATGGACAGTTACATTATGTTTCCATACCATGGCTATTGTAAATAGTGCTGCAGAGAAAAAGCTACAACAGAAATAACTTTGAGAAAGTTGCTTCTTTCTTTGGGCAGCTATATCTGTAAGTGCTATTGCTGGAGTACTTAATTTTCATGTATTTTATTTTTTAACTTTTAAAATTTCATTTCAAATTAGCAAACCTATTCTTTTTAGCATCTTTAGTGTCAAACCTGGAGACAAGAGACATTTTCATTTTTTTGCCTTCTCTTTGTCTTGACAATCAGCTACAAAGGTATCAGCTTCATCAAACTTATTTTTAATTTCTTGACTAAACTCCAACTACTTTCCATAGTGGTTATAACAACAGTGTACAAGGATTTCCTTTTATCTACACCCTTGCCAGTGTTTTCTATCTCTTGTCTTCTTGATAATAGGAATCCTAACAGGTGTAAGGCAATATTCCATTGTGATTCAGATTTGCATTTCCCTGATCAAAAGTGATATTGAGTACTAATCAACATGCACCTCTTGGCAATTTGAATAGCTTCTTTGAAAATTTTCTGTTAATACTCTTCATCCATTTTTTGGATGGTGTTATATAGATTATGGCAATTGAATTGTACGAGTTCTTTAAATATTTTGAGATACTTCCCCCTTATTAGACATGTGGTCTGCAAAAAATTTTTGAACCAATTTTGTTGGTGCATTTATTAGATCTCCTAAATCTTTACATGTTCATGTAATTCCATGAATTTATTATCTTTTGTTTGCCTTGCTTTGGGTGTAAGATCCAAAAATCTATTGCTAATCTATTGGCAAGGAGATTAGATTTTATCTTATGTTCTTGGACTTTTATGGTTTTGTTTATTAAAGTTCTTAATCTATTTCAGTTTATTTTCTTTTCCAATATGGTATTAGATAAAGGGTTCAGTCCTTTTGCAAGTGGCTGACCAATTTCTCCACAATTTATGGTAGAGGCTATTCTTTTCCCATTGTATATTCTAGATGCTTATGTTAAAAACTGAATGAATATAATCACATGGGTTTATTTCTGGGAACTTTCTACTTTATTCCATTAACCTATGCATCTGTATCATGCCCATACCAAATTATTCCTATTGCTGCCGATATATAATGTAGTTTGATATAAATAAGTGTGATGAATCCAGCTTCATTCATTTACTTTGCAGGATTTCTTTCGCTACCATGGCTCTTTTGAGAATCATACGCAGTTTAGGTTTTTTTTTTCCTGTGAAAAACAACATTGGCATTTTAATAGTGATTTCATTAAATCTGTAGGTCACTTTTAGCTCTATGCCATTCAAGCAATATTATATTTTATCCATGGAAACCACGTAGCTTTCCATTTACACTTTTCCTTTAATTTCTTTCATTAATTTTATACACTTCACTATAAAAATATATTTTCATCTGCTTGGTTAACTTATTTCTAAATATTCGGTTTGCTTGTTTTTGATGTAATTGTAAATGAGACTTTCTAATTTTTTTTCCCTTTTTGGGTCACACCTGGCAATGCTCAGGGGTTACTCCTGGCTCGGCACTCAGGAATTACTCCTAGCAGTGTTCGGAATACCATATGGAATGCCGGAGATTAAACTAGGGTTGGCTGTGTGCAAGGCAAACACCATCCCTGCTGTACTATTGCTCCAGCCTGGGACTACATTTTTAAATTATCTTCCTAGGGATTTTTTTTTTTAGTGCATAAAAACACACATTTTTCCATTGTTGTTGTTATATTGATTTTAGCACATACATTTTGTAACTCTTTCCAGATAGATGATAGAAAACTGGGTTTTAATTCTTAGTGAACCATAGGGAGAAGAAAAGAGAAGAACCAAGAGGCTGAACCAACATTTGTCCTTCAAATGTATGAAATTCAGCACCTGGAATTGATCTAATTAAGACTCTCAGAAACCTACGAGGTTTGCACTGAAGATAGCTCTGCAGGCAAAAGCAGGGAGGTTTTTGTCCTGCTATTTCTACACTGGGGGAACCATCTAGGGGAATGTCACCTCGTGTCCAAAAACTCTTAAAGAACTTCTTTCTTTTCCAGTTAGATTTTCTGAAAATAATCGCCCTAGGCATTTTAACCTAAAGATGCAGAGTCCTTAGGGAGGACACTGTAGGGTTTTTTGTTGTTTGTTTGTTTGTTTGTTTTGTGGGGGTGGGGGCAGTTGGGGGGAGTGTTTGTTTGTTTGAGGCCACTCCCTGCTGTGGTCAGGAATCACTCCTGGAAGGACTCAGGGATACAGTTAGAATCCAGGTTTTCCTGACTGTGTGTCCTACCAGGGGTAGAATTCATAGTGACTATGTGTCTTAGCAGTTTAGGATGAGTTTTGACTAGAAAGATGTCCATTTTGATGAAATAGGGATTTTTATAAATAAAAAATGATTTAATACAGTCAAAAAAGTGTACCACTCGATATATTTCAATGTAATTTCAAGATCAGAATAGGGAAAATCATCAATGATATCCCAGAACAGTTCCTGTCTTTAGAAACAAGGTCTTTACTTAAGTCAGCCTGAACATAGTGCTATGGTGACAGAGTTTAACATTTCATGAGATGCCAATTGTTATAAAGCTAATGATAAACATACAAAGAAGCAAAGATAGAAAAAGGTTTAATTGTGTCAGATGGTCAAGTCCAAACTGCTAATAAATAGTGGCTCTGATATATCTCTGAGTAAATATGAATACGAGAGATGAAATAAGTAATATGAAGTAAATTTGAGTTGCTTTGGACTCCAATCCTAAGTAGTCTTAGGGGCTGTCTCCAGATTTCACATCTACATCTACAACTCTCTCTGGACAGAGCCCTTCCTCCTTTGATATTTCAAAGGAAGTTTTGCAACACCTCTGTGATTCTGGAGAAACTTTCTGCTTATTCCGTTTGAGAAGGTAGATTTCCACGAAAACACTCAGTACTTGTGATTCTATTACTTTAAAATGGGGACTTCAGGCTAAGTAATTTTGGGAACATGTGGTCTAGGATATAATAATTCCTCAATAAAAATTGGTTTAATGGGCATAATCTCTGCACTTCAAATAATGAACTGAACTGACTGTTTAGACAACTCATCTAAAAATTCATGCTAAATTCAGAGTTTGTAATTCCTAGTTAATTGAAAGCAGGGGTGGGGAATATCTGGCTCATGTACTGTATGCAGACTTATGTAGTTTGGTCCTAGTATATTAGGGGGCGAACACTTATGCTTCTCAGTTGCTGGCAGCCTGTCCATATCAAACGGCGCATGAATGATGTTATGAATATCTAAAGGACCCTCAGCAGAAAAATTGTTTCCCCAACCTTGCTTCATGTGAATGGGAATAGGAATAGGAACTGATGTAATGGAACATAAATAAAAATTTGAGTAAGGACTTAAGGTAATACTTTCTCTTTATCCCTATTATCTATAGCATGTTAAAACCATAATTTTAATCTCTTTGAGCTCTTTTAATTCTTTGTTTATGTCTGCAATTTGACTTGTTTCTGAATCCTTGTTCACATTGCTCATACACTCCTATTTCACCTTTAGATGGAGATGCCAGTTTTCCTCCTAGGTAAATATTATTTAAAAAGCAATCTCATTACTTTTCAGCTGTTCAGCAGATGACAGTGGCATGTTTTTGTATGTTTTCTCTTGAAAATTTAATCTGAACTTTACTTGATATGTAGGGAAAGATGGACTCTGAATGTTGATCTTTGCAGCAAACCCAAAATATGTTTTCTTTTTGTCTTACAGAGTACAGTGACCCCTCATTCCTTAGGTAAGAGAAGCATAGACTTTATGTTCATCTAAGTCATACTTCAATTTTGTATAGTCAAAGTCATACCGGATTATTTCCTACTAAGTCTCCAATTCTGAATTAGCCACTGGTCCACCAATTTTCTGAATATATATTTCTGGTTATTATCAGATTATATGGCACCTTTATGCCTTAAAATTCTCCTCTTGAAACTAGTACTCATTGATACATTTAATGCAAATTACATTATTTATGTTCCCTAATAGCCTCTAGCCAAAAGAGGGCCATTCTTTTTTTTTTTTTTAAAAACAACTATTGTTTATTCCCTCTATCTTTTAAGTGGAAAATTGAGGAATTTTTTTTTTTATTAGTGAAACACCATGAGGTACAGTTGTAGATTTACAAATTTTTCTGCTTGGATTTCGGTCATACCATGATCAAATACCCATCCCTCCACCAGTGCCCATTTTCCACCACCAGGATAATATCCCTCCCCCCCCATCCTCCCATCTCCCCATCCCCACCTGCCACTGCGGCAGGGCATTCCCTTTTGTTCTCTCTCTCCTTTTGGGTGTTGTGATCAGCAAAAGAGGCATTGAGTGGTGAACATGTTCAGTCCAGTCTACTTTCAACCTGTATCTCCCCTCCTGGGAGGATCCTCCAAACACCCTCCATTTGGTGTTCCCTTTTCTATCTGAACTGTCCTTTCCCCTAGAATACCCGACTGGCCTCTAAGCTATGGAGTAATCCTCCTGGTGTTGATCTCAGCTATTCTTGGGTATTAATCTCATATTTTGTTATTTTATATCCCCCAGATGAATGCAATCTTTCTATGTCTATCCCTCTCTTTCTGACTCATTTCGCTTAGCATGATACTTTCCATATTGTACCACTTGTATGTAAAGTTCATGACTTCATCTTTTCTAAGAGCTACATAGTACTCCATTGTGTAGATGTACCAAAGTTTCTTTAACCATGCATCTGTTCTTGGGCACTCAGGTCTCTTCCAGTTTCTGGCTACTGTAAAGAGTGCTGCAATGAACAAACAAGTGCAGATGTCACTTCGGCTACACATTTTTGCCTCTCTCGGATATATTCCCAGGAGTGGTATCGCTGGGTCAAATGGGAGCTCAATTTCTAATTTTTTGAGGAACGTCCATACTATTTTCCAAAAGGGCTGAACCAGTCAGCATTCCCACCAACAGTGAAGGAGTGTCCCTTTCTCGCCACATCCACGCCAGCATCGGTTGCTTTTGTTCTTTTGAATGTGGGCCAGTCTCTGAGGTGTGAGATGGTATCTCATTGTGGTTTTGATCTGCATCTCCCTGATGATTAATGATGTAGAGCATTTTCTCATGTGCTTTTTTGCCATTCGGATTTCTTCTTTGAGAAAGTTTCTGTTCATTTCATTGCCCCATTTTTGGATGGGGTTGGATGTTTTCTTCTTGTGGAGTTCAACCAGTATTTTGTATATCCTTGATATCAACCCCTTGTCAGATGTGTATTCGGCGAATATTCTTTCCCATTCTGTAGACTGTCTTTGTATTTTGGTCACTATTTCTTTGGAGGTGCAGAAGCTTCTTAGTTTAAGATAGTCCCATTTATCTATCTCTGTTTTCACTTGCTCAGCCAGTGGCGTGTCATCTTTGAAAATACCATTAGCCTCAATGTCATGGAGGGTTTTGCCAACTTTGTCTTCAATGTACCTTATGGTTTCTGGTCTGATGTTGAGGTCTTTAATCCATTTTGATCTTACCTTTGTACATGGTGTTAGGCAGAGTTCTGAGCCCATTTTTTTGCATGTAGCCGTCCAGTGATGCCAGCACAATTTGTTAAAGAGGATTTCCTTACTCCACTTCACATTTCTTGCACCTTTATCAAAGATTAGATGATCATATCATTGAGGGGAGATGTCAGTGTATTCAATTCTGTTCCATTGGTCTGCAGTTCTGCCTTTGTTCCAGTACCATGCTGTTTTGATTATTACTGCTTTGTAGTAAAGTTTGAAGTTAGGGAGGTTGATTCCTCCCATTTTCTTTTTCCCAAGAATTGCTTTAGCTATTCGTGGGGGCTTATTGTTCCATATAAATTTCAGGAGTGTTTGCTCCATTTCTTTGAAGAATGTCATGGGTATCCTTATAGGAATTGCATTGAATTTATACAGTGCTTTCGGTAGTACTGCCATTTTGACAATGTTAAGTCTCCCGACCCATGAGCAGGGGATGTCTTTCCATTTCCTCATGTCCTCTTTTATTTCCTGAAGTAGCATTTTGTAGTTTTCTTTGTACAGGTCCTTTACTTCCTTAGTTAAGCTGATTCCTAGGTACTTGATTTTCTGGGGCACAATTGTGAACGGGATTGATTTTTTCATATAGCTTTCCTCTCTCTCACTGTTTGCGTATAGGAAAGCCATGGACTTTTGGGTATTGATTTTATAGCCTGCAACTTTACTATACAAGACTATTGTTTCTAGGAGTTTTTTGGTGGAGGTTATTGGGTTCTCTAAGTATAGTATCATATCATCTGCGAATAGTGAGAGCTTGATTTCTTCCTTTCCTACCTGAATGCCCTTAATATCTTTTTCTTGCCTAATTGCTATTGCAAGTACTTCCAGTACTATATTGAACAGCAGTGGAGAGACTGGGCATCCTTGTCTTATCCCTGATCTTAGAGGGAAGGCTCTCAGTTTTTCCCCATTGAGGATTATGCTTGCTGTAGGCTGGTGGTAGTTGGCTTTAACTATGCTGAGGAAAGTCTCCTCTATACCCATTTTGGCTAGGATTTTCATCATAAAGGGGTGCTGGATCTTGTCAAATGCTTTCTCTGCATCTATTGATATGATCATATGCTTTTTATCTTTTCTTTTGTTGATATGATGGATTATGTTGATTGATTTCCGTATGTTAAACCATCCTTGCATCCCTGGGATGAATCCTACTTGGTCATGGTGTATGATCTTTTTAATGAGTAGTTGGATTCTATTTTCTAGTAGTTTGTTGAGGATCTTTGCATCTGTGTTCATCAGGGATATCGGCCTGTAGTTCTCTTTCTTTGTGTTATCTCTGTCTGCTTTTGGTATCAGTGTGATATTTGCTTCATAGAAACTGTTCGGAAGTGTATTTGATATTTCAATTTTGTGGAAAGCTTAAAGAGGATTGGGAGTAAGTCTTCTTTAAAGATTTGGAAGAATTCACTGGTGAATCCAGCCGGGCCAGGACTTTTGTGCTTGGGGAAACTTTTTATTACCATTTCAATTTCCTTGATGGTGATAGGTCTCTTAAGAGGGCCATTCTTATTCTCCTTTTAAGCTCATATTTGCAATTAATATTCACAACCTGTCCTAACATTGAGATCACATTTCTAAGATTAAATGCATACACATGCAAGTGTACTCCTAAACATGTCATCATTCATAGAAAACAACTCTTTCATATCTTTTGTAGTGTACATAATTTGAATGATATTTGCTTAGAGTTATTTGAAATTAGAATTATAATACTCATTGGTCCCCATTTTGTTAAACTCACCAATATATTATTTTTTACATAAAAATATTTAATGATCACTACTTTATAGTGATAGAACTATTTTAAACACTTTTTGTTTCAAGAACTTTCAAAAGATATGCAAAATTTGGAATTATATTTAACCAAATAAGATGATAACGTGCAGAGGAATGCAAAACACTAATCAGCTATCTCCTGTACATAAACTTATAAAAACATGATTGTATCTTTTATGATAAAATTAAGACCTTTGGTGCAGGAAGCTTGATGTATTTTTAAGGAATTATACATGCCTTAGAAATTTGCACTGTGCTTATATACTTGTGCTGCCCCCATTATTTAATTTTTTCAATATTATTATTACTTTTTATTTTTGAACCACAGTGATATATAGTTGCAAATTTGTTCATGATTGTGTTTCCATCAAATAATTCCAACACCCATTCTTTTTTTTTTCTTTTTTGGGTCACACCTGGAGATGCACAGGGGTTACTCCTAGCTCTGCACTCAGAAATTACTCTTAGTGATGCTCGAGGGACCATATGGAATGCTGGGAATTGAACCCGGATAGGCCATGAGTGAGGCAAAAGCCCTACCCACTGTGCTATGGCTCCAGTCCCAACATCCATTTTTAAAATTTTTTTATTATTTTTAAAAATTAATTTATTGAATCACCATGAGAAAAGTTACAAATCTTTCAGGTTTAAGTTTTGATCATACAATGGTCAAACACCCCTCTCCTCACCAGTAATTATTTTTCATCACCAAGAACCCCAATAGAGCCCCCCTCCTACCCCTCCTGATGCCTGTGAGGCTGATGATTTTTACTTAACTCTCTCTCTACTTTGATTACATTCATTAAAAGGTAAAGGCCCTCCCGTTGATCGTCGATTTGCTTGAGCGGGCCCAGTAACATCTCCATTGGAGACTTTGATGTTACTGTGTCTGGCATATCAAATACTCTCGGTAGCTTGCCAGGCTCTCCGAGAGGGGCGGAGGAATCAAACTCGGGTCGGCCATGTTGGCCACGTGTAAGGCGAATGCCCTACCCGCTGTGCTATCGCTCCTTGGATTACATTCATTATTTCGACAAAAGATATACCATTGTTGTTTCGAATTTCCCCCCAACAATCAGAACTGCTTCAAAGGCATTGTGAAATAATTTGTTTTCTATTAGTGGTTATGAAAACCATATGATGTCGTGTGGCCACAGTAGTGGTCGCTTGATTTTAGATTTCTGATATTTAAGTCTGATATTTATTTCTGATAATTAAGTCTGGAGGAATTTCTTCCAAGAGCCTGATAATTACGAGATTCGTTTCTGTGTGTCTGGTGCCGTGGCCATGCCGGAGAACCACTCATAGGGGGCAACTCATGGTCTCAGTTGGGCATGAAGGATGAGCCAGTTCCGACCCTCTTCCCATGAGGCTGAAGTTGCCACATCACCACCTGCTCATACCTGGCTTTCCAATAAGCTCTGAGGCGGCAGCTGCCATGTTGCGGGGGGGGGGGGGGAGGCGGGGAAGAAAGGCCGAAGAGACAGACACCCTTTCCCTCTCAGGGGGCATGGCGCTGTAGTTTAATGCATAATCCATTCACATTTCTGTTGCAAACTGCTGGGCTCTGGATTAAGCCCATATGCCTCTGATGCCATGGCCATGCCAGAGAGCCGCTTGTGGGGGACCCAACATCTATTCTTTTAACTGTGGTTTTTTTTACACCAATGTCCACAGTTTCCCTCGCACCCCTCCCCCAGCCTCTATGGCACGCCTTTTTCTTTTTCCTTCTCTTTTAAAATTTTTGTAGGTGGGGCCACATTTTGTCTCAGGGCTTATTTCTGGCTCTGTTCCTCCTGGCAGTGCCCAAGGAACCATACACAGTGCCAGTGGTTCAACTTTAGGTTCACTTCCTGTAAGGCAAACACCTTACCTGCTGTACTTTCCAATCCCCACTCCTACTATTTAAATTGGTAATAAGTGCTATCTGTTGTGTGTTTTTATTGTGCCAAAATTCACTGTGCAAACCTTGTCTGGAATTAAGTATAGGGAGAAGCATTGTCACAATATATGAATAGTCTATCCTAGGAGCATGAGAGATGTGAGGCTTATGCCTACTCTAAGCCTAACAATCTTGAATATCTCAGATGCCCTTTTTACCTATTAACAGAATTTGTGAATAAATTGCAATGTAGTGCTTTTGAAGTTTTCAATAATGGAATGGTAAGAAATTTCCTGGAAGCAAAATTTTCATGTAACAACTGGTTATATAATATTGTTAAAGGAATAAGGTAGTAGCTCAGTGATAGAATGACAGTTTTGCAAGCATGAAGTCCTCAGTTCAATCCCTGATACCAAAGGGATTTTTTTAAAAATTAAAAGGTTATTTATGGCTCTGTTTACCTTATGTCATACCAACTTATTATACATTTTTATTGTTAAACCAATATTCTGACAAATTTACCTTCATTTTCTTTTCCCAGTATGTCTGATGGATTAGGCATAATTTAATTTCTCCCTGAATGTTGTACTAAAGTTTCTGGACACAGTGATTTTATGGAATTCCTTTATTTTAAAATATTTGGTTGTAATTTCTTCATTACATAGGAGAATAAAAAAAGATAGGGCATGTTCAAAAGTTGTGACATTGGACTGAAGAGATAATAGAGTGGGTAAGGTGCTTACCTTGCACTAGTCTTAGCAGAGTGCCCTGATATATAATAGTATATGTTATTAGAAAAAAAGTCTTGAAGGAGCATTAGTTAATTAATTATTTATTTCTCCCTCTGAACTTGGGATGGATGAGTTATTCAAAAGAGAGAGATGTTATTTAATACAGACAGGATGGTCACTTCCTGGATAGCTCTATCTGCTCCAAAGTTCCAAAAATTTCTGAGCAAGAATAATTTCCTTTGCTGATGAACAACCATCATTTTGATATATAATAAGCTTTATTTCATTTTTTATATTTCAGTAGAATGTAGGCATAATTTATAGTTGGTACTTAGTGAATAAATATGAAATCTTCTTTAACTGTTTCCACAGATGGTAGAGTATTTGTTTTGAATCATCGTGAGATATAGTTACAAAGCTTTCATGTTTGAATTTCAGTCATACAATGATCCAACACCCATCCTTCCACCTGTGCACATTCTCCACCACCATTTTCCCCAGTATTACCCATCCCCCTTTCTAGCCCTCCCTGTGCCTCTAGGGCAGATAATTTTCCACATATTCTCTCTCTACTTTTGGGCATGATGGTTTGCAATACAGATCCTGAGAGGCTCTCACGTTTGGTCCTTTATCTACTTTCAGAACACATCTCCCATCCCAAATGATCCCTCCAACCATCATTAACTTAGTGATCCCTTCTATGTTCCAGCTTCCTTCCCCCCCAGTTCATGAGGCAGGCTTCCAACCATGAGACAATATTCCAGGCCCTTGTGTCTACTGTCCTTGGGTGTCATTTTATTTTATATTATTTTATTTTATTTATATGTCATTTGACTTATGTTATTTTATATTCCACAAATGAGTGCAGTCATTCTATGTCTGTCCCTCTCTTTCTGCCTCATTTAACTTAGCATGATACTCTCCATGACCATCCACAAATAAGAAAATTTCATAACTTCATCTTTTCTAACAGCTGCATAGTATTCCGTTGTGTAGAAGTAAGATGGTAGAGCTTTAATCAAAATAGAGTCAGATTAAAAGAAGATTGATGAGGGAAAAGGATAGTGTTTGATTTCTGATTTTTAGCAAAGAACTGATTGTTCCATATTGTGTTATGATCGCTTAAGACCCCTAAATCATCTTAACTCACAGGTCTCTATTTTGAAGGAGGAAATGACTTCAATACGACAATGTTCTATTTGTTAAAGCCCATCTACATGGGTGTCCACGTTTGTGAGCAGAGGATACACTTCACAGTAGAAAATGTAAGAAAGTCAAATAGGATTCCAATATCTCAGGTTTTAGGAACATTCACAGAAAAAACACAGATTTAGTCATGTAGTTTTGAATAGTCTAACTACTATAATAATTTATATGTTAAAGGACCCTTGATAATATTTCCTCTGAAGAATGCACAAAATACATCACCCAGAACCCAGATGGTAAATGTACTCCTAAATATGGAAATGCCATGAAAAATAGGATCTTGGAAGTTAATCAACCAAGGCAGGCAAGAAAAGAAATTAACTTTTGTAAGAAATTTGAGATATCTAATGAAGTCCTTTTGGGGTAATGAGTAGAATAAAATATTCTGTGATAATGTATATTATAATTGTGATTCCAACTTCTTAATTAATTACTACTTAAATGTGGCAAGCACACAAGTGCCCGACATATTGCTTAACCAGATATGGCACTTACAAAATATATGAGGTATTAGAAACTTTCAGAATAGAAATATGAAAGATGGAAGCAAAGAAAAAATTAAAAAGAGAAGGAAGAAAGTAAGGAACAATCTTAGAGCCAAAAATATATATAAATCAAACAGGTCCTCTTTCCTTTTAAACATCAATATTTATTCTTGTAACATTTAATGAAGAAAAATATATTGTATGCTAAGAAATAAAATAAGTATACTCTGCACATAAAATAATGAAGATATATTTGGATAATATGGTGCAGTCAATAAAATCTGGGTAAAATTTATTGCTTGTTTTTACAAAAATTTATTGCAGTGTTTTAAAGCACTGTTAAAAAAGTAAAACATTATTCTACTTTCTAGACTTTTCTACTTATATAAATATATATAAAATATATATTATCAGTAGATTTATTTTCAAAGTTTCAGTTATATTTCCACAGCCATGCTCAAGGCCACTCTCCACACGCTCGAACTAGCCTCACGCATGAAGGAACCAGCAGTGGAACCCAGGTGTGTGGGTCCCAGGGCTGAGATCTCCAAGCCTGTTACGATTGGCACTGGGCCTCCTCCACCCAGATCCCCCATTTTCCAGTAGCTAGGGAATTACACCCATAAACTTCCCCTGGCACCATAAAATCCCATCAATGGCCAAGATCCAGAGACTATAAAACAAGCTCCTGGAAGCACACGGCCACATAAGCAGCCGCATGACCTCTTATCGTCTAGGTCTTCTCCTAGCTACCAGCAAGCTACCAAGAGTATCCTGCCCACAAGACAGAGCCTGGCAAGCTCCTGTGGCACATTTTATATGCCCAAAACAGTAACAATGATGTGGCTCATTCCCCTGACCCTGAAAGATCCTCCAATGCAGCACCATTGGGAAGAATGAGTAAGGAGAGGCTGCTAAAATCTCAAGGCTAGGAAGAATGCCGACATTACTGATGCCCACTCTAGCAAATTGATGAATAATGGGATGGCAGCGACAGTTATATTTCAATTTTTTCATAATGTTTGATTGTTGGTGAATAAGATTGAAATTTTGTATTTATACACATTATTTCTGTTTTATGTATACTTTTAAATATATATTGACAAAAGATAAAATTCTGGTAAATCATAAAATAGCATTATCTATTTGTGAAACATATATTTATTATATCTTATTTCAGGCACTTTGTTGGGTAGTAGTTTGAAATTGGAAAGAAGACATGTTTCCAAAATGCATGCTACCCATGGTCCATTTGGAAAGATAAAAGAAATAAATGAAAATATTTTAATCAAAATTTTAAAAAATGCAATGAAAGAAATAAGAGCCTGTAAGGTCAGTTAATAGCTTTCTGAAAAAATCTAACATTTAAGCTAGGACATTAAGAAAGAGTAAGGATCTATGTGAAGAGTGAGGAAGAAAGTGCTTAGCACAAAAGATAGCATATGGTTCCTTATTCCCTGAGAAAGAGCTTTGAATGTTCAAAGAACTGAAAGATGTTCATGGTTTCAACAGTCTCAGAACAAGGAGTAACTCAAGAAGCTAAGGAAATAGGCAGAGGTCAATCATGTATGGCTGGTCAGTCCTTGATAAGAAATTTTGTTATTATTGTAAGTGTGATGGGAAACCACTTAAGTGTTCTGAACAGATTAGCAGTTTGATTATAATTTAAGATTGGTCTGGCTGCTGAGTAGAAAATTGATTGAATAGGGGCCAAAAATGAATGCATGAAGACCAATTAGGTGGTTGTTAACATTAGTCAAAGTGAGTAATGGTGGCAGTTTAAACTGGGGTACTAGATAAGAAAATTGATAGAATTTTCCCATAATAATTAAATGTTAGGAAAAGATATGTTCACAAAAATAGTTCATGTGTAGTATAAGGTGAAACTAGAGGATCCAAAGATAGTATTTTATTTGTAATGAAAGATAGATATTAGAGAAGACAATTAAAGAAGATATGTTGTTCATCTTTATTAGAATTGATAAGAATTTTAATCAAAGACAATTAATTCTGACTTATTTTTAATAATTGAATATGTGTTTCTTCAATTGCACAATTCTTTTTGTCGGTCTCATTGTGAAAATCTATTTTTGCATTCCATCATATTGATAAAATAATGATTTAGGGCAATAAAATAAAACATTTTAGATTAAAAATAGGAAACAAATATCTGGTATTTACAATCAGACACCTATAAAATATGTATTTAAATATTCTTTATTAATTGAATATATGTGTCAGTTTCTGAGCCAGGTAAATTTTTAGTCTTATTGTATTTTTAAAATTTTGCAGGAAGAAGACACCTCCTAGTCCTTGCAGAGAGGAAACCTGGGACTGCATCCACTGGTACTCAGGTAAAAGTCTGATGGTTTGAATACCCATACCGAAGAAAGGTGTGCTGAGGCCCAGTAATGCTTAGGGGCATCAGGTCACACCTGGAGGTGCTGACAGTGGGAGATAGTTTGCTAGTAATGCAAATTGAGGTCTAATGCTTATTTTCAATGCACTTTGATCCTTTATTTACCAATTTTATCTAATTCTTATACAAATTACATAATATATACCAGCCTAAATTCCTTGGCATTTTCAGTAACATAGAATATTTTTTGAGGTTTGGTTTTTCTCCTCTCTGATTTTGGAGCAATCCTGGCTTCTTTGCTGAGTCACAGAGGACACTGAAAGGAGAGGGTTGGTGGACGAGGATCACCTCCTGCCCCTGTTGGGGGCCTTGGGACCACCTCTCTCTCTGTTCCAATGTCCTCAGGCGGAAGGACCGAGGAGTTCTTTTTTTGTTTGTTTTATTTTTTGGGGTTACACCCAGCAATGCATGCACAGGGGTTACTCCTGGAAAAATTCATATGGAGTCCTAAAATATTATATATATATATATGTACAAAAAGTTCTGAGAAAAAAATGAAAGGCATTGAATTCCCAAACTGTAAACAGTAATTTAAATTTTTTAAAAATTAAAAAATCAGTAAGCAAAACTTCTCAGTACTGAAACAAAAGCAGAGTCTCAGAACAATGAAATAAAACTGAGAGCCTAGAAGTAAACTTGCAACTCTACGAAGACATAATTTTGACAAAGGGGTTAGAAGCATGAAGTAGACCAAGGAGAGAATATTTAATAAATGATGATGAGGAAAATGGATAGCAAAAACTGGGGAAAAAATTGACTCATCCTACATACAAAGGGAATATAAGACTTTGATATCAAATTTATTTCTATAAAATACATTGAGGGAAATATCTTACTGTCCAAGATCTAGATTTCAGTGGATTCTTCTGAGCCTTTCTGCCAATATGAGTCATTGGCAAAAGAAAAAGTAAAGAAAAGAAAAAAGTAAAAAGCAGAATAAATATATAGGACTACATAAAATTAATAAGCTTCTGCAAATTGAAATAAAGGCTAAATAAAAACACAGTCTATTGATTGGAGGAAAATATTGCCTGTTATATGGAGCATCAAAGAAATAGCTAAGAGGACAAAGAACCTCCAGGTCCAGGCACATTTCTTCGACTCCACCATTTTCCCTGCATTAACATACGCCTCAGAGACCTGGGCCCTATGAAAACAGGATGAGAACGCTATTCGGGTCTCCCAAAAGGAATTGAAAGAGCTATGCTTGGAGTATCACGCTTCACTCAAGAGAGAGAAATAATCCGGAGTTCCGACATCCATCCACGATCAAGAATCAGGGACGCTGTCTTTTTTGCCAAGGCATCAAAAAGCAGATGCGCTGGACATATAATGAGATTTGGAGACGACCGCTGGACTAGAGCCGTTACTGACTGGTTTCCACGGGATGTCAAAAGACCACGTGGCCGCCCACCTACAAGATGGTCAGACTTCTTCATCAAGACCCTGAACGATCTGTTTGAGGCTCTTCATGTTCCTAGAATGAATGAGCACATGCCATTGGGCTACACTAGCACGCAGCAGGGACAAATGGAGATGTTACTGGTGCCTGCTCGAGCAAATCGATCAGTAATGGGATGTTAAGCGATCAAGTGATCAAGTGATAGATCTGATGTAGAATAGGTAAATATGCAAAGAAAAACACAGATACTAGATGATGTTGTACATACATGAGATATAGTGATACAAAGGAAGAGATTAGACAATTACCAATGTAAACAAATTCTGACACATGATCAATAGAATGAGTAACTGAAGAGACTAAGGTGGTGGACAGACAACGGAGGTAGGATTTTATTACACTGTTGGAGAGCTTTGCAAAGCAATAAGTATGAAGCAATTTCAATATTGTTGTAACCCATAAACTTTAATTAAAACCTAATTATATTTACTTACATTATGCAAAATGTATAGTTTCTTAATTGGGTTTTTATAGTGTATATTATATAATATATATACATACATTTATATATGTATATACACACATATTTTAAATTTAATTCACTTAGAGGATTGCCTGTAAATTTATGCTATCGAGAACACATACAAATAAGTGTTAGTTTATTTTTGTCCAAGGAATATTTAAATTTTAAGACTTTCTTTTTTACCAAAGTACTTTTACTGACCTAACATGTAGGTACTGTAAGTTTTTGTTGATTACATACTTTTAATAGTCTTCAGAAAATTATTGTATATGAGGCTAGAGTCAAAGTACAGTTGTAGAGTACTTGCTGTGAGTACAGCCAACCCAGTGTGACCCCTGGCACCCCATATGGTCCAGAGTTGTACCAGGAATGATTCCTCATTGCAGAGCCTGGAGTCAACCTTGAGCACCACTAGGTGTAGCTGAAAACAACCACAGCCATAAAATGATAGTCTCAAAGAGCTCCTGTTTATGTGGGTTATATCTACTGATACTTATGATAAAGGTAAAGGTAAAGGCCCTCCCGTTGATCGTCGATTTGCTCGAGCGGGCCCAGTAACGTCTCCATTGGAGACTTTGTTGTTACTGTGTCTGGCATATCGAATACTCTCGGTAGCTTGCCGGGCTCTCCGAGAGGGGCGGAGGAATCGAACTCGGGTCGGCCATGTTGGCCGCGTGTAAGGCGAATGCCCTACCCGCTGTGCTATCGCTCCAGATACTTATGATAATGAAAATCAAAACTAATAATTGATTAAAATATTCATTCCAGATTGATTTTAATTCCTTGTTTTGAATGTAAAGTATATTTTTATAAAAAGAAAAGATAGTGAAAGAAAGTCATTGGTTTACATTTTTGCGGGTGCTGTTGTTTTTATTAAATATGTCTCTTCATATGGACTTCTTCAATCAAGCTATAGAATATGTCTTTTCGGGTAGCAGTAAGAAAGAATAAAAACTCTCTCAAATATGCAAAAGGAAATAAACTAGAACTGTGGATGTCTCCTCTCTCTCTCTCTCTCTCTCTCTCTCTCTCTTCTATATGTGTAATTTGATATTGTACTGGGCTGGAGCGACAGCACAACGGATAGGGCGTTTGCCTTGCACGCAGCCAACATGGCTGACCCGAGTTTGATTCCTCCACCCCTCTCGAAGAGCCTGGCAGGCTACCGAGAGTATCTTGCCTGCATGGCAAAGCCTGGCAAGCTACCCGTAACATATTCTATATGCCAAACATAGTAACAACAAGTCTCATGATGAAGACGTTACTGGTCCTGCTCGAGCAGATTAATGAACAATGGGAGGACAGTGACAGTGACAGTGATATTGTACTGAAACTCGACAAGTTCTTTCTTAAATGTGACTTCAAATATGGGACTGAAAACATGAATGAGCTTTAAACGCTGCTTCATTTAATTCTTCTATATAATTTGTTTAGAAAAATACTCATTTGCTCTGACTAATTTTATAACATTGTACATTAGTCATTTGGATAATATTGGTTTACTGACCTTTATTAGATCTTCAAAACGTTGATAAATTTATTAATGTCACCATTCATCTTATCATAAAAAGTCATTAAGTATCAAGAAACTGCTCAATTTTAGGTGATAGAAACTGTTTTTTAAAAACTTTTTAATTTTTTTTCTCAGAAGCTCAAATTTGATCAATGATAAAAGTACTGTCAGCTGTTTTCCTTGAACTGACAGAATCCCACAAGATATTTTAAATGAAAAAGTCCACTCAATAACTACCTGAATCACCAATTTTTATTTTATTTTTTTAATTAAATCACCATTAGATACTTAGTTACAAAGTTGTTCACCATTGAGTTTCAGTCATAAAATGACAAATGTTTTTAAATATATATTTTAATGACATCGTATTAAAAGAAAGTGGGTAGTTTGATTTACAATTGAAATAATAAAACACTGTCATTGTTTTGTTGAAACAACTCTAGTGTTTTCTGTGCAGCAGAAATATTTTGTGCAAAAAATTTTCACAGAACAGAAGCTTAATGTCAATAATATTATTAATTTTTACTACTTATTTTATAACATTTTAAAGTGAAGTTCAAGTTATTTTTCCTGAAAAAGTATAGAAGTGGATAAAATAGTGGCTACCTTATTTATAATGGTTGGCAAGTTTTATTCACAGTACCCTTTACATCTTTTGTGTGACTGTCAATGAAGAGAAATATAAACTCAAATTTATTTTTAAATTGGTGTTTTTGTCCCTTGAAAGGGTCTTGAAAAGTAGTCTTAGACCAGCCCGCCCCAACGCTGCTCCGCTGGTCTCCTCCCGGTCCAGGTCAGTCCGCCTGCCAGCATTCGAATTTGGGACTTGGCTTTCACCCTGCAAAGGCCCAGGCGTCCTCTCGGACCCTGGGACAAAAGCAGACCTGAGCCCCTTTCTCCTCCCCCGCCCCCAAAGCTGCTCTGCAGGTCTTCTCCCCAACTGAGCCTTCACCCCTCACACATACCTTGTTCCCGTGGGGGCGTGGCCTCTTCAGAAGGGGCGTGACTTTGTTAGAAGTGGGCATGGCTTAATTTTAGGCGGGCCAACGCTCACCCCGACCACAGGTAGTTTACTCATACCAAGAAATCTAGTCCCTACACCTACACACCAAATGAAGAAACAACGCAAATCCCCACCACATGGAGAGGATGATGTAAAGAGTCGAGAAGCCTCAATAGGTACTATTCACCTAAGGGACCTCTCTGACAAAGAATTCAGATATGAAGTCATGAGGATGTTCAATGAACTCAATGAAACAGTCAGACAGATATCCAATAAATTGAAAGAAGACATGAAAGAAACAATGGATCACACAATCGAGAAAATACAGGAATAAATGAGAGCAGAAATTGGAAAGCTATGCACAAAAATGTCACAAATCAAAGATTCCACAGATGAAAAAAAAACTCGGTTTGTGCCCTCAAAAGTAGAATGACCACAGCTGAAGAATGAATCAGTGAGCTGGAAGATCAGCTGCATCAAGTCGATAGGAAACAACAAACAATGGCAAGAGACCTCAAAATAGCTCAAGAGCAAATCAAAGTTCTAGGAGATGATTGCAAGAGGAACAACATTATAATCATAGTAGTCCCAGAAGCTCAGGGAAACAATCCCAATGAAAAAGCAATGGTCAAACAAATCATTGCTGAAAAACTCCCAGAATTCGACAATGCAGCCATTCAGATTCAAGGAGCCCGAAGGATGCCAGCTAATGGAGACCCTAACAAAAACAACCCAAGACATATCATAGAATGATGGATGCCGCCAGTAGAGACACGATACTGAAAGTAGCAAGGTCAAAGAAGGAAACCACATACAAAGGAGCATGCCTTAGATTCACTTATCAGAGGAAACCCTCCAAGCCCGAAAGCAATGGTGGGATATAATAAAAAAAAAACTCACTGAAATGAATGCTTCACCAAGAATACTCTATCTGGCTAAACTCTTACTCAAACTCGAAGAAACGGTACACTATTTTCTAGATAAACAGCAGCTCAGGAACTTCATAGACTCAAAACCAAACCTAAAACAAGGGCTAAAGGGGCTACTATAACATAAGACAAACCCTACAAACACAACAGATCCTTACAGAAAGATGACACAAAACCCCATAACAATAATCTCTTTCAATGTCAAAGGTCTAAGTTCACCAATTAAGAGACACAGTGTAGCAAAATGGATTCAGAAACAGAACCCAACATTCTGCTGCCTACAAGAAACTCATCTCAGCAGTCAGAGCAAACACAGACTCAAAGTCAAAGGATGGAAAACAATCCTGCAAGCAAACAGCTCCCTCAAAAAAGCTGGGGTGGCCATACTAGTATTCGACAACATCAATTTCAGGTTGAAAAAGATTAGAAGGGACAGTGAAGGCCATTTTCTATTCAAGGGATACGTACAACAGGAAGAAATCACACTCTTAAATGTATACGCACCTAATGAGGGAACAGCTAAATATTTAAAACAACACTAACAAATTTTAAGGAGGACATTGCTAACAACACAATAGTAGCTGGAGACTTCAACATCGCCTTATCACCTCTGGATAGATCAACAAGAACAAAACTCAACAAGGAAACATTGTCTTTGAAAGAAGAAATAGAAGAGAGAGGGCTTATAGACCTATACAGAGCTTTACACCCCAAAATGAAAGAATACACGTTCTTCTCCAGTGCGCATACTTCATACAAACCATACCTCAATAGAATCAGGAAGATAGAAACAGTATCAACTATCTTTTTAGACCACAATGCACTAAGAATAGACGTAAATCACACACAGACATGGAGAACCAAATCACACACTTGGAAATTAAACAACTCAATGCTAATCAATGAGAGGGTCAGGAACGAAGTTAAGGATGAAATCAAAAGATACCTGGAAACAAATGAGAATGAAGACACGAGCTACCAGAACTTATGGGATTCAGCGAAAGCTGTATTAACAGGAAAATTTATAACTCTGCAAGCATTTCTCAGGACAGAAGAAAGAATGCACATAGACAACTTGACTTCACAGCTCAAGACCTTAGAAAAGGATCAACAGAAAGAGCCCAAATCAGGCAGAAGGAAAGAGATCATAAAACTTAGAGCAGAAATCAATGACATGGAAACCACAGAAACAATCCGAAAGATCAATGAAACCAAGAGCTGTTTCTTCGAGAAAATAAACAAGAAAGATAAACCACTAGCTACACTCACAAAGAAACACAGAGAGAGAAAACCATAATAAACCAAATCAGAAATGAGAAGGGGGATATCACAACAGAAACTAAAGAAATTCAAAAGATCATCAGAGACTACTTTGAAAGTCTGTATGCCATGAAACAAGAGAACCTAGAAGAAATGGATAAATCCCAGGGTTCCTATCATCTCCCAAAGCTGAAAAAAAAAAGATCTAGAATACCTGAATAAACCTATTAACATCAAGGAAATTGAAACTGTAATCAAAAGTCTTCCCAAAAACAAAAGTCCAGGTCCAGATGGATTCACTAGCGAATTTTTCCAAACATTTAAAGAGGACCTACTGACAGTCCTTCTCAAGTTTTTCCAGGAAATTGAAAAAACAGAAACTCTCCCAAACAGTTTCTATGAAGCCCATATATCATTAATGCCAAAAGGAAACAAAGAAACCACAAGAAAAGAAAACTACACGAATGAACACGAATGTGAAGATTCTCAACAAAATACTAGCAAATAGAATTCAACTTCTCATCAAAAAGATCACACATCATGACCAAGTAGGATTCATCCCGGGGATGCAAGGATGGTTTAACACTCGGAAATCAATCAACATAATCCATCATAGACAAAAGAAAAGATAAAAATCATATGATCATATCAATATATGCAGAGAAAGCATTTGACAAGATCCAACACCCGTTTATGATGAAAACCCTCGCCAAAATGGGGATAGAGGGTACTTTTCTCAATATAGTTAAAGCCATCTACCACAAGCCTACAGTAAGCATCATCCTCAATGGTGAAAAACTGAGAGCCTTCCCCTAAGATCAGGGACGAGACAAGGATGTCCACTCTCTCCACTGCTGTTCAATATAGTACTGGAAGTACTTGCAGTAGCAATTAGGCAAGAAAAAGATATTATTAAGGGCATCCAGGTAGGAAAGGAAGAAATCAAGCTCTCACTATTCACAGATGATATGATACTATACTTAGAGAACCCTAAAACCTCTACGAAGAAACTCCTAGAAACAATAGACTTGTATAGTAAAGTTGCAGGCTATAAAATCAATACGCAAAAGTCCATGGCTTTCCTATATGCAAATAATGTAAGAGAAGAAAGTGTCATGAAGAAAATAATACCGTTCACAATTGTGCCCAAGAAAATCAAGTTCCTAGGAAACAGCTTAACTAAGGAAGTAAAGGACCTGTACAAAGAAAACTACAAAACACTACTTCAGGAAATAAACGAGGACACGAGGAAATGGAAAAATATCCCCTGTTCATGGATCGGAAGAATTAACATTGTCAAAATGGCAATACTTCCTAAAGCACTGTACAAATTCAGTGCAATCCCTATTTGGATACCCATGACATTCTTCAAAGAAGTGGAGCAAACACTCCTGAAATTTTATGGAACAATAAGCCCCCACGAATAGCTAAAGCAATTCTCGGGAAAAAGAAAACAGGAGTAATCAACCTCCCTATCTTCAAACTCTACTATAAAGCAGTAATAATTAAAACAGCATGTACTGGAACAAATGCAGAGATGCAGACCAATGGAACAGGGTCGAATATACTGACATCTCCCCACAAGCATATGATTATCTAGTCTTCGTTAAGGGGGCAATAAATGTGAAGTGGAGCAAAGAAAGCCTCTTTAACAAATTGTGCTGGCAAAACTGAACAGCTACATGCAAAAGAGTGGGCTCAGATCTGTCCCTAACACCAAGTACAAAAGTTAAGATCAAAATGGATTAAAGACCTTAACATCAGACTGGAATCAATAAGATACATTGAAAGCAAAGTTGGCAAAAACCCTCCATGAAATTGAAGCTAATGATATCTTCAACGATGTCACGCCACTTGCCAAGCAAGTGAAAACAGAGATAGACAAATTGGACTATCTTAAACTAAGAAGCTCCTGCACCTCCAAAGAAACAGTGACCAAAATACAAAGACAGTCTACAGAATGGGAAAGGATATTCTCCGAATACACATCTGAGAAGGGGTTAATATCAAGGATATACAAAATACTGGTTGAACTCCACAAGAAGAAAACAACCAACCTCATCAAAAAATGGGGCTACAAAATGAACAGAAACTTTCTCAAAGGCGAAATCCGAATGACTAAAAGGCATAAGAGAAAATGCTCTACATCATTAATCATCAGGGAGATGCAGATCAAAACAACAATGAGATATTATTTCATACCACAGAGACTGGCCCACATTCAAAAGATCATAAGCAACTTGTGTTGGCGTGGATGTGGCGAGAAAGGGACTCTCTTTCACTGCTTGTGGGAATGCCGACTGGTTCAGCCCTTTTGGAAAACAGTATGGACGATTCTCAAAAAATTAGAAATTGAGCTCCCATTTGACCCAGCAATACCACTCCTGGAAATATATCCCAGAAAGGAAAAAAAGTATAGTCAAAGAAACATCTACACTTGCTTGTTCATTGCAGCACTGTTTACAATAGCTAGAATCTGGAAAAAACCTGAGGGCCCGAGAACAGATGAATGGTTAAAGAAACGTTGGTACATCTACACAATGGAGTACTATGTAGCTGTTAGAAAAGATGAAGTCATGAAATTCATATACAAGTAGTACTACATGGAAAGTATCATGTTAAGCGAAATGAGTCAGAAAGAATGGGACAGACATAGAAAGATTGCATTCATCTGGGGAACATAAAGTAACAAAATAGGAGACTAACACCCAAGAATAACCAAGATAAGTACCAGGAGGATTACTCCATGGCTTTGAGGACAGCCACACACACTAGGGGAAAAGGCAACTCAGAAAGAGAAGGGAACACCAAATAAAGGGTGTTGGGAGGTTCCTCTTAGGATGGAAAATGCATGATGAGGGTAGAATATAGACCGAACAAGATTACCACTCAATGTCTCTTTTGTAAATCACAGCACTCAAAAGAAGAGAGATAACAAAAGAGAATGCCCTGCCACAGAGTTAGGGTGGGATGTGGGGATGGGGGTGAGAGGGATACTGGGACTGGTGGTGGTGAAGAATGGGCACTGGTAGAGGAATGGGTATTCGATCACTGTATAACTGAAACCCAAGCACAGAAATTTGTAAGTCTACAACTGTACCTCATGGTGTTTCACTAATAAAAATTTAAGGAAAAAAAAAAGTAGTCTTGGACCCCTCCAGCGGTTCATTGAGTCAGCTTTGAGAATCCATGATCTAGTGAATTTCAGCCAGCTATCTGTGAGGAATATATAAATATTTGCACCATATATAAATATTTGCACTACGTATCTTCAATTTCAACACTGAATATGACTTTCATTTCTGATGAACTGAGATTACACAAAACAAGTTTACAAAGTATGAAAACAAAAATGCTCCTCTGAGGCTTCTTTAGCACTGTGAAAACTTTAGATCCAGTTTTCCCCCTAAAAACACTTTATCATCTGTTAAAAAGGCACTGATTTCTATCAATGAACCTTTTCTGCCTCTGATGTTCTTTTATGTTTTTCCAGGTATCAAAAATACTTGACATTTCTAAATAATAAAACAAGTCATTTTTCCAAACAGTGTTTAACGAACATTGGACTACATTTTTGATAAGTGATTTTTTTACAATGTTTTGTTTTTATTGTCCTCTAAAATTTTGACTAATGCAGATCTACTATGACGATGAGCAGAACCAAAAGACAGATTCATATGAGAGAATAGACAGTTATAGACATTCTGTTGTCAGAGAATGAAGCTAATATGAAGTATTACGAACAAAAATATGTCCTCAAAAAGTCTCTAAAATTAATGTCAGTTGAGCTAAAACATTAATTGGAAAATCTTCTAGCCAATAATGTCATTGGGCTTTATAAGTCCAAAGGAATTCTGCAGTTAACAAGAATTTATAAGGGAAAGAAATTGATATTAGGTGAACGGTAACTGTCACAGTCTTCATCACACATAACAGTTCTTCCTCCTTACAAGCATCCCTGATAACTCCTTATTACTAACTTCAACAGCCCTACTACTGTGTCTCATGGCTCAAACTGCTTCAGAAAATTGTTGCATTTGCAGCACTAACACCTTATTAATCACTGCCTCCAGCACATTGCAATAGCTCTATGCTTCCAGGTTTATTCATGTCCCCATATATTCTTGCTTTATGCTCATAATACCTTTTTTCCTCTTCTTGAATGTATTTTTTTCTTCATTTACAATAAGACTTGAGTTCTGAATTGATGTTTCTCTTAAGACAGGATTTATTAGATGTAGATACTAATTTTCACCCTATTTTATTTTCTTACATATATTTCCTGAGCTAGAGAGTTACTAAGGGCAAGGCAAAGTTTTATAGTTCTTTGATTTGCTGTAATGCTACGAAAATGCTGAGAATAACATATGTAGATCTATAGAAATATCCTATTATAACTATACTAAGAGCACTTTAACCTTGTGTACTTTTATTAATATTACAAAAGCCAATTTCTGAGGTTTTGTTTGTTTGAATGCAACACTTTCAGGTATGTTTCTTATAAGTCTTTTCTTTCTTACATTCAGGTATATAAAGAATATGAGATGATGTGAATATTTACACATATTCATATACTAATTGATCATATGTATAGAAACATTTATGTAATGCAAAACATCATTGCGAGTTATATATATATATATCACTGAGTTTTCTAAGATAAACTTATCTCTAACAACCCTTTCCAAAAATATACTAATTGAATTTCCAACAAAATACTAATTGAATAACTAAAAGATACTTGCTTTAGTTGTAAGAAATAGAATAATAGAATGGATAATTTTTATTTTTTTCAGTTTTTATAGTTGAACTATAAAGCTATATACTTATTTTTTTTGCTTTTGGGTCACACCCAGCGATGCACAGAGGTTACTCCTGGCTCATGCACTCGGAAATTACTCCTGGTGGTGCTTTCGGGACCATATGGAATGCTGGGAATTGAGCCCCGGTCAGCCATGTGCAAGGGAAACGCCCTACCTGCTGTATTATTGCTCCAGCCCCAAATTTTATATTCTTAGAACAAAAATTTATTCAAATGATTCAATAAATAGGTCTCAAAATCATATTGACATCCCTATTCTCTTTGTATATGAGAGAGAAAAGATTTGGTAAGTGATGGTAAGAATATATGAAACGTGTTTGGGAGCCTGGATAAAAGATGAACAGCAAAAAAAAGTCATTCAATGTGAAATTACAAAATTTGTATCATGTTAATAACTGTATTGAGGGAAGTTTATTTGAATTACTTAAAGGTAGCAGAAACTACTTGGAGTCAATTAACTCACTAAAGATCTAGTATGTATTAGTTGTGTGCTGCATACAATTTTACAAGTCACAGGAAAATCGTGGGTTTTGTTGGTTTGTTGGTTGATTGGTTAGGTTTTGGGTCACACCACTGTGCTCAATGATATTCCTGGCTCCGCAATCAGAAATACACCCTGGCTTTGTTCTTGGGATCATATGGGATGCCAGCTGATTGAACCTGGGTAAACCGCGAGCAGGCATACACCCTATTTGTTGAAGAGGTCAAAGAAAAGTAATGTTCCTCCTCCTCCTCCTCCTCCTCTTCCTCCTCCTCCTCCTCCTCCTCCTCTTCCTCCTCCTCCTCCTCCTCCTCCTCCTTCTCCTTCTCCTTCTCCTTCCTCTTTGTCCTCCTCTTCCTCTTCCTCTTCCTCTTCCTCTTCCTCTTCTTCTTCTTCTTCTTCTTCTTCTTCCTCTTCCTCCTCTTCATCTTCTTCTTCCTCTTTTTTCTTTATCTTCCTCTTCTTCCTCCTCTTCCTCTTCGTCTCCTTCTTCCTGTTCCTCTTCCTCCTCCTCTTCTTCTCCTCCTCCTCCTTCTTTTTCTTCCTCTTCTTCCTCTTTCTATTCTTCTTCCTCCTCCTCCCCCTCCTCTTCCTCCTTCTCCCTCCTCCTCCTCCTCCTCCTCTTCTTCTTCTTCTTCTTCTTCTTCTTCTTCTTCTTCTTCTTCTTCTTCTTCTTCTTCTTCTTCTTCTTCCCCTTCTTCTTCCTCCTCCTCTTTCTCTTCCTCCTCTGCTTCTTCATCTTCCTTCTCTTCTTCTTTCTCTTCCTCTTCAATTCTTTCTCTAACTCTTCTTCTTCCTCTTACTCCTACTCTTTCTCTTCTTTTTCTTCTTCTACCTCTTCTTCCTCTTATTCTTCTTTTCTTCCCTTTCCTCCTCTTCATTTTCCTTTTCTTCTTCCTTTTCTTTTTTCTTCTCTTCTTCCTCCTTTTTCTTCTTCCTCTTAGTCCTCTTCTTCCTCTTCTTCCTCCTTCTTCCTCTTCCTCTTTTTCTTTTCTTCCTCTTCTTCTTTCTCTTACTCTTTTTCCTCTTCTTCCTCTTCTTCTTCCTTCTTCTTCTTCTGTCTATTTCTCTCTTTCTTCTATGAAGCATTTTTAATATTTGTGTTTGAGTAGCTGAACTAATGCTAAAATTTGATATTTGGTTTTTGTTTGTTTATTTGTGTTTGAAGGTGGGGCAGGAAGTTGGACCATACCATGTAGTATCCAGGATAACTACTGGTTATATGTTTAGGGATTCCTCCTGGCAGTGCTTGGGATACCATATGCAGTACAGGGAATACAACTGCATTGGTTCCAGTGCAAGGCAAATGACTACCTCTGCACTATATCTCAAGCACCTCTTCTGTTTTTTCTTCATTTGTACTACAGTCTTACATATTCTACATGTTTGAATTTGTATTTAGATATGATGAAAAATAGGTCCAGTGGTTAATCTCTCTTGATCAAATTACTTTCATCTATACCTGTTGAAAGCATACCTTATGTGTACTTGTTATAGAGTAAAATTCACAAGAAATGTATAATTCAATAATTTTTTACGTGTGTACATCATAAAACCACACCAAAATCAAGATTATGGATGTATCTGTAGCACTGTAGCACTGTCCTCCTGTTGTTCAGCAATCTGCTTGAGCAGGCCCAGTAACGTCTCCATTGTGAGATTTGTTGTTACTGTGTTTGGCATATGGAATACATCACTAGTAAAGACTTTGCCATGCGGACGAGATACTCTTGGTAGCATGCTGGGCACTCCAAGAGGGGCAGAGGAATTCAACTCGGGTTGGCCAGGTCGGCCATGTGCAAGGCAAATGCCCTACCCACTGTGCTAATGGATGTATCTAGTATTCCAATATTTTATGACACTTTGCAATTCATCTCTGCATTTTGTTTCTAAGAAATCACTAACGGACTTTCTATAATTATTGTGTGCACATTTTTGATAATTGTATATAAAATAATCTGCTATCTATACATTTTAATAATTTGATTCGATCACAATAATCCTGTTTTTTGTTGATTTACTTGAGCAGGCACCAGTAACGTCTCCTTCTTCCTAGCCCTGAGATTTTAAAAGAGCCATTTCAATGCTCTTTCAGGATTAGGAGAATGAGACCCATCATAGTTACTGGTATTTGCAATATTGAATATGACACGGGAAGTTTGCCCAACTCTGCCGTGCGGGCAGGATACTTTTGGTAGCCTGCCAGGTTCTCCAAAGGGAAAAAATAAGATAATAAGATGTCATGTGGCTGCAAATGCGGCCGCATGCTTCCAGGAGCTGGGTTTTATAGTCTCTGCGTCTTGGCTGTTGATGGGACCAACCTGACGCTGGCGGCAGCTGGTGGGCATGACGCCTACCTACTGGAAGATTGGGAGTCTGGGTGGAGAGGGCCCAGTCCCAATCCGAGTAGGCTTGGAAACCTCAGCCAATTTGATTAACATAAGTATTTTGAAATTCACTTATGCTGTTGAGTACATTAATAATCTACTCCTTTTTATTACTGAGACATATATCACTTTTTTGTTACTGGTTCAGCTGTCAATGAATATTTGTTTTCCTTTCATATTTGTCATTATTAAAAAATTACAATAAACATTCATGTGTAAGACATTTAAGAGATGTATACTTTCATTTCTCTTTTGTAAATGTGTAAAAACAATAAATACATATTTTCATTTTTCATTTCATCATCCTGTTAATCGTCGATTGCCTCGAGCAGGCCCCAGTAACGTCTCTTTCATCCTAGCCCTGAGATTATATTCAGGGCTCTTTAGGAGAATGAGACCCATCATTGTTACTGGTATTTGGCATATTTGGTAGGCCACGGGGAGTTTGCCAGACTCTGCCCTGTGGGCAGGCTACATTCGACAGCCTGCAAGTTTGTCCAAAGTAGGAATGAGATAATAAGATGTCGCGCGGCCGCGAATGCGGCCGCACGGTTCCGGGATCTGGATTTTATAGTCTCTGAGTCTTGGCCGCTGATGGGATTACACGGCGCCAGGGGGCCAGGTGGTGGGTGTGACCCCCGCCTACTGGAATTTGGAGGATCTGGGTGGAAGATGCTCCACTCCAATTCGAGTAGGCTTGGAGGTCTCGGCCCCGGAACCCGCGTGGCTTTGTCCCTCTGCCAGTACCTTCAGGTGTGCGGAGAGTGGTCTCAGCATGGTGGTGGCTGGTCCTGGAGGTCTCCGGCTGCCGTAGCCCTGGCCGGGGCGGGGAGGAAAGCTCAACCCGCTCCCCTCCAAGGGACTCCGGGAAGGAACACCGAAGCGCGGGGGCAGAGACTGCACTGCTCTCGTCCGGGATCTGGATTTTATAGTCTCTGAGTCTTGGCCGCTGATGGGATTACACGGCGCCAGGGGGCCAGGTGGTGGGTGTGACCCCCGCCTACTGGAATTTGGAGGATCTGGGTGGAAGATGCTCCACTCCAATTCGAGTAGGCTTGGAGGTCTCGGCCCCGGAACCCGCGTGGCTTTGTCCCTCTGCCAGTACCTTCAGGTGTGCGGAGAGTGGTCTCAGCATGGTGGTGGCTGGTCCTGGAGGTCTCCGGCTGCCGTAGCCCTGGCCGGGGCGGGGAGGAAAGCTCAACCCGCTCCCCTCCAAGGGACTCCGGGAAGGAACACCGAAGCGCGGGGGCAGAGACTGCACTGCTCTCGTCCGGGATCTGGATTTTATAGTCTCTGAGTCTTGGCACATAAATACATATGTATAGCTTTTTTGGGAAATATAAGAGTTTTCCATTGTGACTGTACAATTTTACAGTGCCAACACATAAAAATTTTCTTTTTTCTCCTTGCTTGCCCACCATTTGAATTGCCAGTTTTAAGCTTTTTCAGTCATTCTATATGTAATAGCAGATTTTTACAATTTTTAATTTTCAATTTCCAAGTGACTAATGATGTTGAACATTTTATCACATGCTAATATGTCAAGTTTATAATCTAATAAAATTTGTTGCTTCCATCTTTATTTTTATTAAGCTCTTTGTTTTCTGTTGGAGTACACGGAGCTTAGGTTTACCAGATTGTACCCATCACAGTGCTCCCGAGTCGCTCCCATTACTTTGTCTGTCTGTAACCTCTTCTATGCTCTCTTCCCCAACCAATTTGTAAGGTCTCATCCTTCTTAGACACTGAAGCTGTACTGTAAGTCAATATTGCCTTTCTCCTCTCCTTATGTCTTTGAGCAGTTTACTTTAATGCAATGTCCTTTTGTATAGATACAGGAAGACAATTAATTAATATTATGCTTTATAACTTAGGAATTGATTGGCTTTGAATATTATTCACTCCTGGGCATCTGCCTTCTCAACTTAAGCCTCAGTTGCCCTCACTTCCTAACATCCCAAGGGCAGGGTCCCGACGTGGGACTGGATGGAACCAGGGCAAGCCGGTAAGTTATGTGCTACCCTGGCATCGCCCTGGCATCGCGATGGGCCAGGCCAAGGTGCCACGATTCTTAACTATAAGTTAAGAGGTTGATCATAGGCAAATGATGTCATGATCCAATAGTAACGACGAGACTAGGGCCCTGCTGCTAGGAGTAGGAAAGATATCTGGCCTGAGCACTGAAGTCTGAGATCGAGATGGCCCTAGGAGAGCAATTCTATAAGCCCAAAGTATTTCTTACTGTGTCCATACAAAATGATTAATATTATGTATGCTTATATGTTGGTTGGACAGGAGAGGAGAAACACGTCCTAGAAGCAGTTTTCTGTGTGTCCTGACTAGCTTGGATGAGACTGCTTTTTGGAGATGTAGATTCCAAGCTCTAGCAGACTGGTCTTTGTTGTGCTAATCTAAGTGCTTGTAGCTTGTGAAAAGGTGAGGCTAGGATTACTGGCCTGCGGATGTAAGGAAACAATGTATGTTTGCCGCCTCAATGTTCTTTCTGTAACTCCTTTTGATGACATCATTATATTGCGCCCTTTAGAGGTACTATGATCTATATAAGGGAGATTTCAGGGCTCTCTGGGGGACACGTGCATCAGAGAACCTGGGAAGATGGGGCTGAGGACAGAAGCTGAGAGAACAAAGGTGCACGTGCTCGAGGATTCCTGAGGCCTCCATGACATACATCTCTTCCATGTAATAAACGGCTACTAAGACCAACTAGCTTGGCCTCGTTTCCTTCCTTCACCTGACCATCGCCATCGACCTCCCTGGAGTGGGGAAACGGCAAGACTGCCGGCCGTTTTATTTTTTGTGTGTTTACACAGTTTTCCAATGGAAATTTGACTGTATTTTTATATATCACTTATACTAATGTTGTACAGACACACATTTGAGTGTATTTTTCTCAGATTTTGGCTTGAGGTTTTATATATTTTTGTTTTCTTTTTTTTGGATTTTGGTTCACACTCAGGCATACTCAGGGCTTTCTTCTGGCTCTGCACTCAGGTATCACACCTCATAGACTTGTGGCATCAAACAGAGCACTGGGGATTGAATTCTATTCAACTGAGTGTAAGGCAAGCACTCTGCCTGCTGTACTATTGCTTGGTTCCAGGGATTCCATTTAAAAAAGTAATTAAAATCAAACATCAAAGTGTACTATTGCTTGGTTCCCAATATTTCATTAAAAACAAAAGACCTAACATCACACGGGAGCTGGAGTGATAGTACAGCGGGTAGGGCATTTGCTTTGCATGCGGCCGACCTGGGTCCAATTCCTAGCATCCCATATGGTCTCTTGAGCACCGCCAGAAGTAATTCCTGCATGCAGAGTCAGGAGTAAATAACCCCTATGTATCACCGGGTTTGACCCAAAAAGCAAAAAAGAAAAAAAAACACATAAAACTGACATCACAGTGTAGAAGAATTTAATTTGAATAATTAACAGTTTCTTTTTATTTTTATTTCCTCTTTATAGTATCTTACCCAGTCTGTCTTAGTCAAAACCAAGATCACAAATTTTCATCTTATGCCTTTTATTATGGGCTGGAGCAATAGCACAGTGGGTGGGGTGTTTACCTTGCATGCGGCCCACACAGCCGACCCAAGTTCAATTCCTCCACCCCTCTCAGAGAGCCTGGTAAGCAACTGAGAGTATCTTGTCCGCAAAGCCTGGCAAGCTACCCGTGACGTATGCAATATGCCAAACACAGTAACAACAAGTCTCACAATGTTACTGGGCCTGCTCAAGCAAATCGATGAACAGTGGGAGGACAGTGACAGTGATGCCTTTTATTAATAAATTTTATTAATTGTACGTTTTATATTTATGTCTATGATATATTTCAGATATTTTTTTCTATATCATATGGAGTAAATTTATTTTTTCTACATTAATTCTTCCAGTACATAGTATAGAATAGCATATATTCTTTCTTGATTTACCTTGGCATCTTTGTTAAAAATTATTATATATATATGTGTGTATATATATGTATATGTGTATATATATATATTACAGGTGTTTACAGCCTTGCCTTGTATTGTGTCCATGAGTGGTCTGATCTGTGGCATCGCGTACTCTGAGCAACACTGGTAGTGATTCCTGAGCACAGAGTAGCAGTAAACCCTGAATACAGCTTGGTATCTAACAACTCACAGCCAAGCAAAATATCATTGTTGCATGTATGCACTTAATTTTGGAATCCCTATTTTGTCTAATTGACATTTAGGCTAATAATGCACTCTTTTACTTGAACATTATGCCACAGTATCTTGATTGTTTTGTGATAGTAGAAGAACTTATAGTCAGATAGTCTTCTATCTTTGGTTTTTTTTTAAACTGTGTTTTGCTTGTACTATATTATTTGTAATTCTATAGAATTTTAAGATAATATTATTAGACTTTAAATAAATTATTATTTTATTTGGGATTGTGTTAAATACATGGGTCAATTTAGTAAGAACCAAGATTTTAATAACAGTGAGTTTTCTGATGCATGAGGACATATATTAATTACATATATTAATACTTTTAAACTATTTAATTCTGAGGCCAGATAGACAGTATAGCAGATAAGGTGTTTGCCTTGCATTTGGCCAACTCATGTTTGATCCTCAGCACCGCACATGGTTTCCTGAGCACCACTGGTATGATCCCTGAGCAGAGCCAGGAGTAATCCTTGCGGTCTGTTCCATCTGCCTTTTTTCTCTCATAGGAAACAGAAAAGTTTATTGGAAAGTAAAAGAGGAAATTGTAACTCCTCATGCAGGAAGGAACTTAGGATAGGAATAAGTCCAACATCTACAATCTCTCTTGTAGTACTTTATATTTTTGTATTTTGTGATATTTAATCATGAGTATTTCAGTATTTTTGAATATTAAAAATGGAGTACTTCATTATTTTTCTGACTTTGATATATAATTGACTTTTACATATGATGTTCAAAATTGTTTTTTAATAATTCCAGTATTTTATATAGCTTTAAGTTTTATATTTTTCATTACTGAAGCCAATTTTATATATTCATTTCCAATCTGGATTGCAAATTCCTTTTGTTGCTTTTTTTGACTCACCACACTGACTAGAATAACTAAAGAAATGTTCAACAAAAGCTGTGAAAAACAATATATTTTAACCTTTTCTGGATCAATAAGAAAAATAATTATTTTTTCACCCCAAAATATGACAGTAACATTTTTTGACAATGTGCTTTATGTACATAATGCCATTCCCTTTTCCTCCTTGTTTTCTCATAGTTGTTTATTTTTTAAATTTTTTTTTTTTGCAGAAATGGATGCTGGATTTTGTTAAATGTTTTTATGAATATATTGTGGTGATTCTTTTTTCTTTTTAAGGTGTTTTTTTACTAAAAATTATGTTGATTCTAAACACATGTTAGATGCATATTTTATTCCTAGTATAAATTCTATTAGTTACATAATAAATTGAGTTTCTATATGCTGTTGGCTTACTAAAAATGTATTAGAATTTTGATAGTACTATTCTCTCCTCTCACATTTTGTAATCTTTATTTTAATTTTGTATCAGAATAATAAAGAATAATGACTTAAATAAATATGGCAAACACTTTCTGTTTTATTTAATTGCTATTAATTTTTAATTAAAACTTTCAGAAATTCACAAGTGAAATTATATGAGCATAATGATTATTTTCTGGAAGATTTAAACTATAAGCTCATTTCTTTAGCAGACAGAAGTATTGAAGTATCTATTTCTTCTTAAGCAAGTTCTGTAGTTACATATTCAATGAGCTTATTTCACCTGCTTGTTTCACATTGGACTTTGTGTGCATAATTTTTGGTATGTATGTATATATGTATACATCAGAAACTAATTAGGATGACTTTCATATTTTATCTGTAGCTCTGTTCCTAATACATTTCCAGCCTCAACCTACAAGCAAACAGTTTGGGAGAAGGAACTGTCTGGGAGTCAGGCACTGAGGGCTGACTCCAGGTAGCCGCGGGAGACCTTACAGTGGTGAGGAGATTGAACCAAGTTGGCCACGTACACAGCAAGTTCCCTCCTCTCTGGACCATGGGCCCCCAAGGCCGACCCAAGTTGGATTCCTCCATCCCTCTCAGAGAGCCTGGCAAGCTACAGAGACTATCCCGCCCACAAAGCAGAACCTGGCGAGCTCCCCGTGGCATATTCAATATGCCCAAAACAGTAACAACAAGTCTCAAAATTTGTTGTGAGACATTACTGGTGCCCGCTCGAGCAAATCGATGAACAAAGGGAAGACAGTGCAGTGCACTGTATCACTGTCATCTTGTTAATTGTAGAATTACTCAAGCGGGTGCCAGTAACGTCTCTATTCCTCCCAGCCCTGAGATTTAAGGAGCCTCTGCTTACTTGTCTTTTCCCAACGATTGGAGGCTCTTTCAGGGTCAGGGAAATGAAACCTATTGTCATTACTGTATTTGGCATATTAAATACACCACGGGGATCTTGCCTGGCTCTGCCCGTGTGGGCTGTATACTTTCTGTAGCTTGTCGGGCTCTCCAAGAGGCATAAATGGGTAGAAAGTATCTTATAATGTCTCACCTGTTTTTATTTATATTACTGGAAATTTTTTATTATGGTTTTGTCTAATAATTTTTCTCAGTTTTATTTATGTTCCCTAAAAATACATATAGAATTTAGTTTTTCGACTATTTTCTTGCTTCTTTTTCATTTTTACACAGATACTAACTTTCTTTCAGCTATTTATTTTGAATATACTTACTGTGTTTTTCTACAGTTCCATCAGGAAAACATTGAGTCAATTTTTATTACCTTTTTTTCCAAATATGTTTTTATATTATGAAATTGCTCCTATATATAGGTAATAGTGTAAACTTTACATGTAAATTTATTCTATAAATATAGAGATCTAGTAATGCTCAAAAGTGTTACTTTTGTGTTTGTTTAAATACTTTTATTATTATTCATTAATTATGCTGATCAATTTTTTCATTATGCTGTTAAATGTTTATTTAAACTCAATACATTTCAAACTCAATACATCAGGATACTCCATGAGCAGTACTGCGGATTCACTACCAGGATTTCACCATTCTACGGGGAGGTTATCATTGACGTCAAGAGAGGGGTTTGGCAGGGTGACACCATTTCACCGAAACTCTTCAATGCCACCTTCGAGAACGTCATGCGACAACTGGAATGGGAAGGAATAGGAGTGAAGATAGATGGTCGGCAACTATACCACCTTCGTTTTGCTGATGACATCGTTTTAATAACACCAAACATCAACCAAGCAGCACAAATGCTGGCCGACTTCAACAGTGAGTGTGGAAAGGTCAGACTACAGCTGAATCTCATGAAGACAATATTTATGAGAAACGGTCTCATTCCTGATGTTCCATTCGCTTTCACAGGATGAACATTTCCAAATGCGACAGTTATGTGTACCTAGGTTGAGAAGTCAACGTGACAAATGACCTGGCACCCGATCTGTGCAGGAGGAAGAGAGCAGCTTAGAATGCCTTCAAGAGAGTCGAAGAAATAGCTAAGAGGACAAAGAACCTCCGGCTTCGGGCACATCTCTTCGATTCCACTGTTCTTCCTGCACTAACTTACGCCTCAGAGTCCTGGGCCCTACACAAACAGGATGAGAATGCTATTCGGGTCTCCCAAAAAGGAATCGAAAGAGCTATGCTTGGAGTATCACGCTTCACTCAAGTGAGAGAAAGAATCCGGAGTTCCGACCTCCGTCGATGGTCAAGAATCAGGAACGCTTTCTCATTTGCCAAAGCATAAAAAATCAGATGGGCTGGACACATAATGCGATTTGGAGACGACCACTGAACTAGAGCCATTAGCGACTAGATTCCACTGGACATCAAAAAACCACGTAGCCACCCACCTAGAAGATGGTGAGACTTCTTCACCAAGACCCTGAATGATCGGTTTGAGGCTGTTCGAGTTCCTAGAACGAACAGATGCCATTGGGCTACACTAGCATGTGACAGGGACGAGTGGAGATGTTACTGGCACCACTTGAGTAAATCGATGAGTAAGGAGATGTCAAGTGATCAAGTTATTATTATTCATTAATTATGCTGATCAGTGTTTTCATTATGCTGTTTAATTTTTTATTTCAAAAAAAAACTCGTCTTCATCTTTCACTGCCATCTTATCCTTGTCTTTAATGAATTGAATATATTGAACTATTTTCTAGCTTATAAATGATAGCTTATTTATGTGCTTGCTTATTTTTGTTTATTTGTTTTGGTACCTGTTTTAGTATTTACTGAAAATTCTTGCTTACTTGTATCACTCCCAAAATAGTCTTTACACATTTTATAATACCTTACACAAACATGCTTCAATTTTCTCTCCCACTATTTCTATTATTATCATATATTTTGCTTTTACACAATGTTACAATCCCATGATTCATTATTGCATTATTTCTTACTTGTTTGATCAACACATGATTTAAATAAATATTAAAAGACATATATTAACCTAAGCTTTTCCATTTGAGGTGGTTATAAGCCTTTGCTTACTAACATGCAACGGCATTTTTCTTCAAACTGATGAAGTTATTATATTTTGTCTCCTAACAATGAATTATCTCTGCTTTTGAATTACTTAAGAAAGAATTGTACTTTGTTTTGCTTTTGGAGTCACACCTGGAATTGTTCAGGGTTTAGTTCTGATTCTGTCTTTCTTCTGATGGTTCTTGGGGAACCATGTGCAACTCTGGGAACTGAACCAAGGTCAGTCATGTTCAAGGCAAGTGCCTTAGCCCTTATACTATTTCTCTGAACCAAATATATAGGTAGATAGATAGATAGATAGATAGATAGATAGATAGATAGATAGATATTTTTTCTGAAGTTGATGATAAGCATAAAGAAAAGGGATTGCTGCAGTCAACAACTAAAAGAGAGTGTATTGCTCATGAAAAACTTTTAAATCTAAGCATACGACAAACTTCTGTTTTTACAAGAGAACTTAATGCTGAAATGAGAACACTTGTAGAAGACAAGATGAAGTCAAAGAACCAATTGGGAAGTACATATTGGATGACTTTATACATGGAGAAAAGTTTCAAAATCTAATCCAACAATGGGTCCGCAAATGGAGATAAATAATACTTATCATTGTCAAACACAAACACTGTCCTCCCATTGTTCATCGATTTGCTTGAGTGGGCCCAGTAGCGTCTCCATCGTGAGACTTGTTGTTACTGTGTTTTGGCACATTGAAAACATCACGGGTAGCTTGCCAGGCTTTGCTGTGCGGGTGAGGTACTCTCAGTAGCTTGCTAGGCTCTCCGAGAGGGGCTGAGGAATCGAACCCAGCTCAGCCGGGCTGGCTGCACGCAAGGCAAACGCCTTACCACTGTGCTATCGCTCCAATATTTATTTATTGTCAAATAAAAGTATATGTTCTTTCAGAAAACAATAAAAAAAAGTCTGATGATGTGTCCACTGTTAAATTACTTATAAATGATGTAAACATCAAACTCTCTTTTCCAAAATATTTATAATTTATTAAGGGAAATGCAGGATTAGAATAAGAGAAGATGATGTGCAGATAATGAAATGACTTAATGGGTAACTTTGAATATGAGCTCTGAAATTTGCTGAAAGTTTATAAATGTTAATGTGATAAGAATCGCCTGCAGAAAACATAACAAAAATTTTGTGCTCCAAGTTTTTCATAGTATGTTCACAGGACATTAGGTAAACCAGTTTGACTCCAACATAAAATGTGCAATAGTGGGAGAAAAAATAGAAAATGAAGATTAGTGCCATATTGTAGGAGACATTTAAGTATAAGTTAAGTTTTATACAGGTATTTTATAAGAATCAAACTTTTCATGAAGTTTTATTAAGGCAAAAAGAAGTGTGATGAGTTTGGACATGATTTGAGCAGTGCTACAGAAATAAAATTCCAAGAACAAATTTCAGAAAAACAGATTAGAGACAGAAATAGGGGTATGTGCATATGAAGGACTAGGAAATAGAAAGGGTATTTATGAAAGACGTTATTGTACTTTGTGAAGGGAAAGTAATGAAAGCATGAAACAGAATGAGTGACGGTGTGAATTGAAAGTTGAAACACTTTATTACGAATTTACTATGTGTCAGGATAAAAACCAGCTCCCGGAAGAGAAGAGTGCAGTCTTCTGCCCCCGCGCCTGACTGTCCTCGCTCGCCGGGACCCCTTGGAGGGGAGCGGGTTGAGCTTTCCTCCCCGCCCCGACCAGGGCTCTGGCAACCAAAAACCTCCAGGACCAGCCACCACCATGTTGAGACCACTCTCTGCACACATGAAAGTACTGGCAGAGGGACAAAGTCACGTGGGTTCCGGGGCCGAGATCTCCAAGCCTACTCGGATTTAGGCTGAGCATCCTCCACCCAGATCCTCCAAATTCCAGTAGGCAGGGGTCACACCCACCAACTGGCCCCCTGGCGCCGTGTAATCCCATCAGCGGCCAAGACTCAGAGACTATAAAAACATCTTATTATGACATCTTATTATCTCATTCCTACTTTGGACAAACTGGCAGGTTACCGAATGTAGCCTGCCCCCAGGGCAGAGTCTGGCAAACTCCCCTTGGCGTACCCAATATGCCAAATACCAGTAACAATGATGGGTCTCATTCTCCTAAAGAGCCTTGAATATAATGTCAGCGCTAGGATGAAGGAGATGTTACTGGGGCCTGCTCGAGGCAATCGACGAATAACAGGATGATTTGTGATTTGTGATGTGTCAGGATAAAGGCTTTTAATATATTTTCTTATTTATTCTCAATATTTTTTTATACATAGCCATTATTTTTTCTAAATTTTGGAAGGTGGATTTATAGAGGTTAAGTGACTTGCTTAAAGGTCTATAACCAAAAAATACTAGTCTTTCAACCTCTTTGTGTCTCCATGTCTCTCTCAATAAAAAGGCTCTATTAGGAATGTTATCTCATTATAAGATAGGGAGCTGAAAGGAATAGTAAAAAGGAGATGCAAGAAATAGTATTATCCCTCTAATGTTAATCTAATGCTTGACAATCGGGGATGCGTTGGTTTAAGGGACTAAAGAAGGAAGGAAATAGTAGAATAGTAGAAGAAGGGACTATGTCATGAAAGAGTGGAGATAAGAATTTTGAGGTGGATGGGGTTGCTAAGAGTCAAAGGAGATGATAAATGAACTCTATTGTTCCTAGCTAAGTAGTTCAAATGACTAAGAAAGAAATTGCTAACTAGGCTGAGCACATACTTTGCATACAGAAGTCTAAGTTTCAAATTCTGGACATTACATAGCTCCATGAGAACTAGTAAGAGTGATCTTCCCTTTTCAAACACCAAACCCAGAGTAACCCTTGAATACTAACAAGTTTGACCCAACCTTTCCCCCCTAAAAAAGTAGCTGAAAATACAAACTATTTAATTCTTTAAAAGATAAATTGCTAATTTTGGAAATAGAAGAATGCATATAGATATATTCTTGATATGGATGCATATTTGATACATATCTGATAGATTTTGACACATATTTAATATATATTTTTGATATGGACATATTTTTTGATAGAAAAAAGAGATGAACGAATAGATTCTTGTACACCAAGTAAAATGACATTTTAGGTAAGATTAAAGAAAGAACAGAGAAGGAAAAATTTTATAAATATTCTATACTATTTCACTTCTATCACAAATCAAATATGTTTATGAATAAAATGGTTATTATTGATAAAAAGAAAGAAAAAATGAAGGTCTTAAATATGTGTGATAATTTTTGTTGGATGAGATTTCCCAGATATTGATACTGATAAAAAATTTAAAAGATACAATAATTGGTTAACTTTGATAAAAAAGAAGAGTGCCAGGTTTTACCTGAATTATAAAAAAAAGTGTTATTAAAGGTTAAAAAAGTAAATATATAGAATATAAATAAATATTTAAGAACATGAATTGAGAACAAAAGTTTGTTGGAAGAAGGATAGTGTGCAATCTCTAAGCAATAATAATATCTTAATATCTTATATTTATTTATTCTTTCTGCGGGTCACATCCAGCAGTGCTAAGGGTTTCCTACTGACTTTGTACTCATTATTTCTTCTGGTGGGCTCTGAAGACCACATGGGTGCTGTGTATTAAATCTGAGCCAGATATATGCAAGGCCAATGCCTTACCTGCTATACTATCTCTATGGCCCCTGATATTTTAAGTTTAAAAGTAAGACAATTTTTTAGTTTTATAATCCATCTAATCCAAACTGTTACCTCTTAGAGGTACAGTAAGATTAATTATAGAGTGGCATAGTTTTATTATGGATCTTCATAGAATTCAACAATTTCTCAAAACATTATTGCAACTCTTCCTATTCACCTTTTGGGACTCAACTTGATTCCTGTTAGTATAAGGACTTGTGGCCTTGTAGCTTTTCTTTCTTTATAGTTTAGGACTACTTACTCTACTCATTGACTTGTGGTTACTTTCTTCACTGGAATTCTCAAACAAAATTGAATGTTCAAAATTCCCACCACACCATGAAGGATTCTATTTTTTTTCTGTCAAACTCCTTTTTCGTAGGCAGGACACATAAAATTTAATTTCCTGACCTCTTCTGCTGATATATGGCAGTCATTTTTCCACAACATTAGACTAGGTAATCTATTCTTAGGGGAACTTCGTCAAGCCTGACTGATATTCTGCATTTTTCTTTTTTTTTCCTACTTTACATTTATTTTCTGTTCTTTCTCCTCTTCATATTCTTGGCTGTGAAAATATGGTAATAATAATAAAATATCTATGGATAAATAGAATGTATTTATGAAGCCTTGGTACTGAGATAGAGAGGGGAAAAGGTGATGTTTTCTATTCCTGAAGATAAAGTAAAATAATAAATTTGCATCTTGAAGAAAACACACAAACTCTGCTAAAATCATACTTGTAGATTGTTTTGATATTGATTTCATATTGAAAGATAAGTATCCATGTGAGTGAAAAGTGTTAGTACAATGACAGCTCTGGAAACCAATTTATTCTTTTAATCAAAGAAAACACAAAAATATCTTGTTTTTTTCTGCTCTCTTGTCAAAATTAGTCACTACATTTGTTTGTAAGGGATCAATGGCATGAGAAAGCCACCTGCTTCTTCGACAAAGCTGATCACAACACCACATTAGAATATATTATCACGGAAATGTTGGATCCTCCTGTTCCACTCTTTGTCATCTGGCCATCAGAGATAGGAGCAGAGTCAACATGTTTTCATTTCCTTTCTCTACAAATATGGCACTGAAGAGCTGTCCGTCTGGAATAACTTCTACTGGCAATCAATCTGTACCTGAGACAAACAAGTGAGATGGTAATCCAGTGAGAGAACCCCTTTTTAATGCCTGGAGCTCTGTTTTGATTAGCCTACTTGATGATGAAAGAAGAACTAGTTCAGTTAGTTGGTAGTGAGAATATCTTGTGTACGTCACTAAAGGAGCATTAGACATGTATTGAGAGCTTTCAATGGTGGTGTGTTGTAGCACAGGCAGGGCCAGTAGGAAAGTGAGGGGGAGAATACTTAGAGTTTAGTTGAAGATCTATTTGTAAATATATAAAACAAGATCAGGGTAGAGAGATCTCACCAGTTTCATCAAGGACACAGAGTATGGTCCTCCAGGCACCTCTAGCAGCGATGCCTGACCCAGAGTGAGGAATAAATCCTGTGCACAAATGGGTGTGTCATAATTGCACCTCCCAACATACACACACATTCACACACTCACACTATATCTTCTCAGCATAAAATGGGTGACAGTAAATGGAATAGATTAGAGGAGGGCATGTTTTCCATGGAGCCTGGGGTAGCCGTGACTCCTTAGTGCCTTGAAGAACAGATAACAATTATATGAGTTACAGAAAGAATGAATATTTACATTCAGCTTTTTCTTTTTTTGAAAAAAAGAAAGGCTATCATTCAGTCAGCATCTGAGAGTATAAACCAGTGTGATCTCTCAAAGAGCAGGGAGAGAAACTGAACCTAGAAAAAAAAAACTATTGAGTGACACTAAGGTCCTGTATTTGTTGACATAGAAAAACATCGGCTTAGGGCCAGATGATAATGCAGGTGGTGGGGTTCTTGCTTTGCATGCAACCCTTTTGAATCCCAAGCACCTCATGTGGTTCTGTGAGCCACGGTGATTCTCAAATAAAAGCCAAGAATATGCCGAAAGCACTGCCAGGTGTGGCCCTAAAACAAAAACAAACACACACAAAACAGAGGAAAAAAAAAATCAAGTCTCACATGTGCCATGTTCCTATCCACTGGATAAACTAAACCAACCAGAGGAAAGAGTAAATGCTGTTCCAGTGGTGTTTTGGTAGATTTGTAGATTTGGTAGATTTGGTAGATTTGTCCACAAAAATTCATTGTTATCAGAACACCATGCGTGGAGGGAAAGTGAGAACAGAGAGTTTGCCACATGAAATAACTGAACTTTGAGAGTAGATTTAAAAGTTCCCATCTATATAAGTGCTTGGGACTTCAATTGGCAACGTTTTCCAAAGAACTTTCGACTGGCTTTGATAAATGTGTGGAATTGTCTCCTAGTCTACTCATTACCACTTAAAAAAAAAAGAACGGAAAAAAAAAGAAAAAGGAGATCTGACAATCTCAGCAATTGTCTTTAGCTTCTGTTGTTTTCCATTAGCAACGGGAGTATATTCTTTTAGTGAAGCACAAAAGCTGGTATCCCAGGCTACCGCTGCGCCGTGCCGCTTGCCTGGCATTTCACTCATTCAGAGAGAGGCTTGGAAAGGTGGTTAGAGACTGTTTTAGCACTTTATTTGTCCCAATTATCTGCTCCTGCCTATTAGGGTGAATGGAACATCATGGCATTGTTTATCATGGGCTTTCTACTCGCTAATAACACTGTTGTTTATTACTGCAAACATGCTCTATGCAGTCAGTGCTGCGGCTGTTAATCCCCGCTGCTCCAAGTTCTGGGTGTCTGTTTCTTTCTTTTCTTTGATGTTTTTCCCCTCTACCTCAAACAAATTAGATCCCATCAAACACACCAAGTTTCCCACAGCTTGTAATTGTAAAGATGTCTTCCTGACTGGGTTTTGGCTTGACTGGTTTATAGGCTGAAAACCCTACAGGAGAGAACATGTTGATACTGAGATGCCAGAATGTCACTCCAACGGTCTTTCAATGGCAAAGACCAGCCTTGGCATTTTCTTTTTCTTTTTCTTTTCTTTTTTTTTTTTTTTTTTTGTCCAGGTCCTCGCAGTCTGAACTGTATTAGTTTGAGTAACCATCAGAGAAAAGAGTGCAATGAATAGTCATTAGATCATTTAGTTTTTCCCAGCGTCCTCTTATTCCACACACTTTTTATGCAAACACATCTAAGGGCTCTACATGGCCGAAGGTCTGCTGAATGTGCTTTTAAAAAATGCTCCTCATTTGGGCCTTTCGAAAGATAATATCAGTGTAGTCTATTATTCCAGTGACCACAATGAATTGTGAAAACTCTGTCAATGTTCTCTCTGTACATGTTTGCTGTATCCCCATACTTAGCGCCTTACTTAGTAAACAATTAAGGTAGACGATCAATACCTAATCAGAAGGAATGATTCCTTAACTTGACAACGTAAACCATTCTTCCTGTTCTTCCCTTCTCCTTTCTAGAGGGTATAGTTTGGGCAACTTAGAGATGTATTCAAATATGCAGTGGGGAAGACAGAGTTTCTTCAAATTACTTTAAAAGATTGGGAAGTAGAAAAAAAAAGACAACAGATATAAACCTAAATGTCTACTAAGCAATGATTATAATCATTTGAAATTAGAAACATATAGTTTGTATTCTTTTTTCTACATTGTATGTCTATATAAAGCAAAACATAAAAATACTATATTCTAGTATTTTAAATAGTGTGGCTGTACTGCCAATAAAAATATCACCATTAAGTATGGGACTGATAAGTAGAACTATTTCTTATATTTCACATGAGATTTCTACTAGCAATTTTGAATCAATTACTATAAAATAAAATGGCAAAATGTTATCTTTAAAATAATCAGCATTTAATAGTGCTGAAAATTATAGTGAAAACAATAGCAAATAGCTGAAAGCTAGGGCTAAAACACGTAGAGATCAAACTGTAATAAGAACAATAAAAATTAAGTATAAAAGGCAGAAATAGAAGAAAAAATAATTAAAAAGTGGAAAAATACTTTAAAATGTATTACTTTTAAAATGAAAGAGATGTCTCAGAGGTCTGGAGCAATGGTTCACTATATGGTGGTTCCACATTCAATCCAGAATTGCATCTTCCCTGAGCACTGTTCACAGGAGCATAATTCCTGATCTGGGAGTAGTCGTTGAGCATAACAGAGTGTGACCCTCAAAGAAAACATAATCAACATATATATTCTATAAACCTATACATAAAAATATTAACATAATGCAATAACATTTCACCAATATTAGTACATTAAAGTAAAACGGATTAAAAAGGAGAAAAAAATAAAAATTAAATAACACACAACAAACACATCAACTTCAATAATATCAAACTTACATTCAAATGAAGTGAACTGGAACCTGAGAAATAGGACACTTCTCATTCATACAACAGATCCAAACTTGATCCTCATTACCCTATGTAGTCCCCAGAGCCCTGTCAGGAGTAAACCCTGAGCTCCGAGTCAGGAATAAGACCAGAGCACCACTGTTTGTGGCCCCCAAACAAACAAAAGTAAGTAGACTGCATGTACTAAATAAAACATGCACTGTAGCACTGTCATTCTGCTGTTCATTGATTTGCTCAAGCGGACACCAGTATTGTCTCCATCGTGAGAATTGTTGTTACTATTTTTAGCATATTGAATATGCCAAGGGAGCTTGCCAGAGCTGGAGTGATAGCACAGTGGGTAGGGCGTTTGCCTTGCACACCGCTAACACGGGTTTGATTCCTTGATCCGTCTCGGAGAGTCTGGCAAATAAAATATGATAAAACTAAAAAAAAAAAATCCAAAGACAAAAAAAGGAGAGAAATTTAAAAAGTGAACAAAAAATAACAATAGTAATAGCAAAAGTCTAGGGCTAAGGAAATATCTCATGGAGTAGAGTCAATGCTTCCTATTGACAAGGCCCTGATTTCTTTCCCATCCCGGCATCTACTTCCATACAACTCACCATGAGCTCCACTCATGCTCAACACCCCCCACCTCCCAACATTGAGCTTTAAACCCTCTGGACTAACCATCAGTCTCTCAGCTGGGTCCTTAACTTCTTCACTGCTGAAGAGTGACCCCTGTGCTGTCTATAAGAAAATCACTTTCTATTCTGTGTTTTCTGTAAGAGGATCATTTTCAGTCTAAAGACAAAAATTAAGTGGAAAAAAATGGGTGGGAGAATAACGGACAAACTATAGTTCAGAAGGTTGGGCACTTGCCTTGCACACTGTTGACCCTAATTTAATCCATGACATCCCATATGGTCCTGCAAGCACCACCAGGTATTAATTCCTGAATGCATAGATAGGAGTAACTCTGGAGCATCACCAGGTGTGGCCCAAAAAAAAACAAAACAAAACAGAATTATAGGCAATATGTTTTATTAGCAATGTCAAAACATGTCATTATGAAAGAATATCAGGTTACCTATCAGAAAGCCTAACTGTTTCTAATGTGTATGAAACTAAGAGCAGAGTTTTATATTTCAAGTAGAAACAGTTGACAATTCAAAATCTAGAATCGGAGGTAAGAAAAGACTTTAAAACTTCCTTTTTTTTTGTTTAGTCTTCTTCTGGTTTACTTCACTCAAAATAAAATGTCTAAAACTCAACATCAATGACTTTGTAAACCACAGTTCTTAAATAGAAAAATGTAAATGTATTATAAGAAAAAGAATGTACAACTATATAATTCAGGCAATTAAATATATCATGGTGATGTCTTTCTAAGACATATAAATACTGAACTATTTAGTTGTACACCTAAAGCTAGTATAATGGTGTATGTTAGTTATATTTCAAAAATAAAGTAAAATGTTAAATAAATGCAGTTTAAAATAAATGACCAATAACTCTTCCTTTGGAATCTAGAAATAAAATGAGATAATAGAATTCCATATTGAGACAACAACAGTATTAAGGTAGGTAAATCAGTGAGAGATAATAAAAAGTTAAGAGAGCTAAAGGTTAGTCTTTTAAAAAATTAATAAAATTAATAAATCACTTTTAAAACTGATGAAGACAAAAGAGAAAATTGGTGTATTTGAGGGGGAAAGAACTACTGTAGATTCTTGAAATATTAAGAAAATAAATAAGGAACTATTATAAATTTTATGCTATTGAATTCAATATGAAATGAATAGATTTCTTACCTATAAAACAGGATCTAGAATAACATAATTTGTTCAACATTTTATTGTGCTATTGATGAGGAAATTAAAAAAAATCCCAACCTACATATAATAAAACATTCATTACTGAAAGCTTTTATTTTCGTGAAGTCTTTTCAGCTAAACTTAAAGCCTTTAAGAACTCCAATGATGTAAAGTGAGTTCTTTCTTAAATGCCTATCTTTGTTTTGTGTAATAGGAATTCTGGCTTTGTAAACTAAGAATAAACATCATCCATTATGCCTCTCTTTTTTCCAATGGTATGATGCAATTTTTTTAATAGATCTTAGTTGAATGGTGAAGCTTACCAATGACACCCTCTGGAACTGGTTTGTGTTGTTTATTAATTAGTAATTATATTTACTTAATCAATATGGGCTATATGTTATTGTATTTCTCCTTATACAGGTTTTACTAGATGCTGGTTATCCTTAAATTGATTTATTGCATTTATTATCAAATTTACGACCATTCAATTGGACATATGGATTTTAATTTCCATAAGAGTTCAGCAGTGGTAACCCTTTTTAATTTTAGATATTAATTATTCACATTTTTTCATTTTTCCCTAGTTTGCCTACCTTGAGGTCCATAACTCTTTATGTCTCAAATGAGAAGCTTTTGTTTTATTTTCTCTATTCATCTATATTCATTCGGAGGTGAGAGGGCAAGGCTGTGGACTTAGTGTTTCTCAAGCCCTGTGGCATGTGGGATTAGCAAGGAGCAACCTCAGAGGTATCCCATGGCCTCCAGTGATGCATTTCGCAATTCTGAGGATAATGTGATGCTGCAAATTGCACTGGAGATGGCTACCTTCAAGACTTGTGCTTAAAGTGTTATTCCTCATCACAGGACTCTGAAAAAAAATTTTTTTTAATATTTTCATTAATGTTTTGTGTATTTTTTCCCTTTTAATTCCTTTAAATTTAGTTTATTTTAGTTTCCTAAGATGAAAAGACCTATCACTAAGTTTACCTGTTTCTTATGTTATGTACATCCAAAGTTATAAATTTCCCTCTATAATTCCACTGCCAAAACCCATGAATATTGCTTCAAGTATTTTAAATATATTTTAGGAAGTAAATATATTTTAGGAAGTAATTTCACATCGGGACCCATAGCCTAGAATGGAACGAACAGGGTGAGAGACTGTCTGAGTTCATCATGTCGACCAAGACCATTCATGGTAACTCACAGTTCCAGAAGGCAGAATCTAAACGATGGACATGGGAGTCTCCCGGTGGACGATTCCACAACGAAATAGACCACATCATATTCAATCGACGGTTTTGCCTGACTGATGTCGCTGTTGTCCCAAAATTTCGAACGGGATCGGACCACCGTCTCCTTCGTGCAAAATTCTACTTCACAGAGCGGGGAGAAAGGGCTGCAAAGTTCAAAAAGAGAACTCCCAGAATGACCACCAACTGGGAACTCTTTGGTACTATTGCGGCAACATGGGAAGATGCCATTGTTGACAACATTGACGAGGAATACGATCGACTGGTTCAGCACCTCCATGAATGTGCGAGGAACGCCAAGAGAGAGATAGCCACAAAAAGTCGCCTATCTTCGAAAACTCTTGAGCTAATTCGCCAGCGTGGTTTGGCGCATGCCTCAGGCAACCGCAAGCTAATGTCCGAGCTTGCAAAGCAGTGCAGAGATGCGATCAAGGAAGACCTCAAAGAGAGAAGAGCAGAAGTACTGATAGATGCGGCAGAAGCCGGGAAAAGTATTCGTAACGCCCGCCTGTCCTTCGCCAACTATAAGACCAAGATGACTGCCCTCCGACGTCCTGATGGATCCATCACATCCTCCAGAACGGCAATGGAGAAGATTATCCATGACTTCTACTCAAATCTCTTCGATAGCCATGTCCACTTGCCGACATACCAAATTCCACAGGATGGGTATGTCGTTCCTAACGTTCTCCCTTCCGAAATCCGACACGCCATTTCGTTGGTAAAGAAGCAAACAGCACCCGGCCCAGACAAGGTCAGACCTGAACACCTGAAGAACATGCCGTCAGTACTCATCAATACACTGGCTCGGCTCTTCACTCGCTACCTGTCTGAATGCAAGGTTCCATCCCAATGGAAAACCAGCAGGACCGTACTACTGTTCAAGAAGGGAGACATCCATGACATTGGCAACTATCGCCCGATCTGCCTATTGTCTGTCATCTACAAGCTGTTCACTCGAGTCATCCTGAATAGGATTGGCAGAACACTAGATGAAGGACAACCATGTGAGCAAGCAGGGTTCCGCAAAGGATTCAGCACCATCGACCATATCCACACGGTAACCAAGCTCATTGAGGTTTCTCGGGAGTTCAAGATGCCGCTCTGCTTAACGTTCATTGATTTAAAGAAGGCCTTTGATTCTGTTGAGACGGAAGCGGTCATTGAAGCCCTAGCCAATCAGGGCATTCAAGCCCAATACATCAGGATCCTCCGTGAGCTGTATTGCGGATTCACTACCAGGATCTCACCATTCTACAAAGAAGTGATCGTTGATGTCAAGAGAGGGGTGCTGCAGGGTGATACCATTTCACCGAAACTCTTCAGTGCCACCCTTGAGAACATCATGCGACGACTGGAATGGGAAGGAATGGGAGTGAAGATAGATGGTCGGCAACTACACCACCTCCGCTTTGCTGATGACATTGTTTTAATAACACCAAACATCAGCCAAGCGGCACAAATGCTGGCCGACTTTGACCGTGAGTGTGGAAAGGTAGGACTACAGCTGAATCTTACGAAGACAATGTTTATGAGAAACAGCCTTGTTCCTGACGCCCCATTCGCTCTCAATGGAACGACCATCTCCGAATGCAACAGCTATGTGTACCTAGGTCGAGAGGTCAACATGAGAAATGACCTGGCACCCGAGCTGCGCAGGAGGAAGAGAGCGGCTTGGAACGCCTTCAAGAACGTCGAAGAAATAGCTAAGAGGACGAAGAACCTCCGGCTCCGGGCACATCTCTTTGATTCCACTGTTCTTCCTGCATTAACATATGCCTCAGAGACCTGGGCCCTACGCAAACAAGATGAGAACGCCATTCAGGTCTCCCAAAGAAGAATAGAAAGAGCTATGCTTGGAATAACATGTTTCACTCAAATGAGAGAACGAATCCGGAGTTCTGACATCGTCGACGATCAAGGATCAGGGACGCTGTCTCATATGCCAAGGTGTCGAAAATCAGATGGGCTGGTCACGTAATGAGATTTAAAGACGACCGTTGGACTAGAGCTGTTACTGATTGGATTCCACGGGATGTCAAGAGATCGCGTGGCCGCCCACCTACCAGATGGTCAGACTTCTTTGTCAAGATCATGAACGATCGGTTTGAGGCCCTCCATGTTCCCGGAGCGAAGAGATGCCATTGGGCTACACTAGCACGCGACAGGGACAAATGGAGACATTACTGGCGCCCGCTCGAGCAAATCGACGACTAACGGGAAGTTAAGTGATTAAGTGAATATTTACACATCCGGTTTATTTTTATTGAAATGCATATTCTGATTTAATTTTTCATATTTGGAGCCAGAAATCATATAGTCCTTAGAAATTCCATGTAGCCAGAATGTAAAAAGCTACCGATTGCTTTACTGAATTACAGATAATTATAATTTATAATGGAGCGATAGCACAGCGGTAGGGCGTTCGCCTTACAAGCGGCCAACATGGCCGACCCGAGTTCGATTCCTCCACCCCTCTCGGAGAGCCCGGCAAGCTACCGAGAGTATTCGAAATGCCAGACACAGTAACAACAAAGTCTCCAATGGAGACGTTACTGGGCCCGCTCGAGCAAATCGACGATCAACGGGAGGGCCTTTACCTTTACCTTTTAATGTATAGTATATAAAGAGAGACAGTCCTCAAATATTGTAAGTCAGAGATACATGAAATATTATGTTTTTAACTATTTATATTTTTTTCCACAGTCAGTTTAGATTCCTGTGTAAACATGCTTAACTTAACAGAACTCAAAATCAGTAACAAAACGAAGTATAGGGGAAAATTGGACATTTTTTAAAAGAAAACATATTAAATATTATTTTAGAGAAGAAGTACAACAATTAAAAGGGGGCATCAAAACAATGACAATAATCAATTGTAATAAGCATTTATAATGGAAGCTTCAATTTGTATTTTGGTGAAAAGAAGTTTGAACATACTATTTTCTATATTAGAACATATTGTATTTTATATTCATTACTGTATTCCAAGTTAGAACAGCATATATTCTATCACAAAATGATAATTCATGCTTTTGACAGATTTTAGGGATAGTTATATGGGATCGGGGAAACTATAGTAATGATAAACAAGAACTCCCCCAAACATCTTCTGTGAATTAAGACAATGAAATATGTTTTTTTTTATGCTTAGAGGGTGTGATTCTAAGGATAAGGAAGGGTTTATTATAAAAAAAATGGAATAAAACAGGATTTATCTTACTAACCCTGTGATTGTGGTGAATTATTAATCTTATCTTAACCTCTCTTATTTTATGTAAAAAAGAAATGATATCCCTAGCCTCAGGTTATTAGTAAAAATAGTGTATGTGAGAAAAAAAATAGGACAAACCCCAGAAGCTAATATAACTCAAGATTTTATGAACTAAAGTCTGTAAAATATAAAATTAAGGTGATGAAATGAGAATAAAAATATATATCAGTTAAAAACCATAGGAACATTTATATAATGTATGTTCATTCAGTCCCCAAGGAGGAAAAGTCCAATAATTTTATGGGATGGGTAGAATAGTAGAATTTATTCTAGTAATTATTAACCTTATTATTTATTTAATATTTATAAATGCTAGACACTAGTCTGAGCTCCTTAATTATGACAATGAACTATGTAAAACCATGCTTTAATTTATCTTATATCCTGTTGGTCAAATACAATGATCAAAGTTTTGAATAGTTCTACATTAATATTAAGTATTTGCATAGTATACAAAGTTATTGACAAAATATGATATATATTCTTGTTTTTAATATTGATGAATTGGAAATCTGATGATCCTTCCAATACTTAGCAGTTTCTCACACAGAGCATATCCAACAAATACCATTATGACTGATTTTAGAAGTTTTTATATTTTCAGGGCTTGGTTCTGGTTTTATGGTCAAGTTTCACTTCCAGTAGGACAAAATGTGCTTCTGGAGATCAAACTTGGATAGACCTCATGCAAGAGAAGTACCTTAATCCTTGTACCCATCAAATACAAACTTGTATCCAACAAGTGTAACTCTAGTTGCCAACAAGTATAATTTAAGTGGAAAAGTGTTGGTTTGTGAAAATCCCTTAAGATAATACAGTTCTGAATAATCATCCAGAACATAACACCTTTTGCCAAAATGTAACAGATATACTTTAGATTGCTCTTAATTTGACTTCTATACACTATGATATGATCTTTCACAGTATCACACTAAGTATCATTGCTCTGGATCTCAACTGTTCAGCTTCATTCTCTTCTGCATTTTGACCATTTAGAGATCTGTGACCACTGTGACAAGAAGCACACACACACACACACACACACACAAGCACACAAGCACACACGTGTATGTCTCCTCCATCTCTTTTACTTCACAAGAAACATGTAAAGTTTCATCTCAATGGTGTGTTCAAGGGCCTAAAGTGTAGCCCAACAGATATGGACCTTTCTGACATATGGCAGACTTGGGTTTAATCCCCGGTATCTCATATGATTCCCCAAGCCCACAAAAAGTGATTCCTGAGTGCCGAGTCAGGAATAAATCTTGAGCACCAAAAAGTGTGATCCAAAAATAAACAAACAAATAGTAAATAAATAATAAAGTATGGTCAGTGCAAGTTATATGACCATCCCTCAATATGAAAGAGAAAGGGATAGAAGATAGAATATACTTAATGGTGTGATCAGAATTAACAACCATCTGATAGAAAGCAATGAATACCCAAATCCACCAAAAATAAAAAAAAGAAAAGAATGGGCATAGAAATCAGTCTGTTAAGATGCCACAGTAAAGAGATCAACCAAATATGCACTTAGCGGAAAGTGCCCTAACTTGGAAAATCAATTAGACATGAAGGAAGGTCCCAATTTAGGATTAATAATAAAAGAATGAAAACTTGTACTTATAATGGGATTATAATAAAGAATGAAGTGATGCTTGCAGTAATGTCTAATTAGGGAAATATAACGGGCTTTTGAAATAGAAAAGGACTTAGAATTGGTGACTTAGTTTCACATTAAGGTAAAAGTCCATTAGAGGGGCTGAAAAGATAGTAAATGACTCAAGAGCTTGCCTTGCATGTGGCCAAACCTGGTTCAATCCCTAGCACTACATGTAGTTCCAGGATAGCCAGCACCTCCAGGATAACCTCTGAGCAGAGTCACAAGTAAACACTAAGCATAAGAGAATATGACTCAAAAACAATAAAATCCAGAGAGAAATAGAAAACTTGGCTCATTCTATAATCACATTTTTTTCCCAAATAGGAATGATTACTGTGAAACACATAAGATAAAATATTCTTTCAAGAAAAAAAAAACTAAAGATTTTCCAGAAAAAAATGAAATATTTTGCAATCCTAGGGGTGAAAAGGGTCCCTAGGACAACAATGGAGGGAAGAGGGCACTCTGTGGGATGTGGTGCAGTGACAGTGTTTGGACAAAGCTCTCATTGACAATATTGTAAATAATAGTTCATTAGTGAAAATTGGGGAAAAAAACTTGATCCTTGTTATGATAATTTCATATAGGTACCAAATAATCACATCATATATTCAAAATACAGATACTTGTAATTGTTATTTATTGCTCAACATAGTTGAAACAATATAAATGTAAATAATTAAAGAGTTTAACTTAAATCTGGCAAAACATCACAAACTGTATATTTTATGACTTTACTTGGTTTTTCTGTGCTCTAAATCTTGGCAAAAAGTTTCTGATTTCAAAATTAGCAAGATGAATCACGTGTTTTAATTTCTTGTGTTCTATTATTATATTGATGTCCTTGGGATATTGGAATTTGGTGAGAAAGTTCTCCCAAACTACCCTCAACCTCTTCATCTCTCTCCCTCAGGGTCAGAGATACTTGGCCAATCAGATTATTGTTCAGAGACAGGGCCTATAAGTACAGTGCTGGTCAGACTCTGAGATGCTATCAGAATTATTGTAGCCACACTCAGATACCTATAAGATCATGCCCTGCCATGTTTGGGAAGTAATATTGTGCTGGGATCAAACTCAGGTACTAACTTCGAATTAGTATATCAGGCTCTAAAAACATAAATGGAGACTTACACCTGTCTGTCCATATTTCCCTATCCAACACTAGAAGTATGAAGATGATCTTGAACTTTTACATTACAAACAACTGCATTTGATGTTGATTTTGATTGGCAATTACGATCATGATTGTATTTATCATTGTTGCATGCTCTTATTAAATCAGTAAGTTTAATTAAAAATAGACTCAGATTTACTCTTTCTTAAACTGTCACTTTTACTTGAGCAATCAGGTCAACAGTAAATGACTTACATATGGTTTTTGTAAGACATTAATATATTTCAGCTCCTGTTTGACAACATGTTAAAGAAAAGTGAAAATATAAACTGGATTATTTGAACTTAAATTATAATTTTTTTATGAAAAGCTGATTAAAACATTGATTTCTACTTTGTGGTCTTACTTGGTGATTTCAAGATTGCCATGCATAATCCTAACTTTTAGGCATTGTATTGAAGCAAGTGAAAAATGTTAAAAAAAATAGATAAGACAAAAAAAAATAGGTAGGACATATTAAATGATAAAGTCCAAGCAAATCTGCTGTATCTGATTTGACTTGGTAATTTTAGTAAAAATAAATCTGTCTTCATACTAAAATTCCTTGGCATACCTAATTTTAAGCAATATTCTATCTATTCCATCTTGAAATAGGTTTATTAGCTTAATAGAAGAATCTCAAATATAGCAAAGTAGCACAATATGATTGATAAAAATATTTAGTAATTTCATTTTCTAAAATGATAACTCATTTCTTACTTTTCTTTTTTGATTATTGGTCATTAAGAACCAGAATACTCTATCTATTCTCAAATACTACACTGCTAGGTACGTGCTTGCAAGTACTGGAAAGGTAGGGAGTGTTTCACCATTGCATGTTGTGATAACTCATTATAGGAGGCAGGGGTACTAAAAATGAAGAATCATAGCCTGAAAATCACACAATGGTGATCTAAATTATTGGAAAAGCTATAACATAGGTGAAATATAGCTTCTATAGCTATAAATGGGAATAATGTGTTAGAGTCACAAAAGGAATGTGATTCTAGTTCAATAAAAAAAAAAGCATAGTCAATAATCAATGTGTAAAATAGAATGTATTTTTTGGATGGAATTTTTTTAATCTATCAAGGTTTTACAAAGCCTGAATGAAATTGTAACAATGCTAAATAAGGAATATAACCAAATATGGCAGTGAAGAAGCAGTAAGGAACTGACTTAGAACAGAAGATATAAATGTACACTAATTTTAAATTTTAGGTTTCATTGGTTGGAAATTTTGCAGATTTGGGGCTTACTTTTTTAGCAACTGTATATCTTTCATTTTCTACAACCATATGAATTTTAAAAAAGCATAAATAAACATATGCTGATACATTTTAATGTTTACATGGAATAGCTATATCATACAAACACACAATTTAATAAGATTGAGAAGAGAAAAATTAAGAAAAAATAAAATACTGTCACTGTCCTCCCGTTCTTCATTGATTTGCTTGAGCGGGCCCAGTAACATCTCCATTTTGAGATTTGTTGTTACTGTGTTAGAAAACTCTAAATAGGCCTATATAAGTATAAAGCTGTGGTTAATCCTTATTAGAAAATACTGGTATCATGTTACAAAACAAAAATGGTTAATGCTTAAGTACCTGCATTAATAAGTTAAAGATTGTAATAAAAATCTCTATAGGTATAAAATAAATTACCTGAATAGACATAGACATACAATTTAAACAAAATATTAATTCCTTATTGAAAAAGAATAAAACCAGTAGCAAGCTAGAAATAAGCAGACTTGTCTTAATCTAGTAGAACACTGTCATAAAATCCATGAGTGAGTGTCATACTCAGTGGTATAGTGCTGAGAAGTATTTCTTGTCCTTTAAAGAAACTCCTTTAAAGTTTCTTGAAAAACTGTTTTCAAGGCTATGGATTCCCTAAACTGTTACTTGTAGATTAAGGTCTATACTTTTCCTTCAAATCTGAATTACAATTTAGCAGAACTGAATATTCTTGGGGAGGTGCACATTTCACGGAGTTTTAATTTGTTTGTTTGTTTACGCCATTGTCTTCTGACTCAGAGTCTCATTTGATAGAAATGCAGTGAATCTTAGAGACTTTCTTTTGTATATGAGTTTATTTTTTGATCATATTGCTTTCAGTATTCTTTCTCTGATTTTGGTTTTTATTATTCTGTTTTTAAAGTGTCTTGGAGTTTCACCATGAGGTTGTATTCCCTGGGACCCTTGGCGTCTCTTGAGTTTCAATGTTTGTAATCTTGAAATATAGAAAATTATTAAATATGATTTCTTTAATTTGTGATTCTTCACTGAATCTGCCTTCCTGTTTTTCCGGAGCTTATATGATTCTTATATGATTCCTTTTGACTACAACACATAGTTCTCCAGTGTGTTCACTTCTTTTCAAACATTTTTTTCATCTTTTATTGTTTTCTAAAAGTTTCTGCATTGTATATCTGAGACCCCGAATCTTTTCTTCAGCTGCTATTCTGCTTCTCAAAAAATTCAAATAAGATGCGTTTGTGTGTGTGTTCAATATCACCTATCATACTCTTTAATTCTGTCACTTCTTATTGTAATCTCATTTCCATTCACATACATTTTTGTGCCTTGATGACCCTCAGAAATTTTAGTTTTTATCCAAAGAGGTCAATTCAAAATTTTAAGAGTTATGATCCTACCTCCATTAACTCCACTACCTAGCTGTTGCCATGCTCCAGACCGCTTTCCAGATGCTCAGGCCAAGCCTCACGCATGAGTGAAGCCCCCCAGAACCAGGTAAAGCAGAACTTTGTTACATTGGACTCCAGGCTCAATGGTACCCGGAAACAGAAATCTTCTGCCTGCTTTCACCAATCTCCAGCAACCCAGAGATCATCCAGAAGACCCACCCTGCCAGAGGTAGATAAATACCTCATTGGCCAACCTCCACTACATCCACTACCCAGCCGCCACCATGCTCCAGTCTGCTTTCCGGACATTAATACCAGAAATAATAAGACACTTAATACCCATTTTTCATTATTACTTCACCATATTTGATGGGGTTCAAATATGGTTTGAACTATGGGAACACATTCAAGGTCAATTAGAGGCTGCCCTAAAAGCCTTCATCCATCTCGGAGAACCCAGCAAGCTATTGAGAATATCTCACAGAGCATGGCATTCTACCCATTCTACCCATGGCATATTTGTTATGCTCCAAACAGTAAAAACAATGGGCCTCATACCCCTGACCCTGAAAAAGCCCCCAATACGGCAGTATTAAGAAAGATGAGCAAGGAGAGGCTGATAAAATCTCAGGGCCGAACTAGGCTGCCAAAACGAAGAAGGACTAAAATGACTATCTGTACTTGCAATGCCCGTGCGCTGGCATCAGAAGCATCCATCGTGCAAGTGGTGCAAGTGCAGAAGCTCAAGTACGATATTGTAGTTCTGATTGAGACGAGAAGGCATCAACCACATCATGCCACTTTTGACACTGGAGAAGAGCTCTTCCTTGGAACAAGGGACAAAAGAGGCGTTGGGGGTGTCATTGTCATTGTCAACACGAACTTTCCATGAGCATTGATTCATTCGAATGCCTAACATCCCGAATTGGACACTTTCATTTGAATAGATGTGGCTCACTGCCAGCAGTTTCTATCTTCGCATCTATGCACCAACATCCAACTACAATGAAGAAATTGAGAAATTCTACATGGAGCTGGAGAAGTTCTATAAAGAAGACCTCACCTTCTACAAGATCATTGTCAGTGATTTTAATGCCAAGATAGGACTAAGAAGATCTCCCAAAAAACTCCACATCAGGACTGATGGCCTATAATGGAACAAAATGGGTGAGAGACTGTCTGAGTTCATCATTTTGACCAAAACTATCCATGATAACGCACAGTTCCAGAAGGCCGAATCTAAACATTGGACATGGGAGTCTCCTGGTCGACAGTTCCACAACAAAATTGACCACATTGTATTCAATTGACGGTTTTGTCTGAACGATGTCATTGTTGTCCCAAAATTCCAAACAGGATCAAACCACTGTCTTACTTCGTGCAAAATTCTACTTCATGGAGCAGGGAGAGAAGGCTGCAAAATTTAAGAAGAGAACTCCAAAATGACCACCACTGGGAGCTCTTTGGCACTATTGAATCAACATTGGAAGATGCTGTTGTTGACAACATCGACAAGGAATACGATTGACCTTGTTCAGCACATGATTGTGCAAGAAATGCTGAGACCTAGAGAAAGCCATAAAAAGGAGCCTGTCTTTGGAAACTCTCGAGCTCATTTGCCAACATGGCTGGGCACGAGCCTCAGGCAACCACAAGCTAACCTCTGAGCTTGCAAAGCAGTTCAGAGAAGCAATAAAGGAAGACCTCAAAGAGAGAAATCAGCAGAAGCCAGAAAAAGTATTCACAACGCCCGCCTGTCCTTTGCCAACTACAGGACCAAGATGACTGCCCTCTGATGTCCTGATGATTCTATCACATTTTCCAGAAGGACAATGGAGAAGATCATCCATGTCTTCTACTCAGATATCTTCGATAGCCACATCCAACTGCCCACATACATACTATGCATGATGGATATGTCGTTCCCAAGGTTCTAGCTTCCAAAATCTGACACGACATTTCGTTGGTAAAGAAGCATACAGCACCCAGTCCAGACAAGGTCAGACCAGAACACCTGAAGAATTCGCTGTCATTATTCATCAATGCACTGGCTCGGCTCTTCACACACTACCTGTCTGAAGGTTCCATCCCAATGGAAAACCAGCAGGACCATTCTACTGTACAAGAAGGAAGATATCCACGACATTGGCAACTATTGCCTGACCTGTCTGTTGTCTGTTGTCTACAAGCTGTTCACTCAAGTCATCCTGAATAGGATTGGCAGAACACTAGATGAAGAACAACCACGCGAGCAAGCCCGGTTCCAAAGAGGATTCAGTACAATTTACCATTTCCACATGGTGACCAAGCTCATTGAGGTTTCTCAGGAGTTCAAGATGCCACCCTGTCTAACATTCATTGATTTAAAGAAGGTCTTTGATTCTGTTGAGACTGAAGCAGTCATTGAAGCCCCAGCCAAACAGGGCATTCAAACTCAGTACAGCAGGATCCTTCATGAGCTGTATTATGAATTCACCACCAGGATATCACAATTCTACAAGAAAGTGATCATTGACGTCAAGAAAAGGGTTCGACTTGGCGATAGCATTTCACAGAAACTCTTCTGTGCCACCGTCAGAATGTCATGCGATGTCTGGAATGGGAAGGAATGGGAGTGAATATAGATTGTTGGAAATTACAGCACTTCCACTTCGCTGATGACATCGTTCTAATAACACCAAACATTAGACAAGTGGCACAAATGCTGGCGGACTTTGATCACGAGTGTGGAAAGGTCAGACTGCAGCTGAATCTCACAAAGACAATGTTTATGAAGAACAGACTAGTTCCTGAAATTCCATTTACTCTCAATGGAATGAATATCTATGAGTGCAGCAGTTATGTGTACCTAGGTCGAGAACTCAATATGATGAACAACCTGGCACCTGAGCTACACTGGAGGAAGAGAATGGTGTGGAACACCTTCAAGAGCATTGAAGAAATAGCTAAGAGGACAAAGAAACTCCAGCTCCAGGCACATCTCTTTGATTCCACCATTGTCCTTGCATTAACGTATGCCTCAGAGACCTGGGCCCTACGAAAACAGTATGAGAACGCTATTTGGGTCACACAAAGAGGAATCAAAAGAGTTATGCTTGGAGTATCATGCTTCACTCAAGTGAGAGAAGGAATCTGGAATTCCACCTCCATCAACGTACAAGAATCAGGGGCACTGTCTCATTTGCCAAGTCTTTGAAAATCAGATGGGCTGGACACGCACTGCGATTTGAAGATGACTGCTGGACTAGAGCTGTTACCGACTAGATTCCACGTGATGTCAAAAGATCACTTTGCTGCCCACCTATGAAATGGTCAGATTCCTTTGTCAACACCCTGAACGAAAGGTTTGAGGCTCTTTGTGTTCCTGGAGCGAGCAGATGCCTTTGGGATACACTAGCATGCTACAGGAATGAATGGAGACGTTACTGGCACCCTTTCGAGCAAATCAATGAGTAATGGAATGTCATGTCAAGTGATCAAGTGATAATGTAAAACAAATAATTACTCTTATATGGACTACTATAGCACAATTAATACTAATGTGTTGCATTCTCTGCACTCATTTAGTGAGGAGAGTTATTCATATTATTTACATTAGAATAAATCTCTCTGTATGACAGGAAAACTCTTGTCTGTTTCCTAAAAATGATTTAACTGCCAAAAGTAAAATTCTAATATATAAGAACATTAAATGGGGCAATCTGTTCTGAAACAATCCTGCAGTAATTAAGCAATCACAAATGTATTTGTACTTTTAATGAATCATAAACAAGTTGTGTGTTATGTAAAATTATTTGAATTCCTTAATATATTATACTAGAACAATAGTGATAGTCTTCCAACTTTAATATTGTGCTGCATAAAATTGGTGGCTATCTGGTATTTGAGATAAGCATCACAAAACACTAGTCTTTAGTAGAATTTACTTTTTAGATGTGCTTTATTTTTTCTTTCCCCACAAACTATTTTCAAGTTTTTTGAAATATATGAAAGCACTAAAATATATTACATCATTAACAAATTAGCAAATATACTGTAAATTTCTTCCATCATAATCAAACATGATTATATGATTATATTCGGAAGGTTACCCTATTATAGATGTTTGTATAAGACAAACTACAAAATGGAAATCTTGATATTGTCTTCAAGATTTAGTCGGTGATCTATGAATTAAAACTCTAGGGTTCTAGCAATATTGATGCTGTGTGAGGTGGAACGTCATGGAAGAGAAGACGCCAGTGGACAGTGGAGGAGAGATGTTAGAATTTTGTGGTGGATATTGTGCATAACATTGTACTTTGTTCTTAAAATTTGTAGCAATCAAACACTAAACCTTTTCTAAATTAAACAGCCCCAAATTTTAAGTTCCTCTTTTGACTGCCACTAAATAGCTTGTTGTTGATATTTGTCTTACTTTTAGAAGAGAACTCACAATTTTGTTACAGAATAAATTCTTATAATTGATGATGGAGTCCTTGAAATGATAGGGTTGTTATTAGGTTCTGAGAATTAATAATTATATTATAGATTAAAACATATGTCTCAATATATGGGAAGATAGATATAAAGATAAACTGCATTATTACTTGTAGTTTCTTTTCCTTCCATATTTATGTTTCATAGTAAATACAGTCAAAAACACCTTTTCAAGTTACTATAAAATGAAAATTTTACAGTTTCAAAACATTCAAGTTAATGAATGCTGTCTACAAAATTCTATTAAGAATAAAGAAGAAAAAGCAACTAAATTAAGTTCAAAGTTCACATCCCTCCAAACATGATAACTTCTCAGGGTCTCTATTGCAAACCATAATGCCCAAAAGTAGAGAGAGATTATGGGGAATCATGTCTGCAATGGAGGCAGGGGGAGGGTGGGGAAGGGGGAGTTTAGTGGGAATATTGGTGGTGGGGAATGTGCACTGGTGGAGGGATGGGTGTTTGATCATTGTGTGATTGTTACCCAAACATGAAAGCTTGTAACTATCTCACGGTTATTCAATAAAATTTAAAAAAAAATAAAAGTTCACATCCTTTCCGTTTTTTTTTAACCCCAGCATGAGTTGTTTGAATTTACTGAAGACTTGGCCTTCAGGCAAGAGAAGTTCATTTGGATCAAAATGGAAAAAGAACTTGTATATCTCTGCATCATTCCTTTGATCCATTGCTGGTTGTAATGTGATTGTCTCATTTTCTCTTCTATATTCTATAGCTTACTTGAGAGTAGGGATTTTTCATAAACACATCCCTTTGCAGTTTTTTAGTTTGTTTTGTCTTCTGCAGCAAAGCATCCCCATAAGTCTTTCAACATAGTTTTACTGTAATAAATTTGTGAAATCCCCATAAAAACTGTACATAGTCAAGATTAGGAATATTTCCATATACAGAAGAGGAAAAAAAGGACAAACCTACTTGTTCAGCACTAACGAAACAAATAAGCAGCAAAACTAGAATTGGAAATAAGGTTTCCCTTAATGATTCTGTATAGCTTCTGTTATTCTACTTGTGCATGTAAGCTATCTTAGTACTACTACTTTACAATTTATTGTGTTGGGCAAAATGACAAAGAGACTGTTCAGAAGTCATTTCAATTTGAATTCTGTTCAGTGGTTAAGTTTTTATTTTTATGCTAGAAAATTCAGTCCCCTGAATTGGCTATATGAATTCCCTGACAGAGAATGATTATCAACTAATTTATTAAAAGGTAGTTTATATAATCATTTGCCTTAAATGCAGCTACATTAAATATAGATTGTTCACAATGTTGAGAATAAAACTCCAGATTACCCTGATTATTTATAAATTATAGTGAGATGTGGTGTGGATCCTATAATTACTGTATACTTCCTTTTATGTGATAATTCTCAACAATGTGTATTCTATTGGCCATTTGTAGGTTGATATCATAGTGTAGATGTTTAATTCATTTACAAGAATACCTAGGAAAAGCTATAACTGCAGAATGCTTGAAAAAAGGTATAGACTATAGTATTAAACTTAGATAACTTGAAATTCAATTAGTTTATGCTAAGGCAAAGAAAAAGTACATATAAATTTTATAGATAAAGTGATGAATAGACAAATTAAGATAAAAGCAAAAAAATACGTTCAAGTGAAATAATATGAATAATAAAATCAAGCATCTTTCTACTATCCAGCTTACCATTATTTCTCAGCCATTTTTTAAAATTTTTTACAATGAAATTCTTGAAAACAATATATAATTAACATAATTTCAATATAATAAATTGTAAATGTTTACCCAGTAACTATAAGATTTATAAAAGTCTCCTATCTTTCCTCAAACCCTATGAATAAGCTGACTTCCATAATAAAATTGGAACATTGAATCTAGTAGAACATTGAATCTATTATTGTCTATGTCACACATGCAACACCTCAGTATAATGAGGCTAGGTTTGATTAAATTTCCATGCAGATATTATGACATACAATAAGAACAACTACATCAATACAATTTTTGTATTAAAAATAAAATAACAAAAAGTAAAGCATTAACTGCTTCAGAAGTTGTTCCAACCTAGATTAGTTTTAATAAGACTGAAATTTATCAAATATAGTTTTATGTACTACTTGAAAAATTGTTGGAAGAAAGGACCTTTTATGAGAGAGTGTATAAATGACAATTCACTGTAGATAAATGCACACATACACAAAGATTTCATGAAAATATGTGATAAGATATAATACTTATGCAAGTATTTTAAGTATTATATCTTGCATATATATTATCTTGCATAAGTATTATATTATCATATATAATATATTATCATAAAATATTTGATGGAAAAGTATTCTTTCTGTAAGCTATTACTATTTTTGATATCTGAATTTTTAGGTGAGTGGAGTGATTTTTTTGGTGAGATGTTTGAAAATTGTATACAGACTAGATTTTAAATAGCATTTTAATTCTTTTCAGTAAAATTGTTTATTACTCTTGCTATAGAATAGCCAGCCCTGTTGATTTTCAATGCTTTTTAATGCATTGTGACTAGCATTACAATGACTGACGCAACACAATGAGCAGAGGAAAAAGTTCTCTCTCCCTCTCCTTCTCTCTCACAGATCAATATGCCGGAAGAAAATGTCACAGACTTCATTGAAGGTAATAGGTTTAGACCACCATTACACTTTCTATTCAATGAGCTGAGGCTGTTTGGGCCATTTCTGTTGGAAAATTCACCTGTTTGAAAAGATTCATTTTATTCAATGCAGTAGAACAAAACAGCAGAGCAGTGAGCCTGCTACACCTCCGGCTTGTGCCTTTCCTATTCTATTGAAGAGATATTCCAGTCCTGGTTATACAGCCAAATCTAATTGAAATATATGGAAACTTCAAAAGAAGTACATTGAAAGAAATAGCTGAAAGAGCAGGTATGCATTTTTCTTGGTTACTTGTCTTTGAAATTTCAGAACTCTTCCTCCATTCCATGCCGAATGTATCATTTTTTTATTCTCTCCAGCTTGTATTCTCTTTCTTGAATGCTTTTATTAGCCACATTTAGTAAGAAGCCCTAGTTAGGGTCATTCCATTACTTATATTATCCTTATCCTGAGATCAGTTCCATGATCTCTGGCTCTACTAGTTGATTACAATGATATAACATAATTTCAAATTGCAATGGCGACTGTATGCTAATACTCATCACGGTCATGGTTACGGTCCTCCCGTTGTTCATCGATTTGCTTGAGCGGGCCCAGTAACATCGTGAGACTTGTTACTGTGTTTGGCATATCGAATACGTCACGGTGAGCTTGCCAGAGTTTGCCGAGCGGGCGAGATACTCTCGGTAGCTTGCCAGGCTCTCTGAGAGGGGTGAAGGAATCAAACTCGGGTCAGCCATTTTGGCTGCATTTAAGGCAAACACCCTACCCGCTGTGCTATCACTCCAGCCTTAACACTCATCAATACACATATAATATATGGAGGTCCCAAGTACAGTCAGGGGTTCAGGAGGTCCATACCAGGGAAATGCAGATGACCTGGTCCACCATTCAGTGGTGCAGCTTAGATCAACTAGTCCCAAGGGAAACCAAGATACCTTTGATGTTGTTTGAAACTTCCAGGACTATATCCATCAAAGATTGTCATGCCATGTTGTTCCAGGCATCAAATTAAGCCTAATCAAGGCATATACCCTAGTTCTTTACTATCTTCCTGGATCCAAGATTATTGTGATGTTGTTAGTTATTATATTCACTAAGTGATCTAAATCCAGGCATAAGTAGGATAAGAAACAAATTCAAGTTTCAATAATTACTACGAAAATAGAAAATAATTTTAGAATCAAAAAGTGAATTAATACTGGAAACAATACAGTATATACAGCTATATAGATGTTTCTCTTCTAGATTTTAAAAACAGAGATTTGGTGTTGTCTATTGTCTATGGTTCCTTTTGTGTTTTGTTTTTAAGCAAAGGTGTCTGGTGCTTAGCACTTGAGTTCTGACAGCATTGGAATACTGAGTCTCAGTTTGGTAACTTATTAGAATCATGGCATTAGTGATTTACTGCTAAAGCTTAGTTACTGTGCCTACCAAATCTATGGATATTTTTTCATATTAAAATATAAAATCCTTATTTCAGTGATGCCTTGGAATTGCAGAATAAATCCAAGTACAACACTTTAACTACCTAGCAAGTATCACACCTTGTTCTTATTAAAAAGTATAAATGGAAGTATAGATGAAAGATCTATAGATAGAATCAACAGGGTCTTATTTCTACCAAGATAAATGTTGATAGCACATTTATAAAAATATTCAAAACTATCAAATGATGCATGCTACTTGGTTATTAAAAACTACACTTTTGGCATTCTAATCCTGTGAGTGATGGTTTTGCTGGGTAAGAGATTATTAAAAGTTCAAATTCCAAAGCTCTGGAAGTCCTTAGGTCCTCAAATCATTTAGTCAAGCAAAGAGAATTCTCATGCTAATGAGGGCAAAAAATTGGATTCCCTAGTTTACAGAGTATACCAAACTGAACAAAATTGTCAGCATAACATTTAAATTACTTTTTTGATAAGCTTGGCTATTTACAAATCATCAGACAATTACATCTTCCAAAAACTATTTAGCATCAATTCACTTTGCCTTTTCAACAGTGCACTTGACTAATTCCAAATAAATTGAAAAAAATTACCTTGCAGATTGCAAGAAACTGACCAAAAACAATCGCTGGAGTTTTAAATTGTATATTGTTAAGCAAAAGAATGTTCTTTTGCTTCATCACACATGTTCCAGACATTAACCCTTTAGAACAGAAAAACAAACAATGAATATGCGGCCTAATATCAAGCTTTATCTTAAGCATGTTTTATTAAACAATTTCCATAATAATGTGTAGATTGCGCTCAACAGAATGATATAAGGTCATTCCCTAATATTTTCCTTGTCGTGAAGTTTCTGATTATAAATTATCATTAATAGATGAGTAATTGGAACTCACAGAATTAAGCTAACATTGACGGAATCTAAATCAAGGTCCTAAGAATCGCAGTATTCCTCAACAAAGCAATGGAGTCATTAGGATGACTAGATTCCTATCCACAAAGACTCTTAGAAGTTTCATGATTTTATTCCTCAAAGAATCTATTATGTTTTGTGTTCAGACCTGTTGTGAGGAAATTAAATGCTAATGGTATATTTCATTCTGAAAAACAATAAATAAATAAATAAAATAAATTTGGACATCTCCAGCTAAAGCATCCATGAGATCAAAAGTCAGTTTCAAAATTCATAGACTCACACATAAAAAAGATGGTCTCGATAATGCAGATCTTTATGTATGACTTGGTAATGGCATAATTTTATATTCAAATATAGATACTCCTTTTATTTAAAATGTGCTTTAGTTTCCCCCCATATCAGTTGACATCTAATTAGAGATATTTATTATTTTAAGTACAGCATACTCTAATTTAAAAAAAAACTTTCACTTAAAAACAAATAGAATGCAATATAAACTCAGTATCTATAGTAAATAAATCCACGATTGATTTTTCTGTCCAGACATCTTTAGGCATTCTCCATATGACTTTGGAAATGATGGCCTTGATTACATGAAGGCTGAGGTGTCTTTTATAGACAAGTTCTAATACCAGTTATAATAAACAAATTCCCCTGATTTAGAGCATTACCTTTTAGGTAACCTTGTCCTTGATCATGTATGTCCTTGTGAGCTGGACTAATCTGGTGTGGTGTATGGTGTAAACCATTGAGGTGATGAATTCTTCTTGATCAAAGAGATGAGAATGTCAAAAGTCTTGATAGATAGAATGTCCATCAAAGATGTTTTAAAATCCAGTCAAAGAAAGCAATTCACAAGGTATTGAAAGCAGAGATACAGCTATAAGAGTTAGATAGATTAAAAAGCCACCTTCTGTATCAATTTATCTGGGTTCTATTCTATTCCCACTGTTAAAAACATGTTTCTGAGGAGTATACAGTGTTTGACAAAAGACTATATATAACATTTTCACCTAAATATCTGGATCTTGAGGGGACTTGGAAAGATGGAAAGAAACAGAGACATTGCTCCAGTCATCATTTCTATATGATGAATGTCTTTAAAGGCAGTGGTTAAGTAAAGTGGGATTAAGGACCCAGCATCCCAATATCCTCCTCCACTGAGGATCACTTGAAGCAAATGTAATTAATTTTACTCACAGTAGTTACTGGCCATTGAACATATTTTAGTATAGTACAAAGAAGAAAGAGGACAGAAAGAGACACAAAGACAGAGATAGAGAAAGAAAAAGGGGAGAGGAAGCGGAGTTAATCATGCTAAGCCTTTATTATTATTTGTACAGTCTTATCTTAGTAGATGTTTACCATATGTATTTAGGCATTTCATTCTATTCAGATGTCATCATTATCTCTTAGTTGAAGTGTTTATAGCAGACCATTAATTTATCCCTGGGACATAAATGCTAAAAAAAAATAGTATTCCAATTAAATTTCTTTCGGGTGGTTTTAAAAATCTTTAAATAGCAGACTCTCCAGTTCAATTTAATTAACTAGGACAGGGAACTAAGGAAACAAACAAAAACACCCCCTTGATTTTTGTAGAAATTTCTTTTTTAAATAAACAGAAATAGAATATCAAACCAAGAAAACAGCCCTCACTGCAATAGATTCATAACTGTGCCATCTTTAGAAATTGGTAATACATTTTGCCACACACCCAAACAGCAGTCTTGGTGGCAGTAGAACTCACTTTGCTTTATTTCTTGTTCAGCTTGATGCCAGCTGGAGAGACGGAGGTCTGTGCTCCTTATGTAGTTGAGAGATTTATCAGACTATCCCAGAGAGAAACTAAGAACATAACATTTTTCAATACATGAAAGAGAGGTTAGTTCTTTTAGGGGAAGGAGCACTCCTATATTGATAGAAAATGAACACCGGAAATTATTTTCCTTTAAGCTACACAACTCATTTTCTTCCTTTCTTTCCCCATTTGTTTTCCTGCCAGAGCAAAGCTAGCTTTACATGTAGGTAAAGAATTTTGACCAACCTCAGATGATATCATATGAGTGTTATATGTCTTTTCTTTGTCCTCAAACACCAATGCAATTTTTACCATGACTAGAATCTTTTCAAAAATGCTCTAAACACAAAGGTCCTACCAGAAATGTGAATTAGGATTCTCTTTATGTCAACATGTTTATTTTGTGCATAGTGTATTTGCAAGGATATAAGAAAATATTCGGTTTTATTCTCCAGATATTGAATTAGATAAATATATGGAAAGTGTACTGCTATATTTTCAGGTCCTGGAGGAAATAAAAAAGATGGAGGGTCTGGGATTTCAAGTTAAAGAAATCGGGAATTGCAGAACTGAAAGATTTTCTATTTGATCTCCCTATTCATACTGATATATACATATACATATATGTGTTTATATGTACCCATGAAGAAAAAAAAAGCCGAAAGGATGGACAGATCATGAAGCTTTCAAAGGTTCTACCCTGAGTTGGAGGTTTCACACTGATTGGAACCCAGCACAGCCAGAAATTTAAAAGAAAGAAAAAAGAGCAACCAAGCACATCTTAATGTAGTAATTTAGTATATTCTCCATATGTGGTGGATGGACTTATATCTTTAGAGACTCATTATTTTTAAAATGTAGGTTCACTCCTAAAAGCTTCTCAGATCTCTGCTAACACAGTTTGTTCCTGCTTTGATTTATTATTTTTATATGTACCATTCTCACTAGTATGAGATGATATCTATTGTCCACTTTATTTGGATTTTCCTCATAATAATTGATGATCAGCACTTTTTCAGATGCCTACTGCCCATTTGTCATCTTCAGAGAAGTGTTTACTCATTTCCTCTCCCCGTTTTTGGTAGGGTTTTTGAGCATTTTTATGTATATCTTGGATACTAAATCTTTAGCTGATGTGTTGAGTGAAAATAGTTCTCCCACTGAGTTGAATATCTCACTTGTTTAAGTTTTAGCCTGGGTTTGTTTGGATATGCAAAAACCATTTAATTTGATGTAGTCTTATATGTATATTTTTATTTGTTTCCTTTGCCAATGGAATCATTAATTGAAAACACCTTCGATATCCAAATCTTGGATTATACTGCTAATGTTTTCTTCAGTGTAGTTTATGGATACTAGTCTGATCTCAAGATCTTTGATCCACTTTAAATCAACTTTATGTAAAGTGCAAAATACTCCTCCTCTTCCTCCTCCTCCTCCTCCTCCTCCTCCTCCTCCTTCTTCTTCTCCTCCTCCTCCTCCTCCTCCTAGTCTCCTTCTCTTTCTCCTCCTCCTCCTCTTCTTGTTGTTCTTCTTCTTCTTCTTCTTCTAAATCTCCTCCTTCACCTCTTCTCCTCCTCCTCCTTCTTCTCTCCTCCTCCTCTCGTTCTCCTCCTCCTCCTCCTCTTGTTGTTGTTGTTGTTGTTGTTGTTGTTGTTGTTGTTCTTCTTCTTCTTCTTCTTCTTCTTCTTCTTCTTCTTCTTCTTCTTCTTCTTCTTCTTCTTCTTCTTCTTCTTCTTCTTCTTGATATTGGTTTTCTCAGCATAACTTGTTGAAGAGGCAATCTTTTCTGCACTTTATTTAGTTGATTCCTTTGTCACAAATTAGTTGACTATAGATCTGGAGCTTTGTATTTGGATACTTGATCCTGACCTATTTTTATAGAGTTATGCTTATTTCAGTACCATGTTGTTTTGATCACTTCTGGTAATTATTTACTAGGATTCTTACCTCTAAACATCTTTCTTTCAAAATTTTCCTCAAAGACCCTAACATGCAATTTGAACCCAATTTCAAGAAATATGACTTAATATTGTCAATGAGATTATAAAGAAAAATAATCACATAGTTAATGTTTTTATTTTCAAGAACATTGTGAAAATGTCATCCCTGATGCTCCATTTTAGGACTCTAATCTTTAATTTGAAATCATTCTTTATAAATTTATCATTGTAAGTGTTGGTGACCTGTTCAACTGAACTGAGAGAATAAATTTTCCCATGTCACGGTGGAAAAGAACACTGAATTCTATCACAGAGTGTGGTTCTAGGTTGTTCTGTGGGACTTGCTAAAAGAGAAATCAGGCAGGCATTATTGTTGAATCTCTTCTATTCCAAAAGCAGGTGCTGGGATATATTGCATATAATACAATAGGGCTGCAGTGATAATACTTTAAAATCTATATAAAACTGCTTCATATACTGGCAGGAAGTTAGGTGCCCTGTCTCTCAGAAGAAACACACCTGGGTGATTATAATTAAGCAAACAAACATGAGGGAAGTAAATACTGTGGTAAGTTTATAACAGGAGAGGCCAATGTATACTGTAATTATCAGATAAGTCACACGAAGTGGGTTAACTTTTAATGAATTTAGGAATTGTAATTTTTCATATTTTCACCACAATTTTCTATCAGAAATTTGTCAGTTACTTTTTCCCTTCATCTCATTTGGTCACTTTGTGTTTTCAGTTTTAATCTTTTAAGAAATTCAGGTATTTTATAACCTATTTTTAAAATATATTTGGCCATGAAATCCTATTTGTTCTTTTCTTTCTCATTTTTCTCCAGACATGCTTTCAATTTCCTCATTAATCTCCTCTTTGATCTATTTCTTAGCCTTTATCACACCTCCCATGAGAAATTCTGCCAGGAGTCCTACTAGACAAAAGCACAGTCTACCTCTAGCAGCCATTTTGCACTTCATGCTTCCCTCATTAATGTGCTAGAAATGTAGCTGATTGCCTCTATGGCCCCTTAATTAAAGACAATTAAAAGTTGCTGAGTTACCATGGGGATGACTGATTACCCAGCGGAGTTCACATTTGAGAAGATGAACCCTCAATAGTCCTCTTGCATGAAAAACAAGGACTTAGCCCTCAGGCCCCTTTATTGCACTCCCACAACACTAGAAAGTTACCTAAGCTTTGATTAAAATTGGAACTCCAGATCCGTTTCAAAAGCCGTCACACTGCACAACAATATTTCAAATGTGCTTGCCTTACACATGGCCCAGAGAAGTTTAGTCCCCAGTACCACATACGGTCCTACAAGCACAGCCAGGAGTGATCCCTGTGTAGAGATCCAGGAGTAAGCCCTCAGCACCACTGAGTTTGCACCCAAATCCACGCCTAAAGCTAGTTAACACTGTAGCACTGTCCTCCAGTTGTTCATCGATTTGCTCAAGCAGGCACCAGTAACATCTCCATTGTGAGACTTGTTGTTACTGTTTTTGGCATATCAAATACCTCACAGGTAGCTTGCAAGGCTCTGCCTGCAGGCAGGATAAGCTTGGTAGCTTGCTGGGCTCTCCAAGAGGGACGGAGAAATTAAAACCGGGTCGGATGCGTGCAAGGCAAATGCCCTACCTCCTATGCTATTGCTCCAGCCCTAAAGCTAGTTAAATTAGTCAATCAATTCAGCAACTATATAAGTATATAATTGGTTGCCCCACGTTTAGAGAACAATATTGCCAATGTATTTCCTGACCTCTTACTCCTCGTCCAATATTCATTAATCCACACAAGCAGTCTTGTACTGTCTCCTTGTCTCTGTGAGTCAATAATGAGTTAAAAATGCAAGCAGAAACTATCAAAATTGTTATTTCTTCCCTAACCTTAGCTTTGTTTTTTTTCTACATGTATCACTCCTTTTGCTTTCATAATTGCCCATAGTAAGGAATAAATAGATATACAGAAAAGCTTATTCTAGTTTTGTCTGTTTCTTAAAAAAAAAAGCATCTTTATTAAGGTACTGGGGTATATGGCTTGTTATTCATACTCTTCATAGATTCATCATTCCAACACCTCACCCACTATCAGAAAGCCAACTGGCCCCCACCAGTGTCCCATTATCCCTTTCCAATTAAGCTCAGTTCTTTAAACAAAATCTTTAGTTCTGATGACACTGGCCAACATTTTTCTGATTCCCTGGAAAGTCAATATTGACCAGATCCTTCCTCAGTTGACTTATTTTACTTTAGGAAACTCTGTTTCCTGTGCCTGATATTTCCTCCAAATGTTCCTTTAAGAGGATTTTCCTTAAATGGCCACCGTTATCTCACGAATCGATTATATATGTATATATACCATGGCTGAATTCCTGCTTGCAGGCTCACTCAGTACTGTCTGAGAGATTGAGATTTTCTCCCTCTGTTCCTTGGAATGTCCTTTAAATGACTATTTAAACCCTCAATCTGCTTCTCATCCTTTTTTAATATATGGAAAATATATGCCCTTTCAGGGCATAGGAGACCTAGATATCACCCGGAAAAGTTAGTTTTTACAAAGTCAGAAAAAGATGTCTAACTACTTTGTTCAAAGAGTGAGTACAGGCTCTATGGGTTTATCTTGTTTATATTGGGAGACTCATATTTCTCCCACATTTAGTTCACCAGACATTCTAGACTTTGTTCTTCACTGGAATCCCTGAATTCTATTGTAAGCTTATTTGGGTGTGCTCTTATTAAGATTGTGAATGTCCAGGGCATTGCTGACCAAAGAATTCCCTCTGTCCTTTGTTAAGCACATAAACATATGTACACTTAGAAGAGTCTGAAATTTCTATATACTTAGAAAGAGAATCTTACATTATTATCTAAATGGACTCCATACAATATTTCATTTGGTAAATTGAACCACTGAATAAAGCACTTTTAATAAACCTTACTCTCTCCAGTGGTTATTACTGTTTATTTCTTTAATTAAAAATTTAAAATTTCTACTTAACCCTAGTCATTCCCACCTTCTAAAGTGCCTGGTGTGAAGAGGTAAGATTATAAACCACAAATGTATTCTGCAAACCCAAGAGAACTGGAAAACTGCATTTAATTTATTTTTGATGTTTATTTCCATTCTCACCACTACTATCTAAGTTATTCACAAAAACTCATTGCATTTGAATTCTTAAAAAAAAAACAGATTATTATGCTGAGCTTCTCAAATGTACCCTGAACACAACACCCCAAGCAATCCATGATTGATTTGCTATCTTAAAAATAAAATGATCTCAATATTTTTAAAACCAATAAGCAGAAACTAATTTCAAGAGCCTGCTATGTGCATTTTAGATCCAGGCCCTGGCACTTAGTATTTTCCCCAGATAATGGAAGCATAATAGGTGTGAAAGCCTGACAATTTGGACTTTGTAGGTGGTAAGGAAAGGGTCACTCATGGGGCCACCTGTTCTTTGTTCCTGTACAGCACAGCCATGTTTCAAGTAGTCCTGGGGTAAGGTTCCCTCGCACTGTGCTCTCAGCAGGAGGCTAGCCTGACCTGTAGAGACCACCTCGGAGAGTGTGTGTAGTTCACTTTCCAGGACCGGCTCTGTCCTTGATCTCCGTGCTGTGACTGACATCAAGGTGACCAATTAGTGGGCACCGTGATGGTGTTTTCTGTGATGTTGTAAGGGCACAGAGGTCACAGCGATTCCAGCCTAGCTAAATCCCAGGAGGCTGCACAAAGCCACGTCTCTGAAGTCTGACTTCAACACAGCAGCCCACAAATGAAGGTATGGCTCCTTTTTTGAACTTGACCAGGAACCTGCTAGCTGAGCAAGGGACTGAAATGCAGCTGGTGCAGCAATTTTGAATAGTAAAGACATTTACTGATTGCCAAAACTGAGCTTCACCCTGTGACGGGTAAACTAGGTCATTCTCAAGGGGAGATGAAGGCACAAAGACCAGGAAACTAAACTCGAAATACAAGATGACTAGGAAACTAGACTCGGCAGTGAAGAACACACAATGACATTTTTCTTTCAAGTTTCTTCTAGCTAGATGCATTTGCCAGCATTTGTTTCACTACAGAATCATAATCATGCGATATTATATCTCTTTCAAATGTGTAATGAGTTTAGCCACTCCAACAGCTTACTGAGTTCAGGAGATTGTCTTTAAGAACCTGATGAAGCAAACTAAAACCTCTGTAAACCCTTACTCTGGTTTTCCCCACTGATTCATATTTGCTCCACTTCATTGGCAGCAGAATGGAACCAGTACAGTGAGCTCAGGATGAGGCATGGGATGGCTCCTTTGTTAGAAATCCAAGGTATTAATGGCACATAGCCTTTAAAGAATCAATCAGGAGGCAGAATCTATGATGATCATAATCCAGCATATGGAAGATCAGAAACAATGAACATACACAAATGAAGGAACAGCCCAAGGTGAATTTTTAACCTGTGGACAGACCAGTAATGTGATATGATATGCAACTACTCAGATATGCTTCTTCTAGCATTGAGAGACTTATAAAAATACAAAGGTAAGTCAAGGGCTAAGTGGGCATTCCATTCTATAAATCCAAATCAGTCTTATAAGATTATTAAAAATATTACTATACTAACGGTCTGGAGTGATAGCACAGTAGGTAGGGCGCTTGCCTTGCAAACGGCCAACATGGTCCACCCAAGTTCGATTCCTCTTCCTCTCTCAGAGAGCCCGACAAGCTACAGAGAGTATCTCGCCCACATGGCAAAGCCTGGCAAGCTAACCGTGACATATTCGATATGCCAAACACAGTAACAAGTGTCACTATGTATATGTTACTGGGCCCGCTCGAGCAAATCGATAAACAACGGGAGGACAGTGACTATATTAATACATACATATATATATATACATATCTCATATAAACATGATATATCACTGTCACTGTCCTCCCGTTGTTCATCAATTAGCTCGAGCGGGCCCAGTAACATTTCCATTGTGACAATTGTTACTGTGTTTGGCATATCGAATACATCCCGGGTAGCTTGCCAGGCTTTGCCGTGAGGGCGAGATATTCTCGATCACTTGTTGGGCTCTCCGAGAGGGGCGGAGGAATAGAACTCAGGTCAGCCATGTTGGCCGCTTGCAAGGCAAACACCCTATGCACTATGCTATCGTTCCAGCCCAACATGATATATGTATGTTATATACTATATGGCCCTCCTGTTGATCATCGATTTGCTCGAGCGGGCCCAGTAACGTCTCCATTGGAGACTTTGTTGTTACTGTGTCTGGCATATCGAATACTCTCGGTAGCTTGCCAGGCTCTCTGAGAGGGGTGGAGGAATTGAACTCGGGCCGGCCATGTTGGCCGCGTGCAAGGCAAATGCCCTACCCGCTGTGCTATCACTTGGCCGACCCAAGTTCAATTCCTCCGCCCCTCTCGAAGAGCCTGGCAAGCTACTGAGAGTATTCGATATGCCAGACACAGTAACAACAAAGTCTCCAGTGGAGACGTCACTGGGCCCGCTCAAGCATATCGATGATCAATGGGAGGGAGAATATATTATATGAACACATAACCATTCACAATATATTATATACTATACATTTTGTGGTGAACATATGAATATTTACAAAATATTCATTCATAAGTATATGTAACATACAATAATTTTGCTTCATCTGCTATATTTTGTCTGTTGAACAGAGGCCCAGGAAGGGATAGGGACAAAGGCAGAGCAGAAGAGATACTGGAAGCAGTGTCATTCAGTGGCACAGAGTAAGAGAAGCCAAGGATTTGGATAACTGGAGACTCCCAATAACTCTGCTTTAGATCGCATCACATTTTACCTCATGCTGTATTTACTTTTCATTGAAAAGTATATAGAAAAGTGTTGCCAAATTATTTCAACATAGAAATAGCTTTTAGGATGGGGTCACAACCAGTTCATAGCAGCTGTACTACAACTTGTTTGTTTCACTTCTTCCTCTCAAGCTCATAGCTCTCAGACTTCCTTATTCCATCTTTACTTCTTCAACTATGTTTTGGAAGTTCCTTTTCCACTTCTGTACAAAAATATTTAAATCCATACAATGCTATCATTTTCTTACACCCCTTATGAAATTCTGTATTCTTTGGGCTTAGTGATTGTAAAGATTAATGATTAGTGATAGCTTCATTTGTTAACCTGGGCAAATAAGATCCTTCAATGATTTTTGTAAAGTTACAGGTAGAGTCTGAATCTCCAGCAACCAGTTAGAAAATATGTTTGGAATAGGTCATGTTTCTGTCTCACATTGTAGCAATTCAGGCCATATCAGGTACTTCTTGGAAATGAGGATGATTTGATTTTTAATTCAGGGAATGGAAGCTATCTGGAATATGCAGTGACTTTCAGGCTGTCTCCAAGAAATAGTCCCTGTTCTCCTGGAAAATTTATGTTTTAGCTTCATCTCTATGTTCGTGAATCTGCTGCAGCAGCTCTTCAATATTTCCTCAAATTCAAAAAACTGATCTTCTCAATTGAATTTTATTTATGATGACAACATTCTAAGTAGCTTCTTTCATCTCTTTCTGCCTCCCAGAAAAAGAAAGAAAGAAAATACTTGCTAGTACATACCCCCCAAAGAGGAGGCAAACAGGAATCTAGTTATAAAGTAGCTCCACATTTTCAGAGAAAACTATCACAAAATTTCCCACTTTAATTGTCCTTATAATCACAAACTTCATCTTTGTAAAGAGGCTAATAATTCATGAGGCATTCACAATAGATAAACTGATCTGTATAGTCATATCTCTAACATACAATTATAGCCAAATATAATCAGATCAACCACAGGCCATTGTCTCTGATCCAAACTCAAAGGTGCTATCCACTTAAAATAATCAATATTACTCATGTGTCATTTTGTTTTTTGTCATTATTTTAGTTATACATCAGACAATGTTTCTCTGTGTGACTGGGATACTACTGTATTTAAGTTTATCAGCATATTGCTGCTTAGATTGTCATTTTATGGATAAAATCATAATAATCATTTTTAAATTAAATGATACTTTTTAAAGTAAAAAGTTTTATCAAAAGCAAAGGAGAAATACATGTTCAAGAAGGAAATGTAGCTTTACCAGAGTACCACGAAGTGTTAGAAAAAAAAATATGTATATGACCAAAATTAGGATGTGGTTAATTCCGCCATGGAATGCTCCCAAACCTTCTTTCTTGTTCCCTTTGGCTTTCTTCTAGGCATTTTATTCTTCCTGGCATCTCTTCTCTAGTCTATGTTCTCCACCTTATTATCCCACCAACTCTCAGTATCATTCTTTCTCTTCTTGCTTCTCTCCTCACACCTTCTTTAGATATTTTCTTGTTACTTCCCTTATTGGTAATCTCAGGAGACTGTTTCCTAACTGACAATTGAATTGCCCCTGTGACTTTTCAGTGCTCTGATTTATTTTCAGTCTGGGTTGTTTTGGTAGGTTTTCAAACTGTATTTACAAAAAAGGAAGAAAATGAGCCCATTAATCTCATTTGCTTTCTCATTCTGGCTTGTTCTATTTCTTCAAGCATTTTTTTCTTTCTCTGAAATAGACTTTGAAAATAGACTTTGCAACCAATATAAAATTAACCTGATCAAGTTGTATCAACTGGACTCCCAAGAGATGTGGAGTCCAGTTATCACGACTCTCTCTTATAAGACTAGCCTGGAATCTCTCATACAGGTGAGAACTGGGATGGAGAAAAGAAGAAAGTTAGATATACACTACTTCATCCTTCCCCTGATCTATCTGTGATATCATACTTTGATCCCCTATTTGACATTTATATCCTGTCTTTCATTCAAAGATTTTATCCGTAAAACACCAATTTTCTCCTTGCTTTTGGATCATGCTCAACAATTTTAATAGTAGTAGTAAAGTTAGGACAAAACAACAACAAAACACATGTCTTATGAAGTCATATTTAATTCTATTTTCTACCAGTTACACCTCCCTTTGGAGCAAAATTTCTTGAAAACATGGACTCTATTTCTGCCTCTCTCCTATAAGCATATAATTTTATGCTACTCTTAGCTCTCATCTCCAACACATTTGTTCGTATCAAGGTTAACAATGACCACTAAGCAGCAAAAACCTCAGCTAGATCCTTATTTCTGACTATATTTATGAACAGAAATATGGCCCAGGTGGACAACTTGAGAATAATGATAAAAAAAAAGAAACAAAAGCAGCCCATGGAAATGGAGATCTTACTCAATACTAGTGTTTATGGCATTGAACACACTAGCTCAGAGTTTGTTACCATTGAAAATATAATTGGACCATTGACCTAAATCCTAGTCCTGGTCGAAGCTCTCAAACTGAGATCTGGGACCATGGGCACAGAGCTATAAATGAGGAAGAAACAAAAGCTGAAAGACTGAAATTTTCAAGTGTAGTGCCATTGTGGATCAAGGGTATTAGAAACATCTTTAGTAGTGATTACATCAAAGATGACATCACATCACTGTCAAGGTCACGATCACGGTCCTCCCATTGTTCATCGATTTGTTCGAGCAGGCCCAGTAACATCTCCATCATGAGACTTTTTGTTACTGTGTTTGGCATATTGAATACGTCACGGGTAGCTTCCCAGGCTTTGCCGTGTGGGAGAGATACTCTCGGTAGCTTGTTGGGCTCTCCAGAGAGGTGAAAGAATTGAACTCGGCTCAGCTGGGCTGCTGCTTACAAGGGAAACATCACATCACCACATATATAATATCTTATATAAATTAAAAGAAAGTGATAGTATACTAAGAGTCCTAGGAGATATTGATTATGTTTCTAGAGCAATACTATAATTATTTTTATGCTTTTAAGCACATGGCCTACCTTCTAATCAAAGTTGTTATTATGTATTTCTTACAAAATCAGGTACTGACTGACAAAGAATTTTGTTTTCAGGACTGCTGTGTCCCAGGCTGTTTTGGCCTCACAAGAATAGCTCCAGGCTAATAAATCCAGGAGTTTGGTCTCAGTTCATGACTTGCTATCCACCACTCTCAGCTGTCACTTTGGGTTGTCAGAGTTCCTACAGCTTCTAATCTGCTGTTAACTGAGGAAACAAGCCCGACTCAATTGTGACTAAAATAAAGTCAGAGAGGTATGAGTGAAGACCATGAAAATGACACCGGAAATGTTGAAGATTGGGGACCTCTCCTTTCCTGGTCTGCCCAACTACAAACTCAGACCATTACTTATTTATGTCATATATAGTTTTATGCCTGGGTATTTGTGTCCCACTCAGCGTCATATAACTGACTAGGGATCTAGTATTTAGATTCCATCCCAACTATTAATTTCCCTTGAGTGCTGCAAGCCAGATTAATCTCCCATCAATTCAGGTGCTATTGCTTTAAATGTCTACAATGTATTGACACTTAGTATAGACCTCTTTATAACTTTATCTTTCTCTACACTTAAATAGTCCCGACTTGTAAGTTATGGGCTCCTTGAGGTCAAAAACAGTTTTGTTTATTTTACTTTAGTTGTTTTAAGTATTTATATCTACCTTATTCTAGTAAAGATTTTAAGTAACAAATTTACTAAATATTCTGCAAGATAAATGCATACAGAAGTGAAAAATTAGTGAGATATAAATAAAGGAAGGAAGAGGAATTCAAGGATCAGGTTAATTCCCTTAAGGGCTTACTGTGAAGACCTTGTGTCTTGTCTTTCTAGGAATCAACAAAGGTATTTAATTTGAAGGAAATGTGATGCAGATAAACAAGTACCCACATAAACCAAACATCCAGTTGCTCATGGAAAGACTACACATTCCTTATTTTTAGGGGGGAAATGTCTACAGGGATTTTCATAATCCTGAAGATATGTCAAGAAGTAAAGTTTGTACTTTAATGTCTAGCATCTACAAATTAAATATCTGTGAAAGCGTTTCATCTGGAGAGTTCATGTAATGTCCCTCAGCTCAAACTCGCATATGATCAAGAGTAGTTTTTCTACTTTGTTACACTCACATCGATTTAAACCATTGATATAAACAATATTCAAAGGAAAAACAAGCTGCCTTATGCCCCTGGAAGAAGCCAGCACAAATTGAACACACATATACACACACCCTGTGAATGTTCATTTTAGATTAGTTTGTGCTTTTATTTGGCTCTGAGAGTAAATGGGACATTTCTAATGAGTGCTCATCATTTTGGCAGTCAGACTATGCACAGATGATATGAGCCGCTAACCACCAGGGACAATGTTTGCCCAGATGTGACTCTATCTTATGCTACAAAGCATTGTAAATGTCAAACCCCTGGTTGGTATGCAATTCTCCATTTACCATATACAAAGCCTGCTGGAGAACAAAAGGTGCCAGATAGGGATGTGTAAATCATAATAATGGGACCAACAGATCAACAACATCACCCCTTAGAAATAGGATGGCCTGGGGTCACGCTTCTTAGATCACTAGCCTCTTTTCAAAATGTCCTTTTTTGTTTGTCCTGCTTTTCAAGAGGCACCATGGGCTTTTTGTAATTAAAGTTGTATTGATTTTGTATTTTTAAAAAAGGATTATAAAAAGACTAGCATGAACCAGAACAAAGGCAGATAATGGATGGCAAATATGAGGGAAGATAACAGTCCAGAAATGTGCTCATGATAATTCTCATAGACTTGTTTCCAAAGTTGATTCAGGCGCCACTTGTTTCAAATGCCATCCTATATGCCAACAGTTTTCAATAGTGAACCTAGTCAGTAACTTACTTTTATTACAACAACTATTATAATAGACTTTTTATGTGCAGCATCTTCCATATACCTTAAGTGAAATGTATGTTCCAGGACCACAAATACAGTGGTTGAGTCCTGGACATGATTATAAAATGACTCTTTAGGGTGTCAGAAATTGCCTTTTTTTCCCCAAGACTGTTACTAATCTACAGAATCTAAGACTGGCATGACCTCAGGAGGCATATTAAGGTAATCATTAATCTTGCCAAAGCAGCAGCAATAGTAATTGGGAACATGAAAGAGAAAAACTGGACAATTTTTGCAGTTCTGAGCTGGTATTTAGTGCAACTCCTCATCACTTTTTGGGATATCGATTATAGAATGCAGTTCAAATTCCTTATGTATCTTGAGTCTTTTAGAAAAGAAGGTTGTTAGAACAGATATATCAGAAATGTTCTCATTTCTATCTTTATGAAAACAGTTCCGAATTATATCTGCAATGCCTTGTGTAATGTTTGTCAAGTTTTTTTTCTCCTCTTGTATGTAAGTTCAGTTGAGTAATTTTGCAATCCAAGAAACACAATAAAGCTTTATTCTTGTGCTGACGACCACAGCCAAACATAGCAGTGCTATGTCTATGATGGGAGGGTTAATTCCTGCTATCTTCAAAATCACCAAATTGTATAATTCATCATCTGGGATATTTTCCAAGATAATAAGGGGTTTAACCCTCTCTGTCATACTTCATTAAACGTTTTTATCTTGACTTCAACATGCTTTGTTCCTTACCTGGCATCAGCAGCATGATTGGTTTGGTTGTACTCAGACATCAGGACAGAGAGCTGAAGTAAGTTTGGAACTCATACAGTTCTCTCTGTTTTCCCTGTGTAAGCTTTGAGCACTACTGGGTGTGGCCCCCAAGCAAAAAATATATATTTTAAAAATTAAAATGCTATTCTTGAAATCAAATGAGAACAATAGATATCAGTGTTTTGAAGAGATATGGTAGGAGAGTTTCCGGAATTTGAAATAGGACATGGTAGGTTTCTGGATAGTGAAGAGAGGGAGCAAATGATTATTTTGTAGGGAGGCATTGATGGTATGTTAACTGCAGGGGATTTAACATGAGTTACAGGGTAGTTGACTTATGACAGTCACAGAATTTCAGGAAGGCATCTGGATTTCTTCTTATTCTGTTTATCTAATAACTAAGAGAGTGAACAAGTATATTCTCAATAAATATTTCCTGTCATGATAAAATGTTCACTCCATTTTGACCTTTCAAGTTTAAGGTTGAGGTGAAAAAACTCTGACAAAAGTAAAGAGATCAGATCACCAGAAATATTTAAAAAATATTTATGAATGTGTATAGTCTGAAAAAGCTCATGGGGGCCTCTTCTTGGGCAGAGTGAAATGAAGAAACAAACATGAATATAAACTCTACATTTGGTTTGTGCCTTAAAGCCATTGGCATTAATTAAGATTCTATGGCTTCCAAACAATTATGACATAATTAAAGTAAGATTCTTTCTACAGTAAAACGATAAGAAATGACTTTTAGAAACCGTGGGAACCATTAAAACAGCACATCAGTATCAAAATGAGCAATATTTACTAGTATTAGCACTATTAAAATGCCTTTTGAAGACAAACTTGGGCAATTATTACTCAGAAAAACTCACATTTGGAGATATAGAGCAGTGATAATTAAATCCCACACTCTATATATCTCTCTTTTTTGTGTTTGACAGAACAGTCTTTAAGAGAATCTATTCTAATGGCATTGAATTAGCAAGAAATTCAAACAGAGAAAGGGCGCTTAGCAGGAGGTTGATATTCAAGGAGACACAACTCTCATTATTATTATTGTTATTTTATTATTATTCTTACTCTTTTGGAGGTGCTATAACTCCATTTGTGGGATTGGTACATGTACAAATAAGTTCAATCTCTGGCTCATAAAATTTCTCTAATGGGTCTAGCACAACCTTAATTAAAATGGACAATGTACAGATAAACTGGATGATTATGCAGGTCTAATAGATGGAGCGCTTGAGACTTGAGTCATTGGTTCATGTCAGATGGTGAGTCTGTGTTCAGCTGATTAACACCATCTTGCAAAGTAAAGTTAAAGCTTTCAGCAAATTTTGAGGTTCTGAATATTGTATAGGCAAAATATCATCTGATTAAAGATAGATTAGCAGGAGCCAAAAGTGCCTCATTTTCTTGCTAGTGTATGTAGGTCTGAGCCATATGTGTAAGAGATACATACCTTGAGTGGGGAGTTAAGCGAGAAAAATATGCAAGACAGTGATGAGTCAATTCTTTCCACTCAATTAGATCATAGAACAGAGTCATGGTGACACTCAAGGATAGTAATTTAAAAAAAGGAAATGAAATCAAGAGCCAATTATTCCTTCCAACCATCATTGACAGCTACTTTATAAAGACCATAGTGGAGTTGCTTACAAATATATTTTTTAAAATGCACGTACTCTCAAAATAAAAACATACTAAGGCATAAACATGTAAAACATAAGCCAGAAGGATGAGAAAAGATAATATAATTTTTAGAGTAATTTATTAGAAAGTAGTGTGTAAGATTGTAATGAATATGCAACATGATGTACTTTTACTTTATTTAGTAGTTACTAAAGGAACTGGGAAGATAGCTCTGATCTGGAACACATCACATGTGAACAGATCCAAGTTTGTTTTCAGATTTTTTTCTCTTTTCTCTGTTTTATTCAGAAGATGGAAGCCCTGATTTTATTTTTAATTATTTAAAAAAATAATTTAATCATAATGAGATACTTAGTTACAAGATTGTTCATGATTGGGTTTCAGTTATAGGCTGTTCCAATTAGATTATATGTAATGTTTTCTATTGTCTTATAGAGTTTTCCTGTGTCTCATCTTGGAGCTTAATGATTCTTTCCTCAGCAACTAAGACCTTTGGCTGAGTTTTTTGTTTGTTTGTTTGTTTGTTTGTTTTTAATATTACCTACTGTATTATTCACTTCTGCTTAACAATTTTCTCATTTTGATTCTCAGACTTTGTTCTTTGCTCATTATCTTTGCTATAATTTTTTAACACATTAAACATCTTCATAATTATTTAAGTAAAGCCATCTGTGAGGATATACTGAGATGGCTGGTACTGGTTTAACTTCCTGTGTTATTGTTTTCACTCATTGAACTAAGTGGACTACTAAGCATCTTCACCATCGGGTTTGCTGTGCTTCTACTATGCTGAGATAAATGTCTGTACTTAGCACTCTAGGAGTTTCTGAGGAATTAAGCTGGGAGATGCTCTTTCTATTCCATACCTATACTAATTAATCCAGTGATAGGAAGTATATTTGTAAACAGTGTGAGATTTGGTGAATAGAACTGTCATTTTAGTTCAGGGGATATGGAATTGAGTCTGTTAATATCAAATTTGGAGATGTCAGAACCTTACTGGAAGGGAAGAGATTCTATCTCATTCCCAAAAAGACCCCAAAGATGCCAGTCCAGAGATGAATCTCACCTGGAATGATGTAGGAACAAGCAGCACTGTAGCACTGTTCTCCCATTGTTCATCGATTTGCTCAAGTGAGCTCAGTAACGTCTCTATCGTGAAACTTGTTGTTACTGTGTTTGGCATATCGAATACGTTACAGGTAGCTTGCCAGGCTTTACTTTGCGGGCAAGATACTCTAGGTAGCGTGCCGGGTCTCCGAGAGGGGCAGAGGAACCGAACCTGGCTCTACTGGGCCAGACGCAAGCAGAGATTCAGGAAATTGGATCTTGACCTGTTGATTACAATAAAATTTCTTTAATCTAGACTTGTTTAAATCATTTTTTAAATGACACAATGCAGCACATAAATTATTTTTCAGAGACCAGTAAAGAACTTAGCCTCTCAGTCATAAATTTGAATGCTTTAGTCTGAATTAACTGATAAGTTCCATTGTATATGCGCTTAATTTTTCCATCAGGCTATAACAATGATGAAAAAAAGTTCATTGCTGCAACTTTATAGAAAAGCAGGAAATTCTCAGTCAGCTAAGGTCCAGAGTTACAGCTATGAAATATTTTAGGTAATTGTTTGTAAAATGTTAACTGAGTACTAGGGGCCAGAAAGACAGTTCAGCAGATAGGGTGTTCTGTGCACATGACTGGCTGACCCAGGTTTGATGCCCAACAACCCATACTACCCAGAATCTGGCAGGATTGATCCCTGAACACAAAGACAGGAGTAAGTCCTGACCATGACTGGTGGTGGCCCAAAAACAAACAAAATGCTAGTCCTAAGAAGAAACAGTCTTAAATGTATCACTGTATCACTGTATCACTGTCATCCTGTTGTTCATCAATTTCCTCGAGGAGTTACCAGTAACATCTTCATCTTAGCCCTGTGATTTTAGAAAGTGCCGCATTGGAGGCTCTTTCAGGGTAAGGGGAATGAGATCCATCATTTTTTCTGGGTTTTGGTGTATTGAATACGCCACGGGGAGTTTGCCAGACTCTGCTGTGCGGGCAGGATACACTTGGTAACCTGCCATGTTCTCCAAGAGTAAGAACTAAATAATAACATGTCATGCGGCTGCAAATGCAGCCGTGTGCTTCCAGGAGCTCAGTTTTTATAGTCTCTGGGTCTTGGCTGTTGATGGGATTACACGGTGCTGGGGCAGTTGGTGGGTGTAACGCCTACCTACTGGAAGATGGGGGATCTGGGTGGAGGAGGTCCAGTCCTGATCCGAGCAGGCTTGGAGATCTCAGCCTGGGTCCGTTTACAGTCTTAAATGTAAACAAAAACATATCTTGAAATTATACATAGAGTCTTTTAGTTTTTGTTTGTTTGTTTGTTTGTGGCCATACTCTTCAGTGTTTAGGGTTTACTTGTGACTCTGAGCTCGGCAATCACTTTTGATGACTCAGAGGAACATATGGAGTAATGGGGATCAAATCCAAATCAGTCACATGCAAGGCAAAGGCCCTAATCACTGTACTATTTCTCTGGACCCTATTCATAGATTTTTTGGCTGAGAGGATGGATAGAGGACAGCTGTCCACCTGAAAGAAACAGAGCAATGTTCGTGGTGCTGAAAATCCTTGCCCATTTACTTGGAATTGCTCTTTTGCTTAAGGTCTTGAAGAGCCTTCTGCCTGACTACATTTCTGGCCTATCATTTGCTTTTTTTGTTTGTTTGTTTGTTTGTTTGCCTTCACTATATTCTGAAATAGTTTATTCGATGCTTTCTACTGGTTCATTTTATTTCACTTGGAATTCTTACCTTTGTGAAGCTTCTCTACCACTTAGAAGCTAAATATCACAGCTAGGAAGTTACTCGTACACTTGTTTGTTTTTGCATTATTTTGTCATGTCCTTCTTGTCTCTTTTATTAGTATCATGTTCCTATTATTTTATAATTTCCTTGTGGACTTGCACAATGTGCACATAAAGATTTTTGACTGATAGAGTACTAATGACTAAATTCTTGTGCAGAATAATTGCAAATTAAGAATATTATTAGGCCATACTGAAACAATGGGGTGAGGAGAACATACATATTACAGTGACTTAAATTTACCAAATTTATTCTTTACTTGAACAAAGTCTCCATAAATTTATAGCATGACCAAAACAGTTGTCTTCTATGTATTATCAGTTTATTTTTTACTGTCTCTGTGATCACTAAAATAGGGGCAAGATGTATTCAGAAGAATTTCACATAGCCATTATATATTTCCCCCAGTTCTTCTACTTATATAGTCAAAGTGAGTAATCAGAAGATGCCAAGACCAAGAATTTAAGGAAAGTTTTCTTCTTTTAAGACTCAGGGAAAGGAGAATGAGAAATCTTGGTAAAAAAATCTCTGGAATTAATTTTACTAAGTTATAGTATCATATTCCAAAAAGCATTAAAAAGTCACAAATCTTATGGAAAAAACACAAAAAATTTAAAAAGCTGATAAAAATAAGCCAGAAAAAGAATTCAATGCAAGAATATATATCATCTGATGTCAGTAATCATAGCTGAGACATAATGTTTTTAGTTCAAATGCTTCATTTATATTTTAAAAAGCAAAATCAAATGGACCATGGTAAAATTTAAAAAATGGGGAATAATAAAAGATCTGAATAAAAACTAATAGACAGTTAACAAATGAAATAAATGCAACTTTTGATAAAAGCAAGACTAGATGCAAATTAAATTCATGAAATAAAAATGAAAGCTTTATGTGGAAAAGAGAAGTTTTTTTTAAAAAATGGATAATTAGGTGGGTAACATACTTGGGATGAGCCACATCTGACAAGGAAAGATAAGCAAACACCTTGAATTATTGAGTGTATACAAATCAGCATGTCTCTACTCATTCCTGTCAAGGTTACCAGGAGTCAGACAAAGAGATGAATGACATACACCTTCATTATTTAGGCCAATTCTCCATTCTTGCTGGAGGTGATTGGGTTGCCCAGATAAAGCTTTTAATGTTTATCCCCAAGCAATGGGTCAGATACTAATTTATCTCATTTGGACTCTAAAGAAAAAGAGAGTGAGACAGAGACAGAGACAAAGAGATAGAGAAATGCACTGGCTTTGTTATGCAAACATTTGAATGAGTTATATTGATTGTTTACAATTAGCTTGATTGAGCTAGCTAACCTATTTTACTATTTTTAATGTTAAAGACAGTTCTATACATATAAATTTAGCTTGAAAGAATACCTAAACCTGGGTAGGAGTTCCTTTTTGAAAATGGTGAAGCCATTTCTTAGGTTGTTTTTGATATAATTGTCTGTAGATTTTTTTAAATAAACTCTTTCATTAGGTTATTAAAAGCAGAAGTAGTTTCCACCTGGAAAGAACCTTGACAAAGCAATTAAACATAATAATTCTAAAGGCAAGTCAATCATGAATATTGTTGCTTATGGATCACCGGATAGCAGGATACAAATTAATGGGATTATTAGGACTACAAAATATTTAAACAGCATGCAGATTTTTGACATTCCTTAGGCTAATTATTCAAGCTGTTTTCTTGTATTTTACTTTCCCTTTTCCAATCAGATATGTGGGTTTCTACCTTGTGGAAAGTAGATTTCTTTACTTTTTTACTGTCTTCACAAAAAAATTTTTGGAATTTGGAATTTTATCTCCCTCTATTTATACTTATAATTATCTACTATATTGGGTAATAATTCTAGCTCCTTGAAATTAAGGGTAATTTGTTATATATTTTTTTCAGTAAATGGATTTTTTTCAATTGAATGGTAAAATTTTTTTATGCTGAATGTATGTCAAACATTTATACACAATAACTAACACAATTTTCTGTGTATCATAGACACTGCATAAAAATTAATTTGAATACATTCAAAATTTGGGTTTACTCTTTGTAAAGACATACCCTGAGAGTCTTGGTGCCTATACATACTAACTTTGAACCACTTTCTCCCACAAAACTGAAAAACTAATACCCCCTTTTTTTTTTTTACTACTTAGGTGTTTCTTGTACCCATTTTTAACTCATTTCCAAACTAAAGCCATTTGAATTTCACCTGTATATTGAGAGTTAAATATCAATGTTCAAGCTACACCAAAATATATTCAACGTAACATTGGTGATGCTAACCAAGGATGAAAGTACAAAAATAGCAGTTTTTGAGCAGTTTAAATAATAGAAAAAAAAAGTTGGGATTTCTACGATTTCTGGTGCTAGTTTATGCCACGTGATTGTTTACTTTTTTCTTACTTTTGAATAAAAGTGCTAAGGAATACTTTTGGCTCAATGCCTGGATCACTCCTGGTAGCACTCTCGGATTCATCCCAGGGCTCCAATCTGCAAAGTATGCAAAGTATGATCCAACCTTTAGATAATTTTATGAGACCTATATTTTTTAATGTGTAACATCTAATTAATAGTGAAGTTTTTTGTTTTATTTTGGGGTCACACTTAGCTGTGGTCAAAGGTTACTCCAAGCTGTAATGGATGTTACATTGGTTGTATTTATTAGGGCAAAGGAATTGAGCCCTAGCCTCCAATATGCCAAGAATGTGCTTTAAGCCATTTCATTGCTTAATGTGACCATTTTTTTAAATGATGTATTTTTGTTTGGTTTGATCGATTTACCAGCAGTTAAAAAGTATTTCTCATAGTTGTGAGGAGCATTCAGATATCAACATTGTGAAGGCCCACATCCTGGTTGGAGACCAGTGACTTCTTCTGTATCTTCAACAGAGAGCCATGAGCTAACATTGCATTTTAAGGTACTAATATCATAGGTTGGAGCAATAACACGGTGGGTAAGGCATTTGCCTTTCATGTGGCTCACATGGCCGACCCAGGTTCAATTCCTCCACCCCTCTCGGAGAACTCGGCAAGCTACAGAGAGTATCTTGCCCGCATGGCAAAGTCTGGCAAGCTACCCGTGACATATACAATATGCCAAAAACACTAACAACAAGTCTCACAATTTATTGTGAGACATTACTGGTGCCTGCTCGAGCAATTGATGAACAACAGAGGACAGTGCAGTGCAGTATCATAGGTTAATGAATACATTTTACATTAATTGCATTAGTAAGCACTAATCCCAGTCCCATTTTCTTTCATCGCAATCTCTTTTTAGAATTTAAAAAACAAACGTGCTTATGCTTACATTGACATATTTATAACTAGATCTGCATGAGAACATGCAGTGCAGTGATTTTATTAATAATTTATATTTAAAAATAAATTCTGTTTGATAAAAACATTCTTATTAATAAAACATTAAATATTATAAATAATATCACTGTCATCTTGTTAATCATGAAATTACTCGAGTGGGCGACAGTAACGTCTCTATTCCTCCCAGCCCTGAGATTTAAGCAGCCTCTTATTACCCATCTTTTCCCAATGATTGGAGGTTCTTTCAGGGTCAAGGGAATAAAGCCTATTGTCGTTACTGTATTTGGCATATCGAATACACCACAAGCTTGGCAGGCTCTGAGAACCCTATAAATAATAAAATGTTAAAAATAAAATAATAAATAATAAAAAATAATTCAAAAATGAAATAAAATATTTGAAAACATCTTTATTAATAAAAACATTTGCGGCCACGCAACCTCTTATTGTCTAGTTCTCACTCTGAAAGAACCTGGCAGGCTACCGAGAGTATCCTGCCCGCACAGCAGAGTCTGGCAAGCTCCCCGTGGCATATTCAATATGCCAAAACCTAGTAACAATGATGGGTCTCATTCCCCTGACCATGAAAAAGCCTCCAATGTGGCACTTGTAATATCTCAGGGCTAGGACGAATGGAGACGTTAATGGTGCCTGCTCCAGGAATTCGATGAACAATGGGATGACAGTAATACAGTGAATAAAAACATCTTAAAGCATGCCTCCCCTATTAGGACTTCTTCATGCATTGCATCGCATGGTGGTGGGTGGTGACTTGGCTCTTAAGATCCTTTGATGAAAACTCATCCTTACTCTACAGTGGGTGCTTTATAGATAGTAGAGAGACAGGGGCAATTGTTTCTTATATAAAGTTTTATGCAATGCCATTTTTATATTACTAGGTCAAACTTACTGATTAAACTCATCCAAGGTGGATTGTGGGCTTGACTGATAAGAATCCTTGATTTAATTTTGTTTTTATTCATAAAGAAGCAGCATGAAGAAAGCCAAACGTATTGTTTTGATTTGAAGGATGCCCAGAGCGAAGAAGACAAATTAAGAAATGGAATTATCAACACCCCTCCAGCTGTTTCTTCCTCACCTTTTATGAACCTTGGCTTAGAGAAGAAAAGTTAAATGGAATTTTTTTTCCTGTAGATAATGACCTGGACATATTAATTTCTCCTTCCAAGTTGTGTGTTTGTGTGGAATGATGAAACTATTCTCCCACCAATTCTCATTTTGACTTTCATTCATTTTTCAATAGAGATGCGTCTACTACTATATTTCCATGTGGTTCTTCTAATAGCAATATAAGAATTCAGTGGTAGTTGCTAATAAGCCCAACCAACTACTTACCCTCATTTGTTCCCCAGTGCCCAGCTGAAGCTTCTGCTTTATACTTCATTTAGTGAGTCAGTGGCAGAAATGTGTGATTCATTAGTTCGATGATGGAAATCCAGTTGGTATTTGATGTGGGGTGAAAAATGATTCCATCTCTCATTGACCATGTGCTCAATGGGTACAGAATTTCAGTCTCTTAGATTCCCCGCTCTTTCAGTTAAACCTCAAAGCTCTAGAATGAAGTAAAAAGAAAAAAAAAAGTCTCACAGGCTGCAAGGGATTGAATGACTGTCCTTTTCCTTTAAGTCAAATCTTTTGGTCTGTTGCCCCTTGCCCTTTGAAAGTTGCAAACTTCTCTGGAGCTTGGTTTAACTCTGCCATGCCTCTCGCCAGCGTCATAATCGGTTCTCATCCTTCATCTACTCCTTGAGTGGTTTCATTTTTTTCTTAACCCGAAAAAAACCCATGAAATAAAGCTCTTTTTATTTTGTGTGACTTGTTTATGTAACTTTTAATGAATCAGGGCCTGCATGCAAAAATAGCTGGAAGAAATAAAATGGAAATAAACAAAACAGAAAACAGCACCTATTTTTTTCCAATTAGAGGCAACAGCTTACCAGCAATGGAGCACATTTCTGGCACCAGCCAGACTGTGTTTGTTTTTAATACCACTGTGCCTTGTCATATAATATAACAGCTTTTTATTTTCAATGATATTAACTGTCTGCAGGGAGAAAGAGGCAGAAGACCTCTCCAGGACCTGAGAGTCTTATAAATAAATGAGTTTTTTAACCTCTGCTGTAATACAGATATCTTTTCAATATAATATTAAGACCCTTTGTGACAGGATCTGTCATTTTAAATACAAAAAACACTATGCCCATGGAATAAAAATACTTACTTGGCAGATGAAAAATATTTATGTTCTACTTTTACTTCCTGTGGCTGACAATACAGAATTCTTTGTTCTTCTTCCCTGCAACAAACACAGGGAATAAACAAATAGGAAGGACTCAGTCTCCATAATTAGGTGAGTACCAGCAATTGATGAGATATCTAAGTGCTGGAAGCTTTTTTATTTATCTTTAGACCACAACTGGCAATGTTCAGGGGATACTCCCTGCTCAGTCTATGGGGGACCATTAGGTACTGCTAAGTGAATCCAGGGCCCTAGCATGCAGAACATGTGTTCTAGCCTGTTTAACCATCTCCCCATCCAGACACGAGTCCCAGAAGCTTTCTGTACACCCTATCTTTGTAGTCCGCAGTCACTTTCATTAAAAAAATAAAATGCAATGAAATAAATAACTGTCTCAAACTGCTAAATTTTAGGAAACTGCAGGCAAACATAAAAAATAATAATGAGAAAATTTAGAATTATCTCAATTTTCAGTCTTTCAAATGTTACTGTTTGAGAGAAAAATACAGATATCGAACCAAGGTCAAAATGATCACTTACTACAGCATTTGCTAGAGAATGGAATCATCGACATTGGATAAAATGGTCACTATTAATTACTAGATATTTTTTTGGACAATGATTTATTTAAAACTGAAAAAGATGATTTTGTTTTGTTTTTGCTTTTTGCGTTTTGTTTCACACCCAGTGATGCACAGGGGTTACTCCTGGCTCTGCACTCAGGAATTACTCCTGGCGGTGCTCAGGGGTCCATATGGAATGCTGGGAATTCAACCTAGGTCGGCTGCGTGCAAGGCCCTACCCACTGTGCTATCGCTTTAGCCCCTGAAAAGAATGCTTTTGCTGATATAAAAATATATCTTTTATTTGAAGATGTATATAGGAGCAAAATTAAAGTAAAACAATATAAATTAAACCCCTGTGTAACCTCCTTTCTCTCCCTATCGTCTCTCTTCTGGTCAACTTTTTTGTTTGTTTGGGTGGAATGATGAACTAAAAGTGGAAATGATTTTGATTTGTTTTGGGGTCACACATGGCAGTGCTCAGGGCTTATTACTGGCTCAGAAATCAGGAATTATTCCCGGTCAGGTTTCAGGAGACCAGATAAGATACTGGGAATCAAACCCAGGTCATCCTCATGTGAAGCAAGCTCCTTACACCCTACCTGCTGTCCTATTGATCTGGTCCCTCTTCATCAAACTTTCTAGGTTTTGAACCATATTTCCCTCAGGATCATGAGTGTGTTCCTGCCAAAATGTTGCTCATTTCCATGCCACTTAAAAGGTTGTACTGAGAATTTAAAAAGAAAGCCAAATTTTTCAGAAACAGCCTGTCCAAATTCTAGTGGATTGGGAATTTTGATTCCACAGATGATTAAATCTTTCTTCCACTTTTATGTATATTTTTGTCCCAAAACTGTGTAGCTTCAACATATGCTTCCTTTTAGTCTGATAACACAGGGGCAGCATTTTTCTCTATCTTCTGTCTATCTAACCCCTCTCACCCATTCTTGTTTTAAATATTTTGCTGATAAAATGAATATGGTTTAAAATTTTCACATTGGAAATAAGACTTTCCTGCCAGGCTATAATTTATACCCCCAGGCTTATAAAAATGCCTAAATTATTATTTTACTGCAATGACCTTTCTAAGCTTTTAGATTATTAAAACAGGTTTAAATAACCTTCTTTTAATTATTGTGCTCAAATATAATATTAAGCCCAAGTTTATTTTCAGAAGCTAACATTGGAAAGATGCTTTAAAACTATTAAATTTGGCCTATTAAAAAAGGCAGAAAAGACAATCATCCAATTTTCCATTATTTCAGGCCTCAGATTAAACTGGCATTTTTAATCAAGTGTCTTGAAATGTCATCCTGGAGAGAGACTAGAACATCTGGTTCTGTGGCATACAGGCTTACTCCTTTGACACCCAGATGGGAGGGAGAAGGAGACTTCTGAAATGCATTAACCTATTGCAAATGTTCATCTATTACACAACCCTGGAACAGGAGCTGATTGGAACTTTGAGGCAACCTGTACAATCACTTTTCACCTTTTCTCAGTTGATTTCATTGGATTACAACTATAAAGTTTATTTTCAGCCTAAGAACATTACATTTCTTTATTTACAAGCAAAACCCAAACCAGAAAGTCTGGTGCACAGAATGAGGTTAGCTGTCAGTCTTTCTACTATGTGACACTTTGCCCTCACTTCGTTCTCATGTTTGGCATTAGCACATTCAGGTATATTCCGTGTGTTTTAATAATATAACTCAGTCTTGCACTCTCTTTTATAAAGCCGATGAGTGATACTCACTTAATGTCACTAATAGGCACTTACATGCCTGATTACCCACTGGTTGTCAACATCCTTTAAAAATGTTACACCTACGCCTCTCAAAAAACTTTAAAAAAATTCTAAGCTATCAAATTCAACTAGAATAGCCTGAGTTTGCTGTTTACATAAATACATTCATTGAACCATGTTGTTTCTGTGAAAAAGTCCATTCCATTTTTACAGTTGTTTCACACTGAATTTATTGGTTATATGATAAGCAGAAACATTCATGGAACCATTGTTCCTCATCTTTCCCTCCTTTCCATGATGCTACTAAGATTTGGTTGCTATATCAACAACGTTTATTTGCTTTTCTGTCTCCACTATTCCCCATGGAGGCCTGGGTATATTGTCTACACTGATGTCAGCACTTGGTCTCAGAATCTAGTGGACTTGACCTCTCTAAGTAGAACCATTCAGAACCTAACCAAACACATTTTTCATTTTCCTCCCTCAAACTTCTAAGTTTCTAAATTTTTGGAATCAAGGGGGATTCATTTTAAAACCTACCATTAAATAAGAGTCAAAGGTATCTTTGGTATAAGTGACACGAGTGACGACATCCTCCTGACCATCGTTTCTCACTGAGTACCAAAAGGCCACATACTGTGGCAGTTGTTTTATAGACATTATCTCAAGTGACATGCAGAAAATTCCCCTCATTCCACTTTCTCACACACCAGAACAAAGAGTGCATGCAACAAGCTATAGTGTCTGCACACTCCTTCTAGAGTTTCCATCACACATGCGCCCATTGTCATTTGAAATAATAGGAAAAGCTCACAACAGTTCTTGCCACTTCCCTCCTTATTGTTCTTGTTTGGGAATGGGCTATAAAACTTTACCACCTCATCATTATAGATCACTTTAAAAAATAAAATAAAATAAAATAAAATCTAATTTACATTTTGTTCCAACTGGTTTTCTTGACTGACAGTTGTCCACAGCTCAGTGGCTGCTCTGTTCAGTGTACTTTAATTTTGAGCTTTCAAGTATTTCGGAAGCCCATTCAGAAGTAAATTCTCAGAGAAAATTGAGCTCTGTCATGGATGGATTAGTACTATAATAGTTGGTCACATATCTTGCATGAAACCTTTCAGAAGCAAGGCAAATGAGAAGGAAATGAAATTCATTTCATACTTCTTCAAGCACGCTAAGAGACTTTCTCTCCAAGTAATCTGTGAAGTAGCACTGGTTTATTGGAGGTTCGCATAACTACCATTACATTATACCTTGTCACAATCTCATGTATTGGGTGACTGCTTTTTCTGAACGGATGGTACCTGCAAAGTGCTCTCTGAAGGCACTGAACAGTGAGTGTCGTTTCTTTGATCAAATGTATAGGTCTAAGAAATAGCATAAATAAAAGTACTTGAACTAAATTGGAACATTATAGGTCAGAGGTGAATGGAAAATGAAAAGCAGATATATGTAGGAGTCATCACATTTGTTTTTTGATCTATTGATAATCAAAAGGCCCAAAATGAAGATAGGCGAACTGGAGGAAGGGGAGAGAGTCAAGGAAAGAGGAATGGAAAATTCTTAGAATTCATGAGAAAAATTAAAAGTTACATTTTTTCTTTGTTTTTTGTTTAAGGGCCTCACCTTGTGGTGCTCAGGGCTTAATCTTGACTCTGTGTTTAGTGATCACTCCTGGTGGTGCTTAAGGGACCACATAGTGTGCCAGTGGTCAAAGGTCAAATCCGGGTTGGCTGGGTGCAAGAGAAGTGCCTAGCCTCTGTGCTATTTCTGGGGCTACTCTATATTGCTCTGGTGTGTGTGTGTGTGGGGGGGGCAGGAGTGTTTTTGTGTCATACCCAACTGTGTTCAGGGTTTATTCCTGACTCTGTGCTAGGGGTCACTCCATATGGGATTTGGGGAGTTGAAAGGAGATTAGCAACGTAAGTGCCTGCCTGCCGTACAATCTCTTCACCATCTCTGCCCTTTCATTGTTTTTTAAAGTACTGCAACATGGTATATTTATTTGCTTTATCTATTGCAACAATGCCAGGTTTTCATAAAAAAACTATGTGTCTCTCTTTTTGTGAATGCACAGTGGATAATTTTGACATGTGATAAATACTTTGTATAATCCTGAAAAGACATTTTACAAAGTATTAGTAGAAAGAGAGAATGCAAACCTGCATGTAAATTTTTTGATTGATCACATTTTTCCTTTTAAGTGCTTTTACATATTTCAGCAAAAGAGAACAACCAGCACAAATAGAAAAAGAAAAGTTCAATTAGTTGCAATGATATAAGATAAAAGAATGATATAAATAAGAAAGTAGCATGATTTTTTCTTTCTGACCAGGATTGATTAACTCTTATGTCCATGCAAACTTTTGCCTCACTATGGACAAGTGACACATCACTGAGATGTTTGGTTTTGCAGTTCCTGAAGGACACATTTCTATGCATAGAAAGCAATGATCAGAAATGAGATTACTTCCTAAACTTGTCACAACCTGGTCTTGCATTGAATGGGAAGTCACTCTGAGTTGAAAAAAAAAAGACACTGGAATATTGAGCAAAACTTGTTTGGCTATGTATGTAACAATCTGAAAATATCTTCTGATAGATGGGAAGACAACAACCTTGTTGGATAGACTGGAATGAGAAGAGTATTAAACACACTGTTCAGATATTTTTGTTAGAACTTCTATTGTTGGAAATTTGTAAGGCGTTCAATATCTAGTCGCACCCAGGTTTGGAGTACAGAGTTACGGAATACAGAATAGTACTGAAGAAAATGTCAGAAAATATTTAAAAAAAAAACTTTTCTTTTTTCCTTCCTTCCTTTCTTCCTTCCTTCCTTCCTTCCTTCCTTCCTTCCTTCCTTCCTTCCTGACAATGTTTCCTTTATTTCCTCTATTTTTATTTTTTAATGTAGGAGTATTGCTGTTTATTCAGCCACTGATTAAGCTAACTGAAGCAGGCCTAAACTCCATATTAGTTTTTTTTTAAGTTTTCAATATTTTTTCATAAAGTTGTTCACAATAATTCTTTACATTCAACATTTCAACACTAATCCCACCACCAGTACACCTTCCCACCACCGTTATTTCAAATTTTCCCACCACCATCAAGCCCGCCCCATACGCAGATGCTAAATAATTTATTTTGCATCCCTTTTTATGAACAGTGTGAGATGTTTTGCTGCTGCAAAAGTGGCCACACACTCCTGGAATTCTAAATTTTTTTAAATATTTGGGGTCCAGAGGCATCTCTGTGGCGTGCTAGTCTCTTCTGAGATTTATTTGTAGGTCTCTGAATCATGGCCCAATGTTGCTGTGCTTAAATGGCACCCGGGGCAGTTCCTGGGCATAACTACCAGGAAACTGGAAGGGCAGGAAGATGAGGGTAGGTCGCCCATGCCCGACTGTAGGATAACATTGGTTTATCCTTTCGACCTTGCCACAGGGAGCTTAGTTTTATTGGGTTACTCCCAGCACAGTGCTTTCATTCCTCTGTGTTTATTTGTAAACTCTTTCTTTGTGCTCTGCTTCCCCAATTGGTCAATTACCTTTATCTCCTAATCAGACTCTGTTAATTTGTAAATATTGCTTTTCTCCCCTCCTTAGCCCAATAATTTAATTAACATCTTAATTGGCATCTTAATTCTACTTCTTAATATTAGTTGTTTTGTATGTGCACAGTAAGAGATACATTGAGCTTGTAAGGTGGCTGTCCTGAGGACCTCTCGCTATAGATCTCAGACTACAGTGCTCAGGCCAGATTGATCTTTCTTAACTCTAGCAGGATCCTAATCTAGATGTTACTTTTTGAATCATGACAGAAATTATCCATGACCATGCTGTTAACTTATAGTTAAGTATTATGGAGCTTTGGCCAGGCCCATTTCGGTGCCAGGGTAGCTCACAGCTTGCCCTAGGTCCATCTAGTTCCTCATCGGGACCCTGCTCTTGAGGAGGTATGAACTAAGGGCTACTGAGACTTAACTAGGGAGAACAGATGCCCAGGAGTGAATATCATTCAGAGTCTATTAACTCCCAAGTTACATTGGACTTAAGGAGAAGAGAAAAGCAATATTTACAAGTTAACAGAGTCTGATTAGGAGATAAAGGTGATTGACTGGTTGCAGAAACAGAGCACAAAGAAAGAGGTTAACTGATAAACACAGAGGAATTAGAGCACTGTGATGGGAGTAACCCAATAAACCTAAGCTCCCTATGGCAAGGAAGAAAGGACAAATCAATGTTTTCCTATACTTCTCCATGAAGCCTGCAGTTTTCATTCACTAGCCCCATATACCTGGGTTTTTCAGCAGACTCATTCTCATGCATGAGGGGCTTGGAATGAGTCTGTGAAGGTTGGTCATGAGCGTGGTGGTGATTGGGTTCTGGAGATGTGTGGCTGCCGGGATTCATCTGGGGCAAACCGAGGAACACACCTGTCCCCCTCAGACATGCCATGGCTAAATCGGCCTTGCAGGGGTGGGGAGAAATAGCTAAGGTGTAGTGTTCTCTGAGATTCATTTGTGAGTCTCTAGTTTTTGACTGACATTAACACATAAATAAAATTCTGAGATATGTGGAGAAGAAATTTATAGAAAAAAGTAATTTGAGTGTTTGTTAAATATAATTAGTAGGTCTTCATTCCATACATTCTGATTTTGTCTTGATTTCCTCAAAATTATCAAATTTTATGCATTTAGTGAATTGAATTGACTATTATGCGTTTAAATAAATCGTTTGGTGTTCTGATGCCAAAAATCTGTAGATTTCTTCTTGAGTAACAATTAGCTACAATTAATGGTAGAAGGCAATAACATAATTCTAGTTTATCAACTTTATAATCCTGTTTATGTAGAGAGAAAATGGAGCAAACTATTCCTTCCATAAGGGTAACGTGATTAAAGTATGTTAAGAAAACTGAATATGTGTACTATGTATGTGGTGAATAAATGTTAAATAAATTAATATAAATGGAAGGTGATGAGTGGTGTTGAATAAATTAATAATGACAGAAGATAGTGCTACTGCTGTGACTTTAATTCCTATTGTGCAAAAGAAAAATTGTTTATATCAGAGGTATGTAGTTTAAGATATTCAGGGTGGAAGAAATGTGTTTTATGTATTTGTGGGTTCTTGAAATCATCAAAATAGAGAAGGATGTTGGCTAAGTTACATTTTCTGCTTATTCTCCCACATGTCTAATGTACTTAGACAGTTGGTAGATTTGATTCATCATAAATAATTTAACATTGCTGCTCAAGAATGAAAGCAAATCCTGTCATTGTCAAGAAACATTTTAAAGCAACAACAACAAAAAAGCAAAAATAAACAAAAGCGTTACGAGAAAAAGACATTTTTCTGAGCTTAATTTATTTGACTCTTTATGTTTGAAAATTCCACTGAGGATACAACAGGTAGGCTTCCTATCTCTTTTCAGACTTTAGTGTTCACATAGTTTTCAGTTGTGACATATCATTTGTCCAAGATATCTAACAGTTAAGTGTGAAGTGCAATAGTAGGCATTAATATGACTTTTGCTACTCTCCCAGCAGGAAGTTGCTGTCACATGCCTCTTTACTATCTTGAAGTTATCCCTAGCAATGCAAAAATCCCTTCTGGTTGAAATGTTGCAAAAGTCTATTCACAGAACAAGCTTCCACCAAGAAATATTTTATTCATTTTGGGGCATATAAGCACAAGATAGTCTTTAAAAACACATTAGAATTTACTGGTATCCACCAAAAAAAGTTATCTTTTCGCAAATACTTGTGAATTTGTGCAAGTATTCTTTCCAGCTAGGAAATGTCACGGCAGCTGAATTTTAAATCAAGTGTTCATATTTCTTTGGGGAGTTTCAGATCAGCAAAAGAAATGGAATATTTACAATTTGGTGCATAATTCATTTTCTCTGTAACTTCATTTTTTTCTTTTTTATCAGACTGAATTTTGCTGAATTTTAGACAAAAATGGAGATCATAAATTATTAAGAATCATTCCAGCTTCTGGAATAAGTAGATTATTATTAGCATCATTATCGTTGTGGCTAATAAAAGAACTTAGCAAGAAAGTATTTAAAAAACACAATAGGATCTAAGATTGCTGACAAAGGTAGCTTTAATTTTTAGTACCCGCATATTTATCAGAATCCATGTGGGGCAGGATTTTCTTGAATTTCCGCTCACATCTATGTCTTTTCCAGTTGCAGAAAACCAGGGCACATTTCAGGGCTGTCAACTTATTCTCCTATCCCCAATAGCCTATCTCCTTCATAGAGCTGGCAGGGTGATAACATCTTTTAGCAGGTAGGTGTGAAATCAAGGCAGGTTTTCATAACAATTCTCATTCAGTGGGGATGGGAAAAACACCAGCATGGCACCAGACTCCTTTATTCCTCTGGTTCTCCCATTAAGTATGCTGGTGTGTGAATATCTTCTACTTCGATTTTATTTAATAATCTCATTCATTTTTCTTTACTAAGATTTCTAATACGTATTCGTCTCTCACAGTCAAGCATTAGCATTCATGCTCAGTAGTTAAAGTACTATCATCAGGAAGAAAACAAAAGTTAACCCCCTTCCAAGAGCACTCACTAAGCTATTTTCTCCAATTTCCACTGGCTGATTTTCTGGTTTCTATTTCAACTGTTTGCGCTTTCTACCCTAAGGAAAGTCCTCCAGAGGCTGGAAGGTGAGGTATGCCTTATTTCCTTGTGTGACAACCGATCTTCTCATTTTCCTTCATTGACCTCACATGAAGTTGTGTAGATGTAACTATCTACAATAAAAGGAAAATATATTTAAACCAGAGGATTTTAAAATAAGTGAGGAAGAGAATTTGTAATTGATTACTTACAGAAGAAAAAAAAAACTAAAGCTTGGAAGAAAAAAAATAACTTCTACTGTCCTTACTGTATTTATTATTCAGCAAAAGATATTGTCTAACAGACCTTCCAGGGACTCAGGTAGAACTAATTGTAGTGTATTCCTTGGACTGCCTATCTACTAAAGGTTATCCCAGTCTCCTACCTGTAAAGAATGTTCCAGTTCATTGGAACTATCCCTCCAAACCACTGTTTCTTTATGTTATTTTTTTCTACAAAATCCATGATCATATGTATAATTTCATGTTTATTCACTAATTTATTGGATGTCTACTATACTTAAAAATGCTCTATATATTATATATATGGGTATTATCTTCATTGTCTTGAGGAGTACAGCAACTAGATGTGATTAAGTTCTGAATGAAAAGTACCTGAATGATTTCTTATAATGCACTAAAGTTGGTTTAATGCTCTTACTATCAGGATCCTATAGCTAAGACTTACTAAAAATAACTCTTGATTGACATGTAAAAGCAGCTGTGTCAAAGTGACCAAATAACTTTTGAGGATGGGCATTTAAAGTTATTAGAGTTTATATTATGCAAAAGAAAGAAAATGCTACTGTGAAGTGAAGTATAATCCTGCTAACCCTGTTAGTTGCTGCTTTTTATGCTTTTGGACTTCAATAACTTTTTGTACCTATGTGATAACTTCGAAGATAGAATTTACTTTCTATCTATAGACTGGCATGTGTGTGGATCAACTGGTTATGCCTCTTGGACATAAAGTAAAATGGAGATTTGGGAGAAATTAGGGGCTAATTTGATCTATATAGATAACCAATCCAAGTAATAAGTCCTTTGGGTGAGTTATTTGCACTGAATTATCTGGTTTAAGCATCTATATGTAAGCATAGATCAAATTAATAGGATAATTGTCAAACTTGTTCTTCACCTCGTGGTGACTTGCTCTCAGGACATAATTGGCACACTGGGAAAGTCTAGCTCAAAACTGAGTAAACAGTAACAATAATAATGGAAACACTGCTGAGTCTAGTAGAAAACTGTAGTTTTTGATGTTTGTGTCCAAGAATAAGTTTTAGAAACCAATTCTGAACAGAATTGTAAAAGGTAGCTTGTATTTAATAAAAGCATATCCTGAAAAATTGTATATTTATCTTTCTGTTGTTCAATTTCAAACATGGAAACGCCAATTATTACTGTGATCTATAAAAGAAAAAGATTTAAAAATGTGACTTTAAAATAGAGAAATGAAAAATAAATGAGCACTATAAATAAAGAGGTCAGTTAAAACACATCCTTATGTTACCTTAACTTAAAAATATATTTTTATTAGATAATAATCCCTTTGGAAGCTTGACTTTCAAAAAGGAGTTTATAAAAAGTGTAATACATGTGTATAATAGTTGTGTCCTCAAACTGACACTTGTCAGCATTCTTACCTCATTATATCTCCTCAGCAAAACACAAATAGTGAGTAAGACTGTGTTAATTATAATTCAAGGACAGGATTTTCCATTATAGAAAATAAAGGATATTCAGAGCAAGTGCTTCCAAGGTAACTGTATATGTATTTCTCTGCAAATAAACATAAGGAAAAGTTTGTAGGAATTATTACTTGAGAGATTTTATTTGATATATATATAATAATAGAAATATCTACATTACTGTGTAGGAATGAAGGTGAGCATGTGTAGATATTTGTATTATTATAATTAACGCAACAGCAGCTCTGTGGGAGTGGTCTGGGGGGGTGGGGCAACCAGTGACTGTCTCAGAAAATCAATCCAGCATTGAACCAGTCAGGTAAAACAGACTTCCTAGACATTTTCTGCTGAAAGCATACAAAGCTACTCACTGTGGGAGGGTGCAAGCAGTAAAAAAAAAAAAAATGCAAGGGACAAATGCCTAAGTAGTGGGAAACGTTAGCTAAAATTGGGGTGCAATGTTTGCCAAGTGCTGAAGGATTACAGCAGGGCAGACAATGAAGAGTATGGTTTCTAAAGTAACAGCATCAAGGTCATTTAGGGATTTGTTAAGGTGCAAATTTCTGGAACCCATGCCCGATACATAAACTCTGGAAGTGGATTTTGGTGTTCTCTCAATATATATTTAAGTTTCTATGAATTGCAGAAGAATTTTTATAAAGTGCAAGATCACTGGAAGAATGTAGAATATTGGACCTGTAAACCAAAAGTCCACCATAGATTAGCATTTGGAAAACTGGAAAGAAATGGAAAACATTCCAGGTAGACAGATAAATGTGAGCTTCAGAAGCATAGCAATCATAACCCTTTAGAAAAGTCATCCAGGTTACTACTCCTACTCCTGACTTGTTGCTCAGGTTGCTCCTGGCAGTGCCTGGTGGACCAGGATGTGCCAAGAATGAAACCCGGGCCTTCAGAACACTGATATATATATATATACACACACACACACACACACACACACACACACACACACACATATATATATATATTTGCAGTCTCTTGGAGAAAAAAGAAATACATATATACATATATAGGTATCATCACGATCACAATCATCCTGTTGTTCGTCGATTTCCTCGAGCAGGCACCAGTATCATCTCCTTCTTCCTAGCCCTGAGATTTTAAAAGAGCCATTTCAATGCTCTTTCAGGATTAGGAGAATGAGACCCATCATTGTTACTGGTATTTGGCATATTGAATACAACACAGGAAGTTTGCCAGCCGCTGCAATATGTATCTATATACACATATATGTATATATATATGTGTGTGTATATGTATGTATATTTCTTTTTTTTCTTCAAGAGATTGTAAATTTCTAAGGGGAAAGTCTTACCTGTTTTTTGTTTTTTTTAACTCTTCTTTATTTCAGTGCTTCACTTACAGGTAGTGCTTAAAAAAACACAGAAACAAAAGAGAGGATCTGAAAGAGAAAAGACAGGGAGAGAAGAAATATAGAAATTCAGGGTCAATGCTAGGATGAAAAAGCATATATTCTGTTTAAGCACATAGAGTTAGAAGATAATACAATTAAACAGAATCTGTGCCTTACCATACACATGCATTTATCCTAGCTTCTTCCATTTGAAAAAAATGATGAGACACAATATGTTCTCTTTTATAATTTGATAGTGTCTGTCATTTTGTCCAGTCTGTGATATTGTTTTCATTAGAATAGTTAAGAACATGATATCCTCTGAACTACTTCAAGATAATTCAAAGTATCTTTCCTCTCTCTCCATTCCCTTTCTTTCCGACTTCCTTCATTTTTTCCTTCCTTCCTTTTATACAATCATTCCTTTGCTTTTTAAATTTTTTCCTCCATGGTTATGCTTTATGCCTGTCTCTAGATTCCACTGTAATTAAGTTCATCCTCGTTTTCTTACCTGAATTGCTAACATTTATATAACCTTTAACAAGTCTCAACAAAAGCCTAAACATTTTTATAGATAATCTTATTTAAAAAAAGTATAATGAGAATAATCATTCCTACTCTACATGCATAAAATCTAAACTTTTATAAAGATTCAAATAAGTTATCCAGAAACTTGTGATTATTAAATGGAAAATGGGTTTTGACTTTATACAGCTTGAGTCTCAGTGCAAATATATGACCCTTCCTTTATGCAACTTCGACCTCACAATCTTCTCACTATGCTTTACGATACATCTTACATCAAAAGACAAAGAGTATGTGAAACCACTTAAACCATCTAACAAGTGCATCCTATTCAATTTAAGAAACATCATGTTTGTACTGCTTTTCACTCATTGCTTATATAGGAAACTATTGACTCAAGATAATGGTTTTAAACATATCTAAATATATATTTATTTTTACACATGAGGTTTCCATTGGGTCCTTATGTAGAAGGCAAGGAAGTATCAAATGAGAAAGGTCAAGAAGCCACTCAGAAATTTCTTTATCTTACTTTTACTTTCAGCAAAAGAAAAGATATACTGTTTTGTACATTTAATTATGAGAGCTATATAACTAAAATCACATTTATACACTGTTTGACAAGGTCTAAAACAATAGTAACATTTTAACAAATATATGCATCCACAGTGGATTCTATTTTAAAATAAAGCATTTTCTGTTGAAGTGGTAAGTTTTGGCATTCTTGAAAATCCAGTTATTTGTAACTATCCCTTCACAAACAATGCTCAATAAATAACAAGTTGTGCACATCCCTTTTTTGTGGGTCTATTGCCTCAATTATCTGTACAATTGCTTCATTTTGCAACTTCACTTTGCCTGTGTAGGACACTGCCCTGGTTGGTAATTGTGTGGCCTATTGTTTGTAGCACATGGATAATTATTATGCTGTGAACATCAATTTGTCGTATTGTGCAGAATGGCGCCACTTCCCGAGGGACGTGATGATAGCTGTGATTCTTCTCAGTAGGGGGTGGGATGTTGCTCAGGGCTAGAGCTCTGCCCAGTAATTCCCTCTTTACAAGTAAGACTATACATAGTACATCCTAGAAGTCCTTCATTATAGCATTTGTTTTCTGCTTGTTAACATCATTTCACGCTGGATGGGCACTAGTGTAATTTTCCATTTTGTTTCATCAAATTAAGGGAAGAAAGGAGACTGTCTTGCAAGTCTTTTATTTTATAGACAGTTGGTCATTTCATTAACACTTTTCATATTCTTGTTTGTCATGATGACTGACGATAGTAAAAAGATTTTCTCCCCATTAACTTATGAGAGAACAGCACTTTTATTTATTTATTTATTTTTGGACTGAGAAGTATTGATCGACCAAAGAGGACATTTATTAAAATGTAACCAGCATCTTGGCACTTGCAAGTGGCGCACACTTTAACCGATTAAATAGTCATGAAGAAAGAAATCAATACATCTTGGATTCCTCTACTCTGGTCTCTGCCAGCAAAGTGGTCTCACAAATTAAGAAAGAAATAAACAAATGTGTTTACGCTGAATGTTTAAAGCACTTTGCAGTTTAATCAGGAAGTAAAAGGGCATTGCTAGTATTGGTTGGGTAGGTGGTTTGGATGTGGTTACTTTTGTACAACCCTGGCAATAAATAAGATAAGTAAATACTATTACAGCTCCCCACAAAAGCAGTAATAAAGTGTTTCTCTGGGAATACTGCTTCTTTGGCTATTTGCCACCGCCCCTCCCCCAAAATTCATTAATTAAAATGACTCGGAAAGTTCACTGAGGTTCATAGGGGTCAGTGATTATTAAGTTTTTTATTCTTCTCTTGGTTTGAGTTTGCGATCATTTATGTAATCCCAGTTTGCATAGCCAATACGTTTTCCAGTATTTAAACCACAGGGTTTGTTAATTGAATGAAATTAGGAACTCCAGTATACACTCACAGATCTTCAAACAAATCCTAGATTTTTCCTCATTAATTGATGGAGAGCATCAATTAATAAAACATTGCTTTTTACTTTTTGACATTGCATATTTATGAAAGTTTGTGTAGAAGTCATTAATCTAAAGTCTATCAAGAACTTGTTCACTTTTTACATTTAGCCTTTTTTTCAACTTGTATTGAATCATCATGAGATACACAGTTGCAAATTTGTGTGACTAGGTTTCAGTCATACAATGTTCCAACACTTATCCCTTCACCAGTGTACAATTCCCCCACCAATGTCCCCAGTTCCCCTACCCCAGGAACCTTTATTGTCTCTCTCTCCCTGTCTCTCTGTTTCCTTCCCTCCATCCCTCCGTCCTTCCCTCCGTCCCTCCCTCCCTCCCTCCCTCCCCCCCACAACCTCTCTATCTCTCTCTGTTTTTTACTCTGTATCTGTCTCTTTGCTCTCCTTTTGACATTATGGTTTGCACTAAAGGTACTGAACGGTTATCATGTTTGTCCCTTTACCTCCTTTCTTGTCCTGAGTGATAATTTCCAACCATCACTGTCATAGTGGTAGTAGTCTCTTCTTCTCTATCCTAACTGCCCTTCCCTGCCCCCACTTGTGGACCAGTCCTCCTGGCCCTTGTTTCTGCTATCCTTGGATAGTAGTTTCATACTATATTTTTCTTAATATCCACAAATTATACATTTGTTCTTAAAAATTTTACCTCCTTAGTTATCATTTGTATTTTCAGACAAATTGTGAGGGTTAATAATCCTTTCAAACTTGTGTTAATTGAGCATTAGAAGAGCACTAATCATCAGTGAATGATGGGACTTCAAAAATAGAGCATCACAAAACATGAGTATAGTGTCTCACTCACAATAAGCCTTGGCTTGAAATCTTTTAGACATTATCATATAATTGTATCATCCTTGATACAGAAATGCATTTTTGGTGATTTATGACTTTAATAAAATACCTGTATGTACCATACAAATTCATATGCAGAGCATAGAAAGTACTTCATCCAGCATTAAGTACTATATTTATTTGAATTATTTTTTTTATCCAAGGAGGGTACTGAAGCCAAACGAGGGCCTGCTGTCCAATATCAGAAAAACAAACATTGATAATAGACTTTTGTGAGAAGATTGAGGTTCTTGCAAGAAGATGAAGGTTTTACTGAAGTCAGGAGTACAGTGAAGAGAGCAACAATGTTCAACTCAATTTCTCTTCCTCTTTCTTTCAGACTGCTTATAGGTAGTAGAAGGAGTTTGAAACTTCTGTCTTGTATTTTCAGGCAAAAGGCAAGTTTTGCAATGGGGAAACTTCAGTAAAAAAATAGGATAAGGTTTATGAATAAACTAGATGCTAATGTGTTTCCAGAGGATTTCTTCCTAAAACATAACATGACAGGTCTTTAGTACTGGTTACTTCAAAAGTAAAAGGCAAGCAGGGGAAGGGAAATGGATTAGGGTGGAGTGTAGGTGTCTGTGTAAATGTGTTTCTGTTTTCCTACTCTATGTACTGAAAAACTGTTGTAACAAGTTGACTGCTTTAACTCTGTTTGTGCCAAAGTTTCAGCAAAAGGAAAGTATGAAAGAGTTTTGCTTTTTTTTTTTTGGTGTTTTTTCAAAAAGTCACTTTATCAAAGTCAGAATGGTTTGTTCCTTCTAGGTCACAGTTTCAGCACTGATAAGACATTTGATACTACTGATATTCCTTAGTATTCTATGGGAACATAGTACAGTAACGTCCTTATAGTTTTTACTATCTCCTCCATATGCCTACAAAACTCTCTGTCTCTGAGAAGGCAGTGACCTAAACTTGCTGGCAATCGTTTGATTTATATTAGCACTCAAATAAAGTTGCCAAAATATCATTTATATTTGCTTAGCCATCTCTATTATGCCCCTTTAAACAATGTCACATAAATGGTGATGTTCTGTGCTTACTAAACATGTTTTTTTTTATGAAGGTAATTTATTTATTTGAATTTGGTGTTTGGGTCACACTGAGTGCTGCTTAGAGAATTTCCTCCAGGTGATACTCAGGAGACTATAGGGTGCTGGTGACCAAATCTAGCTTTCCACATGCAAATTATGTGCTCTAAGCTATCGAGCTATCTTTCCAGCCCCAAATTTAAGATTTCCTTTCTATGCTAACAGAGTGACTTAAGTCCAGGTCTATATATTTTGTTATAACTGTTATAATATCTTTCCAACCATGTCAACAAAAGCAATTTTAGGTTTAGAATTAGGAATGGTGGACCTTCCCCATGTCTTTACTTTCTTTACACAATTTACTTTCTCTAATACCTTTCTAATAATACTGCCAATAATTGAATCTCTCTTCTCTAAAATTTTCAAAGCACTGTCTTCACTGCATGCTATACTCTTTATTTTATTTCATTGGCTTAATATTTTATCTTACATCTTTTTTGTGTGCACCACATCCACCTCCTGTGCTCTGGGCTTATACCGGCTCTGCACTCAGAACCCAGTCATAGTGGGCTTAGGGAACCACGTGGGGTACAAAAGATTAAAATCAGGGTTTAGCCACATGCAGGCAAACACAGACATGGCACTCTCGCTCTGGCCCCTTGAATCATTTTCTCTGAAACCTGAGTTATCAAGCTAGAAAACAGGTGTCAAAAATTAAATGTTGATACCATCTTCTTTCTTTAGAGACCTTGCACATACCTGAGCATACAATATATGCCTTATATGTTGGATTCAGTTTAATCAGGTTATCATGTTTCAGAGTTGATTCCTCATTCAAATTTTCTCAAGGCAAAATTTGTTCATCATATTTTATACAATATTATGCAATAACCAATTTTATACAATAACCTTCCATTTGTGTTATCCTCTAACCTTGGAAATACAAGCTATTGATGAACTTCATTCTATTCATATTTTTCTGACCGACAGTGATGCTGTTCAAATCAGCTGCAAAGATATGGCTGACTCACAGATACCATTTCATGTTATGAAAACAACTGTGACAATTTTTAAGCAAATGAGTCAGTTTGAATCCCAAAAAAAAAGTCATTTCTTTCTGTGAAATACTTGCAATACATAGAAAAAGATGAAAGATGTATATCTTACTGTTGAAACCAAAATGTATCTATAGGCATACTATGTGTTGCTATAGTAGTTCAAAATCATCTTATACCAAAGAGACCTGTCAATTTAAGTTTTCACTGAAGGAAGTCCTATTTTGGATAGGAAGGAGAAAAAAATCAAGGATATTACTAAATTGCCTACATATAAGGGTATTACTAAACTGCCTACACAATCTATAACAATACATTTCAACTGCTATAAGCTTTCAGATGAAAGGAAATTGAACAAAGGATAAAGGAATAGAATTTTCATATGCTCTGAACCCACTCTTTTTTTTGAGTCAACCATTTAGCAATGAACAAAGAAGGGACTTAAAGAGGGAAAAAATGTACTGACTTCTGAAATCAGTAAGGATCTCATAACCCAAAGAGATATAAAGAAGCAAAACAAAGCAAGAAATAAAGTCATTAAACTCAAAGAACAAGCTGAGACACAAGGACTGTGGAGATAAAGGGAAAATATGTAAAGAGTAAGGATCTTATCTCATTTAAACAGAGGAACAATAGAAGCAGGCTGTCTTCCAATTTCCACTAGATAACGTTAGGGTTGGACTGCAGAGATTGGGAGTGGGCAAAGACTGCTGAAGGTTTCCTATTGTTACATTCTCCACAAAGGTTTTTTTCAACCCAAAGTCAGTGATGTGTGTGTATGTGTGTGTGTGTGTGTGTGTGGTGCTTAAGTGCATGTATGAATATATGTGAGCATATTCTTCAACTTTTCTAACATTAATTATTGAATTTTCAGAAATTTAACTAAGCTAGATTCACATACGGAATCCACTTCAAAATGAACAGAAGTCAGACAACAGTGAATATGATTGGGCTTAGGCTATAATTTTCACTTTCACTCTAGATATATTATCTCTACATTGTCATTTAATGCAGTATTTCTCAATTATTTTCTGACCTTGGCACCCTTCTATCATTGATTTCTTCCTGTGGCTTCCCTATATTACTGATTGGCTCCCTGGACTAATGCCATAGGCTATATTTACCTGATTTTTCACCTTTTGTCCCCTTGAATATTCTTGGGGGCTCATAGTAGGCCATATAGTCCCCAGTTGAGAATCATGCTTTATCACATATACATTTTACTTTGAATGATTATCTTTACAATCACTCTACAATTTATATTATATATAATATACACTGTATACATTATAAGCTGATAGTATAAACAATTATATATAATGTATGTGTGTTCTTATGATATTTCTCATCAATGATATTGGCTTGCACTGTTTTTTTCTATTCCCTCTCAAGGTAGTTTCATAGTGTTTTGTTTGTTTGTTTGTTTGTTTGTTTGCTTTTTGGGTCATACCCGACAATGCACAGAGGTAACTCTATACTCAGGAATTACTCCTGGTTGTGCTCAGGAGACCAAACCTGAGTCGGCTGTGTGCAAGGAAAATGCCCTTACCCACTGTACCATCATTCCAGTCCCATCTATAGTGATTTAATCTGAGTGTAAAGAACACGAGACTCCTTGGTTTATCTTGAACATTCAAAATATTGGACAGCTTTGGTTCTTGTATACAATATTATATCTCAATTAATTTCTTAGAATTGTAGACATTTAAGAATGATATTTAATTGAAAAGATTCTACTGAGTAGATACAACTTATTTCAAGTACCTCGGTTAAGATTTCCTTGAACCAGGGTATGATTAGTTTGGCGGTCAATTCTTCTCCATATACCTGCAGATCTTTAGCATGGGTTATTCCTACCTACTTGTGATTTTTTGGTTGTATTATCACCAATAAAGCCATGAGCAAATGTCAGCTTCGTGATTATTAACTAAGTTTTACTTTAGTTATAATTGAGTGTGGTATTTAACGTATATTCCAATTAAATTACATTTTTTATGATACATTAATTATTTTTATGTAATTGCTGGAGGGGAACAAGGCAGTGCTAACATAATTTCTACACACAAATATATATTTTTTTTCTTGGGGAATAGTAATACATTTAGATGATTGTGTTATGACATAGGAGGGAAAAATGCTCAGAAGTGCCCTGTGATCTTCCAGATACCCTTTTGTCATAAACGCCTACTGTCCTTGCTTATGCTTTTTCTTTTAAAAAATATCACTTCCTTCTTTTTTGCCTTTATAAGAGCTCAATATTTACAAATTGTGGGATGTGTCTCACTAGCACATACAACATATGATTCTTCTTGTGCAAGATTCATATTCATTCCAGTGGTATGTTCATAAAGCATTAAATGTCATTGAATCACATAATGAAAGATTTATTCCCTTTTCAATTCTACTTCAATGCTGCTGATTACGTGAAAATGAAAGTCTCATTTGGGGGGTTAGAAGGTCAATATATTGTAGCTAATATCCCTTTTTAACGAAACTGGACTATGCTTTAGACTCAGGGCCTTAAACAAGAAATAGATAAGAGACAGGTTTACAAAAATTGTTGTTTATTTGTAGTTTTTGTTTTTGTCTAAATAGCTTTAAGTTATAAAATTTTTATTTCAAAATGGTAACTGTTTTGATTAAATTGTTTATCTATATTGACAATGTTGTCTTAGTTCATCGAAATAAAACAATCATATTGGTCATGACTTAAATGTGGAAAAGCTTACCCTTATCTAAGGTTCTTAAAATCTATGTCATACCTGTTCTGGTGACCTTTTTGGTTCACATGGGTTTCACTTTTGCTTCTTAAACTTCTAAAAATAGGCCTATAATAGCGTTGAGTAAATGACAGCTGCTTATTTTATACGTATTTATTGACTGGAGTAGATATTAATATGGGCTATTAAAAGGAGAAGGGTATGTTTGGTAGAAAATAGATCAGGGTTTTTGAGATTAGTGACATAGACCATTTCTGTCTTTGAGTCTACAACAGGATACCCTTAAACCATAAAAAACCTGGGAATTTTTCTTTAAAAATGCAGATAATAATTCTAAATAGGTGGCTAATTGCATTAAAAGGTCTACATGGCACATACTGTTTAACCTTGAAACTCCTCTAAAAGCTTCATGCAAGATGTCCTTTCAATATACACCAACTCTTACATTGATTGTCAGGTTTCATTTTACCATTCAAATTTTAGAAAAAGTTAACCCATATGCTGAAGCAACCTTAACTGCATTTACATTTTTCAAAATTTCAAAGTTTATTAACACACTATGGCTTGGTATTAATCCACTTTATTATAAATTTTGAAATTTTATTTATAAATGTGCCTTAAATTATACCTAGAATAGCCTAGTTCCTTTTCATGCTCTGTCCAAATGCTCACAGCAGTAAGTAAAAAAAAATGCAATGAAATCCCTTTGGTAATAGTTAGCATTCTATTTTGCAGCACCATGATCTGCTCAATTTTCAACATAATGTGAAACTCTTAACAAAACAAGTGATGAGAGGGAAACCATAACACCAATAAAAGCTCTAAGCTTGGGAGGATGTATTTAATAGTTCTAACATGTTTAACATTAAAATTTTATCAACAAATCAGGGAAAGGACATTTTGTACACAGAAATCAATTTACCTAGTAACTATCTGCAAGACTTACTTATAATTTATTTTGCCTCAAAGAATACAACTGCTTTTAAACCTAATTCTATTGCATTTTAGTGTGTATGAGGAGAAAAGGATGTGAACATTTTTGCTTAAAGCATAAGCAAAAGAGTTAGAAGACTTTTGAGTATTACTGACAAAAGTAAGTACTTTGTTGAACCAAAATGAAATTTTGTGGCACCAGCTTTCTAGAGAATTATCTTTAGAATTATCCCTTTGTGTATATGAGCTACTCTGCCTCTTTGACTGCTAAGCCTATCTATTTATCGAAGGAAAATCAGGGAATCCACATCAAAGACATGTTTAGAAAAATCAAATTCAATGACTAAGATTGTGATCTATTAATTCTAAATGAGAACAAGTACAGTAGGCCCCCACCCTGTTCTATATGGGAAAATGCAATGTAAATTAAATGAAATGGATTCAAGTTTGCAAGTCACATAAGCATGCATTTTAGTATCAATTATAATGCTAATTGAAATTTAGCTTTGATTCTGTTCACAAATAGACTTTACCTTTATATCCATAAAATGATAATTTTTATATGTAATTCAGGTGGATATCAAGAAACTTAAATGATATTACAATTAAAATATTTTGGCATAATGCCTAGTTGCCATTCAATAACTGCCAGGTGTTTTCCTGATATTTGAAGATTATGGAAATACTTCAAAACACAAAAAGTCCAGGAGTCCAATTGCTGACAAAATTCTATGCTATTGTTGCATTGCAATAGCAGGAATTTAGTGTCTGGCTCTCTTACCATTAGAGCAACTTAAAACTGAAAAACAACAAACCCCATCAAAGAGGGCAAGACCTAATAGTTACATAGCTGAACCTAGCACACCTACCTAATGTGGTCCAACCAGACATCCTGGTGCTTCCTCTGTATTGTCTTAGGAACAAGACAATTCCTTGCTCAGGAACCCTCAGAGTGCTATAAGCTTCTAGTGGCCCCTTTCATTGTAGAAAAGAGAACATCAAAACTCTGGTAGAAAACAAGTAGCTCACTTTCCTAGTGTTACAATAGGGAAGTGAAAGATCAATAATAACCTCACAGTCTTAGGCTAAGCTACATGGGATTTTGGAACAGAACCAAGGAACAAAGATATAAAAGCCTTAGATTGATGTTCTATTATAAATGTAAAGCACTGGAGCATTCAATCCAGGAACTCTCAGAGGTAGAAGTCAATGAAGGAGCTGGAGTTGACCAGCAAGGAAACCCTAAGGGCATCAGGTACTACAACTGACATTGAAGTCGACATCTACCAACATGGGTAAAGGGACCCGAAGTGTTTGGGTTAGAAGAGCCCAAGAGACAAGTTAGTCAACACTGCAGATAAAGAACAAACTTGAATGCTAAGAAGAAAATCTTTTCCAAAAAATACTTTAATAATTGTTGATTTTAACTTGAAATTAGCTAATTTTAAAATCTTAATATTTCCATTAATTGGGTCAAATGTTAAAATGAGTATATTATTGAAGCATAGTACCATGATGTTAATTTGTTTAGATGAGTGCTAGAGCTTTAGGTCTTATTACTTTTTTCTCAAGTCACATATATAATCCATATGTGTTTGTGTGCCAATATTACATAGATTTACACATATGTACATGTGTGTACTTGAATACACAAATAAATGCACATACACAGTTTTTGCTCTTTAACTGATTTTAATGCACAAATATATTTATAAGTGCATTCCATTTTCTAAAGTGCTTTCGTTTGTTGTCGTTATTATCATTTAAAGAGCTATGCAAATGAGGGGGTAAAATATAAGTGAAGGTTCACTAATGGTGCATATGGTTGCCCTCTCTATAGATTCAGAAAGGTTAAAAACATAACAATCAATCATTCCAAATTGATTTTTATTGCTTTATTTTCTGGTAATTCCATTTGCCATTCTTTTAAGATTTGTAGGAACAAGTAATATGAAATAAAGGTGTTGTATATCTACCAAGGGGGCAGGCTGAGGGATGAGAGTGAAACTGGTGTGGGGAATGGGACACTGTGGTGAGATTAATGCTGGACATTGTCAACCTGAAATATCTCTATTATGAACAGCATTGTAAATTATGGTGTCTTAATAAAAATTATATATATATGAAGGAATCAGACTGGGTGTAAATTATAACTCTGTTAATAATTATGTGACTTTAGGCAAGTTCCTTAATATTTTGTACTTTAGTTTTCCTTGAAATAGCAATAATAAAGTAATTACATCCTATATTAAAGTGAGCTTATGCATATTAAATACTAAAATGCTTATAAAGTCATATCTAAATAAATATTAATGCAATAAACAGTGGGTGTTAGATCAGTAAGTTTGATAGTCTTATTCTATTTTTTAAAAATAAAAACAACTGGTTGAAACCTAGTTAAATTCTTGGTCATTTACTTAATATATAAGAGCCAACAATTCAGTCATTTAAGCCTATGTAATGAAATTTCAATAAATATCCCAAATAACATGATTTAGCAATTCTATGATTGGTGAATATATCAGATATAGAGATAGAACTAAAGGAGAGGTCATTGGAATTCTGCCGCCGCCCCTTCTTGCATATTTTTGTTCTCATTTGGCTGTTCATGATTGCATTCTTTGTAATAAAACTATAATTTAAGCATAGCACTTTCCTGAGTCATTGTAGACAATTATTGAGTCTGTGTTTGTGGTAACTCCCGACTTTGCACTATACTTTACAAAACACAGTGAGCATATCCACCTGAGTAATCTACAGGTATCTGAGATCTGTGATTGGATTCTGAACTGCTATAGTGGGATTGAATATATGGAATATGCACTCATTATGTGCAATAATACTAGAATTGGAGCACTTTGTACATAAACCATAGAGTTTCTGCTTTAGGAATTTAGTATTAAAACTGAGTTAAATTGAGACAGAGATAGAATTTGCCATTAGAACACTTGTTTTGCATGTGTGAGGGCCTGGATTCAATCTCTGGTACCACCCCCCCAAATAGCACAGCGGGTAGGGCGTTCACCTTACAAGCGGCCAACATGGCCGACCCGAGTTCGAAATGAATTAATTAATAAAATAAAACAAAAATTGGGTTAAATTATAAGACACTCCATTGATGGAAAGGAATTGACTGTTTGGAGAATATATAACTTCAAAATATGTTGATATTTTAAAGTTTTAAATATTTAGCAACTTCAAGAGGACATTTAATTTTCTAAAATTATTACTTTACTCTAATAATCCTTTTGTTAGTCTGTTTGCCTTAATGCCATACCTGCTAGTGCAAAGCAGTATTACTCCTTACTCCTAACTTTTAACTCAAGGAACTCTCTTGGCAGAGCACAAGGGACCATTTGGAATCTTGGGGATTGAACCATGGTCTGTTATGTGCAAGATAAGCACCTTCCTTGATATGATATCTCTATAGCCCCTAATTTAATATTATTTACTGGGGGGAAACTCAAAAGAATCTTGATGAATTTGGTGTACAATTTAGAGAATCATTTTATAGGAATAGCTTCAACATTTTGTTTTCTATAAGTACTCTTTATCATGTACATACAGCAAGAAGAATAAGACATTTAAATGTAGGCGGATCCATTACAGTTCTATTTACTACTACAACATTCCAAGTATCTCTGTTTTCTTTGATCTTTAGTTTTAACACACGATATTCATTCTTCTTGGAAAACAAATTCCCAAATCTTTGGGTTGTTACCAATTATAATAAACTCAGAAAAACTCATTGGCTTCCAGTTGGGCATAAGAGTTTTGCAACCAAATAAAAATATGTATAAGTGATACTGAAATAAAATTAAGATCTTGATGAAACAGCAATACAGGTCAACAAAAGTTAGTGTATTAATATAAAGAAGGAAAAAGTTTGAGGAGTGTGCCAGTCTTAAGACATGGGAAACTTTCTTCAGTTTTAATCAGTCATTGTTATGCAAATTTTATGTCTATGGTTAAGCCTTACTTTTTCAAGACAACCAGAAATGTAAATCTTAATTGGAGTATCAATTTTCTTTTTGCAACCAATATTAATTTAAAATACTTTATATGCAATAAGTAAAAAAATCACAGTCTCTCACTTGAATTTGGGTCACCATTCATGGTTTGCACAAATGATCTCATAAAAGATGAGACTCTTCATGATCTATTTCTTCAATCATATTCTTTATATGACAATCTTTTTTCTACCCTTCATCACTTTGATTGTATATCAAAACAGAGTCCTCTTTTGCCTCTATGTTTAATTTTACCACTTATACTTTTATATATCATTAATGCAACAAAATGCTTCCATCTCAGCCCCTAACTTATAGCAAGGGCCTACTTTTATATATGTATCCTTATCGAAAGACAAATGCATGAACATAAAGAACAATACTTCATGCATTATTGGGATGAAAAGTTTTTTTATGAATGAACAAATCAAGAAGATAAGCACTTTGACTTTAAGTAATGGCCATTTAATTAGTCCACCATGCACGAGATCAAGGTCTGAACTCTTAAGTTTCCCCAGGAGATTCATTATGCGAGGCACATTAATAACAAGAGAACCTTCTGGGCTCTCTGTATCTGACTATCTGTATGAACTAATGTAAGATATGCACTGCTTTGCATTTATTGTTATCCATTTCTTGTCTGCCAAATGGTGATGATAAAAGGTGACTTGTACTTTCAGATATTTAGTTAAATAATAGAAACATGACTTTAGAAATATAAGGGGTGTTATTCTTAGCATCCTACCTGCTTATTTCCTCTTATTTATCACAACGACCAGCCTACACTATTTGCCTCTACAATGCTTCATCACAACATGCATCCAGCTATATTAAATTTAGCTGTTGCTATCGCATAATGTCTTGTTCACACATGCATGAATTTGTACATATTGCTCTTACCATCTGGAATGTGCCCCAACCCTTGTCCTACTTGTCCTTCCAGGCTTACTTCAGATTCTATCTCTCCTTCATTCCCCAGGGAGGTTAGCTCTTCTCTGCCACTTAGAACACAGCCAGGCAAATACTAGGCAGCAAAATATATAGGTTTATAACATTATTTTCACTCAAATTCTGAGTTCTTTAAGGACTGGAAGAATTCTTCTTGGAACCAGTTTTCTGCCACACTTTTGGGGGAAGGATTATAATTTTAATATGAAATTGAATGTATGGGAAGGAACCATTGGAAAATGGAAATGTAACATAAGGTTATGGCTACTTACGATCAAAACTGCATTGATACTGGTAAATTATCTTTAAATATTAATTCTGCACGGCTTTCCAACAAGCAACAAACATAATTTCTTTATCCAGTATCAAAGAACTATTGATAGATTCACCCACAAATGTGATAGAAAATGTGGACCCTACTTCCTGCATTACACTACTAAGAAGAGTAAAATCTGTAGAGTAAATTTTAATGATAACAAAATAAATCCTTCAAGTTCCCTATGGTTCCTCAAAAGGAAACCTGTCAAGAAAGAAACGGGTTTCAATCATGAAGATGTGCAGGCATTCTCTGTTCCTAGCTGAAGGAATTCTCTATTTACACACACACATACACACACACACACACACAACAATAAAATATTGTACAAACGTTCATCTTTGCAACATGTGCTAACAAAATTATACCCTACAGCAAACATCTTAAATGGACTATTTAAAAATAACACAGCAGGGTCGGAGCGATAGGCCCATGAGTAGGGCATTTGCACTGCACATGGTGGACCCGGGTTCGCCGATTCTCAGCATCCCATATAGTCACCCGAGCACCGCAAAGAGTGAGTGATTCCTGAGTGTAAGCCATGAGTAACCCTTGTGCATCTTCAGTTGTGACCCAAAAAGAAAAAAAAAAGCTTTTAAAAACTATTTATTCTACTGTCTCCAATTTCTTAATTTTCAGGTCATGTTTGTCTAGTGTCAGCACAACAAACAAAAGTCCCCACATTTCACATGTCTGTTGGAAGTTTAATTCTCACCAGATTCCCTTAAACACCACTGGTCAGAAATATCTGGGGATCTTTCTGTATTTACACATCCTACAAATTTCACCTGTCAGATGAATATGGGTGGGTGGGTGTTTTCCTGCATGTCACTACACCATTTCCTTAAGAAAAAAAAATATATATATATGGACTGGAGCATAGGGAGAGTAGGGCACTTGCCTTGCATCTGGTTGATCTGATTTGATTCCATGCACCCCATATGGTTCTCCAGTCCTGCAGAAGTAATCCCTGAGTGGCCAGCTAGAAAGCTAAGCATAATCCCTGATCACAGACAGTTGTTTTTCCCTCTTCCCCCATGAAAGAAAAATTAAAATGAATCTTCAACCTGGTTACTTTTTTGTTTGTTTATCTTTCTCACATCACCCCAAACCTGAACATAAACTATGTGAGCATTCCAAGGCAAAGAAAAGACAGTCATTGTGGGCAAAAAATATTCAACAAAATTAAGAAAATTTTACTCAGAAAACTGGATATCAAAAACCTTCTTTGACTACAGCAGATAACTAAAGTGAGGATTACAGGAACTAGTTGTTATTATTTTGAATTTTAATTTAAATTTCTCCTAGAACCCCAGCTTCTGGATATGCTGCTTAGTATCTGTGCTCTCTTATATCTAGTCTCCAAGGACAATGAAAGTGGGAAAATACACTTTCCCAACTACTCCTTCACTATCTTACTACTTTTTTCCTTCTCTCATACAAAAAGCAGATTTTTTTGTATTTTTTAACCCCCATTACTTTTTTTTAGTATTATATCAGTTCATAGGAATAATTCTCTTTTGCTTTCATTTATAAAAGAATTATTTTAGAAACAAAGGTCAGAATTTTAGAACGCTTACTACAAGTGGTTGAGGGTCAGGTGAGGGCAGTTAGGGTAGAGAAGTCCACTATGATAGCTGGAAACGAGCAGTCTGGACAAGAATTGAGTGCTGAAAGTAGGTAAAGGGATAAACATGATAAACTTCCAGTACCTGTAATGAGAGCAACAGCACGAGAGAGGGGGGAGAGGAGAGGAGAGAGAGAGAGAGAGAGGAGAAAGAAGGAAAAGAAAGAAGGAAAGAAGGAAAGAAAGAAAAGGAAGGAAGGAAGGAAGGAAGGGAGGGAGGGAGGGAGGGAGGGAGGGAGGGAGAAAGAAAGAGAGAAACAAAGAAATAAGTGCCTACCGCAGAGTCACAGAGGCTGGTTGGGGGGTGGGTGGGAGGGAAACTGGGGACATTGCTGGCTGCAAATGTACACTATTGAAGGGAAGGGTGAAATATTTTATGACTAAAATCCAGTCATGACCAACTTTGTAACTGTGTATCTCATAGTGATTCAATGAAAAAAATAATTTAAAAAAAAGAAAAAAGAAAAACAAGCATAGTTTACATGCACTGCAAAAAAAAATTAGAATTTTTGAATTGCTTGCAGTCTATCTTGCTAAATATGATGAGATAAGTTGAATTCCTAGATAACTACAAACCTTTATTACAGAATCACTTATATCACTTAACTTCCCGTTAGTCCTCGATTTGCTCGAGTGGGCACCAGTAACTTCTCCATTTGTCCCTGTCGCATGCTAGTGTAGCCCAATGGCATCTGTTCGCTCTGGGATCATGAAGAGCCTCAAACCAATCGTTCATGATCTTCACGAAGAAGTCTGACCATCTGGTAGGTGGGAGGCCACGTGGTCTTTTGACATCCCATGGAATCCAGTCGGTAACAGCTCTAGTCCAGCGGTCGTCTTTAAATCTCATTACGTGACCAGCCCATCTGATTTTTGACACCTTGGCAAATGGGACAGCGTCCCTGATTCTTGATCGTCGACGGATGTTGGAACTCCGGATTCTTTCTCTCATTTGAGTGAACCGTGATATTCCAAGCATAGCTCTTTCTATTCTTCTTTGGGAGACCTGAATAGCATTCTCATCCTGTTTGCGTAGGGCCCAGGTCTCTGAGGCATATGTTAATGCAGGAAGAACAGTGAAATCAAAGAGATGTGCCCAGAGCCAGAGGTTCTTCGTCCTCTTAGCTATTTCTTCGACGTTCTTGAAGGCATTCCAAGCCGCTCTCTTCCTCCTGCGCAGCTCGGGTGCCAGGTCATTTGTCATGTTGACTTCTCGACCTAGGTACACATAGCTGTTGCATTCGGAGATGGTCGTTCCGTTGAGAGCGAATGGGGCATCAGGAACGAGGCTGTTTCTCATAAACATTGTCTTCGTAAGATTCAGCTGTAGTCCTACCTTTCCACACTCACGGTCAAAGTCGGCCAGCATTTGTGCCGCTTGGCTGATGTTTGGTGTTATTAAAACAATGTCATCAGCAAAGCAGAGGTGGTGTAATTGCCAACCATCTATCTTCACTCCCATTCCTTCCCATTCCAGTCGTCGCATGATGTTCTCGAGGGTGGCACTGAAGAGTTTCGGTGAAATGGTATCATCCTGCCAAACCCCTCTCCTGACATCAACGATCACTTCTTTGTAGAATGGTAAGATCCTGGTAGTGAATCCGCAATACAGCTCACGGAGGATCCTGATGTATTGGGCTTGAATGCCCTGATTGGCTAGGGCTTCAATGACCACTTCTGTCTCAACAGAATCAAAGGCCTTCTTTAAATCAATGAACGTTAAACAGAGCGGCATCTTGAACTCCCGAGAATCCTCAATGAGTTTGGTTATCGTGTGGATATGGTCAATGGTGCTGAATCCTTTGCGGAACCTGGCTTGCTCGCATGGTTGTCCTTCATCTAGTGTTCTGCCAATCCTACTTAGGATTCCTCGAGTGAACAACTTGTAGATGAAATAAAAAGGAAACAAAATGGTGCTGCATTTTTAAATAGCATTTTAAATTCCATCTTAACCAACCACATATTTTCCACTTCATATCATGATATTTACTAAAATATCAGATTCAAAATCAATGATAGTATCGTAATAAAATTCTAAAACTTACATTCAACTGATAGAGACAATCAACTACCAATCTACCAATATTAACCATGAAAGAAAGAACTCTGGTGGAAAGGTCAATGTGATATTAATATTGTGGGAAAATTATACTTGCAATTTAAAATAGTGAGAATTTTGAAAATAGTACTTGTTTATTTTACAATTGTTTTCAATATGTTTTGTAGTGTGTTTTGTTCCTAAAGATGACCTTCAAACACACCATAATTCAAATACATCACCAAACCAATCATTTCCATTTTTACAACTATTGCTAGAATTGTATTATTCCAATAACCAATTTACAAATTAATATTTAGCCACTGACTAGAGCTGAATTCTCAAATGTTACAGAAAGAAGCTTCATCTTAGACTGCACTTGATGTATCAAACTACTTAAAAGTAATTGGCATAGGGAGTGAACCATCTGCCCAAAGGTTCATGAATATCACAGATATGGGACTAAGGGTACAGGGGAGTTTTGTCCAAGGAAATAACTCTAGGTCAAATGTTGCTATGTAGTTGCTAGCTACAATTTGGAATTCCTGGGAGCCTAAACTCTGTTAGCTTCCTATTTTCAGAAAATGAACCAAATGACTTTGGAAATGTTATTATAATGGCACTGAGAAAAAGTAGTTATATATGAATTTCTACATATTTTATGCTATATGTGTAAAAATTAATAGAAATATGATGAACAGTAAAAAATAATAATATAATGTTATATTATTACTACATCATAAAATTATATTGTTGACAAGTATGTCTTATACTTGACAACAAATTCCAAGCATTCTGTGATTTAAGAGCAATAGTGCACCTATCACTTGAAGTGTATTAAAATGTAGGAATTACAGCAGAATTTTTTAAAAACACCTGTTTCTTCTTACATCATTTCTTCAAGATAGTTATGTATGCTTTACCATGACAAACTGTCTCATCACAAAGTCATAGCAAAAAAGAAATGAGAGAGAAACATAATAATATTCTCCTGTTTAATATTTTTCATTATAGAAGCCCATGTTTTCCAGAAAAACTGAAAATTTTACTAAAGATTGAAACTCAGAAAAAGGTCACATTTCAAAATTAGCTCATTTCATTATGGCAATATTCCTGCTTTATTGATTGCATTTGGCAGGTCTCTGTATATCTTAACTGATAATGATCCATTTCTAGAAAAGATTTTTGAAGGAGAGGTCAATTTATTGGTTCTTGATCTATTCTTACTGTCAAGCCCCTAGTATAACTTCTGTTGTTACTGTTGCAGTTTTTACCCAACACGTCACTCACTTCAGGATCACTCTTGATGTACTCTGGAAACCACAGGGTAAGTTCCTACCTTTGCATCTGGTCCCTAAAACCCCAAGTATGTCTAGGATTATTAAATAGTTATTTTTAAAAAATGTAAATTATTTTTTCAGTTCCTCTTAGTATGATCAGAGGAAACTTTTTTTTTGTTTTTTTAATTGTTTGTTTGGAATCTTTCTGCAGAAAGGAACTAATTTCTGATTTGGGGCAAGCGTCTAAAGGAATGTTGAGTTTTTCTTCAGAATTATAGGAACTATAGTGCATTTCAAGTGAATTTCTTAGCTGATAATTACAAATATTATAAGCAAACACAGATAGTACTTATAAGAAAAACCTGATTTCAAGTTAGCAATCCCTTTATAAAAAATGTTTCATAAAATAATTACAAAGAAGTTTAAAAAGACTTTTCATTCTTGTGAAAAAATTTTATTTTATTTTATTTTATTTTTTTAATGTAGGAGTAGTGCTATTTATTCAGCCACTGATTAGCTGATTGAATTTGGCATGAACTCCACCTTACTTTTTTTTTCATAATTTTATTTATTTTTTTCTTCTTATATTTATTTATTGAATCACTGTGGGAAAAGTTACAAAGCTTTCAGGTTTAAGTCTCGGTCATACAGTGATCAAAGACCTTTCTCTTCACCAGTACTCATTTTTCACCACCAAGAACCCCAATATAGCCCCCTCCCGTCCCTCCCAATGTCTGTGAGGCAGATGATTTCTACTTAACTCTTCTCTACATTGATTACATTCTTTATTTCAACAAAAGATGCACCATTATTGTTTAGAATCCCCCCCAAAACAATCAGAATTGCTAAAAAGGCATTGTGAAATACTTTGTTTTCTATAGCTGGTTATGAGAATCATATAATGTTGCACGGCCGCTATCGTGGCCGCGTGATTTTGGATTTCTGCACAAAGCCAAATAATTTTGAGATTTATTTCTGTGCATCTGGTGTTCTGGCTCTGCCGGAGAGTCGCTCATGGGGGGCAACTCGTGACCTCGATAGGGCATGAAGGACAAGCCGGTAATGTCCCCCCTTCCCATGAGACTGCAGTTGCCCTGTCATCACTGTCTCATACCTGGCTTTCCTATAAGCTCTGAGACAGCGGCCACCTTGCTGCTGGGGGAGGTGGGGAAGTGGGAGGCAGAAGGGAGCAACACCCTTTCCCTGCCAGGGAGGCATGACGCCGTAGTTTAACGCATGGTCCATTCACTTTTCTGCCACAAGCTTCCAGGCTCTGGACTAAGTCCTTTTGCCTCTGGAGCCATGGCTGTGCCGGAGAGCTGCTCATGGGGGGCAACTCATGACCTCGGTAGGGTGTGAAGGACAAGCTGGTACCATCCCCCTTCCTATGAGACTGCAGTTGCCCCATCAGCGCAGGCTCATACCTGGCTTTCCAATAAGCTCTGAGGAGGCGGCCACCTTGTATGCAGTCCGGATGCATTTCTGCCAAAAGCCTCTGGGTTCCAGATTTGTTTCTGGATCTCTGGGATCATGGCCGTTAATCAGCTTGATCAGGAGCCAGAGAGGCCGTTTGTAGGCTGAGACTCAGGGTCTCGTTGGGATGGGAAGGAAAGGGCTGGTTCCACCCCCATCTGGTGAGGTCCTGTGTGTCTCGTCACTGCAGGCCCAAACCTGACTGTTCAGTGGCCTCTGGAGGATGGTGGTCACCGGGCCTCCAGGGGGAACAAGCCAAGGCACGAAACTTATTCCCACCTGGAGTGACCCAGTGCCAGTAACCTACTGCAGGAACAGGACACATTTCTGCCAAAAGCCTTTGGGTTCCGAGATTCGTTTCTGAGTCTCTGGGATGATGGCCGTTAAGCAGTTCAATCAGGAACCAGAGAGGTCATGCCTCCAATTACATAGCTGAGCTGGAGGTGGTTTGTGGGTGTGTCTCCCACATACCTAACTTTTGGCCATTTACTTTCTTGGTAAACTTTGCCCCAAGTTTTTGGGGTCTGGCCAAAGGCACAGCAACAATTTTGGGGTATCTGAAAGTCTGACAGTGACATCAGGCTGCTGATGCACTTGCCTCACAGGTACAGATTGACCTGCTGGCAGCACCATACCCCCTAATTCTAGTGAGAAAAACTCTAAATTAAAGACCTTTAATTTACAAAGATATTGATAGTGGAGATTTAGGCATATACTATCTCAATACCAGTCCTACCACCACTGCCAGCTTCCACTCCGGCATTCCCAGATTCCCTCCCCACATTACCCCAGCACATTGTTCTATTATTTTATTATTGTTTCATAGAAAGCTGTCAGGAATTGCAAAGCACAGCAATAATTATGTTAACTTTTTATACTTAATGTTGGGAAGGAGAAATTATGGGCAGAGAATTGGGGGGGGGTCAGTCTTTTATTTTCTTTACATGGCTTCTTTGAGAAGTGGTTTGTGTATTTTTGTAGTTCAAATTGCTATCAAATTATATGAAATTTTCTTGTTGATTTCCTAGGGAATTTTTTTTTCTTTGTTCTGGATCTCTGTTGTCAGTGTCCTCCTCTTGATTAGGGCACTGTCAAACCATTTAAATCATTTAAGATTTCCTTTCTTTTACAAAATCTTTATTTCAAATATGATTCTATTGCTATTTTTTCTAATTTTTTGTGTATTTCTATTATTTATACATTCCAAGATATCAAATTTACCCAGTCCATAAATTTCACTATGAATTTGTTTCAATTTTTCTTTGCATAATTACTTTATGCACATCTTTAAATAATCTTTTTTCCAATTTGTTTTTTTCGGGTCACACCCAGCGATGCACAGGGGTCAGTCGTGGCTCTGCATTTAGGAATTACCCTGGCAGTGCTGAGGGGACCTTAAAGGATGCTGGGAATCTAACCCGTGTCGGCCATGTGCAAGGCTCCATCGCTTCAGCCTCTTCTTTCCTATTCTTAACAGTAATTATATTTATTTTTATTTTAATTCAAAGAGTTATTTTCTATTATGTTCTGCTTAGATATTTTTAGATACCAATTAATATTAAGGCTTTCAAAATCTACAAATTTCTTTGGCCCCCCCAAATTTTTAGAATAAACCAGTATGCTTAAGTTAATCATATAGAAGCCACCTTAGAGCTCAGTAAATTAATAAATGTTATTTTGTTGTTGTTGTTTTTGCTTTTTGGATCACACCTGGCAATGCACAGGGGTTACTTCTGGCTCTGCACTTAGGAATTACTCTTGGAGGTGCTCAGGGGACCATATGGGATGCTGGGAATCGAACCCAGGTTGGCTGCATGCAAGGCAAATGCCCTACTCTCTATGCTATCACTCCAGTGCCATAAATGTTATTTTTTATAGTTCTTCATTTGATGAACTATGTTTGGACACTGGCAGATCTAGAATGGAACTAAAATGGATTAGAATATATTAGATAGACAAGCTCTACTCATGTTTATATTATTTTTGACCAATAAGCTTGTGGGGTAGGGCATTTGCCTTGCACTCAGCCAACATGGCCAACCCGAGTTCGGTTCCTCCGCCCCTCTCAGAGAGCTCGGCAAGCTACCGAGAGTATTTCGCCTGCATGGCAGAGCCTGGCAAGCTCCCCGTGACGTATTCAATATGCCAAACACAGTAACAACAAGTCTCACGATGGAGACGTTACTGGACCCACTCGAGCAAATCGATGAACAATGGGAGAACTGTGACTGTGACTGTGAAGCTTGTTCAAAGACTTAGTTGCAGACTTAAAATTGGAACACTGTCATATTTATGTTCTTCTATTGGTCAAATCAAAAGGTATGGAACTGTATTATTTCTTTGTGTAAGAAATTCTAAAGATCTATGGCAATAGAATAAAGATGCAAAGTCAACATCAAAACAGAGCACACCAGTAAGTTTGCCTTTGTGTTTGACTCTTCCCCTTTAGTATAGTGGATCTTTTAATTTTATATTATGCGTTAATATTTTAGCAAAATATAATGTAACCATATTTAATAATTATCAAAAGATAGTTGAATTACATTACTTAATGATAGTCTCTCAGTTCATTTCTGTGTTGATAATATTCCCCACTCTTCTCTATTTGGTGATTAGACTGCAACTCCTAAAGCAGTTCCTAATGTCTAACAGGGGCATACATAATGTGGTTTTGAGGAATTGGATTGCAATTGTCTTTTGGAATATACGGAGATCATAAGATATTAAAATATCCAAATACTCTATCTCCAAGACTTCTTGCTTCTGTAGTAATCAAGTTGGAGCGATAGCACAGCAGGTAGGGCATTTGCCTTGCACACGACCGACCTGAGTTCAATTCCTGGTCCTTCTTGGAAAGCCTGGCAAGCTACAGAAAGTATCCCGCCCGCATGGCAGAGTCTAACTAATTCCCTGTGGCGTGTTCAATATGCCAAAAACAGTGACAACAAGCCTCACAATGGAGACGTTACTGGTGCCTGCTCAGAGCAAATCAATGAACAAGGGAGGACAGTGCTACAGTGTTACAGTGCAGTGCATAGTAATCAACTAAGCTCAGGGACATTTTCTAGAATATACCATTGCTCAGTGCTACAGTGCTACCATTGCTCTATCACATTTTTGCACTTCTTGGCTATAGCATTAACGCTTGTTCTTTTGTTTTGCTCTGACTTGAAGTTTTGAATCTAGATATAAGAAGAAACATTTTGGGAGTATGGTGCTGCCAACAGGTCAACCTGTACTTGCGGGGCAAGTGCATCAGCAGCCTGATCGTGCTATCAGACTTCCTGATAACTCAAAATTGCTGCTGTGCCTTTGGCTGGATCCTGACAACTTGGGTCCAAGTTTACCAAGAAATTAAATGGAAAAAAGTTTGGTATGTGGGAGCCACATCCACAACCCAGCTCCACCTCAGCTATACAAGCTCATTTATTGGCCTTATTTCAGAGACCCATAAATGCTGAAAGAGTTCAAAAGCTGCAGTTAGGGCCAGCAGCAAGGTGTGATGTGGGCAAGCGGGCACACCCTGCAGGGCATAAGCCAATAGTTTATTTCTCTGTAAAAGATGGAAACCAGGACCATGATCTAGAGACTCACAAAAAAATCTCCGAACCAAGAAGCTTGCTGCAGCCATGCATCGGGACTTTAAGCCTCGCCAACTTCACCGGGTGCCTCAGACGGCAGCAGGATCATCCCTCTACCTGCCCCCTAAGAACTCTGTAATCGCCAATTTCCAGAACCCAGTGAGAAGTGCAGGTATGTGGGTTCAGTGACAGAAAACTCCAGACCTCAGGGAACAGGGGATGGACTGGACCCTCTCATCCCTCCTCTCATCCCCATGGAACCCTGGAGGTCACTGCTCTCAGCTGCTACTTAAGCTCCTAAACAAACAGCCATGATCCAGAGACAAACAAAAGAATCTCTGAACTGAACAGCTCACTGCAGAGATTTCTCCAAACCCTAACAGTCTAAAATTTAGAATTCCAGGAGTGTGGACACGGCATCTTATGTTACTCACAACAAGCAATACAATAGAGAGTATGGGGGGAGATATTTGCCATAGAGGCATGGGGAGGGGTGTGATCGCAGGGCGGAGGGATGCTGGGGACCTTGGTGGTGGGAGATGTGCACTGGTGGAGGGTTGGGTGATCGATCATTGTATGACTGAAACTCAAACAGGAAAGCTTTCTAACTGTATCTCAAGGGGATAAAAAATTATAATAAAAATGATAAATTAAAATTAACATTCTGGAAAAAAAGTAATGTGGAATTCATGCCCAATTCATTCAGCTTAAATCAATGACTGAATAAATAGCAGTACTACTACATTATTTTTTTTTAAAAAGAAGAGACATTTTATTGAAGAAATGGTCAGAGTGCTGAAATTTTCTGAAAATCTCTCATAAGAAGATAGAATATAAAAATTGGATTTTTCAAAGAACACAATGTAGAATTTGTTCATTTTTAATTCAAAATGAACTTAAGCGTGACAAGGAAAGAAGTTTTTCTATATCTTGTCAAGCAGATTGGCCTTCTAATTGAACAGCATGGATTCAATATTGTCCTATACTTAATAGTATTTATGCTTCAAATTTAATATTCGAATGAGTTTCAATTTTAGTTTAAGTCATAATTGTGAAGTATCATATTTTGCAGCTCTCTTTAGAGGTGTTGTATATTTAACCTTATAATTGCTGCATTAGAGACAGTTTTCCTAATACCATTGTAAAACAAATGTCAAACTTACAATTGGCATTTAAGGGTTCTGATATAATTTCTTAAGTGTGAAGTGTACTTAGCCATACAGAAGTGTACTCAGACACTAACTGGGTACCAATAATTCAACTCTTACATTGGCTAGTGATATCTACCTGGAGGTAATGTCATACTCCAAAAATTAATAATTTATTCCTATAATACTTGTCTTTACTGCCACCCCACTTCAGACATGATTTACAAATCCATATTGTCACTTTTTTTTTTTGGTCTGATGGGTTGATTATATTGGAAGTCTTATCAGTTACCAAAAATATCTATTTGGATTTGATTAGAAATGGCAGCTCAGAGACTTCAGAGAAACATTACTGGGTATGGCCCAAAAAACAAAAAAAAATTAAGAGTAGAGTTTTTTTTTTTGAATGATGTCATTTCTTTTTCTTATTTAAACATTAGTCATGCTAAAATACACTGTGGATGTAATTAATGGCATTAGATTGTAAGATTAAAATAGCTAAAATTAAAACTTTAAAAAAAATTTGCTGACAATTAAAGGAAAAAAGTTGATTTCAGCATGATAGCCTTAAATTTTCTGCCTAGTCCTATTCTTGAAAAATAACCATCAATGTTTCTAAATTTGTCTATTCATATTAAGTAATGCTGAGAGTAGAAAAGTTCACTCCTTTCACTTTTTTACTGTGTTAGGCATGTATTTGTATGAAATTACTTATTATATTTAGTTGTAGTAATTGCTTTCCACAGAATAAGTAAATAATCTTCGATAACAAAAGCGCTATGAGATGACAGGGTTGAGTAGGGTCTTAAAAGTTGCAGCTGTAAATAGTGACAATGCAATTGTTAGATAAATGAACAACTGTGTGATGATTAACATATGCTCATAGAAAGGGAGTGAGTATAGATTATGAATATGTAGATTGCTAGTAACACGATAAAAACTCTCTGATACTATGTATTATGAAAATTTGCCTCTTTTTGACATTGAGTTTAATATCTTATAGCATTGCATACCACGTACACAAAATAAATAAATATGAATATTTATATTTACTAGGTAAATATAATAAGTATATAAATAAGAACTCAAGACTTTATACATTTTTATAAGAAACTTTTACAAACATATCTAAATAAATAATACAAATAACTCCATTGGATTAGTTGATTTTAATTTACTAAAGACAACAACACAAAGACTATTTTAAAGATAAATTAAAAAACTTATCAAATAATTAAGATATATTGTTGATTTTTTTTAATAACTTGCAGAGAGGGTGAAGTTTTTATTATGAGACACTGGCTGTGACGGAAGTGGTTGCTATGATCAAGTACATTCCCCTCATCTATTACCATAAGAATCGTGTGTGCAGAGGGCTGGAGTAATAGCACAGCGGGTAGGGTGTTTGCCTTGCACGCGGCCAACCCAGGTTTGATTCTCAGCATCCCATATGGTCCCCTGAGCACTGCCAGGAGTAATTCTGGAGTGCAAACCTGGTGTAACCCCTGAGCATCACCGGGTGTGACCCAAAAATTAAAAAAATAAATCATGTGTGCAGCAATGAGAATAGAGAATGATCATGGATTTAAGTTTATCACTTGATCACTTGACATCCCGTTAATCATTGATTTACTTGAGCGGGCACAAGTAATGTCTCCATTTGTCCCTGTCATGTGCTAGTGTAGCCCAATGGCATCTGCTCATTCTAGGAGCACGAGGAGCCTCAAACTGATCGTTCAGGGTCTTAACGAAGTCTGACCATCTCATAGGTGGGCGGCCACGTGGTCTTTTGGCGTCCCATGGAATCCAGTTGGTAACAGATCTAGTCTAGCGGTCCTCTCCAAATCTCATTACGTGTCCAGCCCATCTGATTTTCAATACCTTGGCAAATGAGACAGCATCCCTGATTCTTGACCATCAACAGAAGTCAGAACTCTGGATTCTTTCTCTCATTTGAGTGAAATGTGATACTCCAAGCATAGCTCTTTTGATTCCTCTTTGGGAGACCCAAATAACGTTCTCATCCTGCTTTCGTAGGGCCCAGGCATATGTTAATGCAGGAAGAACAGTGCATTAGAAGAGATGTGCCTGGAGCCAGAGGTTCTTTGTCCTCTTAGCTATTTCTTCGACGCTTTTGAAGGTGTTCCAAGCTGCTCTCTTCCTCCTCTGCAACTCAGGTGCCGGGTCATTCGTCATGTTGACTTCTCGACCTAGGCACACATAACTTTTGCATTCAGAGATGGTCGTTCCATTGAGAGCAAATGGAACGCCAGGAACGATACTGTTTCTCATAAACATTGTCTTTGTGAGATTCAGTTGTAGTCTGACCTTTCCACACTCATGGTCAAAGTCAGCCAGCATTTGTGCCGCTTGGCTAATGTTTGGTGTTATTAGAACAATGTCATCAGCAAAGCAGAGGTGGTGTAGTTGTCAAACATCTATTTTCATTCCCATTCCTTCCCATTACAGTCATTGCATGAAGTTCTCGAGGGTGGCACTGAAGAGTTTCAGTGAAATGGTATCACCCTGCCAAAGAGAACTCCCAGAAAGACCACCAACTGGGAGCTCTCTGGCACAATTGTAGCAACATGGGAATATGCTGTCCTTGACAACATTGACGAGGAATATGATTGACTGGTTCAACACCTCCATGATTGTGCGAGGAACGCCTAGAGAGAGATAGCCACAAAAAGTCTCCTGTCTTTGAAAACTCTTGAGCTTATTCACCAACATGGCTTGGTGCATGCCTCAGGCAACCACAATTGAACCTTGCAAAGCAGTGCAGAGAAGCGATAAGGAAGACCTCAAAGAGAGAAGAGCAGCAGTGCTGGTAGATGCATCAGAAGCCGGGAAAAGCATTCACTATGCCTGCATGTCCTTCGCCAACTACAAGACCAAGATGACTGCCCTCCGATGTCCTGATGGATCTATCACATCTTTCAGAAGGGCAATGGAGAAGATTATCCGTGACTTCTACTCAGATCTCTTCAATAGACACGTCCACATGCCCACATACCAAATTCTCAGGATGGATATGTTGTTCTTAATGTTCTCCCTTCTGAAATCAGACACTGGTGCCATTTTGTAGGTGTGGAAATGAACCACACTTGGGCCAGACAAGGTCAGACCTGAACACCTGAAGAACCTGCCGTCAGTACTCATCAATACACTGGCTCGGCTCTTCACACGCTACCTGTCTGAATGCAAAGTTCCATCCCCATGGAAAACCAGCAGGACTGTACTACTGTATAAGAAGAGAGACATCTATGACATTGGCAACTATCGTCCTATTTGCCTACTGTCTGTCATCTACAAGCTGTTCGCTCGAGTCATCTTGAATAGGATTGACAGAACACTAGATGAAGGACAACCATGAGAGCAAGCTGGGTTCCGAAGAGGATTCAGCACGATTGACCATTTCCACATGGTGATGAAGCTCACTGAGGTTTCTCGGGAGTTCAGAATGCCACTCTGTCTAACATTTATTGATTTAAAGAAGGCCTTTGATTCTGTTGAGATGGAAGTGGTCATTGAAGCCCTAGCCAATCAGGGCGTTCAAACTCAATACATCAGGATCCTTCGTGAGCTGTATTACAAGTTCACTACCAGGATCTCACCATTTTACAAAGGATTTAAGTTGGTATACATAAAATAGAACATATATACAGCATATTTCTCTCTTTAGGTAGCATCAATTACTGTGTATAATGAAGCATTAATTGGTATTCTCTGAACAGTCGAAATCTCCCCTTTGAGATTTTCCTCTTATCTAGAAAGAAGGAAATCCAAAGGAGGGATGGTGATAAGGCACCCTCCCCCACAATGGGGAGTAATATGGTTTTTGATTCTTGGGTTTAAGTAAGGTGATCATTCAAATACCTTCAAGATAGTCCTTGAAATTTGGGATGGATGTTTAGGTGCACATCTTCATTGCATCTCTATTTATCGAAGAAAGAAGCAGAGACTAATTGAAGTTCAATACTTCCAGGACATAATATCCTACTTAAAAATCCCAAAGCAGCTTTTTGTGTTTCTTTTTTTTTTTACCACTTACCAAATAAAATTCCATGTTGTTCTAGAAAATTAACAATGCTTAATGTGAGTGTCCTTTCCAATGTCACTTTTCAATGCTGTTTCTGCTAGAATTCTTCAAATCAAATATTCTCTTTCCATCGTACAATAAAGCAACTATCATCCTGTTTTGTGCTTTATTTTCTTTCTTATTCTCTCAGTAAAGAGTTGTACTTTTCTACATGAGTTTTTGTATAATTACCAAACCATTCAGGGCATCCTTCTTGAATACTTTTTACTGTACATCTGTTACTCTTACTGCTCATGAAATGTCTTATTATTTTCACCATGCTCTGCAATGTCCAGAGCAACTGGTAGGAAATTATTTGATTGTGCTATTGACACTATATCTTATTTCAAAATTATTTCCAACCTGATGTTCATTATCCTTTATTTATAGACAAAAATCTCCTAGGACACCTGTTTAAATTACAATATTCTTCTCTCTTTGAAGATTTAATGAAGCAAAACTATTTCAATATCTGCATAATTTTTGGTACAGTGCTGTATAAATATAAAAGCCTATATGAAGAAGTGTGACTAGAAGATGTGACTGAGAGATACTGGGTAATGACACTGAAATATTCCTTTGAGGTTATTACTCTCAAATAAGAAGTACAAGGTATAAGGCCTAAAACTGAACATCTGAGCCAAGGTATTTAGCCTGTAGTCAGCTTCTTCAAAATCAATGATACATTAAGATAAATACTATGTGGCATCCATAAAGCCAGAATCCCAGATATACAGATCAAGGATCTTTATACGGTCCTCTATAGGATGTTGTACTTCCTCTGGGATCCTTCTGGGTGAAGAGGTGAGTGAAAGGAGGAAGATAGAAAGCAGGCACATAGGCAAAATCCCTTGGACATTAATAGACATAGTAGGGAACTAACAATGATCAAAAGAATCAAAAACTGAGCACTGATCTTCCGGAAGAAGCTTACCAAGTGGGAGTTGGAAATAAAGGTGGTGGGTCATGGAAAAAAAATGGTAGAGGTAAACAGACACTCTAGTAGAGGGTGTGGTACTGGAATACTTTATGCATAAAATCCTACCTTTGAGAGTTTTGCAAATCACAGTGTCTTCAATAAAATAAAATAAAATAAAAAGCAAGTTCTGTGTATTCTGATCTCTATAATATCTCCTTTGAACAGGACTGCTACATGATATATTTGTAAACTTATAGCAAAATTGTTCTTGGAGTCTTCCCAAACTCTATGAATTGAAATAAATTATTATTATACCAATATTAATACATACATTTTTCCCTAAAATTGTTGTTGCTGTCTGTGCTGTTCCAGAACATAAGGCTCGTGAAAGACTGTCTGCCTTTACTTAACCTTCTCCTCCAGCCTATGTTCCATTATATTACGAAGGAGAAAGATAAACCAATCCCAATCCATCTATCCCAATTCTATTCACAGCAAAGCAATAACAATTATCTCCGTCTTTACATTTTCTCCCATCTCTTGCTATTTCTTGTACAGTAATGAATTGTAACAGCTACTTCTTGCTGACTTCTCTCCCATATAATTAATGTCCTAAGATATTCTATTTACTGGTGAAGCAGTTTGAATCAAGAAGTGATTACTTTTAGAGTAAACAGAGCTGCTAAACCCTTTCCACAAACAAAGCTGACAGCAGTTTTATTTTTAAAATGATCAAATTGAAATCCCCAAAAGCTTCAAGTTTGGTATTTCTTATTATGTGTATGCAGGTATTTGGAATGCGTGAAAAGTATATTAATAGGACAACGCATAGATCAAAAGGAGTGGATTCATAGGGGGAAGGAATAATGATGTCACAAGTTTGTATACTTGCCTGACCTAATCATAAACCTTCATAATAGGTGAAAATAACAGAGAAGCTGTTTGTTAAGTGCATAGATTAAAGTGTTAAAAAACATAGACATTAGATATTAAGGTGTGTAAATTGGGGGGCAAAACTGTTGTCTAGAATAAAAATTCTGGTGATAAATGGAAAGAAAAAAAAGGAAAGGCTTTTGTTTTAAATGTTGCAGAGTACATTTTACAATTAGGTTTTTACAATGATTTTTGTGTTTTATCAATTTTTCCAGTTGTTTTAGGGAAGACTTAAGGATACATTAACTTGAGTTATCAATTTATTAATGTATATATATTAACTGAGTGACTGGTTTATTAGACTGATTGCCTTCATATTTTTAAGTTTAGCAGTGACCACTACTAAGCAATATACTATGATAATCTCAACTGTTCACCTAATCTATTCCCATGGCTTCAACATAGATACCTGAGTACATGCTATCTTTCTCATATTTGTGGTCTTTGCCTCAAGACGTTTTTTAATATAATTATGAGAATTTCTCCTTTCTTGCAAAATTCTTGTGGTGTCAACTTGTCCAAACTGAAAAAAGTAATTTTAGTTTTGTTTTTTCTTTTCTTTATCATATATCTAATTTCTATTGATTCTTTAATATAGTTCCTCCAACTCCAACAATCTCTCTATCAAAATTCATCTTTTTATTACCTCAAATGTTGGTATGAATCTGACCTTCTAACTGGCCTTGATGTCACTATCCATTGCCCTCCTCACTTCATAGAATGCCTCATTGATAATTTAATCTTAAATCTTCTTTAGTCAAGCATTAGAACTGGTGACATTCTAAAAATATAGAGATCACTGGAGGTAGAGCATTTAGGGAAGTTAAGGAAGAGATGGATTTTAAAGAATGAATAGAGAGACTAAATAACCAGAGCAAAGGTTAGAAACTATTAGAAAATAAGTAAAAGGGAAGACCATCTAGAAAGCCATGGATGGCAAACTCAATCACATGCATTGGATTCTTTCCAAGTTTCCTGTCTGCCCAGACTTAACACAAATTCAACTCATTTACAACTCCCTGACAGACATGCTCTTTTGCAAGGACAGAGAAATGGTTTGACAGCTTGGCTTTTGTGAATGCCATCATTGCCCCCACATATGACCTTGTCATATTTGCATATTGCTTCACGGAGGATCTGAACTTTTCTAAACTATTTTCTGTGCACACGTTACACCCGTCTAATCATGCTTCCCAAGGCAAAATCTCACCCTTTCAGTATTTTTTTCTTTTAAAGCCTCCCTCCTCCAAATTTTATTCATTTTTCTTTATGAAATTTTACCCAAGACTAAAATATCCTGTCACATATCTACACTTCATTCTGTCTTCAGCACTCATCACACTCTCTTTGTGAGCTATTTATATTAGTAGTTATCTTTTAACAAGTTATACCATATAATTTAACAAAAAATATTAAAACACCACAGTTCACTAGCCTTTCCAAAAATTTAAATGAAAGATTAAGTTCCATATCATCTGCTCTATATACTGCTGGAAACAAGTAGTTCTCAAAACATTTCCTTAAAGCAAAAGGTGAGTTAATAAAATAATTGAGAATTAAAGAATTTATCATGCAACTACACATACATGTAGAATATACTAACTTTATTGATGTTGAATAACATTGGGTTGTCTTTGCCCCTCTCAAGGAGTTTAGGTTTATTGAACTACTCCCACAACAGTGCCCTTGAGGCATGCCCAATTCAATCAATCACCAATAATCCTATATTGCTTTTCTCTTTCCTTTATGTCATTTGCATGGTTTGTTTAGCAATGTCCTTTTTGTATAAACACAGGAAAATAGTTGATGCTATGCCTTTGTAAGATGGGAATTAATTGACTCCAAATAATATTTACTTCTGAGCACCCATATTTACCTGACTTAAGCCTCAATTGCCCTTACTTCCTAGCACTCCAAGAACAGGGTGCTAATGAGGGACTAGATGGGTCCAGGACAAGCTGTAAGCTACCCTGGCATCGAAAGGGTACAAGCTAAGCACCATAAGTATAATAAGTTAAGAGCATGGCCATGGAACAAACTCTATCATAACCAAAAAGGAAGAAACTGAATAAGGAACCTGCTGAGACTAACTAGGAGAGACTAACCTGGCCTAAGAACTGTAGTCTGGGATATATAGTGAGATGATCCCAGGAAGAGCCAACCTTTAAGTTAAATATATCTCTTACTGTGTTCATACAAAATTGATAGAAATATTATAAGAAGTAAATTTACTATGATTGGTTAAATGGATTACTAGCTGAGGAAAGAAGAAAACAATACACCCAAAATGAAATCTCACCCTTGAGTGGACCTCCTAGTAATCTAGAGTGCTGAACCCTCAAATGAGATTTTGTCCTTGAATTAATCCCCTAGAACTTCCCCTGAAGGAGTGACTTTATCTCTGTTTGCTGTTGTGACAATGTTCAACCCCACCTATGTGTACCCCTGCCCTTCATGATTGCTACATAAAAAAGGTAAAGGTAAAGGCCCTCCCGTTGATCGTCGATTTGCTCGAGCGGGCCCAGTAACATCTCCATTGGAGACTTTGTTGTTACTGTGTCTGGCATATCGAATACTCTCGGTAGCTTGCCGGGCTCTCCGAGAGGGGCGGAGGAATCGAACTCGGGTCGGCCATGTTGGCCGCGTGTAAGGCGAACGCCCTACCCGCTGTGCTATCACTCCAGCCAATTGCTACATAACTATGCATTAAGGAGTAAGATGGAATGGGGCGGAGGAGGGGGATGATGAAGATAAGGACTAGAGGAGGATTTTGAGATCTACAAGGAAACTAGGATGATGGAACTATGACTGGAGTACAACCAAAACTACGACTATGATTGTGCTGTAAGGGGAGAGATTGGACTATGCTGGAGAGGAGAGAGAAATGAACTGACTGCCTTGACTACCAACCATTCTGGCACCCTGTTTCTTTGTTCCCTGGCTCTTCACCCATCCATTGCCACTGACCACTCAAGTCTTATATGCCACCAAGTTTTTCTTGAAACTCACATATTAAATCTTCCTTTTTTCCTGGCTTATTATCACTTATTAGTTACTGAATATAAAGAACTTTGTTTTGTCTTAGTTTTGAATAATTTTCTATCATTTACTCATTTAAGAGTATAGATAAAATGGGACTGGACCAATAGTATCACAGTGGGAAGGGAGCTTACCTTGCATACCATGGCCCTGGGTTCTTTATCTAACAACAGATGTTATTTATCCCTTAAGCCCTGCTAGGAGAGATCTCTGGGCATAAATAAACCCTGAACACATCCAGGTGTGACCCCAAAACAAAGCAAAAAATGAGTGGATCCAAACTAAGGGCAAAACTGATTAAAGTTAAAATATATGACACACTGTCTCAAGCTGAGGAGAAGGTAGCTGGAATAGAGAAAGGATCACTAAGTCAATGATGGTTGGAGGAATCATTTGGGATGGGAGATGAGTGCTGAAAGTAGATAAAGGACCAAATGTGATAGCCTTTCATATCTATATTGCAAACCATAATGCACAAAAGTAGAGAAAGAGTATGGGAGAAATTGTCTGCCATAGAGGCTGGGGGATGGTTGCCAAGGGGGGGTTATACCGGGGACATTGATGGTAGAGAATGTGCACTGGTGGAGGATGGGTGTTCGATCATTGTATGACTGCAATTCAAACATGAAAGCTTTGTAGCTATATCACACAGTGATTCAATTAAAAAAAATGGCAAAGCCACTAAGAATACACAATAAAAAAGAATAATATTTTTATTAAAATTCATAAGAATTTTTCTACAGTTTATTCAAAAACAGTGTCTTAAAAATGGAATCGCCACATACAAAAGGGTGAAACTGGATCCTTATCATATAGCACACTCAAACACATTCGAATAGGTTAAATATTTTATTGTAAAATCTGAAATTGTGAAAGTTAAAAAATGATAGGGGAAGTCGTCTTTGGCATTTTTCTTAGCCATTTTGGGGCTATGATACCAAAATCATAAGCAACATACAAAATACCAAAAGGTAGACTTAATTAAAACAAAATGTTGATGCTACAAAAAGTAAATTGTTGCAAGTAACTCAAGGGTTACAGATTTAAACAACGTTATGCTTAAACTCCTTCTTCGATGGTCCACCAACCTCAGACACCTAGGTAAGTACCTGGCTTGGGTCAGGCCTGATAGTCTTCTATAACCACCTATATGGCATGAATGCTCACAGCCCACCAGCTCATGTGGCAGCCTTCAAGCTGCACCTGAAACGAAATCCACTTGTTCTGCACTGTGTGGGTGATGATCCCTGAGACCTGATTTCTTAGGGACTCCTGGACTTAGAGTGAAAAGTTGCTCTTGAATGAAATGAAAGTTAGTCCTAAGCTCAGGATTTAAAAATCCAGTTTTTCCTATAAACAAAATAATAAAGGAATAGATCATATAAAATGGAATATTACTCATTTATTTGAAAGAAAGGAATCCAGTCATTTGAAACCACATAAGTAAGCAGTCACAGAAAGACAAATTGCATATTCTCATATTTGGAATAAAAAAATATACTCACACAATAAAATGGTGGTTACTAGGAATTGATGGCTGTTGAAAATGGAATCATATTGGTAAAACTTTCAAATATAAGATAGCTAAGTTCTAGACATCTTGGTGTAGTTACTGAAAGAATAATTGTTGTATGCTTGAAATTTTCTAACAACTTTCACAAAAAGTTAACTATTTGATGTGATGAGTCAGTTAATTAGATTGATTGGGATAATAATTTCTCAATTTATACAGGATAGTGGGTAAGGTGTTTGCCTTGCATATGGCTGACCTGGGTTCCATTCTTCCGTCCCTTTTGGAATACAAGCTACCAAAAGTATTCTGCGTGCACGGCAGAGCCTGGCAAGCTCCTCGTGGTGTATTCAATATGCCAGAAACAGTAACAGCAAGTCTAACAATGAAGACATTACTGGTGCCTGCTCGAACAAACCGATGAACAACTGGAGGACAGTGCTACATTGTTACAGTGCTACAGGATATGAAAATATAAAATTTTCTAAGTAAAATATATGCAATTTTGCTTATCAATCATAGCATAATACCACTTGGAAAACTTAATGCCCTAACATAATTACTTCCAAAAAGTATCATTTGAGGCCCAATTTTATAAAAATGGGATAAGTGAGTTGCTAATTAATTTCTATACATATGTAATTTCTCCTCCAACCTTAGAAAGTATCAGGAGACAGGATGAAAAAAAGCCTTGACCTAGACTTTGGGCAGTATCTACAAGTAGAAATAGCAGTTATCAGTGACGGCTGTGACAGGGATTGACATTATCAGAAGAAATACAAGGATCTAAAGAGTCAAAGATAAGATTGTTGGAAGATAAGACATGAAATAGATCTCAGCCTTTTTCTTAGGCTTCCATATGGTGTTGAAGATAGATTTCCTTTGTGTTACTACTCTCGATCTTGGGTCAAAGAAAGCCTACACTCATCATTATGAGTTTTCAGATTGACAATATGGATGTATGTTTGTCTTATTCAGCCTTGTCAAGCTAGGTAATTACCAAATTTGGCAAATACTATTTTTCTAACATTCTCCTTTTTCTTATTTCTACTCTTATCCTGCAGATTTCTGTGGTATTTGGTCATAGATGTAAAAACATAAAAATAAGTACATAGACTTTTTTTTTTGTTTGTTTTTGGGTCACATTCAGCGATGCCCAGGGGTTACTCCTTGCTCTGCACTTAGGAATTACCCCTGGCAGTGCTTGGGGGACCATATGGGATGCTGAAAATCGAACCCAGGTCGTCTGCATGCAAGGCAAATGCCCTACCCACTGTGCTTTCTCTCCAGCCCCAATACATAGTCTTTTTAATTATGGTACAATAAATATTTTGCTAAATATTCTTTTATAGGGGTCATACCCCGCAATTCTGGAATCAGGAGCTATTTCCAATGATGCTTGACTAAGTGGTATAGGCTTTACAGTTTGGTTTCTGGGCCCAGCAGTAGTAATCAAGGGTCTCGGTGAGTACCAGTGGATGGTCTGTCTCAAAGCTGTGCTGGGAATTAAACTCTGAGCGTTGAACATGACTGCCATATGCTCATCTTGGAACTATCATCCAGTTACCTGATAATTATCTTAGCATCTATACATGCCCTTGATAAAGGAAAATAAGTTCAGGAACTAGATTTGTCTCCAAAGATGGGTGCAGTAAACCCATAATATCATCTCATTGGCTTAAAAAGTCCTCATTGTATAATCAAGACAAGAATGTACTGTATTGGATTCCAGAACAGAAAATATTGGTTCAGGTCTCTACTCTGCTACTTGACAGATGTGTGATCTTTATGAGATCATTGAACTTTCCTGATCAGGCCTCATTTTCCTTAACTGTTTTTTGAGAGACAATCCAAGCAAATTTATCTTGATTCCTTCTGTTACAGAAATTCCATTAATCTTCAAAAAATGCTGTAGTGTGATTTCAGGAAGCTTATGTCTGGCCTGGAATTCATAGGAACAATTTAGTGACAATTTATAGCCCTTTTTTTCTATATTCATCATTTGTCTTTAGAATCTCCTCAACGAAATGACATTATTTAATACTGAAATAAATCCACAGTTCTTTATAGTTTGAGTCTAGTTATTGTTTAACTGTTATCTTTTATTCTTAGTTTTCTTTAGCATAGATGCAATGACCTGTTAAATTATTTATTTTTTTCAACTTTAGACTTTAGAACAGTGGTCTTCAACTGCCAGTCCACAAATTCCCAGTCCATAAGTGTAGACCAAGGGACCACTCGGTGGTTATATCTACCTGTCTAGATGAGTATATAGTGAGGTGCTAGCCCACAGCTGTAAAAAGATTGAATAATTCTTAGAGCATGTAACTATACCTATTCTGTGGCATATCCTGGGCCATTCCTGTGAAATAGTTACTCCACTTATCTCATTTAATGTTAACTCTATGAATTATTAAACATGGCCATTAAATTGGCTAGCTAGATATTATTTTTAGTAATGGTATTTATTATTTTATGCATCTTCAAACTATTTTTTCTCTTTCTTGGGTTGCTGCAAGTCATTTATAAATATTTACATATTTAGTTTATTAACTAAAGAATTGGTAAATGGTCTATTAGTAAAAATGGTTGATTTTCATGCTAATAGGCATCTTTGTTTTGTTAGGTGGCTTTTAAATTCCTAAGCAATAGTTTTTGTTTGTGCTTGCCAGTGAAATTAGCTATAATTCTCTATGAAAAACCATAAAATTATGGACCGGGTTTTTACCTGATTTCCTTCATGAAGTCTCATTGAGTATACATACAAAGAACAATTCCAAATGTTCACGCATTGTAGAGATTTTCTTGAGTTCTAAAAAAGAAAGAAGACATTCATTATAAAACATCAAGTTCAAAATAGAAAACATAATTATCACAAGGAATTTTCCTTACCTCTTAAGTATGAAATTTTGTACTATTAATTTTTTAATTAAACAACTACTAACTTTTTCTGAATACAATTTATATACCTTTTAATTCCTACTAAAATTTGGTTTAAATCTATGGTCAAGTTATAGTGCTAATCCATTTGTATATTAAAAGGAATAGTACAACTTCTATAGTACTAAGATCAATTGTACCTATATGTTTATATAATGATGTCTCAAATCAATGCACTAAAAGCACTATACAGAGTAGTACTTTAGGACAGAAAAGGAAAAAAATAATTCTATGATCTTTGGTAAAGAGCAAAAAATAAACATTTCAATGGTGCTAGAATTTGAGCTGACCTTAGAAGTGTTAATGTTCAAAAAGGAATGGAGTAGAAACATAAGCATTTAAGGAATAATACCATCAGAGAACATGACATTGAGAGACAACCTGCTTTTTCCAAGGTATAATAAGTGTGCATGTAAGCCTTGGTAAGTACAATGATGAAAGTGGCATTTTGAAAGATAAGATTGAAGAACTTTCCTTGGGTCAGTATGTTGAAGACTCTCAGCTTTATTTCTTGAGCGCTGGGACACTGTGTTACATTTGAATTAGAAACTAAATGAGAGGTTATCCTTGTCCTAGGAGCTTGAGGGACACAGTGAAGAAAGTGTCCATAAGATTAGAACCTAGTTCTGCTCATTAATTCCTGAAGGCATAAAAATTAGTTCATTACATGTCTGGTTGAGAATAGATCCTAGCATGAAATGGAGATAATTTTTGAAAAGAAAGTATTGTCTAGGTTCATCATATTTAGAAGCTTGATATTTCAGGAGAGATGCAGAAAAGAAACTACAGACTCAAAGATTTGTAAAATAATACTAATAACACTTGTTAGCGGGTAGGGCGTTCGCCTTACAAGTGGCCAACATGGCCGACCTGAGTTCGATTCCTCTGCCCCTCTCGGAGAGCCCGGCAAGCTACCGAGAGTATTCGATATGTCAGACACAGTAACAACAAAGTCTCCAATGGAGACGTTACTGGGCCCGCTCGAGCAAATCGACGATCAACACTTGTTATTTGGCCTGGCCTCAACCCTTGTGCAAATTAATAGCATTTGAAAACATCATGCTTAAGTTATTGGTACTCTCTCCTTCAAAGTTAGTGTTCATTAAATTATAATGAAAAATCAAAATCAAAAACAAATAAAATTTTTTTCAATAATAGATTTTCATTTGTGTGATAGGTTGTTTTTTGAGTGATGGTGATCATTGGAATATGAAGAAGAAAGCAGTAGAATGATATCTCAAATTAATCTACATAAAAGTAGTGAATGAAAGCAAAGGAAGGTGCTAAAATCTTTCCTATTTCGGGTCAGCTTTCAACCTCTTGACTGGACTAATTAAATATTTCTAACTAGAAACATGTAATGCTTTACTTTTATGCTACACAGAAGATCCTGTAAAGCATCAACAATATTTAAGGTTACACAGAGTGTAAAAATCACTGAAAAACACAAATAGCATGGAATAATTATATTTTCCCAGGTCTAAGAGGTAGCGAAGGATCAAAAGTTAATCTTTTTTATTTAATATAACAATCCATGTTACTTTTAAAGCAGTTGTAAAGTAAAAAATGTCAGCAATAAGAAAAAATATAAAGTGATTTGTATTCAAATCAGGACAAGAAAAATTTTAACATCATTGTAGATCCCTTCAATTTCTTATTTTTGCAAAAATAACTCAAGGTCACTATTTTATTCATTTCCTAAACACTTGCTGTGCACATGTTTTGAGCCAAACATTGTGCCAGGATGGTTATGTCTTATTTACTGCATTCTCCACAGTATAGGTGTAGATAAAGATATATATGTCAACATAAAAAAGTAATTTAATGTCACAGCACTATAATATTGGTATGTCCCTCTGTACTACACTTTGAATATTATAGAAAATAGGTCCTGCAGAAACCAGGCAGTATATAGTCTCAAAAATGTCAACATATAAATGGTTAGTGCTAACTTACATTTCTTACTTATTTAAAAAAAATCTTTTAAAAACTTTTTTACTTTCACTGATATCATTTCAATAGACTACTTATGCTGAATGCCAAAATTGATCGCATACAATCCTTTAGTCTTGATAAAAGCAAATGCATTATCAGAACGTTGTGGGACAAAGTTTATTTCAAAAATCTGAAAGCCACAAGAACCTGAAATTGTCACTTACCATTCTACAACTAGAAAAATGATTGCTTTGCTTCTTAATAATAAGATAGCAAAAAAAACCAGTTTTTTATTTGATATTTTCATAACTATAAGGATAACTTAAGAGGAAAGTGAATTAAAATATTTCTTCAAAGAAGCCAAGTTTTGGAGGATTAGAAATAAGATTTAATTGGGGGGCATCGCCACTTACTGGAGAAGGGACCTGAGCTCAAGGAGAGTAGAGAGCTTTCCAATAGGCATGAGAGAACAGTTAAGTGCTAGGAGATAATAGATACAAGGTTTGTCTTGGCAGTAGGAGAAAAGAAGTATTAACTTTCCTGAGGGTTCCTTCAGTCTCCTTGATCAACAGACCAGTAATAATTCCACAACCTGCTAGTATCTAGAGAAGATCTGATTAGAGATTAAATGCCCTAATGAAGACCCCTTCCTTCTACCAGACTCAGCAGTTCTGCAGGTCACATTGATTTCTTTATGGTCATGTCAGGCAAAAAGATATCACCTGCATAGAGAAGAGGCAGACTCACCCTGAAAGACTCGCATCTGAGGTCAGAGAGCAAGCCTTGCTTTCCCGGGTAAGATTAATAGATAAGGGCAAAGTGCTAAACAGTCAGCCAAATCCACAGTCATGAGTCTCAAATAGAGAAAAGTGAAATCAAAGGCCAAGGGACTTGCACTCAAGCAAGTTTAAGAGTAAGAGATGTTTCAGGGCAAGGCAATCTAAATGCGATCTGGAGACACAGGTGCACAGAGACTGAACTCATGGCCTGTGCGATGGCGGCCAAACATTTCAACAAAACTCTAGCTTGTAAAAAGGAGGAAATAACACCAATGCACAAATAAACTCAAGAGAGTCGTAAACATTGAGTGCTTGTTGGAGCTATATAACCCTTTGTAGCAAAGGTACTATCTAGGGATAAGAAAGCAGTAAAAGAGGGAAGACACGTTGAAAACCTAGGAAACACTTAATAATGAAGCTTCTAAAGTCAGGTACAATAACAAATTAAATTTTCCCAATGGCATGAAAAATATCTTCCACTGTGCGGATTCATTATCTTTTTCCAATCTGATTTTCCATAATTTACTCTCAAGACCATTTCATGCCCTGATAATTCATCTAGACACCTAGAGAATGTCTAACCAATGTTCTTCAGAAACAGTTTCCTTCCAATTTCTAATTCTGATATCCAGAAAAGTTCCTTTCCTTTCAGCAAAGCCTTCATTAATTGTACCAGCTGATAATAACTCTCTGATATTTTTCTATTTATTTTTAATAAGTCATTTAGTGATTATTACATTACTCCATAACTTACTCAACTTAATTTTGTACTCTTAAGTAAATAAGCCCTATAAAATTCAAGACAAAGAAATTGTGTATTAAAAAGAACTAAATATTATTTACTTGCAACATATCAGTGTTTTATTTGTGACATATTAGAAAAGCTTGTATCACTTGTCATCATGTTGTTCATCAATTTGCTGGAGCGGGCACCAGTATGGTCTTCATTTATCCCTGTCATGTGGTAGCATAGCCCAATGGCATATTGGGGGCTCTTTCAGGGTCAGGGAAATGAGACCCGTTATTGTTGCTGTTTTTGGCATATCAAATACATCACAGGTAGCTTGTCAGGCTATGCCCTGAGGGTAGGATACTCTTGGTAGCTTGGTGGGCTCTCCAAGAGAGAAAAAGTGCCATTCAACACTAAGTGTGATATATTATAGTGTATTTGAAACCAACCCAAGAAATAAGGAAGAGCAAACTCCTCTAGAATACTTGTTAGAACACTTGTCCTAACCTTTTTCTTCTCCCCAGTAGCCTAAACATAGGAACATTTTGTCCTCCCCACAAAGGTCTAACCCTTCCTTTTCTTAGGTTTGCTGGTAAGAAGGAGTATTTCTATGGGATCATTCCTGGGAGAACTATATTGATTGTTATGGAACTCCCAGTTCTGCTACCCAATCTTTCTTTCAAAAGTTCCTGTTTTGTATTTTTTAATCCCAAATCTTTGTTTCTTGTGGCCTTCCAGACAAGATGGTTGCTTGGATGACACAGGTATGTTATCTTCCAACCTGCCAATTTTTTGTCAATGAACATCCTTTCCACCTATAATTGCATCTGCCAATTTGTTGGTCGTTGAACGACAGTGGAAATGGACCTTTGTAATTACATGTTCATTCCATGGATATTACATAGTTCTTATATGTTGGATAACACTGGGTTGTCTTTGCTGCTCCAGTAGGGAGCTTAAGGTCTATTGATTCACTCCTATAACAGTGCTGCAACTACAACTACAACACTCCTACAACTACAACATTTCTCTTTCTATCTGTCTCTCCAGTATCTGTCTGACTCATCTCTGCAGTCTCTCCTCTGGTCTCTCCATAGTCTGTCCTCTTCCAACTTCCATCTTCTACTTTTAACCTTGGCCTTGTGCTCCTCTAAGTCCTCTGTCTTCTTTCCATGCCGTAGTCTTCTTCTTCAGTCTCTGTCTCTCTTTGTCTGACTCTGTCTAACCATCTGATACATTAGAAGTTAATTAGAAAAGCTATGAAATAAAATTAACTTTAAATTCTACATGAGATGCTATTTTGTGCTTTAATATTCGAATTATTGTGGATGCAAAACAGAATTGTAAATCTTAAGATAGGAATAGTTCCATGATTGGCCTGTTTTCTTATAAATTTGGCACACCTGGTGTTATCAATACAATTCCTTGCTCAGAATATGTGTTCCATAGGCATCAGGAAAAGCTAAGTTGGTTCAATCAGGAGTGTTTTCTTTGATGAGTAACTTGCTGCTTGCCTTTATGGTATATATGCAATCTAATTTGCTACTTATCATTTGAACAGTCTATGTTTAACTGAGAAGTCTCCTCTCATCCCTCAGCTATAGCTTTCAAAACCTAATACTACCTTCAATTATTTTATTCTCCGAGCAATAGCACAGCGGGTAGGACATTTGCTTTGTACACGGTTGACCTGGGTTCAATTTCTCTGCCCCTCTCAAAGAGCCCGGCAAGCTACTGAGAGTATCCCACCTGCACGGCAAAGCTTGGCAAGCTCCCCATGATGTATTCAATATGCCAAAAACAGTTACAACAAGTCTCATAATTTGTTATGAGCCGTTACTGGTGCCCACTCGAGCAAATTGATGAACAACAGGAGGACAGTGCTACAGTGCTACAGTGCTACAGTGCTACATATATTCAACTTCATGCGCATTACACCGAAACTCTTCAGTGCCACTCTCGAGAATGTCATGTGATTACTGGAGTGGGATGGAATGGGAGTGAAGATAGATGGTCAGCAACTACACCACCTCCACTTCACTGATGACATCATTCTAATAACACTAAATTTTAGCAAAGCAGCACAAACGCTAGCCGACTTCGAACATGAGTGTGGAAAGATCAGACTACAGCTGAATCTCACAAAGACAATGTTTATGAGAAACAGTCTCATTAGTGACATTCCATTTGCTCTCAATGGAATGAACATCTCCTAACGCAGCAGATACGTGTACCTAGGTCAAGAATGATGAATGACTTGGCACCTGAGTTGCACATGAGGAAGAGAGCGGCTTGGAATGCCTTCAAGAGCATCAAAGAAATAGCTAAGAGGATGAAGAACCACTGGCTCTGGGTACATCTCTTCAATTCCACTGTTCTTCCTGCATCAACATATGCCTCAGAGACCTGTGCCCTACAAAAACAGGATGAGAATGCTATTTGGATCTCCCAAAAAGGAATCGAAAGAGCTATGCTTGGAGTATCACACTTCACTCAAATGAGAGAAAGAATCCAGAGTTCTGACCTCTGTCGACGATCAAGAATCAGGGACGCTGTCTTATTTGCCAAGGCATCGAAAATCAGATGGACTGGACATATAAAGAGATTTGGAGATGACCGCTGGACTAGAGTCATTACCGACTGGATTCCACGGGATGTCAAAAGATCACATGACCCCCCACCTACGAGATGGTCAGACTTCTTCATCAAGACCCTGAATGATCGGTTTGAGGTTCTTCATGTTCCTAGAATGATCAGATGCCATTGGGCTACACTAGGATGTGACAGGGATGAATGGAGACATTACTGGCACCCACTCGAGCAGATTGATGATTAACAGGATGTCAAGTGATCAGGTGATCATGACCATTAATATGATTAAACCTCAATCCTGTCTTACTCTCCACACAACACTGAGTCTGGTACACACTTTCTGTCCTGAGTAGAGGGTCAAGAATACAGATATGTCTGTGAAAAGTGATTTCTGGTTAAGTCTGGGGCTGAAAAGTATCTGAAAGACTCCATGTTCTGATTACGTGTTGTGGCATAGGACCAACGGATGCCATTACATCTACATCACTAATCAATTAAAAATAATAGCAGAGCCTTGCATTTTCTTCATGTTCTACTTCTGAAATGTCAATAATGTAGGAGGCATATGCTCAGAGAAATTCCATGTAGGATAACTACTAAAGGGTAAATTTGGAGCACTGCACTGCACAGCACTGTCCTCCTGATGTTTATTGATTTGCTCGAGCAGGCACCAGTAACATCTCCATTGTGAGACTTGTTGTTACTGTGTTTGGCATATTGAATACGGGTAGCTTGCCAGGCTTTGCCGTGCTGGCAAGATACTCTTGGTACCTTGCAGGGACTGTCTCTGAAAGGGACAGAGGAATCAAATTTGAGTCAGAAGGGCCAGCCACATGCAAGGCAAATGCCCTACTGCTGTACTATCACTCCAACCCGAATTTGGAGCAAAAATCTTCAGTACTGGAGTATTGTTACATATAATGCTAGAATATGCAATTAGCATTTTACTAGTAAATAACATGCTGGTTGATTTTTATATTTCAAATACCATTATAATCATGTTACTGAAAATCTATTGTTAAACTGGATTTGGAATTGGTAGAGTTGAGAGGCAATTCTCCACTTCCCACTTTATATTAAACATTATCAAAATATTTAAGTAAAATACATAAGCTATATAGTATATGAAGCCATATACATGTATATGAGATAGTAAAAGAAATTACGAATAGCTACCCTACCTACCAAAACATCACTTAATCACTTAACTTCCTGTTAGTCGTCTATTTGCTCGAGCGGGCACCAGTAACGTCTCCATTTGTCCCTGTCGCATGCTAGTGTAGCCCAATGGCATCTATTCGCTCTGGGAACATGAAGAGCCTCAAACCGATCGTTCATGATCTTGATGAAGTCTGACCATCTGGTAGGTGGGCAGCCACGCGGTCTTTTGACATCCTATGGGATACAGTCGGTAACAGCTCTAGTCCACCAGTCGTCTTTAAATCTCATTATGTGACCAGCCCATCTGATTTTTGACACCTTGGCAAACGAGACAGCATCCCTGATTCTTGATCGTCGACGGATGTCGGAACTCCGAATTCTTTCTCTCATTTGAGTGAAACGTGATATTCCAAGCATAGCTCTTTCTATTCTTCTTTGGGAGACCTGAATAGCGTTCTCATCCTGTTTCGGTAGGGCCCAGGTCTCTGAGGCATATGTTAATGCAGGAAGAACAGTGGAATCAAAGAGATGTGCCCGGAGTCAGAGGTTCTTCGTCCTCTTAGCTATTTCTTCGACGTTCTTGAAGGCATTCCAAGCCGTTCTCTTCCTCCTGCACAGCTCGGGTGCCAGGTCATTTGTCATGTTGACTTCTCGACCTAGGTACACATAGCTGTTGCATTCGGAGATGGTCGTTCCGTTGAGAGCGAATGGAGCATCAGGAATGAGGCTGTTTCTCATAAACATTGTCTTCATAAGATTCAACTGTAGTCCTACCTTTCCACACTCACGATCAAAGTCGACCAGCATTTGTGCCGCTTGGCTGATGTTTGGTGTTATTAAAACAATGTCATCAGCAAAGCGGAGGTGGTTTAGTTGCCGACCATCTATCTTGACTCCTATTCCTTCCCATTCCAGTCGTCACATGATGTTCTCGAGGGTGGCACTGAAGAGTTTCGGTGAAATCGTATCACCCTGCCGAACCCCTCTCTTGACATCAACAATCACTTCTTTGTAGAATGGTGAGATCCTGGTAGTGAATCCGCAATACAGCTCACGGAGGATCCTGATGTATTGGGCTTGAGTGCCCTGATTGGCTAGGGCTTCAATGACCACTTCTGTCTCAACAGAATCAAAGGCCTCCTTTAAATCAATAAACGTTAAACAGAGCGGCATCTTGAACTCCCGAGAAACCTCAATGAGCTTGGTTATCGTGTGGATATGGTCAATGGTGCTGAATCCTTTTCAGAACCCGGCTTGCTCGCATGGTTGTCCTTCATCTAGTGTTCTGCCAATCCTATTTAGGATGACTCGAGTGAACAACTTGTAGATGACAGACAATAGGCAGGTCGGGCGATAGTTGCCAATGTCATGGATGTCTCCCTTCTTGAACAGTAGTACGGTCCTGCTGGTTTTCCATTGGGATGGAACCTTGCATTCAGACAGGTAGCGAGTGAAGAGCCGAGCTAGTGTATTGATGAATACTGATGGCAGGTTCTTCAGGTGTTCAGGTCTGACCTTGTCTGGGCCGGGTGCTGTTTGTTTCTTTACTGACAAAATGGCGTGTTGGATTTCGGAAGGGAGAACATTGGGAACGACATATCTATCCTGTGGAATTTGGTAGGTCGGCAAGTGGACATGGCTATCAAAAAGATTTGAATAGAAGTCATGGATAATCTTCTCCATTGCCGTTCTGGAGGATGTGATGGATCCATCAGGACGTTGGAGGGCAGTCATCTTGGTCTTGTAGCTGGCGAAGGACAGGCGGGCGTAACGAATACTTTTCCCAGCTTCTGCCGCATCTACCAGCACTTCTGCTCTTCTCTCTTTGAGGTCTTCCTTGATTGCATCTCTGCACTGCTTTGCGAGCTCGGACATTAGCTTGCGGTTGCCTGAGGCATGAGCCAAACCACGCTGGCGAATGAGCTCAAGAGTTTTCGAAGACAGGCGTTTTTTTTTTTTTTGTGGCTATCTCTCTCTTGGCGTTCCTCACACAATCATGGAGGTGCTGAACCAGTCGATCGTATTCCTCGTCAATGTTGTCAACAATGGCATCTTCCCATGTTGCCACAATAGTGCCAAAGAGCTCCCAGTTGGTGGTTTTTCTGGGAGTTCTCTCTTTAAACTTACCAAAACATACTTTTCAAATTTAATTGAAAATTATTAAATTCCAATTTTAAACTGAAATGATTACCAAAAACACTTAGATATTTCATTTTTTAATGATTTAATTTGTGGGGCAGAAATATAGGACAGAAATTAGGTTGCTTGCATTACATGATAGTCAATCCCTGTTCAATTTCATGCACCACTTATGATTCCCAGAGCACCAGGACCACTAGGAGTGAACCCTAAGCCCAAACACTAAGTCCTCAGCACTGCCAGATATGGCCCCAAATCCAAACCAAAACACCCAAATCCACAAAAATACAAATTGTTTAATTTCTATATGTTATACATGCAAAATAAAACAGCCCACTGTTTATCAGTATACATATATTATTTAATGAGTGTGAACTTTTAAATATAATGAATATTAGATTTAGATTAACAAATGGAGATATTCAAGAAAATTGTCAAAGTATGTGATTATACTAGGAGCATGAGAACATAAGTGCTCAGGACTAGAAATATCTTCCACTGGAAGACAGTCATTATATAAAAATAATAATGTTGAAAGATTATAGAGAAATACAATTCTTGTTTAAACATCCAATATGCATAAAATAAAAAAAGTAGATTCCATTTTTACGTGAATTATATGCTTACCCTTCGTTCTTCACTCTATAATCAGTGCTACACTAACTCAACTCTGAACACAGTTGGAAAATCTGACATAGTCATGGTAGGTTTTTAGGTAATATTTAGGATTTTGTTTTAAAAATCCATTGGTTTTGGCTTTCTCCAAATATTTCTTATCTAAAGATGCTATAATTGACAAACAATCATCAATCTATGGAGTAGACACAACTGTGAAGTGGGTGCTGATTGGGGATCTCTCTTTGTCGAGAATTGGCAATGAGGCCCCTGATTTAGAGATTAAATTTATGGAGCTTAATCTAACAGAGTTGCCATAAAAACTCAAGACTTAATATTTTACTTAACGGTGTGAAAGAATAGAATATACTATCTCCAGGCCACTTCAGAAGCCTTTTTGTTTTCTGTTATTATTAAAGTGTTGCAGAGCACAGCTGTCTGAATGAGCAGCTACAAGCAGATTGTTTACAATCAGAAGTTACACTCTCCATTTTTCGTGGAGAGGTGATGGTAAAAGAGAACCTCTCAACTACTACTTACAGGGAAGAGTGTTGTAAAAGAGGACTCTCTTAGATTTAGGAAATATGGTTCAAATGCCTAATGGAGAAGAATGTAGCGAGGGAATTTAACTTCTAAAGTAATCTCCAGAGTGTCATGGTCTACTAACATAGAATGGCTGACACTAGATTTTCACCTGCAGATTTCTAAAGACATGACTTCTCTAGAATGATTCCAAGAGGAATACAAGTAGAGAACCATTACATAGTTATCCTTGAAACCAAACCCTCACAGAACTTTATATGAAGAAAAATGGAACGTAGAGGAAACAAGCTTGAATGAGAGTAAAGCATGCTATGACTGCCCTCTTGATAGGTTTTCATGCTGACACAGTGAGGCTTTGCTTAATTCCAAAGTGCATGCAGGACCCCACATTTGCATGGCTATAGCCATAGGCAGAAAAGCTATTGACAGAACCAGCTCTGGCTGGAAGAAGACATAGAGAAGCCCTCTTCCACGCTGAGATAATTAAAAGGCAAATTGCACAGAGGAATCTACCTGATTATCCCTTCCAGCATCTAAACTAGGTAAACGCTCATTCCTGAAAGAGAAGCTAATAGGCATCCCATATCAAGACTAGATCCCAGTCCATAGATAGACCTGTAGCAAGAGTTATAGGTAATGGTAATCAATGTCTTCTTTAGCTCCATTGAGTCAAATCTTTGGGCCCTGAGGTAACTAAAGATGAATTTTAAATTATATCAGAGTTTGGGCCTTCTAACTAGTATGAATTTTAATATTTGAAGGTAAAGGTAAAGGTAAAGGCCCTCCCGTTGATCGTCGATTTGCTCGAGCGGGCCCAGTAACGTCTCCATTGGAGACTTTGTTGTTACTGTGTCTGGCATATCGAATACTCTCGGCAGCTTGCCGGGCTCTCCGAGAGGGGTGGAGGAATCGAACTCGGGTCGGCCATGTTGGCCGCTTGTAAGGCAAATACCCTACCGCTGTGCTATCGCTCCAGCCCAATATTTGAAAGGGATCAAAAAAATTTGAACAAAGTGGCATGTGATTTGCCTGAAATGTTGATAAGGGATTAGAAGCAGAGGAACAGGATCGAAAGTGATGACTAGAGAAAAATGGCATTTCAGATTTACTCACAACTAAATTGAGGTTTCTTTATAAGCTGGTTACATCAGGTCCGCCAACACTACAAAAGAAATAGAAAAGTATAGATGCTGTGTAGTTATGATTCAGAGTCAGTTACAGGAGAAGGAACAAGAAAGATCTGGAAGTCTAATTGAGATGAACTGGGTGGACATTAGTTCTACAGATTAAGTATATGAAGCTTTAACCATCAAAATTAGGTGTGTAGCTTGATACAGAATTATACTCAGCCTCATTTTGTTTCTGAGTACCTCTTTCAGCAAAATGGGTGACAGTTCAGTTCTAGTAATCTCTGATACGCCCCACCCTTAGCATTCCTATGGGTATCACTAAGAAGGGTTGTAATGTCTTTTATGTAGGAACCACAGCAGGTGTGGATGAAACTGATCTACTACAGGTTCAATGCAAGGAATATACATGAAGTTTTTGTAAAAGAGGAACAGATGATGTATGTTTCTCTATTGGTCTTAGTGGTTCTATACTCCAACCACATGACAGATAAGACAGAATTCTGAAAAGTTTCTGAATTGCTTTGGGATAAAAAATAGAAGATATCAGATACCAGAAACCAGAATTTTAAGCCTTACTTAACTGGATGGAGAAGCATTCAGACAACCTGTTCACCTATCATCCCAAGTACTCATTCAAATAGCCAACTCTACACTTTGTTTCTCTGACAATAGTCTCTTCTTAGGCCCACAAACCTACAGATCTTAATGTATTATGAGGATATCAGCTGCATATTTACTATTAACATTGCAGTTTACTATTAACAAAAAAAGTCCCTTTTTTATTTGTGGATGAAGTCCAAACTATCTCAGACATCCTGGTGGTGCTGGGTTGAAGATATGAATGTACCTTATACCTTGTACAATCTCGAGCCTAAAAACGTTTCCTGCCAACTTTTCCTCTATCTCAAGCATAATTTGAATGAGCTCAATACTCACACAGTTGTCATTTATTGAGATTGCCCGAGTAATCCAAAACCCTCATTTTTTCTCCTGTGGGGTGTCACACTGGCGGTTCTCTGTCAACCAAGAGATACTGTGGATCCAATTCAGGCTCTCACTCAAGCTATGCATGTCCTTTATCACCTAAGTTATCTTCCCGTCCTCTCCAACCTCTCTAGGAAAAGAGTATTCAATGCAAAAATCATAAAGGGATTAGAGAAGACAATGGGAGACTCTTTAAAACAGAGTGTGTCAAACTCTTTGAGTCATCGGTAACACTAGCATTTATTTTCTATTGATTGTGAATTGTACAATATAAAATAAAAAGACAAAATATTGAAAAACAATTCTCTGGCTAATACTTTCACATATTTGTAAAATGTCCCAGCTTCATATTGTTTGGACGAATACTCTCTCCTATTACCATAGGAAAATAGTTTTCAAGAGTTCACTTGTTTTATTTTTAGCAGAAGAAACACCTCACTGGTCCTTATTTCTGTCACAAGATTGTTTTGTGGGTCAAATGCAAGAATGTAGCTGAAAGTACATTGTAAACCATAAGCAGGTTACATATATTATTATCTACTATAGTGTGAAGGTGAAATTGCTTATAATATGTTTTTATTTTATAATTGTTCATATGTTCTTCACAGGTATTTCATACTCTGAGGGCAAAAGAAATGAGAGAAGGATATTATCTTGTTTTTAGACAGGTGCTTAACTCAGTCCTTGGATGTTCCTCTACAACCAAATAAAGTATTTAAGGAACTGAACAGTCTGCTGTTGCTGAAATTCGCCCTGCTCTCTGTTCTTTAAAGGAACTAATATTAATTCAACCTTCAAGGATGAATGACCAAAATCTTTAGGATCTACTTCTTTGTGAGATGGGCATATAAACACAATAATGAGGATGAAAGGGACTACTCAAGGTAAGACAAGGCAAATTTGGGGTATTATTGAGATAAATGGCTGAACAAGATTCTGTTACACCAAGATTAAATCACAAAACTCAGCACAATTATCTCTTCGATGTGGAGCTTGAAATAAAATTATTCAACTTTTATGAAAAACAAAATCCCATAACAAATGTACTCACATGTTGTTTTCCCTCTATGTGATGGTCATTGATTTAGTGCATCCTTTGGAAAAAAAGATCATGAACACGTGGGTATTGAAAGTTCAAGTATTTAGTTGGCTAGATATGGCGTATTTATTTTTATCTATTTACTTATATGAAATCAATTCATCCACTTCAAAGGATTGCCACAAGTTTCTATTTTTCTGGTACATTTGAGTTTTTCTTTCTTCTTTAATTTTGAGTTAATTAATCATAATTGTTCATGTGAAAAGGTTATTATCATATTAAGTTTATAATGTTGATATACAAATTTACTGCACACCTCCACTGCCAAACTAGTCACAGTTCTTCTCCCCTGTTGCTATGTCATCTCTTGTACAGAAGTCTTCTTGTTGATTGATAATTGTGATTTTGGAGCATGCTGTTACCTTTCTTAGTCACCAACTTGTGCTACAGACCCTCCACCTATAAGCCCTGTTCCCTCCAGTATAATTTCATCTTGCTTCACCCACACTCACTCTATCTAAACTACCATTCTTGGGTTTGTAGCCCAGTGTCCAAGGTTTATCCCAAATTAATTTGTTCATCCCTTGATCTGTTTCTCTAACTACAGAAATGAGTGTGATTATCCTGTATTTGTTTTTCTGTCTCTGGCTTATTTCACCTCAGTTCCATCCAAGTTGCCTGCAGGTACTGCCAGGAGTTCTCCTTGAGCACAGAGCCAGGAATAATCCCTGAGCGCAGCTGGGTGTATCCATTCTCTACCCCAAATAATGAGAATGAAATTATGTCTAAATTTCATATTTCCCTCATCTTATAATTTTTCTATATTTCAACTTTTCTACATTGGGACAAATATTTAAATTGGTGAGATTTTGTAATATCTCTTGAATAGAGGGAAACTAGATCCTAACATGTTATGAGCCTCCCTTGTTAGCTGTCGTCTGTGGTAACATCATAAACTAATCACAATCTCAAACTTTCAGTGAACAAACCAAGAGAGCTATTTGAAGAAACAATATGAACTTCAACAGTTGAACATAGTTTTGACAAGATAAACAAAGTCCCAGCTTTGAAACTTATGGACCAGCTATGCACAGTTTAGTTAAAAATATTGGAGGTAAACATAAAGAACTTTCTGTTTTTTTTAATGAGACTTGCATCACAGTGTATTAAAAATGAAACATACTGTAAGCACTCTTGATCACTTGTCACTTGTCCCGTTGTTCATTGATTTGCTCAAGTGGGTGCCAGTAATGCTCCATTTGTCCCTGTCATGTAATAGTGTAGCCCAGTGGCATATGGGAGGTTCTTTCAGGGTCAGGGGAATGAGACCTGTTTTTTTTTTTTACTGTTTTTGGCATATTGAATATGTCACGGGTAGCTCGCCAGGCTCTACCGTGAGGGCGGGATACACTCAGTAGCTTGCCGGGCTCTCCAAGAGGGAATAAGCACACTTAGTAACATCTAAAATGGTACAAAAGAAAAACAAAGACGTTGATGACACTGAATAGGAAAAAATAGTATCTTATGATAATATCTTAGCAAATTTTTTATTATATATATATTTTATATGTATTTACAAGATACATATATGTGTGAGGTATAAATATATTTCTACATACATGTAGGAGGCTGAACTAATACCCATATGTTTATATATAAAAATATTATGTAGATATATATAATAAAAAGTTTTATATAAATCCAAAGTTTACTGTGCATGTTTATATAAAAACCAGAACATATTGAAATTTGGTTAAACTATTAGGCATAAAATTATATCTTAAATCTGAGTAAATAAGATTTATAATTTAATAAATATTAGGTATCTGATGTCAACTTGTTCTTCAAAATTGTCTTAGGTATTCCAGAAACTAATTTACCATGTAACATTTAGAATAAATTTAGAATGGTATAGGATATTTTTGGGAAAAATCATTACAAAATAGTGAGGAAATCAAAATTAAACCATATGTTTTATAAAATAGTTCTGTATTTTTCCATGAAGTTCTTACATTTTCAGGAAAGAATAGTCATAACTATCTTAGATAACATTTTTATTGTAAGTTGTTTAATTTTTAAATACTTTATAATTGCTAAAGATATATAAAGTACATTTATTTTTACATATTGAGTCAGAAAAAACAGTCTTGAACTCTCATTAATTTTAATAGATTATCTTATATTTTCTACATAAATAATTATGCTAGATTTTTCTCGTTCTTTTGTTATTAATATATTATTTTTCTCATATGACAATAGCCACAACTTCTGCTGCTATGAATTGTTAATTCAGATTTAACTTCTGAATTAAAGTTATGATAATAGAAATTTAATTCCTTTTAAAAGTTTTAAAATTCAACATTATTTTCTTTTCATTTTTTGGGATCTTTATTAGGAAAATTATCACTACAAGATATACTTTTATAAATCATGAAATGTCAAATTATTTTTTCAGTTGGAAACTGTGATAACTTCTTTAAACTTCTAAATGTTAAATTACATTGGTTATTTTTAAAGATTTCATATCTCCACACAAAAATGAGAATTTCAGTGTTACTATTTATGACCAGTCTTTTTCAAATTTTAGATATTTTAGTAAGTATATCATTATTTCTCATTGTTATCTTAAATTTTATTTAAAAATTATGAACTATTTACAAATGATTCTGAGTGGTTTTTATTATACTTATTTGTCCATATGTCTTATTTTGTGATATATGTTCAAGCCATATTCTCATAATTTATTCTTATTATTAAATTCCAGGAATTAATTGTATATAATAAATAAAATTGCTATATTAAATACATATGTAATGATTTTCTTCCATTGAAATTGGACTTTAATTTTATTTTTTTAGCTATAGATATACGAGTACAAGTCCTTAATGTTCCCAAAGTTCAATTTATTAATATTTCTCCTACATATATTCTCTGTATTGAGTCTAAAAAGTTTGCCGAGTTGGATAACAAAGGAGTTCTCCTATGTCCTAAATGCTTCATAGCCTTGAGATTTTCACTTATCTCTATGATTACTTCTGATTCTGTTTTGCATTTGGCACAATGTTTGGTACACTAATTTCTTTTCATGTACTAGTTCAAATTTTGCATATCATGTAATGAAATGACTCTTTTTCTCCACTGAATTGTGTCTGTGCCTTGTAAGACAGTGCATTCCACATATAGCTGTGGGTCTAACTCTAAATTCTCTTTTGATCATTAAAATGTGAACGATCAGGAGCAATTACTATATTACTAAATACAAAACAGGGGTTAGAAGAAATACTTCACGAGCAGGAGTCTATGTCGGAAATTCCCAGCATTCAGAGCACCTTTGGGAAAGATACACAAGCAGTGATCTTGGTCTTACCTCTGAACACAGTTAACTATAACCCTCTTCTGACCCTAAAAGGATATTGTCAATTGTGTTTTAAAATGGTTGTGTCATGTAGCATTCCCAGTAGCAATGCATGATCCAGTTTACTCTGCAACATTCGGTGTTGTCACTTTATTGGATTTTGTCCAAGGTGGTTATAGAAGAATCTCAAAATCTGATTTTAATTTGTATTTCTCTGATGACATAAGATTGGAACATTTTTCTTATGTCTTTCATGCCATCTGCACATCTTCTTTGATAATATATCTATCAAGTTCTTGACCCATTTCCAATTAAGTTGTTTGTTTTCTTATTGAATTTTAAAAGTTATGTTGTTAGGGAAAGGAGAGATAGTATGGTGGTAAGGCACTTGTTAGCTTTGCTAGCAAGTGGCCCAGGTTCTATCCCCAGCACTTCTTATGGAGCCCTGAGTCTTCCAGAAGTGATCCCTGAGCACAGAACCAAGAGTAAGTAAGAAGCACAGCCAGGTGTAACTCCAAAACAACAATAGTATAGTTTCATAAGATACACTGTATTCTTTTTCCTTTTAATAACATTACCTCAAATTTAGCATTTTACTCATCTAAGAATGAAGTAAAAAATAATTTTTCATCTCTGAAAGCAATCACAGGTATTTGGCATAAATTCTTTCTTAAATGTGTTGTAAAATTCATTAGTGAATCCATTTGAAAATGACGATTTCTTTATTGGATAGTTCTCTGCATTGCGGCCGCAGTTATTTATAATTCATTAATAAAAAATTGATCTATGCATATTCTCTATTTCCTTAAGTATACGTTTTAACAAGACTTATAGCACTGCTGTTATCAATTTCACATATACATGGATACATATGTAATGCATATACACATGTGTCAGAAGCTGAACCTGGGCCATGATGCGAAGCACACACACCAGTTTAATAATCATTGACCTTTCACTTTAGCCCTAGCAATTTATACTTAGATATTTATTATATATTGTAAATATGGGTATAATACCCATATAATAAATATAATGAATCTTCCAAGAATATTTTATCAATATGTATTGTTTTTTTTTGGACCTTGAGAGAGCTTGTTTGGAGGTTCTATCAGGGGAGCTCAGATACTCGCATAGCCTCGACCAAAGACTGATCCTTATCTATTTGGTCGTATCTTTGACGGAGTGCACAGTTTTGAGAGGCATAGACATGGAGCAGTGAGGGAGGAAGGGGACACCTGTCTAGCCAGCCAGATCAGTCGAATCAACCCTGGCAATCAATGGGGTGACAGATGTCACAGCCAGATCGCCCTCACATCCAGGAGCGAAAGCACAGCTGGTAGGGCGTTTGACTTGCATGCGGTGGACCCGGGCTTCATTCCTCTATCCCTCTCAGAGAGTCGGGCAAGCTACCAAGAGCATCCCGTCCCCATGGCAGAGTTTGGCAAGCTCCCTGTGGCGTATTCGATATGCCAAAAACAGTAACAACAAGTCTCACAATGGAGACATTACTGGTGCTTGCTCTAGCCAATCAATGAACAACGGCAGGACAGTACTACAGTGCTACAGTACTATTTTTTTTTTAATTTAAAACACTATAAAATATTTTCTGCCTTCAAAATTTGGGGTTAATAGAAAATAAAAATTAAATCCTAGATTATATTTCCATACACCTTATAAACATTTGATTTAATTAGTTTTCTTAAATTTTTATTAATTTCCTATTCTCTATGTGTCAGGAATCAAGATTTATTTCAAGGAATGGCCAATTTATATTTATTATTTATCAATATGATTTCAATACAATTACTTTTTTTAAGTTTTTTAAAAAAATGAATCACTGTGAAATACACAGTTCCAAAGTTGTTCATAATAGGGTTTCAATCATGCAATGTTCCAACACCCTTCCCTTCACCAATGTACATTTACTGTCACCAATATTTCCAGTTTCCCTGTAGTCACAGCCCCCAGCCTGCCTTTGTGGCAGTCACTTTTTATTTTAACCGAAGTTGATTCATTACTTTTATAACCATTAAAATATTCCAATAGGTATTTTTTAAAACTGATTCTTCCAACTTCTATTTTATAGTGTGAAGATCTTCATTATAACTATTTTAATATTTTTAAATATTTTCATGCTACCTATTTCATTTAATGAATTCTTATGTTCTGTATTTTAATATGGTTCTTCTCTGGCTAATGATTTCTTTCAGGTGGAACACTGTTTAGATCTATTGACTAATTCGGTATAGAATCTGAAAAGAGTGGTAGAAATACTGCAGTAGTAGAAGGAAAGTAATCAGAATATTCCTTGGGATCACATAAACACAACATGCATACAAAAATCTACATTCTACCTACAAGTAAATGACAGTGGAGTATAAAGAAGAAATGCAATACAATTATTGTAATGTAGTTCATAGTAAGTTGATACATCGAAAAGAAAATTATACAAAACAAGACTCACTTGGACACAGAGAGATAGTTCAGCGAGTATGTGCCTGCTTACACAGACCAGCCTGAGTTCAATTTCTAAGATCACTTCTGGTACCCCAAGCCATTCAGGAGTGATCCCTGAGTGCAGAGCCTGAAGTAATCCCTGAGCACAGCCAGGTGTGGCCCCCAAATAAAACAAGGAGAAAATAGAACACAAATGTATAAAATATGCACAGAATACAGTGGGGAGGAGAGTACTATTAACAGGCACCATCTTAAAAATGCAAGGATAAGAGGGAGCGAGGCAAAGGCTTTTTTTGCCCACTGTACTATTGCTTGGCCCAGTTTCCTCCAGCCTTAACTAGTGGAGCTAGAAAACTACAAATGTAAGAACTTCACATCAGTATAAAACAGTTGATAAGTATTGGATTGTCTTGCTACGCACTTAAAGTACATATTTGTAGGAGATTTGGAAGTCTTTTGATCCAGGGAATGAGAGTAACCTGAATGCTTTTCTGAGACTGTCCTTTTTTAGTATAATCAAGCACAAAGACATGACAAGAACATTATAATTGTTTTCTTTTACTTGATGATTTCTCAATTTGATATTTGTATTATGTTTCTATCTTTACTTCTGACTTTTACTTCCTTTCTGTGGTGTACATAGATGCCTGTCATATTAATATTCTGAATTTTATCTTTATCACTGTACTTTACTAGAGTTTACCATTTAAACAACAACAAAAAATATAGTCAGAATGGATATTTGGAAAAATTATGTTTCTTTATTTTATGTAAACTAATCTTAAGTTTTACTAGTCACTTTATAAAACATATATATATACATATATATACATATATATATATTTGGACAAACTGGCAAGCTACCGAATGTAACCTGCCCACACGGCAGAGTCTGGCAAACTCCCCGTGGCGTACCCAATATGCCAAATACCAGTAACAATGATGGGTCTCTTTCTCCTAACTCTGAAAGAGCCTTGAATATGGCACTTTTTAAAAAAAATCTCAGGGCTAGGATGAAGGAGACATTACTGGGGCCTATCGTTGAGGCAATCGACGAATAAGAGGATGGTTGTGATCATTATTGTTGTTTATAATATATATATATATATCAGTCTGAGCAAAGTACAGCAGGTAGGGTGATTGCCTTACACATGGCTGACATGAATTTGATCCCTCACATCCTATACAGTCCCTCTAGCATCACCAGAAGTAATTCCTGAGTGCAGAGCCAGAAGTATCCCCTGACCATCACCAGGTGTGGCCCCAAAACTATATTGGTATATATAAATACATTGTATATAAGATACATTTTGTATATTTAACTATAATATATTTGATATATTTAAATGTATACTATTTTGTATATGCAGACTTTATATATGCATATATAAATACATTTTATTAGAAAAACCCATTTTAGAGAACATAAATGAATAGTTCTATGTAGAAAAATAAGTGTCAATGCATATGCCTTCACTCATCTATCCATTCATCTGATCATTTGCTTGACATACTCACCTTCACATGGAAAACACAGTATGTGTGGTACACAAGAAACTGGACGGTCCAGGCTTTTAGACTAAAGATTCATTTTCCATCTACATAATATTTGCTACGCTTGTATTAGGCCCTGAGTTTGATTGCTAGTGCCACAAAACCAAAATAAAGAAAAAATGAGGTAAACTAAAGTCACAAGAGTTTTTTTTAAATTCTAACATGTCTGAACAACAGTGTTCAAAAGCATTTCTGATAATAAAATTATGACCATCCAGTAAATAAAGGTCTTTACTACACCTACAAAGATTAATGTTTTCTCTACATATGTATCCAAAAATGACAGAATAAGCTACACAATCCTATTGTTCTTGTACCACCAATCAAATGAACCAAAGCAAAGTAATAGAAGATACCCGTCTGATGATATTTAAGATCTGATTGATCTTTGCTCACATTCAGCACAGTGGTGTAACTATTAGAGAAGAAAAGTGGCAGTGCTCTCTGGTAGCAGTTTTCACAGCTATGTTCCTTTGAAAGAACCTAAACATTAACCGAAACATTAAGCAGGTGGAACATTTGCCTTGCATGCGGCTGACCCAGGTTCAATGCCGGGCATCCCATATTTCCCCCCAAGTACCACCAAGAGTAATTCCTGAGTGCAGAGCCAGGAGTAGCCCCTGAGTATTTCTGGGTATGACCCAAAAAGCAAAAAAAAAGTATATTATTTTAGGGTATGTATTGGGTATTTTTTTTTACGTATAGGCATAGTGAATATCAAGAACATACAAGATAGAAAATAAGTATATCCCATGTATACTTCATGAAGCACTAGGCAGTAATCAGGAGATCTCATTTAATTTTGGCTATCATTAATTGGGTTGAAGATATTGAGCAATCAAACAGTTTTCTTGGTATTAGTTTCTTCATTTGTAAAATTCTTTCTTTGTATCAATCATAATCTTTTTGTCAGACATAAACAGAGCATAGCAAGCATGTGGGCCTATTCGTAGTCAATGAGTTGAATGAGGTAGGCTTTAGATGGACAGGAATATCAGGAAACTTTAAGGGTAGAGAATTCCTCCTAAAGCAGAAAGATTTTTACTGAAGGCATGCAGGGAGAATCAAATATGAAGATGCAGGGAAGGGAATCATCTCTAGACTGGTTAAGCATTATTCTTGCAAATATTGAGGTAGACAGGTGCAGGAGGAATAAAAGTCAAGGTCCAAGACTAGTGAAAACTAATACCAGAAACTGACTAAAATTGGATCATTATGAGAATCTTTAAAAACATCCACAATGTAGAAATCTATTATTCCAAGAAATTTAAACTAATAGGTGTGAAGTCCCCCTCACGCATGCGGAGCTGTGTAAATTCCTTCACTTGGGGATTACACGTGAAAGGATGTTTGCGGGCTCTCCGAGTGCCTCTCTTTTGCCACTCATGTTTGGTGTTCTCAAGCCGCTTCTCCACCTGGGACGGCTGTTGCCTCGGATGGATGAAGGAAGAGTGAGGGCCAAGCTGGTTGCTGATTAGTTGCCTTTTATTCTATCTCTCATGTCTCCCAGCTCTCCCCAACCCTCTGTGTGTGTGTGTGTGTGTGTGTGTGTGTGTGTGTGTGTGTCTCTTCACATGCAATTCTTTCCTCCCACTGTATCCGTCTCCTCTATCTCTCTCTCCGCTGTTTCTCCCCAATCTCCTGCCCTGTTCTGTCTCTGTGTCTGTCTCTCTTTCCTCTCTCTACCCCCTCAGCAGTCTTCTTCCTCTTCCTCCTTCTCTTGACTTCCCCATAGTCACCTTCTACCTCCTCCTTGAGGCCGCTCTTTTTCTTCTCTCACCACACCTCCCCAACCACACCTCCCACAGGAAGAACGATCAATGTGTTTCTTCCAGTCTTCCTGACCACCTGCAGCCCATGAGAGCAAACAGCCCTTAAGCTATGTTTCTCCTCTCTTTAAACATGTAACTTAATTAACATTTTTAATTCTACTTCCTAATATTTACCATTTTGTATCGACACAGTAATGGATACTTTTTTAGGCTTTTAGGGTGACTCTCTTGAGATCATCTTACCACAGACTCAGATTACAGTGCTCAGGCCCGACTAATCATTCCTAACCCCAGCAAGGTCCATACCTAGTTATTACTTTTGGATCATGACAGAATTTTTCCATAACCAATCTCTTAACTTATAGTTAACATTATGACACTTTAGCCAGACCCATTTTAATGTTAGGGTAGCTAGCTCACCGCTTGCCCTGGGTCCAGTCAGTCCCTCATCAGGATCCTGCTTTTGGGGATCTAGGAGGTAAGGGCAACTGAGGCTTAAGTAGAGAGAGCAATGTCCAGGAGGTAATATTATCTGGAGTTAATCAACTCCCAAATCAAAGGTTTTTTAACTGTCTTCCGGTATCCGTACAAAAAGCAATTGCTCTGAAATGGCTAACCATACAAAGGACAGTAAGGAGAAGAGAAAGGCAATATTTACAAATCAGAGTCTGATCATGAGACAAAGGTAATTGACAAGTGGGGGGGGGGGGGCAATCAACAAAGACAAGCGCACAGTTGCCAGGGAGGAAGGACAGACCAGTATTATCCTACAAATAGGGAATGATTAATTTTCTGAAAAAAATAATATCAGAAAATCAGATTAATAAGGTTGAGGGTATGATCTCAAACATTCCCTACAACAGAATTAGGTCTAGGATGTCTCGGAAGTACAGCTGTCCAGACAGTATCATCTGCAATGTATTGATGCAAGTACCAGTCAAAAAGTGTCTGTGTGAGCTTATTCAATGAGTCCTAATGTTTCTTGAAAAGCAAGAGGAAATTGCAAAGAAAAAGTCTGTTCTGAAAATCAAAAAAGTCACAGAATAGTAGACTTCAGACTTAAGGGCTGAAGTTCAGATTATTTTATCTGGATGAATAAACCAAAGTCCAAAGGGATAACTTGCCCATTTTAACTAGACAGACTGGGAGATCATTAGAGTGGAGATTTTATAAGGGTGAAACAATTCATTTTATAACATACTGAAATTTAAACACATATGCTAGCTTCCAGGAAGAAGAAGTAACACTGCAACAAGTAATGCATTTAAAATGCATGCAAATTCACATTATCTAAAAAAATCAACAGATAATTACAATGCCACTATAGTTCTACTGATCTGCTTTAGTTCAGTGCTGCTGATGCAGAAAGATTTAAAAAAGAGAAGAAAGAAAAAAAACTTTAGAGAAATAGTATTTCATATCTTGTCCTTTGTATCTTGCAATATCCTTGCTGATCAAGTATCTGATCATGAGCAGGTATTGATTTTAGTTCCTTCAGCCATAGTATAATGCTTCATCTTTATCCACAACATTCCAACAGTTTCTAATTTGCAATTATAAAAAATTAAAGCTACACAAAATCATATGCTTTCCCATTCTTATTTAGTAAATTAAAAAGCTAGCTGTAGCTTCGTAATGAAATAAAATTATTGACAATAATGAGCTTCAAGAGAGAAGCAGCACCTTGTTAGCTCAAACATTTTATTCTTTTTCCATTGAGAAGAAGGTGGTTTGGAGACAGCAGCTGGCTCTTATATACTGTTCTATTTTTAAAGTCCCATCTTTTCTGCACGAAGTTCTGTGCTCCTGAGATTCCCTAAACTGGAATTCAAAGTGAAGGAACATGCAGTCTATTCAGAAATAAATCTAATTCCACATCAGAATATCTGTTGTCTTGTCTTCTATCTGCCAGCAACTAATGTTGTTACTTTGAACTAACTTCAGGGAACAAAGTGAACAGAATCCTTTTTCTTCTCTATATGATGAATTCTTAGCCTTTTAAATTTTTTTTCATGAGAAACACATTTAGATTCTTGGAGAGCATTGGGATTGATGGGTTCTTGCTTGGATATGTGCCTCAAACAATTATTGTATTGCATGAACAGAAACTTTATAAATAACTAAAACTATGTATTATTCTTATTACTGCAACTAACTAAAAAAAACTGGATTGGTGCTTATATATTTCGGTAAGCTTAATTAGATGATTGGTTGTGAGTTATAGAATTGAAAAGTACAACATAGTAAAGAGACTTTCTCAAGAAAAGTCAGTGTTCGGTGTTCTCTAAAATGAAAAAAGGACAGAGATTTTCTGTACAAAGTTTCTATATCATTAAAAATGTGAAGAAGAGGGGCTGGAGTTATGGTACAGCTAGCAGGGGCCCCGCCTTGCTAATAGCAGACCCATGTTAGAAACCCAGCACTTCATATGGTCCCCAACATTGCCTGGAGTAATCTGTGAATTCAGAGCCAGGAGCAGTAAGCCCTGAGCATCACAGGGTGTGCCCCCCCCAACCAACAAAAAAAGTATAAAGAAAAAGATATAAAATATGGTTTAAACTAATAATGGTGATCATTTGCATTCAGGGAAAACTGCATTTTCTGTCCTTTATAAATAGCAGACTAAGAGAAAATAAGCATTAATGTCTGCAACAGCAAGATGTAACTTTGTCTTTGTCATGAAAAGACACACATAAAATAAAATAGAGGATTCATTTAATTATACAGATACTTAGCATATCTGTATGATTAAATGCATGTGTAAGGAATATGTCAACATGTCACCATTTCCTTGCACATAGTCAACAAGTGTAAGGAAATAAGAAATATGGAAATAACTTTTGCTTTTCTCTTTCATTCAGAATGATTTTAGAACTTTCAGGATGAAAATGTTTTCTATCTGCGACTTTTAATCCAACAGCTACTTTTCAAGCACAACTGTTGAACACTTAAAAAAGTTTCCCACTGAAACTGAAGAATGAATAATTTTATTCTATTCCATAAAATAAAATACATTATATTCCATCACATAGTTGATTTACATTTGAGTAGCCTTATGTGAATAGTGTCTACCAAGTTAAACAAAGGGGATATGGTATTTGTTTTTATCCTTTATGAGAATATTCACTGATTTTATTTACTAATAATCACAACTAATGGCAGATTATACAATTGTCGCTTTCTTTCCTGCTCTTTTTCAATTTGAAATTCAGGAAACAGAAACGATTAGAAAGAAACACTCTCTAATGTTACTTCCATCATCTAATCCGATTATAAGAAATTAATCCCTCTCAACATAGCTGCTTTTATTTTTTTAATAATTATACTTTTTATTTTTTTATCTGTGTAAAATTATTATTGTGCTTCACTCATAAAAATCAAAGTTGGCAAAATGCCTGCGTTGGCTTGTACATAATCTTATCATTAAATATTTGTGATATGCCACATCCAGAACTCACACAGACATTTGAACTACCTGCTTCCCCACAGCAGATGCCTTTCAAAACGGGCCTCTCTTTGGGATGCAATTCATCACAGTTATCCCAGGTCACCACGTGCTCCTCTGTGTCATTTCACACGGGAACACGACATGACATGATGTAATTAAAGGAACGCAATGTGGTGGCTCCCATTAGAAAGAAAGGACGCATTTTCCAGATCAGCTCATAGGTCTCTACTCCAGCTGCCACAGAGAGGCTCAGAAGCCTTTGCGATGAAAGCTGGCCAATCTTGTATGTTCAAATGCACAAGATCTCTACATTTCTGCCCATTTCTATTAAACGCCAAGTCAACCACTGTCAGAGAGTGTTACAGACCTCCTCCCTCAAACTGTGATCTTGTCAGATCTCATAAGCCAAACCAGGTTGGTGCTAGGTGCATACTTAGATAAGAGGCCTATTATGGAAAAAAAAAATGAAGGTTTTCTAGGTTGAGCAAAGAAACCCATTCTGACTTTGTCATCTGAAAAGGAACACCTTAGGACCAGTTTATCCGTTCTCCTAGCACGTTTGTGAGCCTAGACTGGGAACGTGCTCATGTATAACACATTGCATTCTTTTGGAAATTGGGGAGAATCTTGTCTTGCTTCCTTGGCCCTGATCCAGTTCAACTAATTGCTTCCTTTGCTTTAAATTCCCCCTGCAGTGTCTATGGAAGGCTGTCTTCTTCATTTATGATTCTAAATTGTTGTGCCATGTTGTTGTGTGCTGGCAAACAGCTGTTGCTCTCCATTCCAGCTGTGGAGGAATTTTTTGTAGTGGCCAGAGTGAATTGTACAGATGCCATACTCAATTGAGTAGAGAAAAGTCATAAAGTCCTGGAGCTCATCCCAGTGATGCATGCCATTTCAGTGAAAAATTATTCTATATAATCATATAGATGCAAATTCAGATATATACTCCCACAGTCTAGACTTGCTAACTCACTGCCATCTGTCTGAGACAAATTCTCGCAAGGAAACCAGAGTGGGGAGGCAAAGTGTGGGCTGGAAGTTGTGAAATTGGGAACTCTTATTTTCATGATTTTAATTTGACTTTATAGCTTAGCAGAAGGACAATAATTTAAATCAGTCATTGAAAAAATATAATCCATGCCACCTTACAGAATTTTGTTTACATATTATTTGTTTCTATTTTGTATATTTAAAATTTTAAGTGTTTTTATTTATCTACTTGGGAGTTTTGGGATACATCTTCTAGTGCTCTTGGACAGCTCTCAGTTTGGTGCTCAGACAGTTGAACTCACAATTCCATCACACAAAGCCTGTTTTCCAGCCTTTTGAGTTTTTTAGTAAAGGGGACATTATTTTTCACTTATTCTTTTTTAACAATTAAAAAAATTATTATTTAAAATTTCAACCATAGTACGTTTTACTTGAAATGTATCTGAGGACCTGGGCAATTACTTGCTTCTTTTCAGACAAAAATGTACCGAAACTTCTTTCTGACTTCCTTTTTTATATTCCAGTCACACAATAATGATGAATTCTTTCCTTGAAATAAAATGGTTTTATTTAGAAAGAAAGTATAAGGAGGGAGAGACAGACTTATGAGTTCAAGTGAGAATATAAGCTTCCCAGACATAAGAGAGCAAGGGAGATAGCTGAAGGTGAGTTCTACCACAAAGTGAAAGAAAGAAATTAAATATCTCAGGCTGAGACACAGGCAATGCCCAAGATGGCAACTGTAACTGATCATGAAAACTGTTAATCATTGAGAGTTTTCTCTGAGTCAGCTCATTCGGATCCTTTCACTCTAATACTTTATGCCCTCAAATTTAACCTGGCAATTAATTTTGAAACCTCCATTTCTTATTGATAAGCAATCTATCCCAGTTGAAGAGTAAATAGCCTGCTTAAAATATTTTTTCATAAAAATGTTTACAGTATTTTGGATTGTTTAGTCTGTGCTCCTTAAAATCAGTAGAATGTCCCACACAGCAAGAGAGGTCTCTGGGATTCTGTCTTCGTCATTTGTTTCACACCTACCTGCTTTCTTTCTCACTTAAACTCCACAAAAAGTCTTGAAACCTTGACATGTGATCCATGTTACAGTTCTGTACCAGACTTAAATTTGGGGTCACATGCTCTTTATCTCTTAGGTTTCTACCCACTAAAATAGAATTTGGTTGATGCTTATGTCAGTGTTATTGACAAGTCAATTTGACAGGTCTCTTAAGAAGCAGAGGAATTTGGCAGAGGGAGGGACAGAGAAATAGATTCAGATATAGAAGTGCCTGTTAATCATCAATGAATATACTGAAAATGGTGATTTGGATTAAAAATCAAGAGATATGTTTATCCATCTATTTTAATGTATTTTAGTGTCCTTATATGTAAGTCTGAAGAAATTGTATCAGACCTAAAGATATTAAAACTTGGAATTATTAAAGTTTACTGGTTTAAAATAGTCACTAACTACAGAAGATTGGCAGCCAAACCAATGACATATTGCTATCTAGATAAGAATGTTTATTAGTGATAAATGTGAGAGTTTCTATGCCCTCTATGTACAATACACTTAATTTCTTACATATGGTAGCTAAATATTTGAGTCATGTATTGCTAGTTTATTTATATATTATTTCATCTTACCTCACCATAAGCTGCTATAATAGATATTACTTGTACGTGGCAAAATGAGGCAAATAATTTAAAGAACTGCCTGTGACAGTATCTATGAGTTGGCAGAATGTTTGAATTCAAGACTGTAAGACTAGTCTTGCTGATTCGTCTAGGCCAACTATATTATATAAATTTCTTTGTGACCATACCTACACAGACTACTGATTCTTCCTTTTGAAATACTGTTTAAACTTGTATAATTTTAGCTCTCTGTTTTCTTTGGTTTCCTTTGAATAATGTTATTCAAGGCAAAAGTTCCTGTGTGGTTATGAGTACTTATTACCACAGTAAGAATATAGAAGGTACTCAGTGAATTGTTACTAAATGCAAACTATAGTTTTACTAACATATGTGATCTCTGATTGAAAACCAAAGAGAACTCTGAAATTAGAGGGCCCTTTTATTAACAGACCCAAAGTTCTAAATAACTATTTGTTTGGTTCAATGTGATTATATGCTACAATTGATGAAATTGAGAAAGGTATTATTTAGGTCTTTCAAATCTTTGGGTAAGCCTCTAACCAATAACTTCCCTGATCACTGAGGAATGATCCTCCAGAAGCTGAGTAGTATATTTCTTCCAAGATCAGACTGTCTACTTAATCACTTTCTAACAGGCTCTTCTATTCACATGTCCACTTGATCTACATTAATTATTTTAAACGACATCCTTGTTAAGTGAAATTGTTTTTCCTAGCCAGACTATAAATAGCCTCCACCTTATTCATCATTTATCTCTTCGGAGATCACAGTGGCTGCATTTATTTAAAAAAATAAAAACAGGAGAACATTTATTTAAAAAGAACAAAGAAAGAAAGGAGGGAAAAAATGAAGAGAGAAAGAAAGAAAAAAAAGAAGGAAAGAAAGAAAGAAGGAAAGAAAGAAAGAAAGAAAGAAAGAAAGAAAGAAAGAAAGAAAGAAAGAAAAGTCATGACTTGGTCAAGGTATAGTAAAGAGCCTCTCTAGGGACAAAGAAATTTCACAGTTATTGGAGAGACACTGCTTATTTTTTCTTGACAACATACCCAGGACAGGACATTGGCTTTCTTTTAAGTGTGAAAGATTGCTTTTTTTTGTAGTGTTCTTTCTCTGCTGTCTAAGGAGGAGATGAAGGAGAAAAACCAATAATAAGGACAAAGGAATAGAAATAACTAAAATTAATAAAGCCTCATCTTTTGTTATCTTTTTTGTTCACAAGTCCACCAAGTACAAAAATAAAACAGATTTAAATTTACCCTGACAATATTTAAATATATATATGTAATGCTAGCTTATTTCTCAATATCTCTAGTTCAGTGAAAGAACTGAGAACTGTGAAAGGGATAAAGTACGGTTCAAATATGCCCAAAAGATTATAACTCACATTTTACCGCTTGTCTACTGAAATATTCAAGTGTGTTGTGTCAATCAGGGTTCAATTATCCATTGGTTTAAAAAAAAAAAAGTAACACCACAGGGTCAGAGAAATAGATCAGTCAATAAAGCATTTGCCTTGCACAGAACTGACCCTGGTTTAATCCCCAGTGCCAAAATATGATCCCCTCAGAGTGCTGAGTTAGCCCTGAGAATATTTAGTGTGCCCCCCAAACAAAGTAAAATAACGGCTCTACAACTGCAGCAGCTTTTCAAAGACACAAAAGCGCAAAACCTCCTTTCTGTTTCCAAGATCAGCAAGATGTTCTGGTCATGTCTTCTCTCAAGCACCATTGAAACCTACCTTGTTTTGCAAGTTGTTACATGCTTGCAAGGGTACAAATAGGTAGATAGAAAGTAGCATTTCGATTGTAAAACTTTTGCCTGAAAGTAACACAGCACATCTGTTAACATTCATTAGTGATTATAAGACACTCAACCTAGTGTGAATCTAAGTCAGCAGAGTTTCTGTGAAACTGGGATATGGGAGATGTATTAGTTCAGTAAAAGGGACAGATTTTCATGAGTTACACTCTCAGATTTATTATCTACTTACAGTTTTTATTTCTTGCAAGATTGTGTTCCCTAGATAGGTAATTTTAATTGAGACCATATTAAACATACTTTGCAGGTACCATGCCATGCGTTTTTAAAGTATATGGATCACAGCCACCACCAAATAACTAATATTTCTCCCTTACTTCAAAGTCCTTCCCATCCTAGTAAACATGCCTCAGAAATGAATCTATGGGTTTGTTCTATTTGGCTTTGTAAGTTCATGTGCTTTGCTTCTGTATAGACCACATATGAGTGACATTATCTGATATTTGTCTTCGATGAAATTATTTTTAAATCCCCTTTGATTAACTTTATAGTTCAGGATCTTTTGGAATTTCATAACAGTTTCTATATTAGGTTTGGCTTTGACTGTTCTCGATCCAGACACACTACAAATTAACAGCAACAACAAAAAATTGTCACTTTGTATAGGCATCATGATTATTGACTCTTTAGAATCTGACCAGCAAAAAAAGAAAAGAGAAAAAAAAATCAATGAGGTTGTCACTTTCTCATGTTAAAACAATTCTGCTGTCAAGTTAGTAATTTCACCGAACTTAATTAACAATCGAATTCCATGGGCCAATCTACAGTGTACTTGGTTATGCAGCAATTAGCTATTATGGCCAGTGGGAAGAGGCATTAAACAAAATAAAGAAAGGCAAAAGCACTCCATTTTGACCAAAAGAGCTTTACAGATGACATCTGGGTATTATTTCAGCTTTTATTTTTCTGAATTGCACTTTTTTTATTTCTTTATCTTCTACATTTTTTATTTTTGTATAAGTGAAATGATGAAAAAATAACGAAGTCCTTTCTAACATTACTGTATAGTGCAAATTTTAGAAATGTATAAAGTGACTAAAATTCTGGAATGTCACTGCATTTAGCCATTTGATAGTATTGTCCCTTCTATTGTTTTCTCAATGTTTCTTAGAATATCAGTATTTATCCTTCCATTCTTTACCTTTACTGTGCATTGTGTCTAAAATTTCAAAGTGAAATATGCTCTGAAAGTATCCTATTTGTAAAAGCTCAGTTTAAGTGTTACTTTGAAAACTTATTATTATCCTATTGTTGTGGAACTCAAACCTAGCAATGCTCATAGGCAACAATGGTCGCTCTTGGAGGTACTCAGGGGAGCCATGTCTTGCCAAGGAATGGTAGTCATAGCCATGTACATGCAAAGCAAGTATTTTGCCTTTTAAGTAATATCCTCTGCCCAGCTACAATTCTTAAAGTGGATGAACTCACTTTTGGTCTGCACAAAATACCCCTAAGACCAGTGATTTAAACTAACAATGATTAACTTTAATTCAAGACTTGAATGGAGGGGGAGTTGCTTGTGACTTAAGTGGTAGAACATATGCCAATCACATATGAAGTTGTGGGTCAGAAGTCTGATGATTCCTGGCTCCCTGACCACTTTTGTGAGTGGTCCACACCCAAAACAAAGAGTGGGTCTCTGGTTGCAGTTGCATATAGAGCTGGGCTGGATTCTTCTTATAGGTTGTGTATGCATTATATGCCAATAATTCATGGAGCCCAGGCTAAAGGGTTTTCATGCCTTCTCAGTGATGAAAGAAAGAACAGAAAAGAAGTAAAATGTAGCAAATGCATTTCAAGTGTCTGCTAAAATTAAATGTATTAGTATACAGCACAGCTGTAGGGCGTTTGCCTTGCACGCAGCCAACATGGCTGACCCAAGTTCGATTCCTCCGCCCCTCTCGGAGAGTCCCGGCAAGCTACCGAGAGTATCTCGCCCTCACGGCAGAGCCTGGCAAGCCACCCGTGATGTATTCGATATGCCAAACACAGTAACAACAAAATCTCTAATGGAGACATTACTGGGCCCGCTCGAGCAAATCGATGAACAACGGGAGGGCCTTTACCTTTACCTTTACCTTTATACCATTGATAAAGCAAGTCACAGAGATGAACTCAGCATCAAAGTGGAAGGGAAGCAAACCCTATCTGTCGAGGTGGAAAAAAGAGAAGCACTTTTGAAGAATATATTGAAGTTCAAAAATGGAGACTGTATTGATTTATACATTTGGATATTACAGGGCAGTGAATTAATCTGCATGCACATCCAACCCAGACTGGAGCCTTGCCTTCCTCCTTCTTGCTTGCTCTTACTTTTTTCAGTCTCAGAACTGGAATCTTTATACTTTGCTTTGGTTGTCATGTAGGGTTCTCAATATGACTAAAAAGTTTCAACTTTTGGTAGCTTAATGTTTATTCTTTTAAATCTGGTATATAAATGGAAGATAATTTTTATTTATTATAATCTATTAATTAGATCTCAGAGAAAATTATCATTATTTAAATTAAAGATTCATGCCTAGTCTCTTGGAAGTCACTGAAACCACAAGAATTATGTATGTTAGTGATAAACCTGTTAATATATTTGGAACAATACAAAAGTACATTAAACATTCTTAGATTCATACTGAGTCAGTTTAGTAACACAAAGACAAACTGAAGGATGGTTTTAAGCAAATGGAATGATATTTGCCGAACAAGCTAAAACAGGTATTAACTAAAGTGGACAATGTATAACTAATATGAATATGGATTAGAGTAATTACATGATTCTATGAAACTGTACAAATGTAGAATGAAATTTAATGGAATGTTTTAGCTTTATAAGTTCACATGAACTTTTATCTATGTTTCTCAGGTTTTTGAATGCATAGGTATATTTTCATTTAAGACTCACAGTAAGACTAACAAAATATTTTCACTTTACTTTTAGGTATTTATAGGATCAATAATTAAATTATAGTTAAAATGTTATTAGTGAGATCTTGAAAAGATTTTAGCATGACAGGTAAGCCAGAGATCATATGCTATAATATGTATATTCAAAAATAACAAAACAGAGACATCAAGATGGAACATTATTTTGACAAAGCCATCTAGATATTGATAGGAACCAACCATAGATATTGATAGGAACCAACCAGTCCATATTATATAAATTAAAATAATGAGCAAAAACATATACAATATGAGAATAGATTAAATTAATTAGAGCTATCGTTTTAACAAGCAATGGAGAGTAATATTATGTTTTAATTTTTGAAATCTAACTACCTTTTTCTAGAAGTCAAATCCCAATCAGAGAAGATTGAAAGGTTTACTCATATCAATTTCCCATAGTTCATGATTGGCATTGTTCTTGAAATAAATACTCTGCTATTTTTTGCCCAGAATTGGGGAAATTTTGGATCTTTCAGGCTATCTAGATTCATTGCAAATATTAGCCAAAGCTGTGCACTGTTCTGGACTTTTCAACAATTAAATTTAATATTTAATTTTCTACTATTTTGGAATCATAGACGAGTGAAAGATGTACATAATTCAGGATAAGAATGAAGAAAATTAACGTTACATCAAATAAATCTATACATTCATAATGAGAAAATCACACATACTACAGTATGTCTCTCTCATCTCTGAAGGCAGGCACAATACAGTATGTATGATATACGTATAGCCACCTGATCACTTTTAGAGAAGACAGAAAATAGACTCTAGTTCTGTAGTTCTGTTAGAGTGTTAGCTGAATGGTATTCTACTCTTTCTCACTTTGACCAGAGCCAATTTAAGCAGATCTTCATTTTCTTCTCATGCTCCATTTCCACCAAATGTCTTTTCAGTTCAGATAAAGCCTCTCTCAGCCAGACTTTACTTCTGTCTTGCACTGGCATAATTACAGAAAATTGCACTGTTTGCTCAATTTTTGCAAATTGAGCTAATGCAAAACTATGTAAATTATTTACCAAAAAGGAGCAAAATCAAACAAGTAAATGGGTTTGTGCTGCACATTAAGGGAGCAGAGTGGCACAGCCAGCATCTTGGTTACAGAGCCAGCTTGATTAACTCAGCCTAGAGCTACACAGTGGGGCCACCCTTGCCTGGCTTCAGTGAGCATTAGAAGGGGTATCCCTCACCCCACTCTCTGTAACCCTAGTAACATTTTTTATACCTTCTGACTCAGCTGGAGGATTTAGAGAGGTCAATATTTTGCAGTCTGATGACAATAATGTTTTGTTTTTGTGCTACTTCCCTTCTTCATCTTTTTTTTCTTTGCCCCTTGTCATCATATATATATATATATATATATATATATATATATATATATAATCACATTTACATATGATTGTTGGGTAATAATAAATAGAGAAATTTTTATTCTATGTTCTTTTCTTTCCTTCAATATTCTCTTTTTCCTCTTTCAGATTTTTCATTCTTCAGGCTTTCTGAGACTGGGGTACTTTCTATATTTCCTTCCTCAAATACCTTAAAATAATCTGGTTGCCACTGGTTTGTTCAGTACTTACAAGAAGACAACTAAAAATATTAGAACTTTTTACATATGGTTAATTTTCTGCATTCCATTTCTTGAGTTTTCCTGCTCATTTAAATAATGCTGCCTAGACATCTTACCTAAAAAAGTGCAGAAAAAGTTGTCTTTGCCTTTTATTATTACAAAACACAAAAAGCTGTATTTTCTTCTTTTTTACATGATTTTCAAACTAATAAAACCACCATTATCTTATTTACTAAGATCCTAATACTAGAATTTTGATTTTTTTGTGTGTTGAAGGTTAAATAAGTGCTGTTTAAGTGTCAGAGAGCTAGTAGAGGGGTTAAGAAGCATTTCTTGCTTGGGGCTGAACCCTATTCAATCCTAAGGATCTTGACCACCAGAAACACTAGGTGAAAGAAACAGAGTTAAGTGAGTAAGTGTTGCCAAAACCTAATCCCTTCCCTCCAAACATTGGGGCAATTTAAGCATATTCTTTTATGATGTTTTAATTTGTATCTAATATTACTGGATTTCTCCATGCTCTTCTACTTCAAACTCAATATCCTTTGTCTGTTGTAGACAGATTGATCTGTTGTTGATGGATTATGTTGCTCATTTTGCCATTCCACCCTCTGCCCATATGAAGAAACTCTCAATCCCCTATGTCAGTGAATATGACAAAAGAGATAAAGCAGCTATGGCTGCTACAAAGTTTAGAATCAAATTCAACAACACCTCTAACCAGTTTAGGAAAGCGATAGCACAGCGGGTAGGGCGTTTGCCTTACAAGCGGCCAACATGGCCGACCCGAGTTCGATTCCTCTGCCCCTCTCGGAGAGCCCGGCAAGCTACCGAGAGTATTCGATATGCCAGACACAGTAACAACAAAGTCTCCAATGGAGACGTTACTGGGCCCGCTCGAGCAAATCGACGATCAACGGGAGGGCCTTTACCTTTACATTATGCATTATGGTTTCGTATTTAAATTTTGTTCATATAACTTTTGATTCTTTTTATTTTATTTAATCATGTTTTTAGAGTTTTGTTTGTTTATTCTGGAAGGGAGCATAAAATGAGGCCTCCATAACCATGCCACTGGACTCCGCTCCAGGCTGTTTTCACTCGGGGTGCCCCAGAGGGGGGTGGGTGAGAGCCCTCCCAGCCTCAAGGGACCCAGCACCGGCAGCCGACCTCCACTACCCAACCTCTGCCATGCTCCAGGCTGCTTCCCACATGCTCAGGCCGACTACACACATGAGTGAACATATTCCTGGACCTTGGGGCCTCAAAAGCATCATAATGATGTAGGCAGGTAGATAGGGAAAGGCCCTTGGCGGTGAAACTTGGGTCAACAAAGTTTGATAGGAAAAGAATTCTATTCAGTACTGATTCACCTTGTGGGTACAGAAAACAGAGACCTGATAAGACTATTCACAGACCTGAGAATATAGGCCTCCTCCCCATGAAATTCCTCTTTCGAAAAACCTCGGACCTCCCTTGTAATCTGGTTAACTTCAGTGACCCAGCCCCAAGGAGATTCCAGAACATTCTGAGTCAGAGAGGTCCCTTGAAGGATCTATAAGAGCCAGCTCAAGAGCCCATTTGAGGCTCTCTCCACCCTTGGAGAAGCCCGCGTTCTCTCTGGACGCGTTACTCACTCTCTCTCTTACTCTCCATTCCCCCACTTATCTGCTTATACCCTTCCCTTCCTCTCCAAAAGCCTCTAAATAAAATCTGTTTCTTCACTGCCTGTCTACTCCTAAATTCTTTTCTGCGAGCAAGACAAGAACCCTAGAAACCCTGGGTAAGGCTTGGGACTGGTCTCTCCTTTCCTGCAAAGAGCAAATTCCCACCCCAACTTGAGTCCATGGCTCCCCAAGAAATTGGGTGGCGGAGATTAACTCCCATGCCGAGAAGACCAAGCAGACTTCAGGTGTGGCTTGACGGCCACCTTGTGGGGCTGGCGGGGCTCAGGCCCGTGCCGAGCAGGTGCTCACAGCAGACATTACCAGTCCTAGTCTTCCCAGGGATTCTTGGGTGGCAGAGGTGGAGTGAGAGAGAATGATGGTCTTTCTCTCCTCCCGACTCGCATGAGCCACCCATGGGGTCCACCGACATCAATAAGACACTCCCAATTCATTTTTCATAATTTTCACACCGTGCTCCTCCATCCCTCTCAGAGAGCCCAGCAAGCTACCGAGAGTATCCTGCCCCTACGGCAGAGCCTGGCAAGCTACCTACTGTAACGTACTTGATATTCCAAAAACAGTAACAATAACGCTCCTCATTTCCCTAACTCTGAAAAAGCCCCCAGTAGGCAATCAGACTATACTAGCATGCAACAGGGACAAATGGAGAAGTTACTGGTGACCGCTCAGCAAATCAATGATCAACGGGATGATGGTGATACAGTGATACAGTTTGTTTATGGTTTGAGGGCCACAGCTGGCAATGCTCATGGGTTACTCCTGGAATTATACCTGCCAGTGTTCAGGGACCACATGGGATGCCAGGAATTGAATTCGGGTCATCCACATGCAAGGAAAGTGCACTACCCGTTGTTCTATCATTCTAATCCAATTTTTGGATATTTTAGATTTGAAAGCAGGGTGCTTCAGTTATCAATTACCTTATCATAGACCATGGCAAGCATTATGGCATTAGATATATCAGTCATTTACTTTTAGGTCTCACAATGAGGTGGAATGGGTGATTGGGATCAATTATGCAGTTTTTCTTGAGATTCTCTTACCTCTAAGGTCTTTCTTACTATCATATTTATCATCTAAGCTGGGAAGATTCAGATGACAGAGGAACAATAGAATTCCTCAGGCAACTCTCGCTATTTCCATGTGATGATTCTTGCCTGGCAGATTCAGGATAGTTGCACATCCCAGAGAATGACTGTGTGAACCTAAAGTGCATACTGTCAGATTGTGTATAGTATAGTATAGACACTGTTTTTTATTACTAAAAGTAGAAAGTCAAAGAGCATAAAATTTACACCATTTTATTATTGAGGCTGCCACAAAACCTGACTCATTTTCAGGGAGAAAAACATAGACTTTACCTTGTTTAGGGGAACTCCAAATTCTAGAAGACTGTACACATGTAATGCAAGGAACTATTGCATCCATTGTTGGAAAATGCATGAAAACAAGTCATACTTGGTTAAGTACATGTATAAAATAAAAATATTTAAAAAGTAAGTTATCTTGTTTCCACCAATGTTTTCCACCAACTGATGCAGCCTGATAAGAGATTAATCTCCCAAAAGCATAACATTCATTCTATAATACTCTTCTAACCAACAGACAACCATTCCCACATCTGTGATATGTTAATTTATCTTATGATAAAAGGTTTGTGGTTAACAATTGTTTAAAAGATTTAAATGTTTTGGGGCTGGAAATATATTACAGGAAATAGGGTACTTGCCTCACATGCAGACACCACAAGTTTGATCTCTGGCATCCCATATAGTTTCCTGTGTAATTCCAGGAGTAATTTGAGAGTGTCACTCAGGTGTTCACCCAAGACAAACAAAATTAAATGTTTCTTCACTGCATGGCTTGTTAGCATGTATTGCAAATCTGATGAAAAACAACATAAATCACATGCAATATATTTTCACAAATAAATAGAACCCTTTAGTTCAACACGTCTATCAGCATTTTCAATATTTTTATTCTTTTGGATGCTTAGTCGAAGGCATGAATCTACACAGTAGTGGTGACAGCACTGTCATAGCTGCTTTTGTACAGGATAATAATAGAATAACCTGCCTACCTAACTCAGGTACTTTTTAAATATTCAATAGTTTGATATTAATAATGGTAAGTATTAACTCTCATGGTTATTTCAAGATAAATATCATGGCATAAGAGTTCCTCCATTGGAAAAAACTACGCTCGCAGAAGGTTGTGTGTTTGAGGGCAGGCTCTCTGGAAGGTTCTATCTCACAGCCCGCATTAGGTGTCCTAGAGCCGCTGTGTGTGGCCTGGATCGGGATGGCCCTTGGCCAAGGGCAGACAAAGGAAGAGACTAGAGCCAAGCTGGCTGGTCTTAGTTGCAGTTTATTCCAATTCTCTATTCACTCCTGTCTCTTTCCTTGCCTTTCTCTCCAACTCCCCTATTTCTCCAAGCTGACACTGCCCCTAGTCAGGTAGCCATTCAACATAAGAAAGCCCTCCCTGAGGGCCTATCAAGTTCAAAGGGAACTCCACCTAAAAGGCATACCAAAGCTCTTCCTGACTGCCCAAGGGCAAAATACCTCCTAAGTTGTTTTCCTCTTTTCCTCAGTCCAATAACTATCAACATATCAATACTAGTTATTTTTGTATGGACACAGTAAGAGATAACATTGAGACTTATAGGGCAGCTGTCCTGGGAACATCGTCCCACAGACTCAGACTACAGTGCTCAGGTCAGATTAATCATTCCTAACCCTAGCAGGGTTCAAATCTAGTTATTAAGTTTGGATCATGACAGCATTTGTCCATGACCAAGCTCTTAACTTATAGTTAAGCATGATAGTGCTTTGGCCAAACCCATCTCAATGCCAGAGTAGCACATAGAACCGCTTGCCCTGGTTCTATCCAGTCCCACTTCGGGACCCTGCTTTTGGGGGCGGTAGGAAGTAAAGGCAGCTGAGGCTTAGGTGAGAGAACAGATGCTCAGGAAGGAAATATCACTGAGAGTCTCCTTACAAAAGCATGTCTTCTTGTGTCCATATAAAAAGGACATTGCTCTGAATAAACTATGCAAAGGACTTAGGGAGAAGAGAAAAACAATATTTACAAGTCAACAGAGCAAAAAGAAAAAAGTTACAAATAAACACAGAGGAATGGGAGTACTGTGATGGGAGCAACCCAATAAACCTAAACTACCTGAGGCTATGCAGGAAGGACAGAACAGTGTTATCCTACACTCCATGATGGTTCTTTTAGCAGTTTCATAACCTTAGTTCCCTGAATTTAGCAGCATCTTCCCATAGTCCTGCCACTCAACAGTATGGGCCATTGCACATTCTTCTCACACTTGATGTCTTTTTTCACACTTTGTGTCTTTGTAAGTCAACATTGCTTCCATTACAATGAGGTGACTCTTCAACTCCCTTCAAGAACTCATAGATCTTCCCCAAGACAAACTCTGAGAGAGCTACATATTAGCAAATACCTATTTATATGAATACCTCCTTCTTTTAGATTGTGATATGCATGGTTTTTGGGTTATTTCTTTATTTCAATTAATATCCATCAAGCTATATCATATTCTAACTACAGAAAACATTTCTCCAACTTTATTAGATTCAAATTTATTTTATTCAAAAATAATTTAGTTTGGCAACTGATTTATCAGACTTTTCTCATGGTGAGTGGGGGTGGAGGGTATCCAAATCCTTGAAAGGAAAAGGAAACTCATACAAGGAATTTGGTGAATTAGATATATGCAGGTGTTTAAGCAACCAATTCATTTGATAAACATCAACTGATTATACTGATGACTTGACATATGCATCTATAAAATGTCATTGCATTACAATTTTGTTTTCAGGAAAGGTAGGTGGCTATTGGACATGACTGAGGAGAGCATTTATAAGTTAGGTGGAAAAGGAGATGGGTTCCCATTAGAGACAGGTTATATCTATTTTATCTCCACACTTGGTTAATTATACTGCCTTTCAGCAACAAAAATCAACAATAACAAGAAATTATTTGACTATTTTCAGTTGAGAGGGGACATTACAGGGCTTAAAATACCCAATACTCAAGATAATTTATAAGAAAGCTGGAGGCAGACATATGTGTTTTTATATGGTTTTATATATCCCCGCAGCATATCAGAAAAACTAACCAGCTTAGTGTGCATTATGGTTCACACGTTTGTTGTTAGAGACTCGGGTGTAACTCTTAACCCATGGAGAAAGAGTTCACCTTTGAAAATGATTAATAAAAATGCAGAGATCTGAGTTGTAGGAATGCCCAATGGAGAAAATGTGAGCGGACACAAGGAAGTGATAGAAGCTAGAAAAAGAAAAGAATGACCTACATAATTAAGTTGATCTGAAGGCAGCAAAGATAGTGTATGGTGGGGAGTCAAGACATCTGAGAGAAACAAATACACACATGAGCAAAGCAGTGAGAGAGCCTTGAAGCAAAGAAAAGAAGTTTACATTTTGAAAAAGAGTACTAAAGGTTTAGCTTGAGGGGACGAATGACCTGATTATCGGAGAGCAGGGCGAATTACTTTGTTAGAAGCGTTCAGAAGAAAGAGCAAACAAAAGCTATGAGGAATATTTGTCATTGAAGTCTTTGTATAAGGAACACTGAATAAGATTATGAATGATATATTTACTAATTCTATTTACAAGGCAAAACATGTAGAAAAATTTACATATGTAATCAGTATTTAATCTCCAAATAAAGTGAAGTACTTGTCAACCTTCATCTATGTAGAAAAATCTAGTGATATTTAATTACTATATCTACTATAGAATTAATTATAAAACTCCAAATTCCCATGCACCTTTTATCCACTTATCCAGGTACTGCCTTAATTCAGTATTTAAACTTCTTTAGATAGAGTTTCAATAATTTGAAGAGGTCTTCCATTGATGACTTTCAAAGTTTTCAGACTCTAAAAGTTCCATCCATCTTGCATTTTTCTTATTATTCCTGTTCATTGACTTAGAAAATCTACCCATACCTGCTCCTTGAATTACCAACTACAAGAATATAAGACATAAATACATAAGTTCCAGTGAAATATCACTAACTTTAAGATGAGCTTAGCCCTGCTATTTTTACAATTCAAATTTGAATCCTATACCTTGATAACTTAAAAATCATTTAATCTGTTGATCTTAAACTTAACTTGATAGTCCTTCACTATGCCTTACAAATTTGATATAATCTATTTTCTTCCTACCTCTTCAGCTTTATCTATTTAATCATTCTCCATTGTTTCAGTCACTCTAGTTCTCTTGGTTCTAAACTCGATGCTCAAATCTCCCTTTCATCTCAATAATGTGGTATATAATCTGTCTTCAACATAGAACATTCTTTCCTATCTGTAATCATTATTTATATTACTCAATAATAATTCCTTTAGGAAGAAATCCCTAATATTTCTCACTGTGTAAAATGTTCTTCCCACTCCTTGTATTCAGTGTTATAACATCATCACTATTACAGTTTCATTGGCTTTGTGATAAAAATTGTCTCTTTTAGTAAACTATTCTGGGAGATCAAGGGCTGCATTTACTAATTTTACCACTACATTTCCTTTGTCTTGGGTAATAGCCAACACATATTGGCACCTATTCAACATTCAATAAAATCTTGGTCTTGTAATATGGGTAAATATATCAGTAAATCAAAATGGTTTGGGGATATTTCGGAAGAGTTAAACATATTTTGTCCTTAGGAGAAATGAGGTAGAGTTTCCTCCCTTTAAATTACAATATAGACATGTGCCACATAATTACTGTGTATCAGTGAGTGACTATCTGTATGATCATGGCCCATATATGTGCTAAGGAATACAATAGGCATTTGTGTTTGTATATTTATACACCATGACATTTGATATTTCATGATGACAAGATTACCTATTGATAGATATCGCAGAATATCCCTATTGTTAAGTGATATAATCAAAATTATTAAGTCTTGAGTTTCTTTATCAGTAATCTTAGTAGAATGTATTATCTTAATGAGGACCTTCCTGATGATCAAGGTTCTTATGTAATTAAGATCATTGAAGAGTTTTTAGGCTGTGCTATAAGACCTTAGAGTAGGGAAGAAATAAAAGAAAGAAATACAGCAGGCCAGAACCAGTTGGCAGTAATGAGTGAAGGAGTGATTGCCAAAAACTGTACTTTTCAGTTAGACAAGAATGTGATCAAAACGATTAAAACCTTAGGGATCAGACATCATGTCAGCATTCTTGCCAACAATCAAATCTTCAGCCAATGTACCGGAAAAACCACTCACAGACAACCAGAGCCAATTTGTATATAGCTACAAAGTATCTTATTATGAGTATAATACTCATAATAGGAGTATGATACTTTATCTGCTCATTGTCATAGAATGGATGTTCAACAGATTCTAAAAACAAGACTGTCATCAGCACTGAGATAGATAAGTCATACATTGTCACTGTCACTGTCACTGTCCTCCCATTGTTCATTGAGTTGCTCAAGCGGGCACCAGTAATGTCTCCATTGGAGACTTATTGTTACTGTTTTTGGCATATAAAGTATACCATGGGGAGTTTGCCAGGCTCTGCCGTGCGGGCGGGATACTCTCGGTAGTTTGCTGGGCTCTCTGAGAGAGACATAAATCATACACAGGTGAAATATTCCAGAACACAGGTTCATGGAACTCTACTCACTGCATCTGAGGTCTGTGAGTATATGTTTGTAAAGGAAAATCAAAGTTTTGCTTCAAGAAGCTCGTTTTTGTTTATAATTAAGTTCGAGCTTCCCCCCAAGTTGAAATTATCTAATAAAAACACGAAATTTCTATTGTATACTATTTTATTATGGGTGCTTTATGTATAAACTAAATTGTTTTGCTTAAACATGGAGCAAATACAATATTAAAGCAGCACTACCCTAATGTATTAGTTCAATGGACAGACCAGAGAAATGATGCAAAGTAAGCCTTTGATTCTGATATGTTGTCTATGTTAATTTATGCAAACACAAGTAAGTCAGATGCAAACATATCTGAAATATTTGCCAATGTGGAAGCTTAGGCATACCTAATTACATAGTGGACCTTGGACCTTTGACTTGATAAGTGCACACAATTAGAGCATATCTTTGATGAAGAAACTAAACTACAGCATAGTTGGTAAACCACTGTAAGTAAACATGTCATACTCATTGCAATTGGATTTTGGTCACTTGGAATAAAAGAAATAGAATATTCCAACAATCTGCTTAATGATACATAGCTTTGATACTATTAGATTAAACTCAGGCCACTTTCATGTATCCTATGTCATACAGAAATTTGGAATTTAAAAATTAGCAAAACAAAATAACCAAGACCATGATGCTACCGGAGTTATGTTTTATGCACAGAGATTAGAATCCCTAAAAGACCATTATGTTGTAATTTTCTGAACAATAGGGATATAATACTAGAGATTGAATAGGATTGCAGTCATTAGTCTCTACATGCACATTTTTCACTGAAGAATTAAAAGAGACTAGCAAAATTATGCTTTCTGAATCAACATGATCACCATCACTACCACCACCACAGCCTTACTTTTTCTAATTAGTTTTCTTGCTAAGCACTTATCCTTTTCACTCAAGTGAGTAAAATATAATTTACACAATGTCTCTGGGGGCTATGTGTGTTTTCTTTAAAATCTTCATGACTAGTAGATTTTGACCCCTTCATTCATGGAGTTCGTTACAGCACAATGCTTAAATCCTTAGTTAAATAATAATAATAACAAGGGCCCAAGAGATAGTACAGGGCTTAATTTGCTCAGTTTGCATGTAGATTATCCTGCTTCAGTTTTTGGCACCACTTATAGACCTCTGAGTACTTCTAGGAGTGATCCTTGAGCACAGAGCCAGGAGCAAGCACTGAGCACAGCAGGATGTAGACTTAAAACAAAACACATTTTAAAATACTAACAATGCATCATATAAAAATTTATACTGAGTAGCTGCAGTTGTAAGTTTGAAAATAGTATTTTTATCTTCCCATCTTACCCCAATTTAGCTGCCTCATTCTCTTAATGATATCAGCCCACCATGCAGTTCTCTTCAAGAAACAGAAGTGATACCTATGATTTATACTGTTATCTGTACAATGAGGATTTAAATCAGCATGTGTCCTTGCCTGCAATGTTTGCATTTTATGCGTTATTTTTTTCAATTTTAGCAAAAAAAGTTTATAGACTGTGAAAGAAACATCATATCTGTAAGGTAACATAAGTAGGTAGTGTCAAGTGGTGGGGGCTTGAAGGGAGTACTGTAAGGGACTTCAGTGTCCCTGAAATCATGCAGCAGAAAGGTTTACTTCACTGCCAATAAGGGACTGGCTGGCACTGTGAAGTAGGACAGAGAGACAGATAAAGTGGCTCTCACTTGATGTACTTATACCTAAGCCTCCAAATGGCACCCACAACATCCTTTCCATAGAGCAGATTCCCTTGACATTAGAGGAAATATCACTGATACCAGCCTGCCATATGGGCATCTCCATGCAGGGCAGCTGCTTTGTGCTGGGGTGGCACATGGTGGAGAGGAGAAAGGTTTAACATTTTTCATTAGTGTATGCCATAGACAGTTGAACTCCATTATAATGTCTGCAGGAAGAATCTGATCCATTCCATTATCACAATGACAAAGAGAAAGGATGACTTGTGATTTCAGAAAGGTCACAGTGAACTGGCTGTAAGCATTCAAGGTATGATGATAATAATGGGAGAAAGGGTTTCTAAGATGAAGTTTACAGTCAGACAAAAATTAACATTTAAAAAGAACCCTTTATCTATGAGATACTCCTATTTCTCTCTAGTTCTGTCTCCTAGAAATTGCTGGTTGTTATTGTATTTATATATAAATGTGTTCTTTCTCCTTCAGAAATTCATATCTGCTCTTTGATTACTCCCTTACAAAATGATAGGAGATGCCTGTTGCTATGGGAGTGATTGTGATGTCACAAATGGAAGATAATTGTTTCATTGTGTGATTAAACAAAAGAAGGAAATGAATTGGAAAGAGAAAGCAGGTGGTTTATCTGTGTTTCTGGCTATATGTAGGTAATTATTATTAATTTTTTTAGCAATCTCATGGATAACATTGTTCATTAGGGAACTTCTACGGTATAAAAGTGACTGGGATAAGATAAATAATTGCACTAAGATCCACATTTCACAGACACAAATTTAAAATAGTCAATAAAAATTAGTTATATGTATTAGAACATTATCTGCAGGACTGATATTAAGGTCAACAACTGGCTTCTACCTCCTGAAAGTTTCTAGAATTAACAAAAACATTTCTAATATTTCCCTCCTACCGGTCTTTTTTTTGATATGCAATTTCTATTATGCAAAAATGGGAAAAATGATCATATGAATTCATTATTAAAGACAATTTTCCTTCATTATATGGATTTCAAGAAGCAAATTCTTAGAACTAAGACTGTTCTTTACTTTCTCTTTTTACTCCTGTTTCCCTATCCCTGACTTTTCAAAGTGAACTATTATTTGATCCTTTAGAATCAGTATCTGAATTGAATGCAGTACTTCAAAATTTAGACACTGAAACATCTAGAGAATTCATCCACTTCTATCTATACAACAGTTTCTATCAATTAAAATAAATAGAAATATATTAGCATATTTATTGAAATCAATATATATATATAACTTAACCCAACTTCAATCCTTGGTATCAACTGTAATTCTAATATAACTGACCTAGATTTAACTTTATATTTATTCACTGTTACAAAGAATGCCGTGTTTGTGCTAAAATCTGAGGGGCATGAAACAATTCCACCTCTATACCTTGATCAACTTACTAGATCCTTTAGACCCAATAAACTGATCTCACCATCCTTATTCTCCATTCCTCTAACTAATCTCCCAAGTGTTCTAGTACTACTTTTGCTAAATAATTTCCCTGTGTCCCAGGATATTGCTTTGCATTTATAAGTCTGGACCAAGATTTTCATATTGCAGATAATTCTCTCTTCTGCTCCCATGCAAATTAATGCCAATAAAAATTACTTAATTGAGAATTAAAATTACCTCCTCATGTAAAAAAAAGTCTGTCTTCAATATTTCCTATTTCAGTTCATAGCATATTAAACAAATATTTTCAACACCCAATTCATTATATAAAAGTTTGAGTTTGCCTCGAAAATGTTTTCAGAATTCCTCTTTCCTTTCTTGATTCTTGTAGCAATAATTTAATTCAGAACCTCATCATCATTTGTGTGGTTCTCTAACTTAATTCTTTTTCCACTTTTCAACCACCAAGAACTCTTCACTCAACTGTTAATTTGTTCTTTCCCAAATAAACAGAATCCTAAATAGGATCATTAGGAAAGGTAATCATCCATCCTAATTACTTCAAGTTTGACCAAATTGGGCATTTTTGTAATATGCATTGAAACTCCAAAAATTTATCCTAGCACTTTTACTTTTATAAAGTACCACAAGGAAAAATTTGAGCATTTTAAAAGTATGTTAAAAATGTCCATTATATTATTGTTTAAAAAATTATTAAGTATTTTTCAAATCAAGGCTGAAAAATACTATATGCCATACTCATTTAAAGGAAAATAGAATAAATCAGTGTGAAAATTACTATGTAGTGTAAAATATATTCATAATACTATGAATAGTATGAACATACTATGTAGTATAAAATAATCCTTTCTTATAAAAGTATATAAATACTTCAAAGAAAAATACTAGTATCATTATTGTGGTCAAGACAATGTAACCCTCTTATTCAAAGCAACTGAAAATGGATTTAAAATAAAAATTGAAGCAAGTGGCATGACTCCTAACTCAGTGACTATTTATTTGACTAGTGTTTTCTAGATTAAGGAATAAGGAAAATGAAAGCAAGTAGGAACTCTGAAGTTTACTAAAGTGGATGATACAAAGCTGACAGTATAGTGGAGGTTAGTACAGGTATACTTTAGAGGATGATTCATCAATGAGTATAGATAAACCATTAAAATTTAGAATAGGGAACTTTATCATGTCTTTAGATGAGTACTCTGCATCACTGTCACTGTCACTGTCCTCCCATTCATTGATTTGCTCTAGTGGGCCCAGCAATGTCTCCATTGTGACGCTTGTTACTGTGTTTGGCATATCGAATATGTCACGGGTAGCTTGCCAGGCTTTGCCAAGCAGGCGAGATACTTTCGGTAGCTTGCCAAGCTCTCTGAGAGGGGTGGAGGAATCGAACTTGGGTCTGCCAGGATGTCAGTGTTCAAGGCAAACTCCCTACCCGCTGTGCTATCACTCCAGCCCCTCTATGCTATCGCTCTGCATTTGATAAAAAATAACATAAACTAAGGAAACATGTATATATATATATAGATATATATATAAAACAATTCTGACCACAACAACCAGCAAATAAAATTTCATAATATAAAGGGCAAGAGTGACATAATATAAAGGAACGTGACTCAATATTGGAGTAAAAATAAGATCTAGAAAAATATTGTTCTTGTGTAATTGAAGGATCAATTAAATTGCTTAAAACTAGCAATAAAGAAAAATAATATAAAAATACCAGAAGAAAGTTACAGAAAACTTTTTATAAGCAATTTTAATAAGAAGAACAATCCTTCAAATACTGTGTGAAAATCAACCAATCTAGAGTTTTATATCCAGCAAAAAATCTTATAAACAATAGTGAAATAGAGACAGTTATTCATGCTAAAGATAGTTAATTACCAGTTGACTATCAGCTTAAAAAATATTGATATAGCTCCCCTGAATAGGGATAAATAAACAATAGAAAGAAATATTATGTACAAAATTAATAGAGCACTTAAAATTTAAATATATTTTAAAATTGACTAAAATAAAATGAACAAAAATCGAATTGTGCAATGTATAAAATAAAATTAGTACTAATTTAAACTTTGGCAAAATAAAGGCTATGTACTATCTTATGTTTTTCAAACCTTGTGTAGAGAGCATATTCTTTGCAAAAGTTGGAGTGTGGCAAGTTAAAGATATATGTTATAAACACAGAAGCTATTTCAGAGTAATTTACAAATTTAGGGCCTTCAGTATATACAGTGGGTTTGTGTTTGCCTTGCATGAATCCATCTAGGGTTTGATCCCTGACACACTATATGGTTCCTTGAGCATCACCAGAAGCGATCCTTGTGCACAGAACCAAAGGTAAGCCCTGAACACCATCAGTGGTGGCCCCCAAACAAATAAACACAAGGAGTAAAAGAGTCTTATGTATGAAATTAACTAACTTTTCTGCTCAATCAGTTCCTAGTTACTCAAATATTAAATATTATATTGCTATGATGACATAGATTTGAGTAATATTTTTATCAGAAAAAAAATTTGTCTGTTTTATATATGCCCTAATTAGATCTTATTTCTCTGGTCATATCTATATGTCAGATCCATACCTAATAGAGAAAAGCACTCATTTTATTTTTGGATTTCTTTGGAATATTAGATTTCTACATTTCCCATTGTTGCAATTTTGACCACAACTGCCAAATAATTGCTCTTATGAATTTTGTAAAAGAAACTCATAGTATAGGTCTTGCATTGTTTCATAACAATATAAAGTTAGCAATATAAAGTATTCTCATAATATAGTTATCCTGGTTTCCTCTTCTAACAAACTGCTCATATTTTCTGTCATACTAAAGATGAGTTTTATAAAATTCCCACTGAATCATATTTGAGCATAGCTTTCTTACCTAACCTTTTCCAAACACTTGCATAAAACGAACATGCAAGATACATATAGAATCACTAAAACTCACCATGAAGATAGATTGACTATTTTCTGTTCCCAAATGTTCTCTGATCCCAAGGGTCTATATACTTTTATTTGTTTATTTGCCCAATTTTTTGCTTCTTTCACTTTGGGGTAATATCCCCCCTCTCTCTTTCTCTTTCTCTCTCTACCTCTATGTGTGTGTGTGTGTATGTGTGTGTATTATATATATACATATGTGTGTATGCATGTGTTCATGTGTGTATTTGAATGTGTATTTAGTTTCTGAAGCCCTCTTCACCTCAGTAATTATTAAATATAGGTTATGGAATGTGCTTTCTATGGTCTTTTCTGTATCTTGAAGTATAATCTGTCTTTCATTTACACTTTGTACCATACTTCTGGAGCAACATATTTTCCAGAATCACACCTTCCTCTTTTTTGCCGATGCTGCTATATTACAAAGCAGATAAATTCTGGATGCAACTTTGAGAATCTAAAGAAATCAATTTTTGAAATGGATCTGCTTTGATTCCATGTATAAGAGGAGATCAACCAAGATAGTGAACAAGTTCAAATTAAGCAAGTAGGAATAATTCAAGGATCCATGAATAGAGCTCAATATAAAAAAGGATATAGCACATTTCCCCCAAAGTTATTGTCTTCAACACTGAAAATAAAAGAAAGCATATTTGTATCAATCCAAATATAGATACCAGAAAGACAAACTAGAAATATACAATGAAGTAGCTTGCAGGATAATACACTGAAAAATGTAATTGCGCATAAATCATGTGCAAAGTAGAAGCCACAAATTCTGTATTTGGCAAGCTTTCGATTTCTTTGCATAATTCTTTCATTTTCATCTTGCTGCTTCCATTCTCCCCTCTTCAAAATAGCTTCATAAAACAAAGACATAAACTGTATGCAATTAAAATGGGAAAATAGCTAAAAGGAATATATTGATAATTATGTTAAAATCTATATCATAAGGATTCTTGCATTGTTAGGAATCTAATTTGTCAACTGTTGACATCAGCATCTCAGTTTTACCCAATATGTAAAGTGTGTTTTAAGCAACTTCTTTGGAGTGAGTAAAATTATATAGTTTTGAATTGACAAAAATATAACTATATACATACACAGAACATTGACTAAACCTACAGTAACTAGAAGAATTTTCAAGAGTAAAGAGAAATCTAGGAGATGCTGATATGAGAGAGACAGTAGCTATACACTGCTAAATCAGATTATAAAAGGGTTCTGGCAGAGAACTTAACTGGAAGGAAAATAAAGGATATATTGAGTTGTTTCCTGTGTGTGCCATCTGATCTAACATTGAGTGAAGTGAGTTTATTTGAGGAAGACCACATATAGTGTCCTTCATAAAGGAACAATAATGGTTACTTACTCTATAGTCTTAGACTCCAAATAATTTTCTTTAATTTTTATACCTCCTCCACAAAGCTCAGATATGAATGATGTCTCCTTTTTGTCACAATCCATTTTAAAAAGCATAGCAACAAGACAAAAGACCCTAGGTCTCCTTCCCACTGAGGTTTAAATGTTGCACTAAACCATAAAGGAAAGCTATTTGACATAGTGATAATGAACATAGCTATACAGTTCTTCCTGCAAAATCAGTGATCTGCATAGTAGTGATCATTCAGATTAAGCAAATCTCTTTTGCATCTCAGATTCCCCACTTGTAAAATTGTATAGCAGTAATATCTTATAAAATTGTTAAGGAAGTAAGAATCTTAGTAAAATGTTTGGCATTCAAGAGCATTTACTGAATTTTTCTGAAAATAAGATTAAGGAAATATAGGCATTAGTTTTCTTTAAAGCGAATAGGGTGCTGTAGAGTCCAGCAGGTAAAGTGCTTGCCATGCAAGCGGCTGACTCAGGTTTAATCCCCGACACAGTGTATGGTCCCCAGAACCCCATGAGTTGTCCCTGAGCACAAAGCCAGGAGAAAGTCCTGAGTACAATTGGAGGAGGCCCAAATACCCCACCCTCCAAAACAAGAACATTAAAAAATAAAGTGAAAAGTATGAGAGATAGAAAACATTTGGCCCACAGATAATATATGGTTAGTGAAGTAATAGGTTCTTGATACAGACATCTATGCTCCTGTGTTATAAATATCCAAATGGGGTGAGGTTGATAGTACCGAGGATAGGTTGCCTTTTCTGCACATGACAATCTTGGTTTCATACATGGCACCCCATGTGTCCCCCAAGTTTCTCTTGGAGTAATCCCTGAGGAAGAAGCCAGGAATAAAACCTAAGCACTACTGTAAGTGGCACGGAAAAGGAAGGAAGGAAGGAAGGAAGGAAGGAAGGAAGGAAGGAAGGAAGGAAGGAAGGCAGGCAGGCAGGCAGGCAGGCAGGGAGGGAGGGAGGGAGGGAGGGAGGGAGGAAAGTAGGAGAAAGAAGAAAGAAAGAAAGAAAGAAAGAAAGAAAGAAAGAAAGAAAGAAAGAAGGGAAGGAAGAAAAAAGGTAAGGAAGAAAGAAATTTCCAAGAATATGATAGTAGAGGGAGGATTAGCTCTTAGTCATTTCATTGTTTTATTTTTAAGCATATATTTTAAGATCTTAAATATTGCTAAGCAAAAATAAAGATAATAAAAGTTGAAAAGTCATGCTTTTTAATCCTCCGTATTTTCCTACTGGAAAATACTAGGGAACTGGTATACTTATAATATCAGATCTTAGTTACTTTACATAAAACTGTTGCTTGCACTTTACATTTCACATACCTCAAAAAATACAACTAAGTCTTATGTTATATGTCAAATTTTGAAACACATCTATTAAAACTATAATATCTTATGTACTCCTTAACATCTAATTTCTGACCTATTCTAGTTTTAAGAGTGTTTCTCATTTGAATGAAAACTTTTTTTTTTGTCTTTGCACCCAGCTACAGTGTCAAAGTATCTTCAGGATTTACAATTCTTAGGACAGTATAAAAACAAAGGAATACCCCAAAAATAGTTCATGGATCTCTCTATATAATTATTGTTAACTTTCATTACAGTGACAATGGAGAGAATAGAGCATTCATAATTTGGTTAACGAGGAACTTAAATATCAAAACTAAGTGCTAAGATGCTGAGTAGTGTCAGAGACATGGTTTGCTCTACTCTGGAACTTATGTACCAGTCAATGAGCTTTTATTTAGTCACTGTGTAAAGCATAGCATAAGCAGAAAGCAATGATTACAATGAAGATTTTACCCCAGGGAGATATTAGAAAATAGACACAATTTTCTAGAACCTATCAACTTCCCTCTGTTTCACTATCAGTTCTGTCATCACTCTCCTCAAAATACACTTCACATGGACTTTAAAGCCCAAAGCTCTCTACCAACGTATTCTAATTTATGCGGTAACGCATTTATTTTGCCAATGTTGTTAAGTGAGAACTGTGTTGTATATTACCATTGTAGGAACCCTAAATCAAATACAGGGCAGTTAAGCCTCTCATTAGCATTTCATTTTGAAATTAGGAATTGGTATATATGTATACATGCACTGTATCAGGGACTTGACTCTATTTTGCAAACAAGATCACAGGCCGAAAGTAGCAAAGTGATCTACCAAAAAAGACAGACAATCTAATCATAATTTAAACATAGATCTAACTCCAAAACACAAGTGAAGGAGACAGTTGTGTTCTGTTCCTCTCCAAAAATTTTATTCAAAGTGAAAAATAGTCTCTGTTGGTGTGAATGAATTAGTAGGACTTTTGCTGAAAAGCCAAGAGATAAAAGAATAATGGGAAGGAAACAATGTAGACAAAAGAGTTCTTTTAACTTCTTGTAAGTATTTGGGCTTTGTAAGAATATTTGTAAGTATATTGCCAAAATAGGCCTTGTTTACAAAGCATCACCCTTCCCAACATCATTAAATTTAATTTCAATGGCATCATCTGAAAGAAAGTTATCTCATGCTTCATAAATGAACTAGTTAATGTGTGAAAGTCTAATTCTAGTAGTACAATGTAGTTTTCCACCCCTGTTCCTTTGCCTTCTGCAATAATATTTAATTCTCTTCTTCATGAATTTCCTTAAATGCTGTTTCAAATTTCTTCTATCACTTTAATCATCTATTTTAATCCTATAACTAGTCAAATCATCTTTTAAGTCACAAAGATGTTTCATCAAGAGGTTGCATGTTTCTTGCTTTCATTTTTCTCCTGAGTCATTGTACATGCTGAAAATATGAGGTGGCCTCATGGCTGAGAAAGGTTTTCACAGCAGTTAGGTATAGGGTGCAGCGGAGTTAAATAGTTTGTGTTATTGTAAGGACATTCCAAGCAAAGAATGGAATTATCTTATGATTGGCCAAAATTGAATCTTTAAAGAAAGCAACTGCTAGAAGAAACAGAACTTTTGAAATTTTGAAGCATTTAGAAGGAGAGAAAAAGTCAATTTTGATACTGAAATAATTCCTGTATAATCAAATAGAAGTTTTTTTTAATGATGTTTGTGCTAAGGAATTTTATTTCACCAGAAAATAGTTTTTCTTTCATGGTTTATCACTATAGAACAAGGCAAACCCTGCCTAGCAAAATGCCTCCTAATGCCAAATAACAAATAACAATATTCAGGAAACCAAGAAATCTGATCACTTCAGAGGACATTTTAACACATTAAACTCAAAAATTATGTAAGTCTTGATTACTTACCACTTATTCTCAACTGAAATGAGAACTCAAAGAGTTTTTGATGGTCACTTTTTTCCTCAGTCCTTATTAGTGTTCAGAAAACTTTGCTAATAAGCAGCATCTCAATAAATATTTTTAAACATTCTGCACAAAGCTCTTAGCAGCATCTTAACTGAATAATAAGCATAAGCACTTTTGCCTTTTAGAATCATGTGAATCAACAAGGTATAAATAATACTATTTAAAAACTAAAGCAATAAACAACAGAATGTCCTGAAATTGGTTCAAGAAAGACATGTGTTGGGAACATGACCCAAGATGGACCAACATTGTTTATCTCCTGCACTGAAAAATTTCATCAAATAATCATGGTGAGCTTTGGATGATGGGGATTTTTAATGGTTTCATTCTAACTGAATTTTGTATGATGTTTTCAGGGACAGATTATTTTTTAAAATAATGGTGTTTTATTTTTATAATTCTAGGAGTAATATTCAAGAACAACTCTAAAACCAAGCCTTTATTTGTTTTAGCTCTTCAATGTTTTCTTTGTTCACTTTGCCAGAAGTAAGAAGAGAGGAGACTGGAGCTAATCTCCAAGAAAGAGAATATTAAAGCCTAAGTTTCAAAGTCAAATTTAAGCATGTATTTTAGCTCCAAGCTAGAACTTCTATAAGCACTTAGGGATGAAACAGGGAGAGCCCTCACCTTACCTTGCACTAGATAGGATACTGGAAAGCATAGAGTGCATTCCTTGATATAAATTTACTGCTAGTCTTAATGTGAAGACACACAACAATCATCTGGGTATTAGAAGAGGAAAATTCCTGGTATATAAACACTGAATCCACTAAGGATTCAAGAAAACAGTTTAAAAAATAGCATTTCTAGGATTTTGAGTTTTTAATGGTATTATCATTTATCCATACTATACACATATATGTTTACATGTGTATATACACATATACATTTAATAAAAGCTTATTCCTGGAATAAGTCTTCAAAATTAAGGGAACACATAATAAGGGTTTTGTATGTATTCTGCTCAACAAGTACTAGAATTTAGATTAATATAAAAACTAAAAAAAAATTAATTTTGTCACCATATTAAAGAGTTTTTTAGAAATAAAGCAAATTGTCAAATAATGTTGGAGCTGCATGAAAATATCCTATCATACCCTGTCAGGCCTGGCCATAAGGCAAGTTTGTGGGGGAGTTTGTGCTTGGGGGGCATAACCAATGGTGCTCAGGGCTTACTCCTGGGTCTGTGATCAGGATAAACTATTGACAAGACTGGGAGAATCATATGAGGTTCCTGCGGGATTCTCTCTGGGTCAGCAGCACTCAAGGCAATTGCCCTACCCTCTTTACCATCTACCCAGACACAATAAAGAGAACTTTATGTATTTGTCCTTTTACCCACTTAGCCAAATGCTGCCAAATTTTGGAAAAAAACATGGAACTACTTTGTTGGATTAATTGAGAATAATGAAATATAGCTGGGCAGCATTGAAAACAATCAGTGAAAGTCTTAGGAATAGAACATGCAGTAGTGATGGTACTGGATCTGATATACTACTGAACTGGATTGTGTTCATTAGGTGACATAAGATAGAAATGCTAGGATTTTTAGCAGTTAAGATTGACAGTACTTTGTGACTGATTAGATGTGAGTGGCAGAGAAAGAAGATGTGAAAGATAATGATTTCTGTTTTGACTTGGATGGATGAACTTCAGTGATTGAGAAAACAGAGTAATGGGTGCAGGGTCAGGGGAAAGGGTGGAGAAGGATCAGAGAGAATGACATTCAATTTGATACTCATGCTGTAATTGTCATGCCAATTCAACAAAGCATGTATTCATAAAGCATTGACAGAAGTCACAATCTAGTCATGAATGTGCTGCTTCTAGCTTTTTCCAGAAGAGCTGACATTTACTGAACTACATTCTATATAGTAGTAATAAAATATTTGGTTTTAATATAAATTTAGTTTTTAAAATAATTTATAAAATCACTGTATCACTGTCATCCTGTTGTTCATCAATTTCCTTGGGCAGGCACCAATAATGTCTCCATTCGTCCTAGCCCTGAGATTTCAGCAAGTGCCACTTTGGAGGCTCCTTCAGGGTCAGGGGAATGAGACCCATCATTGTTACTGGGTTTTGGCATATAGAATACGCCATGGGGAGCTTGCCAGATTCTGCTGTGCGGGCAGGATACACTCGGTAGCCTGTCAGGTTCTCCAAGAATGAAAACTAGACAATAAAAGGTCTTGTGGCTGCAAATGCGGCCTCGCGCTTCCGGGAGCTGGGTTTTATAGTTCCTGAGTCTTGGCCATTGAGGGGATAACATGGTGCTGGAGGCAGTTGGTAGGTGTAATGCCTAGCTACTGAAAGATGGGGGATCTGGGTGGAGGAGGCTCAGTTCCCATCCAAGGAGGCTTGGAGATCTCAGCCCCGGGTCCTGCATACCTGGGTTCCTCTGCCAGTCCCAAATGTGAGGCTCATCTGAACATGTGGATAGTGGTCTTAAGCATGGCTGTGGCTGGTTCAGGGGGTCTTCAGCTGCCGGGGCTCTGCTTGGGGTGGGGAGGGAAACTCAACTCGCCCCCTCCAAGGGGCCTGGGTGAGGACAGCCAGGAGTGGGGGCAGGAGACTCTGTGCTGTTGTGTTCTGGGAGCGGGGTAAAAGAATAATTTAAAATCTATGAATAATGTTTTCGGCTACCTTCTGAATAAAAACAAGAAAAAAACAAATAGAGAAGATAGAAATCACACATTATTTGTATGATTCAATTGTCTATAGTAGGAATCCTACAAGATAGATTTCCTTTGTTTTTGAATTTACAGAAATTGTTTTGAGTACGAACCTGTCCTTCTGATGGACTGATAATGTTTTTCAATACTAGACACAATTTTAAACTAGTGAGTTTTTTCATCATGCATCACGTTATCATGTTCTTACATGTTTAAAGACTGCCATTCCTGAACATTACTAAGGGAGGAAAAGAACAGATGTGGCCAAAGAGCTAAAGGTCACTCAGATCCTAATGAACCCTTTGTTTGGTGGCAGGCATTGGTAAGCCAATAAAGATGTGTACACATACATGGAGGAGCTCTGGAGGAAGCAGCAGTCAGATCTGGTTTTTCCTCCTTCAGCTGTGCTATTGGCAGTACCAATGGCACTCAGCATTGCACTGCACCAAGCCCTCATCCCACCCTCAGGATAAAGAGTATAGACTGGGCTACAAGGCCAAGAACAAATATACAATGTATCGGATTCGAGTGCACCACTGTGTTCACAAACATCAGGTGCCAAAGAGTGAGACCTACTGGACTGGTGAAGATTCTCTATAGAAACTCTTCGAGGTTGTCTTCATGGATTCATTCCAAAAAGCTATCAGAAGAAATCCCAGTGGATCACAGAACTAGTCCAGGTGCACAGGGAGATAGTGAGATCGGACATCTGCAGGCTCTAAGAACCTTGGAAAGGGTCACAAAAGCTCCACCATATTACTGGTTATTCTGGCCATATAACTTAGAGAAGACACAACACTCCCCAATTCCACTATTACCGTTAATTATAAGTAAGGCTTGTAAAATTTTTACCTACTGAACAAATTAGGACAGTCTAAATAAATAAATAGAAATCATAATGAGAAATTGTTTTCTCTGAGATTTTGGGAGTCTATAAAAAGTCAATGATGGCGTACATGGATCTGCATGCTTTTTTTTTTTTTTTTTGCCTTTTGGGTCACACCTGGCAATGCACAGGGCTTACTCCTGGCTCTGCACTCAGGATTACCCTTGGCGGTGCTCAGGGGACCATATGGGATGCTGGGAATTGAACCCAGGTTCGCTGAGTGCAAGGCAAACGCCCTACCCACTGTGCTATTGCTCCAGCCCCGGATCTGCATGCATTTTAAGTTTTTTTCTGGTGGAGGAGTAGGAGGCATACCCAGAAGAGCTCATAACTCTTTCTGAGATTTCCAGAATGCCATACAAGCAACCGAACCCCTGACTTTCTCTCTGGCAATCATTGCAGGTTCTTAAGGCCTCTCTGTTGGGGACAAAAGGGATATGAACATCATGAATAATAAAACATTTGATTATATATGCCTCTCAGAGAGGCCGGCAAGCTACCAAGAGTATCCCGCCTGTGCGCCAGAGCCTGGCAAGCTCCCCTTGCCATATTTGATATGCCAAACACAGCAACAATAACAGGTTTCATTCCCCTGACCCTGAAAGAGCTCCAATTATTGCAAAAGATGAGTAAGGAGATACTGCTAAAATCTCAGAACTGGGACGAATGGAGAGGTTACTGGCACCCACTCGAGTAAATCGATGAACGGGGATCAGTGATACAGTGTTGATAGCCTCATATAGGTCAGCAGTCACCATTCTGCACTTCAGAATTGATTCCAGGCTCCTTCCAGCCAACACAAAGGTGTGATTTCAATAGGGAAAGAGACCAAAAACAGAATTTGACTATATCCATGTTCCTTGCTCTTAAACATGTTCAGTTTCACTTGTATGATGTGCATTCCCTCTTACTATCCCTTTAAGTTAAAATGAGTCCAACGTTTGTGCCTGGAGTTCCATTTAGTCTTTTTATATTTTTTAATGCCAGACCTCACCAGTTCTACGAGTTAGATTACTGAAGGTTAACATTTATATTTTACTGTTTCTTTTCCCTTCCAATCTATGTGGCTTGGTTTTATGTTGTTGTTATTATTATTATTATTATTATTATTATTATTATTATTCAGTATATATGGCCTGATAGGAAAATTAACTGTATTTTTACCTGACTCTCAAAAAAAGAGGGTTACTCTATTTTTGTTTGTTTGGGGGCAAACTCAGTGTTGCTCAAGGGCTTAATCCTTACTCTTTTTACTCAAGTATCTCTCCTGGCAAACTTGGTACAATACGAGATGCCGGTAATCACAGGTCAGTCACATGCAAGGCACGCAAGCTACTTGCTTTACTATCTCTTTGGCTCACATAAATGCTTTACTTTTTTGTTTGTTTGTTTGTTTGGGTCACACCCAGCAATGCTCAGTGGTTATTCCTGGCTCTGCACTCAGAAATAGCTCTTGGCGGTGCTTGGGGAAACTTAATGCATTGCTTTTAAACAAACAAATTATAACTGCAGTTTCACAACATATAAGAACAGTGGTAGGATTCTATCACTCATTTTTGATCTCCGAATTCTGTTAATGGAAAATCAAAGATGGTCTTGATGAGGAAAAGCCACCCACAGTCATAGCTATCTACTGCAAAGCTAAAGACTCTCACCTGGCCACCCACCTACAAGGTGGTCTGACTTCTTTGTCAAGACCCTGAACAAACGGTTTGATGCTCTTCATGTTCCTAGAGCGAGCAGACGCCACTGGACTACACTAGCACGCAACAGGGATGAATGGAGATATTACTGGCACCCACTTGAGCAAATAGATGAACAACAGGATGACAAGTAATACAAGTGATAGTTATTTTAGTTATATATAGTTATATAGGAAATAACTATAAAATCTGAGTGTAAGTTTTAGTGTAACTGTAGGATGTGTGAAAATATGATTCTGACCCTAAACATGATAATGAAATCTAGAAAAATTAACAACTCATTTCATAATCCTAATTGGTACATATCTTAACCAATAGTCTGTATTGTATTCACACTGTCTCAATGTTCAGATATGTCAACCACACACCAAAGACAGGCAGAATTGCCAGGGCCAATTCATTACAGCATCTATGCCCAAGTGATGAAAACAAAGGAGGGAAAGGGCAAAAATGCATTAATCACCATTCAATAAAGGGGGGAGGGCGGCAAACTGAAGCCAGAATCACAAAAATGTAAGTCAAAATCTACCCACCACAACTACTCTATTTGTCTGATTAATTACTCCATGTGCACTGCAAGGTTTACTTTATCCACAGTAGCAAAATTCATGTTTTAAATAATGACAGTATTTAAGGACAAAAAATACACACGATTATTGCATTCCCCTTCATAAAGGTTACTTACTGAGTGGAGCGGCACGTAGCCCTGTACACCCATTTTATGTGGCAAACCTTAATTATTCTACTCCTTCACAAGATACTGCTAGTATTTAAAGCATATTATTTTAGAATAAAGGTTTCACTTTGCCTAAGCATTAAGACTTAAAAAAAACATTTAACTTTGACATTTCATTTATAGGCATTTTAATTATCTGGATGGTTTCTTTTAAATGCTAGATGTAGGCAGAGAAAATGTGTACTTACATAGAAGAAAGTGCTTCCAGGACTCCCTAATTTTCATGTGTTATGAATTTTAATGCCTTATTCAGGTCAGGTTTTCATTGCCATGAAGAGGGAATACATTGACCTTAAACTATTGTACAGTTGCCACAGTATTTTTAGTCTCTGTTTGTTATGGGTAGACAGGAAATAGATTTTGTTTATGTTTTCCTTTTAAAAAGTTCTTGCAGCAGAAGTAAGAGAGCCCCAGGCATCTAGGAAAGGTCTCACACTTTTGCTATTTTCTCTATTTAATTAAAAAATAATTTAGACAATGAGGTGGCAATAGACACAGTGTCTGAAAGGCTTAAAATCACTGGGCATTGCCTAGTGGGTAAAGGCAGCTTGGCGGGCAGCAACCCCTCCCTGCAAACGGCCTAGTCTTCCATACAGTGCAAGGCAGAGGAAACGGCCAATCAGAACTCTCGGCTCATTTGCTGTCTATCCCACACTCCAACAAGATACATTAACTTCATCTTATCATTACTAAATGTTCTTCACTGCTCAGGGATTTTACTGGGCTCCCCTACCCAGCCCATTCTTAGTGTGCCAAGCCTAGCTGCATGTGTAATGAAGTCCTCTTCTAACCTCTAACATCTTAACCGCATCCTCGGTTTCTATCCAGATTCTAAACGGGTAACATGGCCAATCTATATAGAGTAAACTGTTAATACTAGATATTACCTCAGATGCTATGGATTATGGTAGATTTAGAGAAGGGAATGTGAATAGATAAAAGGAATATGTCAACACATAGTTGAATTTCTCATATTTTGTAAACTATGCCTTTAAGTGTTGAATGCTTGGAAGCAAAATAGCTTGGTTATTAAAATGAATTATCAAAAGAACAATACATTGTTTTGTTAAATAAAAATAACTATACTGACCACAATTATGGTAAAAATGCATGTTTGGCTTTTTTAAGGTAATAGATGCCAAAATTGTGATTTTTCATAATTTTTAAAATATTTTTTAATATTAATCATCAAACTATGTCTCTTTTGGTGGAGGGGTTGGTGGAGTCATATTTACTGGTACTCAGGGAATATTCCTGATCTCAGGAGTGATCACTGTGGTATAAATTTTTTTATCTGAATCATAAAATATACTTTATCATATAATTTAATTTCTAATGAAAACTTGGCTTTGTTGTTTTCTAATTGTCTGTGAAAGTAATACTCTCTTCCATGCATTATCTTAGAGAGAATTTTTTGAATTCCATACAAATGTCCAGCACATACCAGAGCATGTGATGAACTATTAATAAAGAGGCATTATAAATACTCTAAGACTTCCCTTCTATTTTTTTCTGTGTGTTTGTTTTTGGTGTTTTTGGGTTTTGTTTTAATTTTTCAGCTAAATCCAGTGAGGCTTGCAGCTAATTTCTGAGTCTGTACTGGTCATTGGTGGCAAGTCTCAGGAGCCCACATGATATGCCAGGGATCGAAGCTCAGTCCCTATGCAAGAAAAGCACCTTACCAACTGTGCTATCTTTCTGGTCACTTCCCTTGTGTTTAAAAGTTCCTGTGTGTCAGGTAGATCACTGACAACAAGCTTAAAACGGCCTTATACTTGCACATTTGCTTCATCCCAGGGAATTCATTGAAAGAACTCCTGTGCATGTTTAAAAACAGTGCCAGATTCTTTCCTGACACAGCTAAACCATAATCTACAAACTTAAATAAAATGAAATATTTTCAAGGTCAGAAAATTCTAGAAAGGATCCATCCCCCACCTCCTGAACTCCCTCCCTGGACCCAGAACGGCCATCTGTTGCTCTGGCAGATTTACAGTTCATTCACACTGTGAGTGATAGGAGGAAGAAGTGAGCAGAGCTAATCAGAGCTAAGTAGTTAACGAGCAGAGGGCTAACGAGCTGGTGAGTTAACGAGCTAAGCAGAGAGCTAATGAGCTGCTGTTTCCCACTCCATGCAAGCAAATATATCTTTCAGGTGATTGTTTACCTTTAGCATTTTTAGCAGCTGTCCATAACGACACAGCTATGTCTTTGACGATCCCCCAAACATCTCAATTTAAAGAAAATCCATTCATACCTTCAGTCTTAAGTCTATGTGTTTTTCTTGCCTCCATTGTGACCTTGAAGTCTTCTCATTTTTTTCACTCAGACCAATGGTGACTCTATCACATTATTTTGCATAAATATTAGAATAATTTACATAAATTAATAAAGATGATCTATTAGACACTTACCCGGTACTAATTAAGAGAGTACTAATGATGTAGGAGAATATTTTTAAACATTAAAAATTAGTGTCTATTTTTTTAAAAGTAGATCATCTAATTGGAAGACCAGCAGGATGGTTCTTTAATAGAGATAAAAAGCATATAAGTTATGAATAGCAATAACTATATTAGAACTTTAGAGAGCAGAGTTCTATCATGTGCTGGGACCAGAATTGGTCTGGATGGTTATGGAATATTGTGCTGTAGCAATCTCAGCAATCTCAACAATCTCAGCACTTAGACTGAGGTCATGAATAAAAAAGATATATTTTAGAGATGATAATCTAAAGAAAAAGAAAGTTGAGAGAAAGTCAGAATCAATTTGGCTTATGATGCTACCATTAGCCTAAATTTGATTTTGTATCAATCTCACCCACATGGCAAAGCCTGGCAAGCTATCTGTGACATATTCAATATGCCAAACACAGTAACAAGTCTCACAATGTTACTGGGCCCACTCAAGCAAATCGATGAACAACGGGAGGATAGTGACAGTGATAGTGATCAACTGGATGTTCAATGCTCCTTTCTGTCATCTGATCCTAATCAAGTTGGTGACATTCTGGCCAATATGGGCTCACAGTGCTCCTGGAAAGACATGGTAGCTTAGGTAGGCATCTTGATGGGACATCTCACAATTGGTATACAAATACATCTAATTTAATATTAAAACTATTCTGACCTAGTCAATGGTCACATGTAAGAAGCTTTGCTTCTCAAGTTCTCTCAATTAGTGAGACCATGAATTATCCTATACATGCCTTTCTCAAGATATTGAGAAATAACAAGTAACTAGCAGAAACAATGAACCTGCTAAAGGCTTCAATCCGCACAAAGCACTTCTCTCTCATACTATTGTGTAATACAGAGCATGCATCCTTGATGTACTTTAATTTTCTAGTGAGATGAGGTAAGTAAACTTTACAAAATGATATAGCAGTTTTATTGACAATGAAAAATTGGACACTACATTGTGGCTTACTGACAAGAAGAACTAGAAATATCTCTAAATAATCCCAAATGGGGGTTTGAATTGCATGATAGATAGCAAAGATCATCACAATTACAATAAGGAAGAAATACTTCTGTCTCACTACTTGGTGGTATTTGAGTCAGCAATAAAAACACAACATAATTAAATATCAGATAGACAAGACTCTTCTCACGTACAGAAGACACAGTGAGATCTGCTCAGCTAGTATGTGTTGGTCTCTCTGGGCTCGTAGGTCCCTCCAAGAGCTGATGCAGAGAAACTGACCTATCAGCAATACTGTCCACTGGGGTACCGTTGCAGAAGCCTCTCGCTACTCATGAAATACTGAAAGGCAATACTGAAAGCTAGAGTGAGTTTGAAGTTCCTTTGCATACAGGATTGAGCAAAAAAAAGTAGTACTCACAGAATCTGAAATGAAAAAAACAAATAAACATCCATTTCCTAACCAGGTGAAAAATGCAGCCCAGGCTATATAAGCATTTTATCTCTTCTTAGTATGTTAAGTTCAAGGTTCAGCACCTACAGTTAAGATTCTACAGACTCCTCACCTGACACTGTCATTCTCAGAAGGTATCATCTAAGTCTATATTTTACTAGATTGATTTTTTTGCCTCCCAAGATTTTATTTGACAGTGCATAAGTTCATTATATATATTTATTAGTTAAAGTGAGAAGAAAGGCTATAGTTTCCACCCACAATAAATACTTATATGCAAGTAAATCAATCAATCAATCAATTAAAAAAAAGACTCTGAACTAAACCTACTATCAGAAACAAAGTTAATAATTTTTACATATTTAAAATAAAAGGTAAAGCATAGATATACATGTATATATGTATATACATATTATACATACACATAACACACATATGTATATTTATATCTGATACCTTTAGAGATTTTTGGGGTGTGGAGCTCCAAAAGTTCTCACAAGACTTGGGAATCCTTCCCTATATTTCTCAGCCAAGTGCTCTGATATTTCAGTGAAAAGGACCAAGGATGTGGTGCTGCTCAGGTCTGTGTGGTGGAAATTACCTTGTCACTTCTCTGGTTCTGGAGCCTCCAGGGTCATGCATAGCTGCACTCAAGGCCTTTAAGGGTAACAAGCAATTGTACTTAGAATTCTCCAGACCAGGCACAGCAGTTCTCAAAAGGTGATATGCTGGTGAATGACTGGTGTCAGTCACATGCAACGCATACACCTTAATCCCTGCACTCTTACCCCCTTTAAGACTTTGTGTCCCCCATTTACATGTCATTTACACTATATTCCCTGAATTCCTTACTGTAATCTATTTTAATTGTTCATTTATATAATGATTAGTCCAATCAAATGCAATTCTTCATATGTTGTCATATCTTTTTCTTTATTCAGTCTTCTCAGCTTGATATACTTTTGTGGTACCTCTTTAAGTCAAGAATTATTTCATTCTTCCCGACTTTGCTCAAAAACGAAACTAGCAAGCAGAAGTGAACTAGATCTGAACTCTACTCTGCTCTGAGTATTTGTGGAGATGAAAGATTGTGAGGAGGGTGAGGGGGAGAGAAGGAAACATAATCATAGGATGGATTTAGCAGAAATTTTGAATTGGGAGAGTGGTATATGCTCTCTGAAAGATCAGGGCGAATATTGCTAGAAATATCATTCTGGAACAGATTGTGTGAGATATTTGATGCTAACCTGATAAGTATTGGATTTATATTATATTATGCCTTTCACATTCTTGTGCCTCAGAATAGACTCTCATAAAACATTACATTGAAGTCAAATAAAAGCTGAAGTTGAACATTTTCAAGAAGGTAAATAAAGAGTTGTCATTAAAGTTGGGATAAAAGATCATAGAACCCAAGAATATTATGTGAAATAACTTTCTATAAGATTCAAAATAACCTACAACTAGTAAATATGGCATTATTACAGAAAAAAATCCCTGCATATAATTTGCTAATTTCAAACATGACTTGAAAGGAAGAACTGGCATTGGTGCCTTTGGATATGATTAAGATGAGCATGAGTACTTTAAAAATGGAATTAGAAATAATTAAAAAGATGCCAGTATAGTGCATAGGGTGCTTGCCTTCCATGCAATAGATGTGATTCAATACCCCCAGCATTTCACATGGTCCCAACATTGCTGAGTGTGTCCCTACCCCAAAGAAAAAAGATCCCACAGAGGTTCTACATTCCTTCATCACTTAATCACTTAATCACTTAACTTCCCGTTAGTCGTTGATTTGCTCGAGCGGGCGACAGTAACGTCTCCATTTGTCCCTGTCGCGTGCTAGTGTAGCCCAATGGCATCTCTTCGCTCCGGGAACATGAAGAGCCTCAAACCGATCGTTCATGATCTTTACAAAGAAGTCTGACCATCTGGTAGGTGGGCGGCCACGTGGTCTTTTGACATCCCGTGGAATCCAGTCAGTAACAGCTCTAGTCCAGCAGTCGTCTTTAAATCTCATTACGTGACCAGCCCATCTGATTTTTGACACCTTGGCAAATGAGACAGCGTCCCTCATTCTTGATTATCGACGGATGTCGGAACTCCGGATTCTTTCTCTCATTTGAGTGAAACGTGATATTCCAAGCATAGCTCTTTCTATTCTTCTTCGGGAGACCTGAATAGCATTCTCATCCTGTTTGCGTAGGGTCCAGGTCTCTGAGGCATATGTTAATGCAGGAAGAACAGTGGAATCAAAGAGATGTGCCCAGAGCCGGAGGTTCTTCGTCCTCTTAGCTATTGCTTCGACGTTCTTGAAGGCATTCCAAGCCCTCTCTTCCTCCTGTGCAGCTCGGGTGCCAGGTCATTTGTCATGTTAATTTCTCGACCTAGGTACACATAGCTATTGCATTCGGAGATGGTCGTTCCCTTGAGAGCGAATGGGGCATCAGGAACGAGGCTGTTTCTCATAAACATTGTCTTTGTAAGATTCAGCTGTAGTCCTACCTTTCCACACTCACGGTCAAAGTCGGCCAGCATTTGTGCCACTTGGCTAATGTTTGGTGTTATTAAAACAATGTCATCAGCAAAGCAGAGGTGGTGTAATTACCGACCATCTATCTTCACTTCCATTCCTTCCCATTCCAGTCATCACATGATGTTCTCGAGGGTGGCACTGAAGAGTTTTGGTGAAATCGTATCACCCTGCCGAACCCCTCTCTTGACATCAACAATCACTTCTTTGTAGAATGGTGAGATCCTGGTAGTGAATCCGCAATACAGCTCATGGAGGATCTTGATGTATTGGGCTTGAATGCCCTGATTGGCTAGGGCTTCAATGACCGCTTCCATCTCAACAGAATCAAAGGCCTTCTTTAAATCAATGAACGTTAAACAGAGCGGCATCTTGAACTCCCAAGAAACCTCAATGAGTTTGGTTATTGTGTGGATATGGTCGATGGTGCTGAATCCTTTGCGGAACCCGGCTTGCTCGCATGGTTGTCCTTCATCTAGTGTCCTGCCAATCCTATTTAGGATGACTCGAGTGAACAATTTGTAGATGACAGACAATAGGCAGATAGGGTGATAGTTGCCAATGTCATGGATGTCTCCCTTCTTGAACAGTAGTACGGTCCTGCTGGTTTTCCACTGGGACGGAACCTTGCATTCAGACAGGTAGCGAGTGAAGAGCCGAGCCAGTGTATTGATGAGTACTGACGGCAGGTTCTTTAGGTGTTCAGTTCTGACCTTGTCTGGGCCGGGTGCTGTTTGTTTCTTTACCGATGAAATGGCGTGTTGGATTTCGGAAGGGAGAACATTGGGAACGACATATCCATCCTGTGGAATTTGGTAGGTCGGCAAGTGGACATGGCTATCGAAGAGATTTGAGTAGAAGTCATGGATAATCTTCTCCATTGCAGTTCTGGAGGATGTGATGGATCCATCAGGACGTCGGAGGGCAGTCATCTTGGTCTTGTAGTTGGCGAAGGACAGGCGGGCGTAACAAATACTTTTCCCAGCTTCTGCCGCACCTACCAGTACTTCTGCTCTTCTCTCTTTGAAGTCTTCCTTGATCGCATCTCTGCACTGCTTTGCGAGCTCGGATGTTAGCTTGCGGTTGCCTGAGGCATGCGCCAAACCACGCTGGCGAATTAGCTCAAGAGTTTTCGAAGATAGGCGACTTTTTGTGGCTATCTCTCTCTTGGCGTTCCTCGCACATTCATGGAGGTGCTGAACCAGTCGATCGTATTCCTCGTTAATGTTGTCAACAATGGCATCTTCCCATGTTGCCGCAATAGTGCCAAAGATTTCCCAGTTGGTGGTCATTCTGTGAGTTCTCTTTTTGAACTTTGCAGCCCTTTCTCCCCGCTCTGTGAAGTAGAATTTTGCACAAAGGAGACAGTGGTCCGATTCCGTTCGAAATTTTGGGACAACAGCGACATTGGTCATGCAAAACCGTGGATTGAATATGATGTGGTCTATTTCGTTGTGGAATCGTCCACCAGGAGACTCCCATGTCCAACGTTTAGATTCTACCTTCTGGAACTGAGAGTTACCATGGATGGTCTTGGTCGACATGATGAACTCAGACAGTCTCTCACCATTCGTTCCATTCTACGCCATGGGTCCCGAAGTGAAGTTCTTCAGCTGATCTTCTCGGTCCTATCTTGGCATTAAAATCACCCACGATGATCTTGTAGAAGGTGTGGTCTTCTTTATAGAACTTCTCCAGCTCCATGTAGAACTTCTCGATTTCTCTTTCATCATAATGAGATGTTAGTGCGTAGACAACGAAGATAGAAACGCAGGCAGTGAGCCACATCTATTCAAATGTAAACGTCCGATTCGGGTTGTTAGGCATTCGAATGAATCAATGCTCTTGGCCAAGTTTGTGTTGACAAGGACACCGACGCCTCCGACACCTCGTTTATCGCATGTTCCGAGGAACAATTCTTCTCCAGTGTTGAAAACAGTATGGTGAGATTCGTGCCTTCTTGTCTCGGTCAGACCAATGATGTCGTACTTGATCATTCACGCTTGTACCATCAGGTCCTCGATGAATGTATCTGATGCTAGCGTACGTGCATTGAAAGTACAGACGATCATTTTTGTCTTCCTTCGTTGTGGCAGCCTAGTTCAGCCTTGAGATTTTGTCTGCCTCTCCTTTCTCATCCTTCTCAGTGCTGCCATGTCGGTGAAGCCTTCAGGGTCAGGTGAATGAGACCAGTTGTAGTTACTGGTTTTGGCATATCGAATACCCAATGGAAAGCTTGCCAGGCTCTTCCGTGCGGGCGGAATACTCTCGGTAGCTTGCCAGTCTTTCCGGGAGGGATAGAGGCTTTTGGGGCGACCTCTAATCACCCTTGTATGTGTTACCATATTTGAACCCTATCAAATATGGTACGACAATTCCGGAAGATGGGTATTTAGTGTCTTATGATGTGTCGCGAGGCCGCTTTGCGGCCGCACGGGTCCAGAAAGCATCCTGGAGTGTGGCGATGGCTGGGTAGTGGAGGTAGTGTCGCATTCCTTCATGTGATGTGGTTATTGCAAAAAGATGGCAATGTATGATCTAGGAAGTGGGCCTTTACCAACACTAACTTTGATGATGGAATTATAGCCTCCAGAAATATGAAAAATATATATGCATTGATTAAGGCCATTTGCTATATGGATACTTTAGGCACCATAACACAGAATTTTAAAAGAGGAGTAGGAGAGGGAGCGAGAGAGAGAGAGAAAGAGAGAGAGAGAGTCTTTGTGACCTGTGGTTTTGAAACTTCTGTTTGAAACTTCTGTTCGGAAAAAATGTGTCCTGCTTATCTATAAATGTGTCTTGGAACAAGGTTTCAAGATGTTTGTTTTAGTTTGAAATTGAATAAAGACTTTTACTAGGATTCATCAGAAATAGACACCAAATTCAACTTTAAGGAAAGAAGACTTGGTTGCAGTTCACTCTCCACCGAGAACACCCATAAGAAACCAATCAGTGTCACTTTTCTATAATATATATTATGTAAATTATATACATATATGGTGTATTTTATATGAATATATATTCATATACGAATATATCCTATCAGATCTAAGGTAGTCAGATTAATTTTATATCTCTTCTTTGGGGAATAAATCTCTTGATCTGATAAGCATTTTCTAGGGCAAGAAATGAAATGGGCATGAAGCTTGAAGACCCCTGATTTTTGTTCCTGTGATTCCAGTGGACGACAGAATGGCATTATGGTTTCACATACATCTGCAGTACCTATATCTTATTTACTGATTGTTAAATATTCTCCAACTTATTTAGACCCTCCATTGTAGTTGGCACTTCGTGTGGTATACCTGCTCCATAGGTACACTGAAGTTGCACAGTCACACATATTTGTGTCTACACCTCACAGACCATGAGAAGGGATGCTTTATTTGAAGCATAGTATTGTGGTGGTTAACACAGGAACCCTCAGAAAAGGCAGTCATTGCATTGCCCCACATTATTAGCAGAAAACGTTACTATTAATACAATAAATGATTAAAAACAGCGGGGAAAAGGGAAAATGGGACATATGTGTTTTAAGTGAGAAGAGGAAGAAAGATAATGACTTCCAAATACTCACAAACAGTCCAGTGGGCAAAAGTGACTACATTTGAAGTCATTATCTTTGTGCGAGAACTGGGTAAATCAAATAAGCACATGCCTTACAATTGCATTAAGCTTTTTTTTAAGCAGAATTTTATGAATGTGTGGGATCCAAAAGATATACGATAACCTACAAATTTAATTTATCTTAACCCAGTAAAACTTTATGATCACAGATAATTACATGATGAATAAAAAAACATATATTCCCTGGCTACTATCAAATGCTAATATTTGCATAAATAGAGGATGTTAGCTCCACTTAATAAATGTTTTAGGCAAACTGTGACTTTTACTATCATTAGATGTATTAATAGTGTTTCTCGTGACAATTTTAGAGGAATCTATTTGCAATCAGTGACCTTCATATGAAAGCTAGTTTTGCTTTCTTTCAAAGTAGGTTAAGGGTCTCACTGGCCTCCAATCAAGACTCAGCTGATAAGATTTCAGAACCCTCTTCAAACTGTGTTATTAAAAGCTTTCTTTTGATGACCAAATTGGGAGAGGTAACAGCTTGCTTCCTAAAGGCTTCAAATAAGTAAGAATAACATGGTTGATGAGATTCTTTGTGAACAATCCGGTGTCTCTGTGGGGTCCTGTGTAAGGGGTTCATTACTAGTATTTCTATTGTAGATACAACTGCAGAGGGAAGCTGGTCTCTCCTGAAACTTACCTCAGGTTATAGTTTTGGTTAGGTTGTTCGCACTCCCCATTGCTTTTACCAAAGGTCAACAGTATGGTATCTTTTTGTCTATATTTGCAAAACAAGTAAAAATGTCATCAGTAGCAAGCTAGAGAAAGAAAATCACAGTTGCAATGGGAGCATTTGCTTTTCGGTATTGAAAGCACTAGACATTGGTGTTGTGAGAGAATCAAGATAGAGGTTTGACATTAAAATTAGTCATCAAATTACAGAGCAGGAACAAAACTGTTCTGTGTGGGAGGATGAGAAAGAGTGTATATGTGAGAATTGGGGTAAGACAGAGACATTAACTTACTTACTCTTAATTTCTGTTTTTGGATGAGAAGATAAAAGTAAATCATGAATATTGAATAGATATCTATTATGTCTACCAAAAATTTGTCAGTTTTGTTCTTTCTTTCCTTTCTTCTTTCTCTTTCCTTCTTTCCCTTCTTCCTTCTTTCTCTCCCCCCATCCTCCCTCCCTCCTATCCCTCCCTTCCTCCCTCCCTCCCTCCCTCCCTCCCTCCCTCCTTCCCTCCCTCCCTCCTTCCTTATTTCCTTCCTACATTTTTTTGTCTCTGGGCCACATCAGATGGTGCTCAAGATCACTCCAGGTGGTGTTGTGGGATCATATGGGGCGCTAAAGATCTAACCCTGGTTGACCACTTGCAAGAAAAATGCTCTAGTGACTGTATTATCACTCCAGTTACAGACAGTACAGTTTTCCTGTGACATTTATATTACATTTCTTTCTGATTGCATAAATTTTGAGGTGCTAATAATAAGATCCTTGACTATAAACTGTACTACTTTCTTAGTGTTTTATAAAACTATTCGGAATGGAAGGGGAGTTAGAAAATATCTGTTTAGTTTTAGGGAATGGCAATTAGATATTTTACTGAGGATAGATTCTATTTTACCATAGCATATGCAGATACAAATGGGTTTTTCAACTTTACCTATTGTTGTAAATATTTTCTCCAATCTCTAGATTTCAAATAATTAATAGGAACAGTCTTTGAACATTTGGTGTTGCCAAAGAAAGAAGAAACCACATAAAAGGAAGCACTGTAGCACTATCTTCCCGCTGTTCATCGATTTGCTCGAGCGGGCCCAGTAACATCTCCATTGTGAGACTTGTTGTTACTGCGTTTGGCATATTGAGTACATCATGGGGAGCTTGCTAGGCTTTGCGTGTGGGTGAGATACTCTCGGTAGCTTGCCGGGCTCTCCAAGAGGGATGGAGAAATAGAACCTGGCCACGTGCAAGGCAAATGCCCTACCACTGTGCTATCGCCCCAGCCCATAAAAGGAAGAGTCAAGAATATACATTTCCTGCCTGATAGGAAAAGAGATATACAAATACAGAATAACTTGGCAATAAAAAATGCATAATTCATTCTTGTCTGAACGTGGTGAAGTTTAGAAAATTTTTCTGGAAGAGGTTAATTATTGAATTACAGTATATGAATAACACACATATATGATTGGTAATAAATGTAGTGTAGGGATGATGAAGGTCAAATGTGATTTCATTTACTCTAGAATTTACTTTTGTTTTGAAAATAATTTACGGTATCTCTTTATGTTTTTGGTGTGTGGGGGATTGTAAATGTTAGGGCATCCCCTGGAGAACCATTGGCCACAACCAATGAAAACTGGCCTAATGGTGCAGGCCTGAGAACTGGGACCTCAGACTCAGTGACACAGCATCACTTGGACTTGGTAATAAGAACCACCAAGTCCACCCCAGACATGTTGAGGGAACACCAGGTGACACTGAGCATCGCAAGGAAGGGTTTAGATCCAGGAGTTAAATATGGATCTCACATCCCCCTTGAACCATTTTTCCTGTCCACTATAGTATTGTGTAGATTTTTTTTATTATTATTAGTGAAACACCATAAGGTACAGTTGTAGATTTACAATTTTTTGTGCTTGGGTTTCGATTATACAATGATCAAATACCCATCCCTCCACCAGTGCCCATTTTCTACCACCATGGATAATATCCCTCCCATCCCCATCCCTCTCATCCCACCCTGCCTCTGTGGCAGAGCAATCCCTTCTGTTCTCTCTCTCCTTTTGGGTGTTGTGGTCTGCAAAAGAGGCTTTGAGTGGCAAACATGTTCAGTCCATAGTCTACTTTCAACATGCATCTCCCCTCCTGGGAGGATCCTCCAAACACCCTTTATTTGGTGCTCCCTTCTCTATCTGAGCTGCCCTTTCCCCTAGAATGCCCGGCTGGCCTCTAAGCTATGGAGTAATCCTCCTGGTGCTGATCTCAGTTATTCTTGGGTATTAATCTCATATTTTGTCACTTTATATTCACCAGATGAATGCAATCTTTCTATGTCTATCCCTCTCTTTCTGACTCATTTCGCTTAGTATTGTGTAGATTTTAAAAGCATTTTGTATAGTCCTTAGGGTGTTCTAGGTAGAGTATCGATGTTGTCTATACATAGATATTGTTTAACCTTTTTCCCCCCACAAATATAAATCCCCTTTGAACCTCTTTTTGTCAGATTATGATGGCAAAGATTTCCAATACATTAGGGAATAACAGTGGTATGAGTGACCAACCTTGTCTTATGCCTGACTTTTAATTTTTTGACAGTATGAGTTGTGGGTTTTTGATAAATGATTATAATATACTTAGGAAAGTACCATTTATCCCTGTTTTGTTAAGTGTGTATTGTATCTTGTCAAATACTAGATAGAAAAGTGTCTATCGATATGATCATGTAATTTTAATTTTTGCTCTACTGATATGTTATATTCATTGACTTGTACATAGTATGCTATATTTGAATTCCTAGAGTAAATTATACTTAATCATGGCGTATTTCCCTTTTAATATATTGTATTCTATTTGCTAATATTTTGTTAAAGATATTTACATTTATGTTCAGTGAAATTGACCTATAGTTTTGTCTTTTCAGTGATGTCTGTGTTTGCCATTGTTATCAGGGAACTATTTGCTTCACAGAAACTCTTTGGGGGAGTTCTTGCCTCTTCAATTTTCTGGAAGATCCTCAGGAGAATTATAGATAGCTCTTATTTGAAATTTTGAAGAACTTGCTAGTACATCCATTTAGGCCTGGGCTCTTATTTTGTTGAAGATTTTTTGATTCCCATTTTGATTCACCTGCTAGTCACTTTTCTGTTCAGGTGTTGTCTTACTGATTCAAAAAAACCCTAAATACTTGACAAAAATATTCCTAGAAATAATAAACTATACATTAAATGGCAAGCTACAAAATCAACAGGCAGGAATACTTGGCATTTCAAAGTTCAAATAATGAAGCAAAGGAGGAACTTTTCAAAAATTTCATTCACAACTTTAGATCAAATACCAAGTATCTGCTTAACATATAGCACTGTAGCACTGTACTCCTGTTGCTCATCGATTTGCTCGAGCAGGCACCAGTAATGTCTCCATTGTGAGACTTGTTACTGTTTTTAGAATATCTAATACATCATGGGAAGCTTGCCAGGATCTGCCATGTGGGTGGGATACTCTCTGTAGTTTACTGGGCTCCCCGAGAGGGACAGAGGACTTGAACCTGGGTTGGCCACGTGCAAGGCAAACGCTCTACCTGCTGTGCTCCAGCCCAAACAAGGTGAAATATGTGTACAAAGGAAACTGTTTCATCACTAAGGAAATAGAAGAGACACAAGAAAATGGAACATTCAAAATAAGTATCTTCCCAAAGCATCTTACAACTTTAACACAATCTCTATAAAGATACCCATGATATATTTTAGAAGCATAGACCAGATGCTGTTAAATTTTATATGAGGTAATAAAACCTCATAAGTAGCAAATCAATACTAGAAGAAATATAAAAGATGTGGGGCTTTTTAAATTATACTATAAAGCTATAGTAATCATGACAATGTGGTATTGGTTTAAAGACTGACTCTCAGACTGATGGAATAGAATTGAAATCCCAGAGACAGATCCTTCGGAACATGGTCATCTAATCTTTGACAAAGGATCTAGAAGCATGAATGGTACAAGAAAAGCATCTTCAACAAATGCATTTGTAAAATTGGTCAGCTAAATTGAAATGAACTCAGACCCCTATCCCACATGTTACAGAAAAGTCCATTCAAATGGATTAAAACCCTCTAAATAAAACTTCAATCTGTAAATTATTTTGAGGAAAAACATAGAATCCTTCATGACATTCAATCTATATGCATTTTCAATGACATAATGCCATTGACCAAACAATCAGAATCAAATATAAACAAATGGGACTGCATAAAATTAAGCTTCTGTATCACAACACAAATGACAAGAATCAAAAGACTTCCAAAGAATGGAAAAAAACTTACTTATAATTCATCTGACAAAGGGTGAATATTCAAGATATCAAAAGCACTCATACAATTTAGCGATAACAAATAACTCCATCAAACAAATGGGGAGAAGAGATCAACTGACACTTCTTTAAATAAAGACAGAAAGATGGTCAACAATCATATGATAAAATGCTCTCTGTCACTTAAAAACAGGAAACTGCAAATCATACAGCTATCAGCTATCACCTCGCAACAGTAAGATTGGCACACATAAATAAATGAATGAGAACAGTCAATGCTGTTGACAATTTGGGACTAAAGGAATTTTCTTCTTTTGGTGGAATTGACAACTGTTTCAATGTATTTGGAGAAAAATATGGACATGTCAAAAAAACAAAAATAAGAACTGAATTCCACTTCTCAATATCTACATCAAAATCCCCAAAACATTGGTTGAAAAAGACATGCAGACCCAATCTCCATTGCATATTCACAAAAGGTCAGTTCTATATCAACCCAATTGTTTATGACCAGATAACCTGGTAAAGAAACTTTGGTGCATTAAAACAATGAAGTACTATTCAGCTATAATAAAAATAAATAAATCATGCAATTTGCTGCTACATGGATTGCACTAAAGGGCATCATGTTGAACGTAATCAGTTGAAAAGAGAGGAACAGATACCGAATAAACTCATGTGTGGGATATAAAGAAAGATAGCAAAAAAAAAAAAAAGCAAATGCTGAAGAAAATAACTAGGGAGTTAATCTATAAAACTGAGTTTACCCCAGGCTGAATGGGGATTAATGGATGGGAGGCATCCTCGGGACATGATTGGAGAAAAGTAGTCACTTCAGCAATGAAGGTGGTTTTGGTAAAAAAAAAATGCATGTGTGAAATTATTGTTTTAAGAGAGAGAAAGTACAGTGGCTTAGGGCAATTGCCATGTACAAAGCTCACCCAAGTTTGATCCCCTGAATCTGATGTTTCCTCCAGCTAGTTGTGATTCATAACCACACAGCCATGAGTAAGAAGCTCTTAGCACAGCTGAGTGTGACCCAAGAAAACAAGCAAACAAATAGAATAAACCTATCATTAACAGAAGGTGAATCATAGATTTTCAATAGAAGTGGGTGAAAACAAAAATAAGTAAAATGCTTTATCTACATCATTCCACTAGATTACTTTAACCAAATACAATATCCATAAGACAAATATACTTTTACTCATTTTAGAGCTTGATTTATTTACTTTTGAAGCACTTCAAAATTTCAGAAAGAATGTAAAGTAGTTAGGGAAAAGTATGAATACAAGTCCTCTCATTAAACTAGGGGGTTGTAATTCTTACTGCTATGAGAGGGATCTATCAATCATCTATCTGTTGCAATACATGGAATGACCAAATCTACTTAATTGGGTTAACTTTGGGAAGAAAATATTTCTATTGGCTATATTCAAATATTGAGTTTCTTTACTGAAGGCAGTCAATTTTTTTTTTATTGGATTAAGTAAGTAGTTTCACAGTTGTAAAGATATTTATATTACGGTCAAATGGTATTTGCTTCATCTTCTATAAGACAGATGTTAAAATGGAAAAGAATGTATGGCTCAAAAATAAACATATGAATAGAATACAAGGAGATGATAGTTATATGAAAAACCAGAATGGACATTTGCATGTATAGAAATTGATAGTATATTAATTTATTAAAGCTAGTATTATTTTCACAATCAATCATTTTCTGCTATTTCTTCCAGCTCCCAAATGAGCGCCTCATTTTCAAAGGTTTCAGAATAATTGCTGAGACTTTCTCCTGATTTAAAGAACTTTCTGGAATACCTGTTCAAAGCATATCACCTAGATATCTCAGTGCCACTCTCCTGGGAAGTCACTTCAGGCTGTGTTTCTCAGTGGGAGATTTCCTAGTTAGAACTCTTTGAAAAACCTCTGGCATTCAACTGCAGGGCTCTTGTTCCTTGATTGTGTTGCTGTTATTGTTTTCTGTTTTAGTAACTTCCTCCTCCACTAATATGTCATAAAATCAAAGACTTCCTTTATCTTCCCCTCAACCCAACTGAACAGTTTCAAGTCAATCCTAGAATTCTGTTACTCCTCAGGAAGGAAAAAAGCATACAGAAAACAGCAGGCAATTTATTGTGACTTTATCCTAAAGAAAATTACTGAATCAAATATTACTTAGAAATTATGTTGGAACTTTCTATTTTTTTCCCTGCAAATAGTTCTTCACCTTCAATCAACTTAGTGTTCACTGCAAGTGCTATACGACTGTCTTGCACATGAAAATATGACCTTCATATGTCATTTTTCTTGTCTTTTATCTCTAATATTTGTATTGTGGATTCTCCTTAGTTTATAATTTAAATCACTACTTTGCTTTTATGGCTCATATTCCCTTTAAAAATGTTGTAAGGAATAATTTATTTTTTCCCTGTACAACAAGGAGATGATTGTGATGACAACACCCATAAACATTTGGTACTATGTAACAGACACTGAGTTGAAGAATTTATAGACATTAACTTTTAATTTATGGAAACCTAATAAAATTATGCCACTATTCCCACATCAGAAGTAAGGAAAATGAAATTTAGAAAAACAATTATCCATGACCACCCAGTCAATAAGAGTGAAACAGATATTAAAAATCAAAAGTCTTTAGAGAGTGGGGCTGGAGAGATAGTAGGGTGCTTGCCTAGCATGCTGTCAATCTGGATTTGATCCCCAGCATCCCATGTATATGGTCACTTGAGCCCTGCCTGGAGTAATTTCTGAACACAGAGCCAGGAATGACCCCTAAGCACTACCAGGCCTGACCAAAACAAATAAACAAAATCTGTAGAGTCCAAATTTTGCTAGTCATTTCCCGTCAGTTTGACTTAAAAAAACTTAGTCCATCAAGGCGAGATTTTGAATAGTCACTTCATGAGTCAGGACAAGCAGGTTCTACTAACAAGTATCCAAGCTGACAGAGATTCTGCATAAAACATGTATTTTTCATGACCAAGGAAGGAAACGAAAAGACTAGCAATGGGAACACCAAGTTTGAGTACTTGCCCAAAGGCCAAGCTTCTCTTCTGTGGCGGGCACTGTAAATACACATATGCCTAGAGGGGAAAGTGGAGCTGGAAAGAAAAGAACACTTTGTTTTAAACATTTTCTCCAAATAGAATTTGTTTCAAAAATTCTCAAAAAGGTTGTTTGAAAAGTTTTCCCACTTCATTCAGTAAAAAAATTCAGACCCATTGGAAAAACGGATGCTGCATTATAGATTTCTATGTTAGTTGGTGTTGATATCTACTTGTAATACAAGTTCTAAGTTTCCTCATTGAAATGATGGAAAAAAAATTCTGGTTAACAGCTAGCTGGAAGATGAAATTAATATCCTCTGAGAAAGTGCTAGAGATAATATGAAGGTTAAGATGCTTGCCATGCACACGGCTGATGCAGTTCAATTTCAACCACTGCTAATGGTCCTGAGTGTTTATGTGAATTCTGCATATAGAGAGAGGACCCCATGTATATGGTCATAGCATCCCTGAGTGCCACCAGATGTGGCACAAACATAAAAGAGGATCAAAATAAAATGCCTTTAAGAAGCAGGGAAGTTGTAGGCACATCAATATATTCAAATGCAGTGGCATTTCAGTATTCTTCCATTTTATGTTATACCTTGAAAAGTTAAATAACAGGAATTATTATTGAAGTAGAAGTTGGTGATATTTACATGAGCATCAGATTTTAGTTCTAAACATCTCAACTTAAGTTAGTAAAGTTCTAGATCTAGAATTTTTATGAATTGAATAAAATTATATCACAGAAGGAAAAAAATAGATAAATTGCAATCTTTATTGAAGTTCTTTCAGCAGCAATAATTGTGTAGAAATGAAAACAGAGCATCATAAAATATTGTGTCAATATTGTGTCAATTTGGATCTTCTATTTACTGACTTGTCACCTCTTCTTGGACAAGCCATTGAGCCCTACTAACAGTTCAGTTTTCCCATCTCATGAACCATGAAGTAGAAAAAAAGTTTCAATACTAGTTGTAAAAAGTCAATTAGCTGTCTTCAATTTCTGGGAAATAAAGTGTGAAATTAATGCTTAAGCATGAGGTTGAACAGCCAAGTGCTGCTGGATTGTACTCACATATATGAAATATGAGACATTCTCTCACATACTCCTTCATTCAGAATCTTTGAATTTCACCTCTGGGCAAGATCTTCCTTGGCATTTATGTCTATATCACTAAAATAGGGTAAAACATACTAGAACCACAATACAAAAATATTGCATGTAGGATCATATCCTATTTTACCTACTGTTTACACAGAATATGTTAAAACTGTGAGTCATTCTGATCTTAGTAATGGATATTAAAAATTTACCATTTCACAAAAGGATATTCAGGACACTTTGTGCCTGAATGCTTTTACTATAATATCAAAATCTCTACAATTTTAAAAGCTTATTTATTATGCTCTCAGTGATTTAACCAATAATTTGATAAGTTTCCAGAGAACCTACTAAGTGTAAAACATTAAGTGCAAAAAATAACTAATAATAACTAATAATATACAAATCACAAATTGGAGTATTAAGTGCACTCTACTGAGAATTATTTCAAAATGATAGAAAAATGAGTAACTCTGACAACGTAACAAGCAAGGAATCACTTAGTGATTTTGAACACCACAGTTAGTTAATGTCATCTAACCAGTCACTTGAAAACAAAATTATTGAAGAAAAAAAGTTTGACATTATCTAGGAATGTCAGCAATAATGATAGTAATGAGTCCAACAGTGGGTGAGATACTTTTTGACCTTTGGTTCATCTAATTAATGATATTAATTATTATTAATATAATATTGTTATTAAAATAATAATATTTTTATGCATTATCATCATATTGTTAAGGAGAATTAACAGTTTTGTTATGAGGCTTTCTCATTCTCTGGTCCTTTTTTACTCACAAACAATAGGTTGTTTATTTCCTAACTCATGTAAATCTCTATTCCTTAAGGGCATTTATAACACTTGATGCACAGTCTATAATTAATCAATGTTTGTTGAATAATTGATAAGAAAAAAGTATTGATATATTTTGACTCCAAGGACTGAATCAGTCTTGTGTCCTATAAGTAATCAGCCCTTTTCTTATCTAGATTTTCTTTTGATGAGTTATTATTTAAATTCTTCCTATGGGAACATTTTTGTTCAGAGTATTGTCACTATTTCAAATTTATCAAAAGTACATGTAAACTACCAAAATCGAGCAAAAGCAATTTCTATAAGGGAGAGAAAGATAAACAGCATTGTAAATAAACTCTTGCCAATCTTCCAAACTAAATTGCATTGGTAGATGCATATCTACCAGTGTACAGAATCCTTTTCTGCAGCTACTAGAAGAGATATCAAGTTTCCCAATTCTAGTCTGGAAGTTAATAAATTCAGACCTTCTAGTCGCAAATTTTTAGAGGGAACATATCACCTTTGCTACATACATACTCGTTGTGTAACAAAGGACAGTGAATACACTATGAGTGAACAAGAAAAAAAAAAGCCATGCAGGATAGAGAGGACTTGAAAATTGTATTATATATCTTTACTCCATACATTATTTCTAATATTTGCCCTCATGGGAGCAGAATAATAGCTTTAACGACCATGAAGATATAAAAGACCCAGAGACTTCACGGCTCTACATGGAGTCCTGCCAAGGTTTCTTTTAGACCCAAAGTAGAGTTGGACCTGACTGCCATTGCATCACCCTTATGCCAATAAGAGAGCTTTCAGGTACCCAAACTAGATTGAATAATGCAGGTGTAGCCGTGGTTCCCAAATGCACTGCTTGGGATTCACCCCCAAATAGGTAAATACACTAATTAAATTTAAATAAATGTAAAATTTATCCTCAGTAGTCAAGTTTTGAGAGAATGACAAGTTCAGTGTAACTTATTTTTATGTCACCGATCTCGCACATTTTTTACTTTTTCTTTATTTCCTTTTGTTCAATCACCAAGAAAACAGACCATTTATTGCTAGTTAAGTCAGTACTGGTCCTGTTGATTCCTTTCTCGTTGCCATAAACACCAGTACCATGTAATCAGACAGTGATGAATGCTCTATATAGTGGAAAACTGAATAATCTTGCAAAAACTAACATGCACACATAGTTCTTTAATGTATTCCATTTCATTTCATGGCATTATATTGTTATTTTCCCTTTTGGAATAACAACAAATATTTTAGGAAACCCAAACTCTCAAATGTCAAAATTTTCCAAATGGCTGGCTGTTCACTCATATCTGGGTACATAAAGATACCATAGTACAAAAAATGCAACTCTCTTGTACTTATTAGAAAATGAAAAAAGGAATTATGTGATATCCAGGATATGAGAGATTCCCAGAGAGATGTCCCTGTCCTTAATGAGAAATCACAGAGAAGGCTGCCATCGCTTGCTTGGACGCCTGGGCTTATCAGCAGGTCTCAGAGTTTAGGCTTCTGCGATATTGAGTGAAGATTATAAGCCAGATGGGCCACAAATTCTGTCAAGCCTTCTTGGCAGCTGCTCTCATTACAAAAGCCAGCCAGCCTTTTCCAAAAATAAGAATGTGAAGCAAATTGGGCTTATAGACCCTTATAATGCAATTGCACGCAGAGATAGGGGCCTGAGCGGGCAGGCAGAAATATTATTGATGGCTGGTGAAAACAGGGAATAAGATGTTATTAAGGCAACTCAGAGATAGATATCGATAGCTAATATAAAGCCTTTATTGGTTTACAGGCTCTAGGAAAGAGGGTTCACAGCTTCGACCCTTTACTTTGCTTTTAATTTCACTAGAGGTACAAAGTTTATGAATAAAACATATCTTCACTCATGATTCTGATATTAGTCACTACTTTTTCTGTCCCTGGTTCACTAGAAGCAAGCAACATACACTAACAACACGAACCTAAAGGCTTTTACTGAGGAGGAAAATTTTGTTTGTGTGTTGAAATGAGTGCAGGGCATTTAAATTCAAGTGAAATAATGAATTGCATTTAAAAGGAAATTTCTAGAACAAAACATTAAGACACAAATAATGCCCCAAATAGCTGGTGAAATAACTTGCATGACACAATAACTCAGTTGGGAGGGACAAGTAGGAATGGTCCCAATGATTCGTACCTATAATGCTTAAAGAAACTTGGTCTGATATCATATTAACTTGAGAATAATGGGTCAGATGAGAGAGTTAATTATTTTATTCTCCAAACTTTACATTATTACAAGTGGGACTGATGGCAGTTTTTCATCTGCCAAGCATCGCCATGATGGTGACAGTTTTGCTCAGTTTCCTGTATATTAGTAGAAAGTAATAGCTAAACAGCACATAAAACTGACTATCAACCAATCGTTTGATGGGTTATTATGCAATGACTATAATTAATTCCAAAGTATTTATAAAATCAAAGGTGAGGCAACCAACTTTGTATTACAATTAGGTTAGAAATAGAATTTGATTTTATTTGAACTCTTCTCTGCCTTCTGTTGTACCCCACCCAGGAAATGTAGGAAGAGGAAGAAAAGGTTTTGCTTATATTTCTAACAAACTTATTCCATCATGTAAGAATCTTTGTTATCTTAGCTTTGTTTTTGATGTGTTTATCACAACAGGTGAGGAAACCTGTTAGCCATTTAAAAATGACTTGCTAATTATGGACAACACTACAACACTCCGGAAATGTGGGATGCATTAGAATAGTGTCACAGGAGAGATGTTATCCGTGCAATTTAAAAAAATTTTTACTGTTTGTGAGCTAGGAGGTGGTTCAATGGTAAAGCAACATGTTTATGTACACAAAACCTGAGTTAATTTCTAGCATTAAACAAAATAAAATAAGACAAAAAATAATCCTTACGTATGGATGCTTATAAGAAATTATTTTGTGTGCCCATTCCAAAAGCATTTGTGAATTATCCAAGTAAAGTATAAGAATTTTAAGAAATCATTTAGGTAATAATCAGCACTGTATTGACTGAACTGATAGAACTGAAACTTCTTTACATAACAAATTTGTCTTTCAACCTTTCCTCTGCATCATTAGATTCATGTTAGTAGAAATTTGTGATAACTACATGACTGATTTTTCTTAAAAATGATTTCAATAATCTTGAGTTATTATGGTTATTGGGTCCAAATTGCTGACCGTTTAGAAACTGTGGCTTTTCTGATTATATAATTTTCTTTAAAGCTGTAAGAAAACAGTTAAATGCAATGTGTATGTTAATGTCAAGCTCACATCAATAGTAATTTCATTTATATCTATATGATTGAGAACCAAATAATTCTGAGAAAGAGTTGCCTAATACTGTTTGTAATAATTGCATGCATTTTATTCTAACCCCTGCATGGATTAAAAATGTACTAAAGAGAAGTCATAACTTTGATTCTTTTGATTTTTAAATTCTGCCTGAAATTTTTTCTCTATTTTGAGAAACCTTATGGTATTCTTTATATTTTAAATATGTTTCCATACACATAAAGGCACAAAATATGTGTCAGAGTCTTTGCTCATTGCTGTCTACATTTCCTTACTGGAAAATCTCTATGTGGAGTTTATTTTCACACTACGGTCTTAAAACCATTGAAAGGGACTTGCATAAATTTTCTGCCCATATGTACATCATTTCTGCTTTCCCAAGTTCCACCTTTAGAAAAAGAAACACACACATACACACACACACAATTATAGTTACAACTTCTAAAGCCTTGAGGGCTTCTGGAAGGGTTTTGAAGGAAAGAAGTCAGAGTATTAGTTTAACCACAGACAACAATGACAACATCAAAACTGAGTTGTACAAACCATGAGAAGGAACACTTTTTCTCCATAAAACCAATTTAGGAATGCCATAAAATCATAATAAAAATTTCTATTCCATTATATGCTAGTCAATAGAAAAGGACCTTTTGTTCTTTTGCTGTTCCTTTGTATCATCTTGTCACACATTGCTGTGCTCAGGTTAACTTCTGGCTCTGTACTTAGGGAGCACTCCTGGCAGTGCTCATGAGGCCATATGGGGTGCCAGGAGTTGACCCTGGGTTTGTGCAGTGTGAAGCAAAGGCCCTATCCACTGTACAATAGCTCCTAGCCACATTTCTTTTGTTCTTAACAATGTTTTACTTCTACTTCTACAGCCTCCTGGGACTATCAAGTGCTGCCTCCATAGCCTCATTTCTGTATCTTGTAGTGTCTGTGTCTACAAGGCCATTCAGGAGCATAAGATTATTTTGGTGACTCTGTCTTGTGCTGTCATCTCTTTAGCATTAACCTTCATTTGCTATTAATTGACAATTGTCATATAGGAGTAAAGAGCAAAGAGATTGGCAGCAGACAGATTTTTGAAGTAGTGAATATGAAAAAAGAATCGAGAAACATCTCTTCTGGACTCTGTCAATGTTGGTAGTACAGACTTATTTGATCACAATAAAGTCTAACAATATCCTTGGACAGTACTAACCAAATCTGATATTTTTTTGTTTTGCTTTTTTGGGGGTTATACCCTGCAATGCTCAGGGGTTACTACTGGCTTTGCACTCAGGAATTACTCCTGGTGGTGCTTGGGGGACCATATGGAATGGTGGGAATCAAACCCGGGTCAGCCACTATACTATCACTCCGGCAACCTGATACCTTTATAATTGTTTATCTACAAAAACAAATGTTACTTTAAGTTTTAAAGAAAAAGAACCTACTTGTCATGGTGAAATGCTACACACTAAACACATTTTGACACACATAAAGTATTTTGTGTAATTGCTTAATAAACTGATGTTCTTAAAAAATAATTGTGATTTAGGTAACATGGTATAGGAGTAGTAGCATTTATGCTTTAGATGGGTAAAACTAGATAATCTTCACCAAAATAAAAGTAATCATTACCCTCCACCACTGTCTTTATGCCACATCTATTCTAATTTATATGTGCAACCTCAGCTCTGTGGCAAAATTACAGTGGTTTGTTATCCTTATACACTGTCTATTCCATTATTTTTAGACCAATAGTTTTAATATACTCATTCAAATATACACTTTCAAGTGAAATACTGGAGCTTTTCACAGAATTTTCAAATATATCTATCTTTCTCAGTATATATTATACTTGAGTACAGTATAACATTTCTGAGATTTTCCTTACTTAATGAGGTGGGCTTTTTTGTTTGTTTGTTTTTTTGTTTTTAAATAATTGGGAATGATTCCCTAAGAGGAATCAAAAGAGCTATGCTTGGAGTATCGCACTTCACTCAAGTGAGAGACGGAATCTGGAGTTATGACCTTTGTCAAGGATCGAAGATCAGGGACGCTGCCTTGTTTGCCAAGGCGTCGAAAATCAGATGGGCTGGACACGTAATGCGATTTGGAGATAACTGCTGGACTAGAGCCATTCCCGACTGGATTCCACAGGAGACCAAAAGAGCACCTGGACGCCCACTGATGAGATGGTCAGACTTCTTCATCAAGACTCTGAACAAATAGTTTGATGCTCTTCGTGTTCCTGGAGTGAGCAGATACCACTGGGCTACATTAGCACGTTACAGGGTCAAATGGAGACAATAATGGCGCCTGCTCAAGGAAACCGGTGAACAAGGGTATGACAAGTGATTACAAGTGATTTAATTATGGGGATAGGGCTTCCAAGCAATGCTTAGGAGGTTCAGAGAATCGTAGTGACACTTGGACAACTATAGATGGTTCAATTCTCTGACCCCTAATGCATCAATGCTCAGGTCTATTGGCACTGGGAGCATCTGGTAATAAACCACAAGAGCTTAGGAGCTATTGGTTTCTACCCAGTGTTGATAAAATAAAAAGTGGAGGGAGCAGCAAATAAAAAGGTGGAGAATGCCAATGATGCAACTGAAGTCTGAACGTAAGTCAATGCTCTTCAGCCGTTTTAGCTATCTTTTCATGCCTGGAGAGTGCAGAGTATAAGAACTTGCCTTATATGTAGCTACTTTTGAGGATTGTTTCTATCTCTGCTACTGCTACTGCATATAGATTCCTTTATTTTTTATTTTTATTTATTTATTTATTTATTTATTTTGCTTTTTAGGTCACATCCAGCAATGCACAGAGGTTACTCCTGGTTCTGGACTCAGGAATTACTTCTGGAGCTACTCAGGGGACCATATGGGATGCTGGGAATGGAACCCAGGTCAGCCGCATAGAAGGCAAACACCCTACCCACTGTGCTATTTATTCAGCCACTGATTAGCTTATTGAATTGTGCATGAACTACACCTTACTTTTTTTTTCATTTTTTTATAATTTTATTTATTGAATCACCGTGAGAGCAGTTACAAAGCTTTCGGGTCTAAGTCTCTGTCATAGAATGAAACACCTGTACCTTCACCAGTGCCCATTCTCCACCACCAAAAACCCCAGTATATCCCCATCCCACACCCTCCCCCTACCTATCTACCCTCCCCTTACCTACATTAGAAATCATCTAATATAGATGATTTCTACACTGCTCTCTCTCTAATTTGATCACATTTAATATTTTGACACCAGACCCACCATTATTATTTGAGATTTTACCCTAAAACTCAGATCTGCTGAAAAGGCAACAGTAGACAATTTGTGTTCTATTGCTGCTTATGAATAACTTATTATGTCATGTGGCTGCAGCAGGGCCATGTGATTTTGAAATTCCAAAATTTTAACACTTAAATCTGGAGGGATTTCTGCCAAAAACCACTGGGTTTCGAGATTTGCTCCTGAGTCTCTGGGATTATGGCCGTTAAGCAACTCAATCAGGAGCCAGAGAGGCTATTCGTGGGCGATGACTTGGGGTCTCGTTGGGGTGGGGAGGAGAGGCCTGGCTCCACCCCCATCCTGTGAGGCCCAACAAGTTTTGTCACTGCGGGCCCAAGCCTGACTGTCCAATGGCCTCTGTAGGATGACGGCCACCGAGCCACCAGGGGGAAGCAGGCGGAGGGACAGCATCCTTTCCCCCCTGGGGTGGCCTGGTGACAGTAACCTACTGTGTGGTCTGGATGCATTTCTGCCAAAAGCCGCTGGGTTTTGAGATTTGTTTCTGAGTCTCTGGGATCATGGCATTAAGCAGCTTGATCAGGAGCCAGAGAGGCCGTTCATGGGAAATGACTTGGGGTCTCGTTGGCTTGGGGAGACCAGGACCGGCTCCACCCCCATCCTGTGAGGCCCAACAAGTTTCGTCACTGCCAGCCTAAGTCTGACTGTCCAATGGCCTCTGGAGGATGACGGCCACTGAGCAGCCAATGGGGAGCAGGCGGAGTGACAACACCCTTTTCTCCCTGGGGTGGCCTGGCGACAGTAATGTACTGTGGGGTCCGGACACATTTCTGCCAAAAGCCACTGGGTTTCTAGATTTGTTTCTGAGTCTCTGGGATTGTGGCTGGTAAGCAGCTTGATCAGGAGCCAGAGTGGCCATTTGTTGGCGATGACTTGGGGTCTTTTTGAGGTGGGGAGGACGGAACCAGCTCCTCACCCATCACGTGAGGCCCTGCATGTCTTGTCACTGGGGGCCCAAACCTGACTGCCCAGTGGCCTTTGAAGGATGGTGGCCACTGGGCTGCTGGGGGGAAAAGGCCAAGGCACGAAACCTATTCCCACCTGGGTTGGTCCAGCACCAGTAACCTACTTCAGGGACCAGACGCATTTGTGCAAAAAGCCACTGGGTTTCAAGATTTGTTTCTGAGTCTCTGGGATCATGGCCATTAAGCAGTTCAATCAGGAACCAGAGAGGCCATGCCTCCAATTATATAGCTGAGCTGGAGGTGGTTTGTGGGTGTGTTTCCCACATACTTAACTTTTGGCCGTTTACTTTCTTGGTAAACTTTGCCCCAAGTTTTTGGGGTCTGGCCAAAGGCACAGCAGCAATTTTGGGGTATCCGGAAGTCTGAGGGCACCATCAGGCTGCTGATGCACTCGCCTTACAGGTACAGATTGACCTGCTGGCAGCAACATACCCCTGCGGGGTACTCTTAAGCATAAAGATAGGAATAGTCTCTGAGCACTGCTATATTTGGCCTAAAACACATCAAGTAATCAATAACCCTTTTCATATAGGACAATAAGACTTATCTTTTCCCATGCAATAAAATTGATTTTATTTTTTGTTTTTGTTTTAAAAATATGTTTAAGGGGCCTGAGTCATAGTAGAGTGGGTAGGTCACTTGCGTTGCACACAGATGACTTGGGTTCAATCCCAGAAACCACTTAGAGACCCCCTGAATGTAGAGCCAGGAGTAAGCCCTGAACACCACAGCAGAAACATACATACGTGTATGTATATCTGTTTACATATATATGTTGTGCATGTGTTAATAAAAGAATGTATAAGAAAAAGGATTTGAGAGAAATATACATTATAAGTTAACTTAATCATGGTAAAGGTAAAGGTAAAGGCCCTCCCGTTGATGGTCGATTTGCTCAAGCGGACCCAGTAATGTCTCCATTGGAGACTTTGTTGTTACTGTGTTTGGCATATCGAATACTCTCGGTAGCTTGCCGGGCTCTCCGAGAGGGGTGGAGGAATCGAACTCGGGTCGGCCATGTTGGCCGCGTGTAAGGCGAACGCCCTACCCGCTGTGCTATCGCTCCAACTTAATCATGAATATTTTATAAATATTAAAACCATTCAGCTGCTTTCCTCCTTAAGCATTGCAAGTAACTGAGAACAAATAAATGCGTCTATACTTTTGTGATAAAAATAAATGGAATAAAATGAAGATTTACCTTCAAATATTGACCAAGAACATAATTTTCTAACAATTAAAAAATTTCTGTTTAGAACATTACCTTATGATGGTATAACAATGATATAATAGTGATATAAGAGTTTCCTCCTTTCCTCCTCCTCAAATCAAATGAAAACATAAGAGAAATTAATATCTGTAATTTCTGTAATAAACATACAAACAATATGAAAGTCCATTATCACATGTATGTGATAATGCTCTCTGATGCCTGAATTTGGTGAGAAAAGATGCTAAAAGAGAAGACTTATAATTACATCACAGAAAGACTGAAAAAGTGTAACATCCTCTCCAAAAATGGCATTTCTGCTATAATTAAGTGACTATATGATCAGCTTTGCATTTGAAACAAGAGGGGTTTGAATATATAAAATGATTACTGAGCTTCTTGTTGCCGTACTTACTTGGCTTTATGAAACAGTTGGGACAGGAAGACAAACTATGAATACAGAATTTAATTTTTTTATTGAAATAAATTGGATTTAAGAGCATAACTGCTTATATTCTTAGGGGTATAATATTACAATATCATGCCCATCACCAAATTGCCAACATTTTTCCACCACTATCCACTGGATTTGTTTAGTCCTAGCAACCGTTACCCCTGACCCAAAGTTGGTAACATAGTTATCAGGTTAGTCTGTGATCAGTCTAAGGTTTATTTTCAATGCAAATTTTTGACCTCTTGCTTTTTCACATGTAACATATGCAAATGAATTCATTAGTTATTTTCCTTTTTTTCCTCTGAATTACTATGCATAATATTAGTCTTCTTCAAGTTCCATCTACATTGCATGAAAATATAAACGATGATTTTTCAAAACTGAATAGAATTGCATATGTATATGGCAAGATATTTACCCAAGTTGGAAGTTTGAATTATTTCCAGATACTAACTATTAAGTAATGATGACATAGATGTACACATTTTTTTAAATTATGTGCTTTTATTGTCTTGTGATAGATATCAAGGAGGTGAATGGTTGGAACATCTGGAAGTTCTATTTTGTATTTATTGATTAATCTCCATTTTTTTTCACTGTAGTTGAATCAGTTTATATTCCAACCAAGTGACTGGGTAATCCAACTAAGAGTGACCAACTTTTCACCCACATGTCTGCCAATACTTACTGGTTTTGGATTTTAATATAGACCAGACTCACTGGTATAAATTGATATCTAATTGTTATCTTAATTTGTATTTTATTGGTAATAAGGATTATGAACACATTTTTTTTCATGTTCCTATCAATCTTTATGTTATCTTTCTTCTTTGGAGAATTGTCTATTTAATTCTTCGCATTATATTTTGATGAAGCCTCTTTTAGTTGTTATTGTTATTGCCATGCTTTGGAAGTTTTTTACATGTTTTAGATATTCACATTTTTGAGATTTACACTATATATTTTTTGTAATCTTATAGGTTGTCTTTTTGTTTTAGTGAGAATTTTGGTGACTTTCTAGTACATAGGCTTTTAAAAAAATCTCGTAATACCACTCATTCATTTTGTTTTGCCAAGGGAGTCAGAACACCAAAGGAACTACTGAACATTTGATAATGCAGTCTTTCATCTATGCGTTCTACAGTATTTAGTATAGACTGTGGCATAAAATAAAAATCTTTAATTCATTTTGAATTAACTTTTCTTCCTGGTGTGAGAAAAGGATTTAATTTCCATCATCAGTATGTGGCTATAAAGTTCCATCAACACCATTCCCCATTTATATACCTTCCCTCTTCTGTTCTAAATTATCCATTTATATACCTTTATATATCTTTCACATATATTTAGGTTTTCAATAACTATATAATTGGCAACAGTTTTCTTTCGCAACTTCTTTCGCTACTGGAATCAATTTTGAAACTTTTTTTCTTATCTAACCTAATTGCTGTTGCTGAGACTTTTAATACCTTGTTGAATAATAATTAACTTATAATAATAACTTACCTAGTTCTTGTTCTTAAAATAAAAACTTCTAGTTTTAGGGGGTGACAGAGGGCATTGATTCACACGTATCAGTGATGGGGCTAGTTCTGTGCTCTGAGGTAACTCTCAGCTGTGCCTGGGGGACCATGTGGTGCTGATAACACCAAGGTAAACTGAAAGCAAAGCAGACTTTGACTTGTACTTTATCTCCAGTCTAAATCTTTCTGTTTTTCACCATTGAGTATAATGCTGATTGCAGATGTGTTCCATATAGCCCTATGTTAAGGTATCTTCCTTATGTCTCCATTTGTGTAGTTTTTACTTATAAATGAATGTGGATTTTTGTGAAGAGTTCTCTCTGTAACTAATGTTATAATAATAGCACTGTCCTCCCGCGGTTCATCGATTTGCTCGAGTGGGCCCAGTAACATCTCCATTTTGAGACTTGTTTTTACTGTGTTTGGCATATGGAATACGTCACAGGGAGCTTTCCAGGCTTTGCCGTGCGGGCAAGATACTCTCCATAGCTTGCTGGGCTCTCCAAGAGGGGTGGAGGAATCGAACCTGGCTCATCTGGGCCGGCTGCGCACAAGGCAAACACCCTACTGCTGTGCTATATATGATTTAATTTTTTCTTTTGTTGGTGTGGTCTAGTATATTAATTTTTTGTATATGTTGAACATTCCTAGCAACAAATTCCACTTGGTCATTGTATATGATGATTTTAATACATTGATGAGTTTGTTTCATAAAGATTTTGTTAAGGATCCTGGTGTCTATGATCATTTGGGGCATTAATCTGTAGTTTTTGTGTCTTTTGGTTTCAGAGTTTGCTGGAATCAAACAATTCTCATTTCCTAAATTTTTCCAACAACTTGAAAAATTAGGTAATAGATAGTTTTTGAAGCTCTTCTTTGAATAATTCATTTGTAAAATGAACTGGAGCAAGTTTTTTTGGTTTTTTTAAAAATTTTTTAATGATTATTACTCTTTTAATGTCCTTGCTTGTAATTGGCCTTTTCATGTTTTCCTTTATCTTCCAATCCAGTCTCAGAAAGTTACATCTAAAAATATCTTTTTTTCAATATTCTATAACTTGATGGACTTAAGTTTTCATAATAATATTTTGTGAACCTTTATGTTTTCATGCACTTGTTATTTCATGCACTGTTCTTGAGATATAGTATAGTATTACTGCAGACTTTCACACACTTACACACACACACACACGTGTGTGTGTGTGTGTGTGTATCTTACTATTGGTTTAGCATAGTTCTTCACAGACTTCGGATGAGTGGGATTTTCTTTAACCCTTATATTTTACAATTAAAGATTGATTATCTAGAGTCAGATATCTGTAGAGGGATCAGTGAGTCTCTGAGTGCGGATTCTGGAGTAATCCTTGAGCAGAGCACCACTGGATGTAGTCCCAAAGCAAAACAAAACAAAAACACTAAGCCAAAGAAAATAAAAAATAATGTCTCTAGGAATTACATTTGCATAGATTTTAAAAGCAAATGAAATATATAATCTCAGATCTTTAGAAACTATAAAAAGAACAAGAGAAGTCCAAATTCAATAGAATGAAGGAAATTATATAAATAAAGGGGATACATTTTTCAAATGATGACCATCATTGCAGTTAAGAAATGAAAGAAACTGAGTTTTGTAAGATGTCTACTAGCTGCCACGTATCATTATTGAGACAAATGGTAAAGTCACCATCTCCTTTTTGCTTCTCCCTGTCTCTATAAGTTAGGATAGGGTTACTATAGGGTTCAGTCTCTGTGTAACATCCTCATACCCAGATGAGGCATGTTTAAGAAGCCCTGGATCAGTGACTCACTGATCCCTCTACAGATATCTGACTCTAGATAATCAATCTTTAATTGTAAAATATAAGGGTTAAAGAAAATCCCACTCATCCGAAGTCTGTGAAGAACTATGCTAAACCAATAGTAAGATACACACACACACATACACGTGTGTGTGTGTGTGTTTGTGTGTGTAAGTGTGTGAAAGTCTGCAGTAATACTATACTATATCTCAAGAAAAGTGCTCCAAGCTTATTCCTTGCTGTATGTTCAGACATCACTTCAAGCTACTCAGGGAAGCAGAGGGTAGGGGAAGGATATATATATATATATATATATATATATATATATCCTTAAGGATATTTATATTATGTATATATATATATATATATATATACCCTTTGTCAGGCTGGAGTGATAATACAGTAGGGAGAATGTTTGTCTTCCTGACATTCTATATGACTTCCTCCTACCCTCAACCCCCTGCTTTCCTGAGTGGCTTGAAGTGATCCCTGAGCACACAGCAAGGAATAAGCTTGGAGCACTATTCTTGAGATATAGTATAGTATTACTGCAGAGTTTCAAGATAAAGAACTCAAAACTACAGAGAATAAATTAAAAAATCAGATTATCTATAAAGTAAGAAAGAGTAGACAGACTGGCCTCGAATCTCTCATAAAATACACAGAAAATCAGAGAGAGGATTATTTATGTTGTCTTTTCAGAATACAACTGGTTTTGTTTTTTTTTCAACCAAAACTACCATATAGTTGCAAGGTTTATTGACAGATATTTTGACATACCAAGATTTAGCCATTTGGATCTTATCAAAAAATATCTTTAAAATGTCAGTCCAACGTAGAAGTAGATAGAAAAACGAGTGAAGAAATGCATGATGAGAACAAAATCCATTTCAATTGAAAGTATTGTTTGAAGACAGTGAACTTTGCATTCAAATTTGTCAACTGCACTTATGCTCATAAACATCAAGTGTTCATTTTCATTGTCAGGGATTTGTTCTACTGTATTTGTTTAAATATGGTGATATATTACTATGACTCCAGTGAAGCCTAAATAAAAAAATTATAAAGGTGTAAACTGTATCACCCATATAATTAACACCAAGTTACAATTTTTTAGATGCAATCTTTAGTAAATGTAAATATTTTTAACCTAATTAATTGTATGAATACCAAGAGAACAAGGTTTGAAGAGCTGGTACTTAGAACTTAGTTCCTGAAAAACTTCTTCATTGGAAACAGTTTTTCATCCTCAACAAAATGCATATTTACTTGTATTCACAAAGCACATATAAATATAAAAATGCTGGATTTATTTCCAAAATTTTGGTGAAATACATCACTGTCACTGTCACTGTCCTCCCATTGTTCATCAATTTGCTCAAGCGGGCCCAGTAACGTCTCCGATATATTTTTTTTTAAACTTGTTGCTGTATTTGGCATATCGAATACATCACGGGTAGCTTGCCAGGCTTTTCTGTGCATGCCGGCGAGATACTCTCGGTAGCTTGCCGGGCTCTCCGAGAGGGGCAGAGGAATTGAACTTGGGTCAGCCATGTTGGCCGCTTGCAAGGCAAATGCCCTACCCGCTATGAAAGAGAAGTCCTGTGTTTGTACATTGTTGATCAATATTAACACTAAAAACAGTAAATCTCGGTGAAAAGTATAGCTCAGATTGCTTCTAATTGTAAAACATACCCTAACCTGATTTCTGAGAAATCAAGATGAATTTGAATGGATAGTGAACACCAGTGTAGTAAATACAACATAAACAATTGAAATTTTATCTTTTAGAGTTGTTTAATCAAACAACAAAGAAGTTTAAAAACTTTTGTACATTATAGCTTATTATGAAAAATATACTGATAAAGGTTCTCCTAAATGTGTTAAGTGTAATATTTGCATATCATAAACAAGAATAATTTATAACACTACATGAAAATATTCGTATGTAAGAATAAAATGACATTGTTCATTTTAGAAAACAAACTGAATTATATTTTATTCATGTTTAACTATATATGACTGCTACATGAAAATGTGGTCAGAGTTTGAAATAAAAATATAAAAGAAAGTATTATAAAGGTTTGTAACTTTTAATGAAAATGAACAGTTTCTCTTTACTTTTTAAAGCGTGCATTTATTTGTATTTTTAGCTTTCTAATTTGTTCTTATTTCTCATTTGTAAGAAATAATGAATTTTGCCTACCTTTTCAATTACAGTTTGTATTATTTTAATTAAGGAGGAGCAAATTGCTTAAGCTCAAGGACACATAAAAACTATTCTAACCTTGGGTTATTGAAAACAAAATCTTCTAGTAATGCAAATCATAAAAATATAGAAATGAGAATATGACTAATGAAAGAAGACAAAGAAATGAAATAATCAGATTCTTTAAGAGAATTTCTTTGCCATTTTTTATAAATAAGTCTCAATAGATACTTTTTAAGTTTCATGATTCAATTGGTATATAAATAACATTAACAAGCATAAATAACTGGTTATTTAAAAACATATATAAAATTATATAATAAAAGTTTTATATTCAGAAAGATCAAAGAGCTGGGAGTATTAAAAAGAACGACTTGTTTCCTTTTATTTAGTATTTGGAATCACAATGTTATTGGAAGAAAAAAATTGACACATAAAAATACTTCCAGTCATATTTTAAATCCTTATAGTTATAATAAATGCACAGTAGTTCATATGATTTGTGACAATACACTTTTGGAATAGGGAAAAACGAGGAAAATTTTAGTAATTCTTTGTCATTATGTCTGGGTACTAATAAATACTTTGTTTTGTTTATTTGCTTTGTGTTTTTTGGACACACTAGGCAGTGCTCAGAGCTTAGTCCTGGTGGGACTCAGAGGAACCATATAGAGTGTGGAGGACCAAACACAGGTCAGCCTCTGCAAGTGTAAGGCAAGTGCCCTACATGCTGTATTATCCCTTTGGCCCCATAAATACATCTTAAAAATATTAAAATTATAGGTTATAACTTATAAAACTGATCAGAAATGCACATCTTAAAACATAACAGATAAAAAAGATTACAATAGCACATAAACAAGATAGTACAAAAAGTAGACTGGCATTTATTTGTTAAGAAACCCTGAAGATTTAGAATTTAATTAATTAGGACCCTTAATAATCTAATTATAGAAAAAATTTTCACAAAAACAATAAACAACTTTTATAGGAACATTAAAATATGAGCTGTGATGGAACTGTAACAGGTCTGGAAAAATAATCGTGGCGAATATGACATCTTGAAAACACCTTTACAATATAAATTTTAGAACATCTCTGACTAGTGAATTATGTGCATATAGTGTATTTGTGCATTTTAAAGAAATTTTTTATTGAAGAAACTGTCTTTCTTAGTTGGCCTTCTTGGGCCAATAAAAATTAGATTCTGTTTATAGTGAGAAAACAAATAGGTAATTTCAATTCCTGGAAATCTATCTGTGGAGTAAAGCAGAATGAACCCTTACCGTGTTTGGGGATCGATTCTAGAACAGATTGAATAGCCATTTTGGAACAATCGTTAGTTTCTGTCAACAACTGAGAACTGTGGTTATATTTGTATATGGAGAAATGCAAAAGGGATGAAAAGATAAACCGCCATTTGACTCTCAAGAAACATTCATTTTGCACTCAAGACACACCTCCATGGTGACTGTCTTATCACACCCATTGAAAAATCCACATGAAAATCAATGCAAACAGACAGAAACATTCACCTTCAAAACTCTTGAACTAAATCACAATCTACAGGGCGATGTGTGGGGGCAGTCGTCTATTTATTTCCAATTACTGAGAATAGCAAGAAAAATTTGCTTCCAATATTCTTGTACCCCAGCTGGTCATCAGCTTTCTAGGACGTGACACTGAAGGTCATTAATGCCAGAAGCACTTGTATTCCAAGAGCTCTGACTAAATGTTTTACCGTGCTTGCTGCTTTGGCTCAGCTGCTACTTGCTCTGGTTGTACTTCAATTTCTCTTTTTATCTTCGGCTTTGGTTTTTCTTTTTTCCATTACATGGAGTAATATATGACTCTGAATGATGTGTATAATGGGAAACTGATGTTATGTGTCTACTTTATTGACACAGCTGCCCCCAAAACCAGCCTATCCTACATCTCTAAGTAGTGCAATTTACTGTTTGCTATTCCTCACTCACTCACATATAATGATAAATGAGAAAAAAGAATGAAGAATTGGAATTACAACTTTCCCCCCAACACTTAAAAAGAACCCAACTACTAGTCATTAAACGTGAAGTAAACAAGCACTTCTACACAAGTTTCTGAGATAGATACTTCATTGCAACACAACTTTCTACTGGCCTTGGTGGACTCTATTTAGATAGAAGACAAATTATTTCGAGCTCTATTATCTTCATTGCATTCCTGAATAGAGGATATCCACTAAGAATGTCTCTACCAGCAATCTAAAAGGAATGGAGTAATCATCTGCTCCTTTCATCAACATAAACTTTTAAGCTTCCCAGATTAGGCTCTTCCCCTGGACACACACTGGATGAAGAAATTTTCAGCTTTTAACATTAAAGGACATTGCCAGTTTGTAATTTTGCAGTTTTCTTGTTATTTTATGTTCAATTTCCAGCTATGTCTCTGGTTAAGTCATATTAACTCAATGTGAATGAATATCATCCTGATCCAGGGAATACAGAAGTTTATTTTGGGGGGGATTGTTGGGGACATAGAACATCCCAGGCAATGTGCAAAGGACTTGAAAACCAGTCTAAACAATGCTCTGCCAATAAGGTTAGATGGGACAATTCTTGATTCCAAAGACGTTTGGGACAACCAAGGCTATATTTAGAGGTGATCAAGGGAAAAATGTAGTGTCAGAGAAAAAACTCCAGGGCTTTTTCAAGCAAACCTTCACTTTAGCCTATCTTTCAGGCTCCTGAACATCTCCTTTCCAATTAATTGCATTTATATAAATGTTTTTGCATCCTAAAATATTTTTACAGACATACTAAGTTGGTTGAATTTACTAATCAAATGGAAATAGCATTTTATCCGAGTTTTTCAATATATGTACATACATATACACATATGTATGTATATCTGTATGTGTATATATATATGCATGTATTTTTGAGTATATAATAAATGGGGATGGGACAGACCAAGAGCATTTAAAGAGGAAATGAATCATCAATAAAATAAAACAATATCTAGGTATACGAAAATGATAAATTGTTATTCTGATGGGTCCTGGTAGATCTTAAAGAATTTAAGTTATTATGTGTTTGTGAATGTGTATGACTGTATTGTGTTTTACATGCAAATATATCAATGCAAGAGTGTGCATCATTTTGTATATTTTAAACCTTGTAATGAAGCCATATAATTCTTTGCAAAAATCCTTGAAAATAAGATAAGGGTAATGAAAATACTATATACATTGCAATCTATTATAAATGCTAATAACTACTATTCCATTGTAGGCTGTGTAATATCCCATACATATAAAATGATTGAATTGTTAGCCATTATTTAAGCAGTTTGGTTAATATAATTTATTACATAGCTAAATATTATATTTGATATGTATTTGTAATAACAATGCAGTGCCTCAAATATTTAAGGCAATTTTTGTTTTTCATACAATGTGATCTCTCCTAAACTCCTTTGACTATTTCCCAGTGATTTTTGCCCTGATAAATATAAACAAAGTATTTTTATTTATTTTTGTGCTTTCCAGTTATGTGGCATGCTTGGAATCACCAATGCACAATCAAGATGAAACTCAGTCTGCTTCTGTAAGACACAATTATCTGATTATTTTGAATGAAAAAAATGTGTTTTTTCAATATATAATCAAACCCTGATTCTTTTATGCTAATCCATCTACTCAAATGAATATTTATTATGTGTTAGTTCTCTGGGCCAGGGACTCTTCTCACATTGCTAACATTTCTGTAAGAAATAAATACAGAATATCTTCCTAATATTTTGGGTCCAGTGGAAAAACATTAGAAAAGGAATTGCTATTTATACTCAATATTGTAGAGCTACTGGGGAAGAGAAAATGATTGTGTAGGCCAAAATAAAAGGCTGAACAGTTGGTAAAATGAGAAAAGAAGGACAAGTGGTCAAAAAGGCTGATCTGTTTGGGAAATGTAAGAACAAAGTAGAGGTAGTTAGATAAGATGACAAATGTGGAAGTTCTGAAATAAGAATAAGGTTAGTGTGCTTAAGATTATTTCAGAAGGTAGGAAAAATCTGTCTTAAAGTAAGCCAAATGCTTTCAATATTATCCCTGCTGAAATGAAAGTTCAAAGAGTATAAGGAGGAAAATGTATGCTAAGAAAAAAATAGTCTGAAGGTTGAAATTATTCGTGGAAGAGGAGAGGTTGAAGTGAAAGATCATGACGCAGGAATTTAGTAGAATTGGTAAGGGTATATTCAACACTACAATAGCAACATATTTAAAATGCTAGCCCACTTGCTGAGTTTGGGTGGAGATGGATACATGTTAGCTGAAATCAACTGTATTCAAGAAAAATTATCAATTATAAAATGAATAAGAGAAATGATGATATTCCAGTACTGTCCATAAAAATTCACTGATGAAGTGAAATGTATTGAGGTAGTAGACACCAGACAAATATTATTGTGAGCCACACAAATATGAAATATGAACCAGCTCACACTGTATTTTTGTACCTCTACTTTCAATGTCTGTGAAGTATTCTCATGACAATTGGGACTTGTGTACAAAAATGAAAGAATAAAATATATATTTGTTGTAAGTATTATAAATATTAATATCTTCTGTTCATTTACTAAACAGCACTTTTCAACTTAAGGGATCATGGAAATAATCAGAAATTAATGTTAAGGTTGACCTGAGGCAACCAAGTTGCATCCCAGGTACCAGACAGGGTGTCCCAAGTGCCACCGTGATTAATCTCTGAGTACAGAATCTGAAGTATACTTTGAGCCCCCTTAGGAAAGACTCATCCCCCAAAAACAAACGAATAATTTTAGGTTTCATAATGTTTACAACTTTGATGAAAGACTCATAATAATCATTCCCTCTGAATCACAAAATATCTTCCTTATTCCATTTGAACTTTCATAGTCCCTAGTGTAATGTTTTGCAATGAATGTTTTATAAATTGGTGTGTCAACTATTGATATCATCCCTGGACTCTTTACCTTTCCACCAATATTCCAGCTCTAATTAGTAAATTCAATGAAAGCCCCTTAAGTGCAAATTGCGTTACATATAGAATAATAAAAACAGAAAGGGGAAAAAAAATCACTGACTAAAAATCTGTTGGTTGATACCTTGAAGGCTTATTTTATATTTTATGTTAATGGTGAAACTATAAAATGAATCAGAATCTTTCCATTCCATGAGAATTTAGTCATCTCATCACTTCACAGTTTTAAGATAATCTCCCATATTTCATTGTCATTGAACAACTTGAATTCTAGAGTTTATGAATTGACTATTTATAAATTGAATTTACTAAATATTCCATCTCAGAAAATGGACATGTCCACTTATATATGTGATATACATACTTTTATATCTACTAAGTATATATTTATATAATTGTTTTTTCTTATTTTATATTAATTAGCTATATAATGGGCTGGAGCAATAGCACAGTGGTAGGGCGGGGCGTTTGCCTTGTGTGCAGCCAGCCTGCCCAAGCCCAGCCGAGCCTGGATCAATTCCTCCGCCCCTCTCGGAGTGCCCGACAAGCTACCAAGAGTATCTCACCCGCACGGCAAAGACTGGCAAGCTACCCGTGATGTATTCCATATGCCAAACACAGTAACAACAAGTCTCATGATGGGCTCGAGCCGTTACCGAGTGGATTTCACGGGATGTCAAAAGACTGCGTGGCTGCCCACCTACAAGATGGCCAGACCTCTTCGTCAAGACCCAGAATAAATGGTTTGAGGCTCTTCGTATTCCTGAAGCAAGCAGATTCCATTGGGCTACACTAGCACATGGCAGGGAGAGATGGAGACGTTACTGGCGCCCACTTAAGCAAATCAATGACTAAGAGGATGTCAAGTGATCAAGTGATCAAATGAGTCATCTTATTTGAATGTTGACTTGTTTATGCTCTCTTTTCCTCCATTACATTATAAACTACATTAAAATCCCAACAAAATAAATTATTTAATAGTTATGAAGCATTAAATCAGGTTAACAATTTGAAAATATTTAAAAAAAATCTCAATCTATCAATGTTTAGTTTTAGACACTTTTTTTTATTTCTAAGCAACTGCATCATCTATTGTGAGACTCAATAATGCAATTGCTCATTTATTCATTATTCAGTAACTATATATTCAACTTCATATACATCATGGCATGGAAGATAATGTAGGAACTGCAAACATCATAAGAAACATTGGAGATAAATACTGGATTTAGTAGACTCGTTAAAGTAGATTGTTCTTAACATGTGTTGGTCTTATCCAATTATTTGAAAACCTGAAAAGAACAAAAGTTTCACTTAGAACAAACTTTTAATGATCCACTTCATTGAATTAGGACACATAGTCTTTCTGTGTGTCTGGACTTGAACTCAAGTTTTGGCTCTTTCATAGATCTTAAATCTATAATCTTGAGTCTAGGATTCATATCCTAGGACTCAGATCTTTGTTTCCATGCTATAAGCATACTATTTCCTTTACAGAGTTCTGTAACTTGTATGTATTGGAATTTCACAACTTCAATAATAATGGGGCTGGAAAGATAGCACAGTGGGGTAGGGCATTTGCCTTGCAAGTGGCCCACCGGGTTCAATTCCTCCATTCCTCTCAGAGAGCCTAGCAAGCTACCGAGAGTATCCCGCCCTCAAGGCAGAGCCTGTCAAGCTCCCTGTGGCATATTCCATATGCCAAAAACAGTAATAACAAGTCTCACAATGGAGATGTTACTGGTGCCTGCTTCAGCAAATTGATCAACAACGGAAGGACAGTGCTACAGTGCTTAATAATGAGTCAATTTCTTTATATAATTTCTACACACACACACACACACACACATTAATACGTATAGTCTATTGGTTCTGTAAGTCTTGTATATCTTGACTAATGAAGTATATAAACCAAAGCCCAATTATTTTTTGGCTAAATCCCCATTCTCTATTTAGCCATGCATTTCTCTGTGCCATTTACTAATGATTCTTTAGAGAAGATGAAAATTTACTGTTCTGGATAATGAATATGAATATGCTTGCCAGCTAATGTAAAAAGGAAAATCTTTGCTTTTAAAAAGAGATATATAGGAAAGAATGTTTTATTGTGTATCTAAACTAGCATATGTTTTAATTTTGTATTTGAAATCTATGACTAAATCTATGACAACCAGCTGATATCAAACAAAAAGTGGTAAAATAGAATAATAAATATGTATTTAACTTTGTGTACCTCAATTTATGATAGCTAATGTAGGAACTACAAATAAACATTTTTCTCCAAAAGATATAAAACTTAAGCTGAGTAAGAAGATGGAATTCAATAATTCAGATGAGAATTAGTTGCAAATTTGAGAGTAAAGTTGCATTTATAGATCTGTTGCTTTTCAGAAAACAATGTGGGTCAGTCAGCAAAGCAGATAAATAGAGTATAGAGACAATATAAAAGTGACTTCACAGATAGGAGAAAGTAAATATGTGGAAGAAGAAAACTGGAAAAATAAGAGTTAAGAGTTTATTTAGCAAAATCACTAGATATTCATAGAATTGGGGAGAATCTAGATTACAGTTCTTGAGGGTTTGATTTAATACAATAAGAAACTGTGTATCATCTTTCTAAACAAAATAACAAAATACATGATTGGGAGAGAAAAAAAATTTGGAGAAAACTGGTAGTTATTCTGGGTATGTCTAAGATCAAAATTGGATATGCAGACTCAAGGTCCTGATGGGGGAAAAAATAGAAAGTAGAAGTATCATAGGCATAGTAGCAGGCTTCTCTGTTCTTCTTCCTCAAAATCACTGTCATAAGTCTAAATTTAAAAGCCGGGGCATAACATTCACAATGTTATTAATGCGATTTTTGGATATGATTTTAGAAGTGGGATGAGAGAGTTGGGTTACTTAACAGAGAACAATGATCCAAAGCCAAACTTCCAAAGTTGTTTGAATTTAGAAATTTAGAAAAATAAAGAGAGCCATGTGTTTGTTTTCTGTTCTCCTTCTAGTGTAATCCAGGAAGTGTATTAATATAAAATTACTGTATTTGTTGTAAACACAAGAGGCAGGTATTGTGAAGCTAGCTCCTTGTACTATTTTGTGATTGATACAGCCCAGATTTGTATAAACTGAATTGAAGTTTTTTTTTTTTTTTGAATTTGATTTCATCTGGAAAGACCTGTAACTGCTGATGAATATGCTGTGTGAATCATCCTTCTGAAACTGCTGGATAAATTTTACTGCAGTTATAATTATAACATTTACTCATTTTGGGGGGTAATTACTGATGCTCACAGGAGCTCAACTTGAATATTTCAAAATCATTTGAATATTAATCTAAAATATATTTCTTCTGTTTATTCTTTTATTTTTAGCTGCCTCAGTCGCTGTCTAAGAGCAGCCAAAAGTAATGTCACTTCCCTGAAGTCTACTGACCTTTGCCACCAAATAATGAAGTCAGAGCACATGTATCTCACACTGTTCATTTATCATTAATTATGGAATGACACACACAAATTTCTTATACTCTGTTTAACTCTTTCCTTGGTTCCACCTCTGTGCCGTCTTGAGAATTCAGCTAGGTTTCAGTTTCCTTGAGAGAAAAGGTGGTAGATCATAAATTGCTGGAGCCATGGAGCAAGGTTGTTATTTCTTTTTAATAACTATTATGTCTGAATGCTATGAAATACGATCACATTCCCTTGAATCATTTTCATTTGCCTTTTAGAGCTGGAAATGGGCTGGCAATTTTCGTTTTGAAACTCAAATGCCCTCACACAATCTTTGATGTCAATGACCTCCCTCTCTCCTTCACTCACCTATCAGTAACTTTTGGAATTTCTTTTCATATCCTTTCATTCTCTTCCACCTTCAGCTTTGCTTGGGAAAAAAATGGTTTCTACAAAAATATTCTCTAAGTGGTAATCTTTTGAAGGTAATAGAGTGACAGAGACACTCAATATGAGAAGAAATGGCAGGGACTTTAGAACAATGCTCTTTTATTGGTAGAGGTTTGTCACGCAAATTAAAAAAATGCAATAAAAGCTGGATACCCTACAATTTAGAAAGCTAAACCTTTCGTGACCTGGAAAATCTTTATTTAGAGTGTTTACAAAACTCCTAGGTCTGACATTGAGTTCTTTCTCAAATAATTTCATTTTCTTGCACTTATTCACTTTCTGATGAACAGAGAAGAATATACAATTGTAAAGAAATCCACAGTAATCTTGGGAGTTAAGCCTCAGATATTTAAATACATTCTAGAATATATCTTAGATTAGAATGTTTCCTTTACTGTAGATCCTGCTAGTGTGAAATAGTAGTTTATCAATTTTATGAAAGGATAAAATGATCTTATGCAATGAAGTAGGAAGTTATTTTATTTCCTGCAACTCCAATCATGTTGACTTAGGCCAAGGCACAGGATAGTCATTTGAACTTTACCAGGTCTCTATATTTTTCTGGAATTAAAAAAGGCAACACAGGTTTGCATAGAATCTCATCTTTAGCTGCACTAAAGTGTGCTTGATGCTTTTTTTTTTTTTTTAATCAAATCACCTAGAGATGCACTGCTACAAAGTTGTTCATGATTGGGTTTTAGTCATAAAATGCTCCAATACCTGTCCCTTCACCAGCATACATTTCCTACCACCAATGTTCCGAATTTCCCTTCTGCTACCACCACTGCCCTGCCCCAGCCTGCCTCTATGGCAGACACTTTCTCTGTCTCTCTGTCTCTGTCTCTGTCTCTCTCTCTCTCTTTCTGTCTCTCTGTCTCTGTCTCTCTCTGTGTCTCTGTGTCTCTGTGTCTCTCTCTGTCTCTGGCTCTCTGTCTCTGGCTCTGTCTCTGACTGTCTGTCTGTCTGTCTGTCTGTCTCTCTCTCTCTCGCTCTCTTTTCAGGCATTATGGTTTACAATAATATGGGTTCTGAAAGATTGTCATGTATATATCCCTTTATCTGCTTTCGCATTCTTGATCATTTGTGAAAACATTGCCTGCTTATTGCTTATCCCCTTTAAATAGCAATTTTATTCTATAACAATTACAATTTGATGCATATTATTCAAATAGTGATATAAATTAGACACCCCAGGATGGTGTATAAATTATTGGAAATGATTTATAGTTAATATCTTACTGGATATTTCTGAAAAGTTCTTTAATCTTTCTTGTGGCATCCTAGGGCTGGAGAGATAGAACAGCAGGTAGGGCATTAGCCTTACACGCAGCTGACCTGGGTTCAGTTCCTCCGTCCCTCTCAGAGAGCCCGGTAAGCTACCGAGAGTATCCCACCCACACAGCAGAGCCTGGCAAGCTCCCTGTGGTGTATTCGATATGCCAAAAGCAGTAACAAGTCTCACAATGGTGATGTTACTGGTGCCCACTCGAGCAAATCTATGAACAACGAGAGGACAGTGTTACAGTGTGACATCCAAGGCTCTTTCTCCAACATAGACAAAACCTAGTGTAGTTTGATATTTTGGCAGTCAGTATTTTGTGTTGAAGTCAATACAATTCTTAACTTTGTTTATATTTTAGAAGCAAATTTATGGTCATTTCACATCATTTATTCAAAATACATTTTAATTGATTTTACACTCTAGAAGAGTTGTAGGTTCACAGTAATATTGAGTAGAAGATGAAGATAAAGCCCATTTACTTTCTGCCTCCATTCATGCATTAAACTCCAAATTATCAACAACTCTTACCAAAGTGTGTATTTGTTGCACTACATCATCATACATGAACATATAATAACCTAAAATCTAGATTTTACTCAAGAATTTTTACTTTCTATGGATTTACTGCCCTAAACATCTAAAAATTCTTAATGTTCTATGTATTTAGCAAAATCCCACCAGTTACTTCCAGTAACCACAGATCATCAACAGTCTGAAAAATTTTGTTTTTGGAATGTCCAGCAATTGAAATAATATAGCATATAGATTGGCTTCATTTACTTAATGCAAATTTATGTTTTCTCTGAAACTTTTTTTGGTTTAATAGCTTATTTTTTTAGTACAGAATGATAGTTCATTGTTTGGATATATTACATATATTAATACATTCACCTACAGACAGACATTGAAGTTGCTCTTACGTTTTGTCAATACCAAGACCATCCATGGTAACTCACAGTTCCAGAAGGCAGAATCTAAACGATGGACGTGGGAGTCTCCCGGTGGACGATTCCACAACGAAATAGACCACATCATATTCAATCGACGGTTTTGCCTGACTGATGTCGCTGTTGTCCCAAAATTTCGAACAGGATCGGACCACCGTCACCTTCGTGCAAAATTCTACTTCACAGAGCGGGGAGAAAGGGCTGCAAAGTTCAAAAAGAGAACTCACAGAATGACCACCAACTGGGAACTCTTTGGTACTATTGCGGCAACATGGGAAGATGCCATTGTTGACAACATTGACGAGGAATACGATCGACTGGTTCAGCACCTCCATGAATGTGCGAGGAACGCCAAGAGAGAGATAGCCACAAAAAGTCGCCTATCTTTGAAAACTCTTGAGCTAATTCGCCAGCGTGGTTTGGCGCATGCCTCAGGCAACCGCAAGCTAACGTCCGAGCTTGCAAAGCAGTGCAGAGATGCGATCAAGGAAGACCTCAAAGAGAGAAGAGCAGAAGTACTGGTAGATGCGGCAGAAGCCGGGAAAAGTATTCGTAAGGCCCGCCTGTCCTTCGCCAACTATAAGACCAAGATGACTGCCCTCCGACGTCCTGATGGATCCATCACATCCTCCAGAACGGCAATGGAGAAGATTATCCATGACTTCTACTCAAATCTCTTCGATAGTCACGTCCACTTGCCAACATACCAAATTCCACAGGATGGGTATGTTGTTCCCAACGTTCTCCCCTTCGAAATCCGACACGCCATTTCGTCGGTAAAGAAACAAACAGCACCCGGCCCAGACAAGGTCAGACCTGAACACTTGAAGAACCTGCCGTCAGTACTCATCAATACACTGGCTCGGCTCTTCACTCGCTACCTGCCTGAATGCAAGGTTCCGTCCCAATGGAAAACCAGCAGGACCGTACTACTGTTCAAGAAGGGAGACATCCATGACATTGGCAACTATCGCCCGATCTGCCTATTGTCTGTCATCTACAAGTTGTTCACTCGAGTCATCCTGAATAGGATTGGCAGAACATTAGATGAAGGACAACCATGCGAGCAAGCAGGGTTCCGCAAAGGATTCAGCACCATCGACCATATCCACACAATGACCAAGCTCATTGAGGTTTCTCGGGAGTTCAAGATGCCGCTCTGCTTAACGTTCATTGGTTTAAAGAAGGCCTTTGATTCTGTTGAGACGGAAGCGGTCATTGAAGCCCTAGCCAATCAGGGCATTCAAGCCCAATACATCAGGATCCTCCGTGAGCTGTATTGCGGATTCACTACCAGGATCTCACCATTCTACAAAGAAGTGATTGTTGATGTCAAGAGAGGGGTGAGGCAGGGTGATACCATTTCACCAAAACTCTTCAGTGCCACCCTCGAGAACATCATGCGACGACTGGAATGGGAAGGAATGGGAGTGAAGATAGATGGTCGGCAATTACACCACCTCCGCTTTGCTGATGACATTGTTTTAATAACACCAAACATCAGCCAAGCGGCACAAATGCTGGCCGACTTTGACCGTGAGTGTGGAAAGGTAGGACTACAGCTGAATCTTACGAAGACAATGTTTATGAGAAACAGCCTTGTTCCTGACGCCCCATTCGCTCTCAATGGAACGACCATCTCCGAATGCAACAGCTATGTCTACCTAGGTCGAGAGGTCAACATGACAAATGACCTGGCACCCGAGCTGCGCAGGAGGAAGAGAGCGGCTTGGAACGCCTTCAAGAACGTCGAAGAAATAGCTAAGAGGACGAAGAACCTCCGGATCCAGGCACATCTCTTTGATTCCACTGTTCTTCCTGCATTAACATATGCCTCAGAGACCTGGGCCCTACGCAAACAAGATGAGAACGCCATTCAGGTCTCCCAAAGAAGAATAGAAAGAGCTATGCTTGGAATATCACGTTTCACTCAAATGAGAGAATGCATCCGGAGTTCTGACATCCGTCGACGATCAAGGATCAGGGATGCTGTCTCATTTGCCAAGGTGTCGAAAATCAGATGGGCTGGTCACGTAATGAGATTTAAAGACGACCCTTGGACTAGAGCTGTTACTGATTGGATTCCACGGGATGTCAAGAGACCGCGTGGCCGCCCACCTACCAGATGGTCAGACTTCTTCGTCAAGATCATGAACGATCGGTTTGAGGCCCTTCATGTTCCCGGAGCGAACAGATGCCATTGGGCTACACTAGCACGTGACAGGGACAAATGGAGACGTTACTGGCACCCGCTCGAGCAAATCAACGACTAACGGGAAGTTAAGTGATTAAGTGATTTGTCAATATAAATGAAGCCACTGTAAACATCACTGGGAATGTTCTTATATGTTCTTAAGTTTTTATAAAGTTGAAAGGTATATACCAAGGAGCATAATGGTGGATCATCCATTGAGAATATATTTAGTTGAAAAAAATTTAAATGCACTACATTGTCTTCCAAAATGACTTCACCACTTCCAGTCCTTCCAGCAATGAAAGAGAGTTTATTTTTATTTCAGAATCCTGTCAGTCTTTGGTGTTGACAATTTCAGAATCTAATCATGCCAATTTGAGAGTAGTTGTTTCTCATTTTAATGTGTAGCTACCTGATGACACATTAGTCGTCTATTCAGATAACCTATTATTATTTGTGTAAATTTTGGCAACTTTTGAATGTTCAAGATATTGGCTTATTTAATCTGGGTTTTTAATTGTGTGGAAATGTTTTAGAACTGTTTCAGTTCCTTTAATATCTGTGGGATATGCCCCTTTAACATTTCTGATATGAGTAATTTGTGTCCTTTCTTTATTCTCCTACATAGCCTGGCTAGAGGCTTATCAATTTTATTGATCTTTTTAAAGAAACATATTTTTGTTACATTGATTTTCTCCATTGATTTCCTCTTTTCAATTTCATTATTTCTGCTCCACTTATTATTTTTCTCGTGCTTCTTTTGTATTTATTTTGCTCTTCTTTTACCAGTTTCCTAAGATAAAAACTTAGTGAGTTTATATTATTCTTTATTTTTAATATATTTATTCAGTTTTGTACAGTGCTAAGTATACTTTTCACTGTGTCCCACAATATTAGTAAGTTGTATGTTTTATTTAGTTCAAACTATCACTTTATCTTGAAATTTCTTCTATAATCTATGTGCTATTTGTGTTTTTGTTGATGTTGTTGTTGTTATTTGTTCAAAAGACTTTAAATATTTTAAAAAATAACTTTGGAAATTTTTCATTCACATTACTCTTACTTATTTCTAGTTTAATATCCATTATAATCTGATAGCTAAAATTGCTTGAATTTATTATTTTAAGTTCATGTACATTTTATTTCTTATTCATTCTCATTCATAATCTTTTACTTTTATTAGTACATTTGGACCACTGGCATTGAAAGCATTTATGAATAAATTTGAATTAATTGTAAATTACATGCTACTGCTTTCCATACATTGTCCAGGGTCTTTGTTGCTAATTTGTTGTTGCCTTTTGTCCCTTTGATTCATTATTAATTAGGGTTTCATTTTTTTTTAACTTATCTCTCACACTCCTTTCTTCTTTGCATGATAACACTATTTTTGGCAATATGCATTTAGAGGTATTTATATCTTAACTTTATATTTCATGCATATCTACATCTTATGTAACCTTTATTTATGAACTTATGTATTTCCCTTCTCTCTAAAATGTTTATGCAGGTGTTTATTTATAAACTTATGTATTTTCCTTCTCTGTAAAATGTTTATGCAGATGTTTTAACAACACTTTATCTCATTATTATTTTCTTCTGTGAAAGTATTTTTCTTCTTCATTGTTGAAAGATAATTTCATGGGGTTCGTAATCCAGCTTGACAGTTCTTTTTCCTTCACCATTTTAAATTTTTAATTTCACTCTGTTCTTGTTTGCATGATTTTCCTGGCAAAGAAATAAAATTTTTTGGTGTTCCATCATTTAGCCTATTTCTTTACTACCATCAAATTCTACTTTCTTCTGGATTTTTCCTGCATTTTTTAATGTCTGAAGTTTGAAACTTGTATGCATAGGTATAATTTTCTTAGAATATAGCCAACCTACATGCTATATTATCTCAACTGCTGGACATTCTGAAAACAAAATTTTTCAGACAGACGATGGTCAGCGGTTACTCGAAGTAACTGGTGGGATTTTGATAAATACATAGAACACCAAGAATTTTTAGAAATTTTAGGGTAGTAAATCCATAAAATAATAAAGGCCCTCCCGTTGATCGTCGATTTGCTCGAGCAGGCCTAGTAACGTCTCCATTGGAGACTTTGTTGTTACTGTGTCTGGCATATCGAATACTCTCGGTAGCTTGCCAGGCTCTCCGAGAGGGGCGGAGGAATCGAACTCGGGTCGGCGGCCATGTTGGCCGCGTGTAAGGCGAACGCCCTACCCGCTGTGCTATCGCTCCAGCCCACCTAGTAAATCCATAGAAAGTAAAAATTATTGAGTGAACTCTGGAGTTTAGGTGATTATAGTTGGCAAACTATATTTCAAGAAAATTATTCCTGCGCATACAAGTTTCAATCTTCAGACATTAAAAAACACAGAAAAAAATCTAGAAGAAAGTAGGGTTTGATAGTAGTAAAGAGCTGGAGCATTAGCACAGCCGGTAGGGCGTTCGCCTTGCTCGAGGCCAACCAGGGTTCAATTCCTCTGTCCCTCTTGGATAGCCAGCAAGCTACCTGGAGTATTCCACCGAAACGACAGAGCCTTTCAAGCTCCCAATGGCGAAATTGATATTCCAAAAACAGTAACAAGTCTCACAATGGAGACATTACTGGTGTCCCCTCAAGCAAATCAATGAACAAAGTGAGAACAGTGCAGTGCTACAGTATTCTAGGAACTTTAGTTTTGTGTCTGACCTTAAAGTGGATAAAATGTTTCATTGTTTCAACTCTTTGTTCCTTTTTCTTTCTTTACCTATACCAACTTATACCTTTAGCATTCTCCCATCATTAGTTTTTGTGACTTTTTTTTTGTTGTTTTCAACATTTTCTTTTACCTTTCTAATAATTCTATTAAAATTCTTTTTTCACCTGTGTTGATTAATGTTCTCAAAAAAATGTACCGTGGGGCTGGAGCAATACACAGTGGGTAGGACGTTTGCTTTGCATGTGGCCGACCCAGGTTCGATTCCCAGTATCCCATATGGTCCCCTGAGCACCTCCAGGAGTAATTCCTGAGTGCATAGTCAGGAGTAATCCCTGTGCATCTCAGGGTCACTGTCACTGTCACTGTTCTCCCACTGTTCATTGATTTATTAGAGCGGTCCAGTAACATTGTGGTACTTATTACTGTGTTTGGCATATTGAATACATCACAGGGAGCTTGCCAGGCTTTGCAGTGCAGACAAGATACTCTCGGTAGTTTGCCAGGCTCTCAGAGAGAGGCCGAGGAATCGAACCTGGCTCAGCTGGGCAGGCAGCTTGCAAGGCAAACGCCCTACACGCAGTGCTATTGCTCCAGCCCACATCTCGGGGGTATAACGCAAAATAAATAAATAAATAACAAAACAAACAAAAAACCCCGAACTTTTTCCCTCTTTCCTTTCAGCATTGTTTTTTCAAGGAAATCTCAAGTTGATTTTTGGTGACTTCTTAGGATTTCCATCCTGCTTACATAGTTCATTTGCCCATCAGTTTTTGCACTGTCTACTCCATCACTTAGAATTTTTATATCAATCACAATAGTTTAAATTTCTTGTCTAAGGGACAGAGGGATAGCACAGCACGGATACTATTTGCCTCACATGCAACCTACTCAAATTCTGTCCTGGACAGCACATGTTCTACTCCGGACCCTGCCTCAAGTGATCCTGAGCGGAAGCCAGGAGTATGCCCTGACCACAACTGACTGTGGCCCAGAAAACAATGAATAGGTGAATCCATGAATTTCTTGTCTCATAATTCATTTATTCTTGTTATGTTTGGTAATGATGCTAGCTTTGTCTTCAAATCTTGTGTGTCTTTGGGGGTATGTCTTATAATAAATTGCTCCTCCAGAGTTTACTATGTTACTCCTGACTAAGAAACATTGTGGCATTGTGTCTAGTCCTTTGTAATGATGAAATGTGCAGAGATGGGCTGCATTTTATTGTGATAGTTAGCATTTGGTATTTTAATAAAGCTTTGCTTGGAATCTAAGCTTTACAATCTTGTTTTCTCAGTTTGTTCTTACTTCATCCTAAGGTAGTGCAGGATGGCAAGAGTGAACTCAGGCTTGGTTTTCTCCTTCTTCCAAGTATAAGAGCCACCCAGAGCAGGGCTAGTAGTGGTAGTAGGTAATTTAAGTTCTAATAGCACTTTTGTTAACTGATTTCTCCTAAGGTCAGGTTTTATTAAAATCAATTTAGTGTTCTGTAGTATATCAAAGTAGTTTTTGTTTCTCTCATTTTGAGAAGCTTGGCTATTTTTTTCTTCTTTTTTTGATGTTTGCATTAAAAGCCTCATTAAGATGCTAAGTGTTGTAGGGATTTTCCCTGTGACAGAGTTCCCCAGGGATCTGAACCCTGTTTTTTTATTGAATAGAAAATAATAAATAAATTGTAGCCAAAATTTTTATTTTTGCAGACTGGTTTCTACAATGGCTTTACCTGTCTCTGCTCAAGAAAGTGGTGATGCCTTGCACTCTTCAGGACAGTAATGTGCCTCGTGCCCCACCCTTTTTTGAGGATTTTTTGTAAAAAGATTTGTTGACCTTCTATTTCTTCATATTTTGATCTTGTAGGACCAAAGGTTAATTTTCAAACACATTATATGCGGAACCAGAAACAAGGATTCCATCACATGTTACTGTTATTCCAATAGCCACAAAAATTTAAAGGATAAAACACAATGCTGAGCAGTTAAGAGAGTGGGGTATCCTTTTTTTATATACATAACAGCTGATCACTAAGTACTATATCAGTCCTAAATGTCTCATGGAATTTCTTGTATAATATCATCAAGTACTATTATTTCAGATATTAAAAATAGCAAAGCTGGTTGAACATTTAAGAACTTGGTGAATATTTCAATTTAAAAACATACAATATAAACAATGTGGTGCTGTTGTCTTTAGTGGTACAATAGTGAACAACATGGGCAGAAATAAAGTGATTATTAAGGCTATTGATGATCTTCGATTTATTAATAAAAATCTATAACAATGGACTGGAGCGATAGCTCAACAAGTAGGACATTTGCCAATCTGGGTTTGATTCCTCTGCTCTCTCAGAGAGCCCAACAAGCTACCGAGAGTATCCCACCTGCACAGTAGAGCCTGACAAGCTCCCTGTGGCATATTCAATATGCCAAAAACAGCAACATCAAGTCTCACAATGGAGACATTACTGATACCTGCTCGAGCTAATCAATGAACAGTGAGAGGACAGTGCTACATGCTAATCTACAACAATCTTAGCATATAATCTTTCTATTATTATCCTGATCATCAGAAGAATATGGTAGAAAATTTTATAATTATAATTTTGGAATTGGCTGAATATTTCTCAGATAATGAAGGGCTATTAAACCACATGATGATTTTGACACTTATTGACATGTACTTAACATCTTAAACTTTGATGTCCACTTATACATATATTATTTAAGTTACTTTTGTAGATTAATTTTAAGCTTGGTATCTTAGTTCCATGTTTTATTTGATCTAGAAATTTTCTCAGAATAGTAAGAAATGATTTGAGCTTAAAGTCAAATCTATTGAAATTCACTGTGACATTATGTCATACTTTTTGTCACACACAACACAAGAAGTAGGAAGTGCTCTTTTCTGAATTTTTCTTAGCTCTGATGGTTCATATGTTTTAATTTCATAATTATAGGCACATTTTCCTTATCAAAATGGTAAAAGATGTGATTTTCTGTTGTCAAAGAGACAATAAAAGAGTATAAAATATTCATATAGCATTTTGGGTTTACAAATCTCTCTCAGTCATGTCATATAATTTTATTGGTACTGTGCTATCAAATATAGTGACTGGATATGTATTAACTCTCATTGTATTCCCTATGTAAAACAAATCTTCAGTGACATAGTAATATGTAATTAACTCAGGATTGTGTGTCTGCTTAGCTTTGTGATTTCTCTAGATCAGAAATATTCTCTATTAAAATAAAACCATAGCCATTAATGATTTGATATAACAAATGATTGCTCCATAGAAATTCATATTGAAGTGAGAAGCTTGTATTATTAATAGTCATATATGCATAGAGACAAATTTGTGTACATACCTATGTTTTGTCCTTTCTTTATAATTTATATTTTCTCTGTGTCACCTCTTGAAAAATGAGTTCCATAATCTAGGGACTGACTTGAAAAATGTGCTTCCATTTATTTATATGGAAAGTCTCTCAATTGAATGTCATGTTCTCATAGGGTAGAAATAAACCTCTTTCTTCTCACTGGTATGCACCTCCTACAATTCTGTTGCCTATTTGAAATATATTCCTATTTTGTGTACTAAGTTCTATTGCCCTCTATTTTTCCCTGCCTCCTTCACAAATAGGGTGCCATTGTGCCTACTCTGAAACTTCCTTACATTTGTCATTCCATTGATGTAAACCTACTATTAGTCAATTCAACATTCAAGGTGAGTTCATAACACTGACTTACAGAAGAGCATTACAGTATTTTCCATATCATTCTCAATCATATCCTCATTTTCCCCCCAACATTGTACATTGAAATACTCACAATGATGCATAGATCCTTTTCCTGAGAGGTTACAATGCAGAGTGAAATAAGAATACTTTCTGGTAATATATTACTTGTCACACAGTGATTTCAAAGCACTTTGTTAACAAAGAAAGATTATTACCATCAATTTAATGGGAACTGAAACACATAAGTTAAATTACTTTTTCAAAGTTGAACAGAAAGTAAGTTACTACATTATGAACATAATTCATGTTCCTGTCATTATAGTGTTTAATTCTATCTAGTGGAACACACTTCCTTTCAGGCTGTCTTCTACATAACAATTTACTGCCCACTTGGCAGAGCTGGTGCTCAAATTCATGGATATGTGAAACCACAATATCTAGGCAGAATCCAGGTTTACCTAATCATAAGGTAATTATTAGGCTGGATGGAGCCAAAGTGGAACTGCTTCACTACACTAGGAGCTTCTCATATTTTCTTATACCTTTAAGTTTCAGAAAAAAAGAGAATACAGGTGAAACTAACAAGTTGGTAAAATATAGGAAAAATAAGCTAGAAAAAAAGAAACTCAGAAGCATTCATATATTACCCAAGAAGTCATCATTGAACTAACTTTTAGTCTCTCTGGTTTGGGGGCCATATCTGGCAGTAAGCTCCAGAATTGTTCTGTCAGTGTCAGGAATCATGCAGTTCTGGGGATCAAATTTCAGATGTACCAGGTGGTCAGCCTATTAAACTATCTCTCTTAGACCAACACCTAATTTTGTTAATATTTCATTCTGTTCTATGTATAAGCATATTCACGTGCATTTTAAGAATTAAAATGACAGTCTATATGCAGTATGCATCTTTAAATTTCAACTGATATTGTTTTCTAATATCTTAATATTGATGACCTTGTTTTCAATATTATATTGTCTATTGTTTTTGTTTTTATATTTTTGTCACATCCACCTGTGCTCAGGGATTGCTTCTCTCTTTGAGTTAAGAGATCATTCCTATTGATAATTGCAGATAAAATGTAGTGTCAAAAGATATTTGCACCCTTATGTTCATTGCAGTATTACTCATAATTGCTAAATCTGGAAACAACCTTAGTGGGCAAGAACAGATGATTGGGAAAAGAACTATGGCACACATGCATAATGGAATACTACTTGGCTGTAAGAAAAGATGAAGTTATGAAATTTGCTGCTACATGGGTAGATCTGTAGTATGTTGAGTGAAATTAATCAGAGAGAGAGGGACATACACAGATCTCTCTCATATTGGAATACAAAGAAACATCACCGTATCATTGTCATCCTGTTGTTGATTGATTTCCTCCAGCAGGCACCAGTAACATCTCCATTCATCCTAACCCTGAGATTTTAGCAAGTGCCACACTAGAGGCTCCTTCAGGGTCAGAGGAATGAGACCCATCATTGTTACTCGGTTTTGGCATATCAAATACGCCATGGGGAGCTTGCCAGACTCTGCCATGCAGGCAGGATACATTTGGTAGCCTGTCAGGTTCTCCAAGAGTGAGGGCTAGACAATAAGAGGTTGCTTTCCGGAGCTGGGTTTTATAGTCCCTGGGTCTTGGTCATTGATGGGATAACACAGCTCTGGGGGCAGTTGGTGGGTTTAACACCTAGCTACTGGAAGATGGGGGATCTGTGTGGAGGAGGCCCATTCCCAATCTGAGCAGGCTTAGAGATCTCAGTCCCGGGTCTCGCACATCTGGGTTCCTCTTCCGGTTTCTTCATGTGTAAGGCTCGTCCAAATGTGTGGAGAGTGGTCTTAAGAATGGTTGTGGCCAGAACCAGAGATCTTCAACTACTGGGGCTCTGCTTGGGGCAAGGAGAGAAACTCAACCCGCCCTCCTCCAAGGGGCCCGGGTAAGGACAGCCAGGCATGGGGGCAGGAATCATAGTAGGAGAATAACAAAAGCCCAAATATGGGGAGACTTAGACTGGGAGTGGGGGTTGTTCCCAGATAGAACCACAGAACCTGAAAGAATATACATTATGGCAAAGTGTTAAGATCAGAGGGAAGAGGTCACTCAGGAAGAGGAGGGGTTGCTCAAAGCTGCTACAGTGTTATACATTAAACCCTAAAAGAAAGAGTCCTATTAAACCCAGTGACTAAAATGTTTTCTTTTTTAAAATGTCTTTTATAAATAAGTTCAGTCTCTATATGTCTGTAACATAATATGAAACTGACACACAAGGACAATAGAGACAAGGACCAGGAGCATTGCTCTGTGGTTGGAAACCTGCCACAAGTGTGTGTGTGTGTGGGGGGGGGGGGGGAGATGGCAATTGGAATAGAGAAGGGAACACTAAATCAATGATGGTTGGAGGGATCGCTTGTGGTGACAGATGTGTGCTGAAAGAAGACAAAGAACCAATCATGATGACTTCTCAGTATCTGTATCACAAACCACAAATACCCCCAAGGTAGAGATAGATTAAGAAGGAAAATGCCTGCCATAGAGACAGGGAATAGGGTGAGTTGGAAGTGGCAGAAGAATATTGGGGACATTGGTGGTGGGAAATGTATACTGGTGGAGGGATGGGTGTTCAAACACTGTATGATTGAAACTCAATCTTGAAAGTTTTTTAACTATCTCATGGTGATTCAATCAAAATTAAATAATTAAATAAATAAATATAAAACACCTTTTATAGGTGCAGATTAGTGGGTGGTAAGGAAACCAGTGACGTTAGTGGAAGGAACCGAAAACTGACGAAGAGATTGGTATTGAAACATTGTATGCTTGAAACCTAAACGTGAAAAATAAAATAAATCTCCATGAAATCATGGTGACTTAAAAAAAGGTGGGGGGGTGCTGTGAGATAGCACTGTAGGCTGCTTGAATTGCATGTAGCAACCCCTATAGAGCCTCGAGTCCCATATGGTCCCTTGTGCATCACCAGTAGTGGTTCATAAGTACAGAGCCAGGAGCAATACCTGAACATTGCCGTGTATTCCAAGCAAAAGAAAAACATCTTTTAATTAGAATAATAAAGGAAATCTTAGTAAAGAGGGAAAGGGGGATGATTTTAATAACATTGGGAAATTATAAAGAGTTGAATTAAGCTAAGAGCAGTAGGAGTGGACAAAAGGAACAGTAAATTGAACTGGCATGAAAATAAAATGAGAAGTTAAACCTAGCTAGGTCTGTTTGAAAGGGATAAAAGGATGGGACAAAAGTGGGCTTTCTGTGACTGCTTTGTAAACTTAAATGTGATGGCATTTAAACTCACTGAGAAGCCTGCAATTTGGGTGACTACTAAGAGGATCAAAACTGAGGAATCTTAATGTCTAGACCGAAGATAAAATTGTAACTCATGTCACCTATATGGTGGTTGAAAGTACCAGAATAGGTTAATTTCTTAGATTTGGTTAGTACAATAATAGACTTACATTGACTTTTATTATTTTGATAATAACTTGGTAATTTGGGATAAATTCTATCATGAAGAATTGCTGTGCTAAAAACAATTTATTAGGTACATTTTTTGTTGTGTTTTTTTACTTTTAAAATTAGAAGCAATATTTTGTCTTTGGATTAGGTCTATCTTTCCAGACGTGCAGATGAAGGTTGGCAGTTGATTTCTGAATGATAAAATCAGGTCAACAACATAAGAACATTATCTAATTTAGAGTGAACATTTTATTAAATATTAGCATAGTTTGTACTTGGCATTTTTGCTAATTATATGGTCTGGCCAATAATTGGTACAGAATCAATGGTTATGGATTATTGAAACATATTGAATGCCTTAATGGGATGCAAGAAGTTTTAATTGATTTCATACAAAGAAAAGATCAAAGGGCAAGGCAAGCTGATAAGAAAGAATGTTAAATTTTGAACAGCATGAAGCATTACTGTTTCTGCCTTTCGTCATTATTGCATTGAAATTCAATCCAAAAGCCTCTGAGTCAGGTATTTAGTGCCTCTAGAGTCTACTAGAAGAAATTCATGCCTGACTTGTAGAAAGAAAACGAATATAGGAAACAAATCCTATCTCAAGATTCTAAACTCATATTGAAACATTGTGAGTTGAGGAATATAACTTCATGGGTGAGGGAGGGGTTCAGTTTCATATCCTGTGAAAGGATATATTTGGCCTGGGTCTATAAAATGATCCTGGTAGGGAGAAATAAATAAATAAATAAATAATATATTAATGCCATATGCTAGAATATGTTAATATCATAAGCATACTTACATTTTTGGGGCCTTCCCAAGTGGTACTCAGTTGGCAACTTGCCTTGCAAGAACTTTAACCCCTATATCATCTCTCCAGATTAAGGACATACTACAATATCATCCCTAGTATTAAAAACAGGGTGACAAAATCAATTTTTTTTACTTTATGTTATTCTGAGCAATAGCACAGCAGTAGGGTGTTTGCCTTATAAGCGGCGAACATGGCCGACCCGAGTTCGATTCCTCCACCCCTCTTGGAGAGCCCGGCACGGCAGAGCCTGGCAAGCTACCCGTGACGTATTTCATATGCCAAAACACAGTAACAACAAGTCTCATGATGGAGACATTACTGGGGCCGCTCAAGCAAATCGATGAACAACGGGAGGACTGTGACCTGTGATTAAATGTGATGAATCATAGATACATATATGGGCTTATGACTATTTTCCTTGCTTTATTCCCTACTGATTTTAACTTAGACATGCTATTTACACTGAACTGTGTGTGGGAGGGGAGGTGGGTAGAGCTGCTCTTTGTCTTCACAGATGGTGCTCATGGGGGCCGAGCTACTCCTGGAAATTTTCAGTTAATTTAGCAAGAGGTTCAATCAAGGTCCAAGAACATAGTGTTGTTCAGACTCTGTGATGCCAGGGCTCACCCAGGTTCTTCCAACAATTTTCATAGCTATCTCAGGGCTTTATCAGGTGGTTCTCAGGGACTTTCAGACATGCACTGGATTATACTCAGAGACCAGGTGGTGCCAGAGATCAAATAGGCATCAGTTGCATGAAAGGCATGTACTCAGAATCCTTTGCAATTTCTTTGGTCACCGACTTTCATTATTTGTAGATGTTTGTAAGAAAGCATATTTTTAAATATTGTAATTGTTAATAATTATTATGTGTCATTTTTTATTCAAATATGTGACCAATTAACTATAGAAAGCACCATTTGTTTTTATTAGTGAGACACCATGAGGTACACTTGTAGACTACAATCTTTCATGTTTGGGTTTCAGTTATACAATGATCAAGTACCCATCCCTCCACCAGTGCCCATTCTCCACCACCAATGAACCCAGTTGCCCTCTCACCCCCACCAATCCCCCTCCACCCCACCCCACCTCTATGGCAGGGCATTCCTTTTGCTCTCTCTTTCCTTTAGGGTGTTGGAAGGCACCATTATTTTATATTACTCAAAGAAGCAAGAAAAAAACCACTGCCACTTAAATTCCAATACAACTTAATCTTAACTTTGCAGTAGTTAAATTGCCAAAACTATGCACATAGTTCTGTTGATACATTATCTTACTTGTTTTGAATTTGTGAAATCTAAAATTAATTTTACATGGGCCCTATCATCTGACTACTATAAGATATGAATGGTTTCCTCCTGAAATAGAAGTCAAAGTGTAGTTTATTAAAGAATGTTATTTTTGTCTCACAGAGTACAGAATATATAAATAATAGCAGCAAAATGTTTTAAGGCAGCATTTCTTAACCAGGGGCTATATGGTACCTAATAGGTCCCATATAGTCATCATGCGACGACTGGAATGGGAAGGAATGGGAGTGAAGATAGATGGTCGGCAACTACACCACCTCCGCTTTGCTGATGATATTGTTTTAACACCAAACATCAGCCAAGCGGCACAAATGCTGGCCGACTTTGACCGTGAGTGTGGAAAGGTAGGACTACAGCCGAATCTTACGAAGACAATGTTTATGAGAAACAGCCTTGTTCCTGACGCCCCATTCACTCTCAATGGAACGACCATCTCTGAATACAACAGCTATGTGTACCTAGGTCGAGAGGTCAACATGACAAATGACCTGGCACCGGAGCTGCGCAGGAGGAAGAGAGCGGCTTGGAACGCCTTCAAGAACGTCGAAGCAATAGCTAAGAGGACGAAGAACCTCCGGCTCCGGGCACATCTCTTTGATTCCACTGTTCTTCCTGCATTAACATATGCCTCAGAGACCTGGGCCCTACGCAAACAAGATGAGAACGCTATTCAGGTCTCCCAAAGAATAGAAAGAGCTATGCTTGGAATATCACATTTCACTGAAATGAGAGAAAGAATCCGGAGTTCTGACATCCGTCAACGATCAAGAATCAGGGACGCTGTCTCATTTGCCAAGGTGTCGAAAATCAGATGGGCTGGTCATGTAATGAGATTTAAAGATGACCGCTGGACTAGAGCTGTTACCGACTGGATTCCACAGGATGTCAAAAGACCGCGTGGCTGCCCACCTACCAGATGGTCAGATTTCTTCTTCGTGAAGATCCTGAACGATCGATTTGAGGCCCTTCATGTTCCCGGAGCGAAGAGATGCCATTGGGCTACACTAGCACTTGACAGGGCCAAATGGAGACGTTACTGTCGCCCGCTCGAGCAAATCGACGACTAACGGGAAGTTAAGTGATTAAATGATTAAGGTCCCAGGGTATTCCATGGGGATTACAGCTGAGAATCATATACACGCTCAGTAACTCCTGAATAAGACTTTGGGGTAGGGTGGGGGAAATTGTAGGACAGAAAAGGTACAGTAAGAGATAAGATCAGCAGGGGTGGTTCTACAGTCAAAAAACAAGCTGAGAACCACTGTTCTAAGGGAATTTACCTCTGTCTTGAACTAATTTATAAGGGAAATTATAAAAATAAAATTTGCAACATAGAAGCCGGGAGACAGTAGATGGAAATTCTACTCTACTTTTTCCACTAATATAGATAATGGAAATAACCAAGTGGGTGTGCAGTGCACATGCGTGCGCTCATACACATACACACACACACACACAAGGCATATGCACTGTTGTCTTCATTCAAATACAAGTAAGTATCCTCTTACACTTGGTTTCTTATAACAGGATATTAAAAACTTCACATTGTCTCAGTTTCAGCTAAAGAATGAAATGAATAGATATTTTTGCTTCTAATTTAATTTGTGATATTGGTACATTTTTCTTGGATAGTAAATGATGAGCTGACACATCAGAAATCTCTTCCCTCTTAATTCCTTCGTATGCAATTTAAGAGGAAAATTAGGTCATTCCTGGATTACAGTCCATGGTGAATCCTGATTTGTCTAGCCTAAGCAAGACACACACACACACACACACACACACACACACACACACACACCTGTGTGGTAAATTCTTTCTTTGAAATAGCACAGGGTGCCACTTGAAGTTTTAACTTCAGTACTTGACCAACTGAGATAGATCACAGCGCAGAACTTTCCGATAAAGAAGGTACAATTAGACTGGTACTTTTTATATTATAATATAGATTGTAGGTTTATGGTACTAATGGTCTCATTTCTTTGTGCCTCTCAGTAAGCATATCTTTTATTAGTATCTTTCCACTGTAATTTTGTGATTTGACTTGCGATTTTCTTTGGCCATTGTGATAATAGCAAAATTGAGGCAATCAAGAAATGTTTACTATCAAGTAGACATCAGGGTTTGTTAGAAAATGAAATACCATGTAGATTTGGGTGGACTTTTTATTTTTGATTTGTAGCACTGGGTAGATAATGGCAGCATTTGCTTAATAAGAAAACTAGAATGAGGAATACTCAGAAGAAAAGAAAAATAAACTTCACTTGAACCATGCTGTTTGAGAGCTTATGGGGCATCAAAGTTCATTCCTATTAAAAAATAAAATCAAAATAGACATATGCTTACAGCATTATCATAGAGGTATAAAAAGTGAGGAAGAACTTCACTCCTAAACTTACAGGAAACAAAGACTAGAAAACATTCACATTTATAACTTGCCTTTATTCTATCAAATTCTGAGATTACAGAACACGCTAGTAAACTGAAAGTGGAACTCCTCCAGGGGTAAGAGGATTCATGCATTTACAAATAGGCCAAAAACATCCAGCTTCCATAGAGTGGGTATTAAGTTATGAGAATGGAACATATCAAAAATAATATGAACAATATCTGTTGTCTGGGATGTGGTACAAAAGGAACTCTCATCCACCGATGGTGGAAATGTGTTCTTGTGCAATCCCTGTGGAAAACCGTATGGAGAGTTCTCAGTAAATTTAGAATTGAACTGCCATATGACCCAGCAAGTCCACTTTGGGGCATCTACCCCCAGGACATATAAATATTCTCTCAAAAGGAAGTACACACAATTACTTATTACTGTACTGAGTACAATATTTAAGATATTTAATCAATTTAGGTGTTCAATGACAGTTGATTGGATTATGATGAGGTGATCTATGGAACCTATGGAATACATAATACTCCACAGAAGCAGGGGGTGATGAGTGATGTAATCTGCTGTGACATGGTTAGAACTAGAAGATATGTTGAGTGAAGTGAGCCAGAAGAACGTCAAACAGAGGATGATCTCACTTATTTGTATAACATAGAATATTGGATGAGGAAATGTATTGTAGTAAAAGGGGCATGCTTAGATCACACTTTTCTCAGTGTTTAAAGAGGAGACAGAGAAGGAAAAATATTTAAAGAAGAAGAGAAGTTATGGGTGAACTACTTTTCCTAAGTAATGAGGCATCAGGATTTCAATTATACCAGTGATACAAGTGAGGGGCATCACCACATGTCCAAAACACAGATTCAACAAATCTGAAAACATGAGATCTAATTAACAACCACTGAAATTTTGTAATGTTGCAGGCAGAGGTGGAGTGCAGGTTGGGATGGGGAGAGAAATAGGAACACTGGTAGAGGGAAGTTGACACTCTGTGGAGGGATTGATGTTAAATTATTGTGTACTTAAAACTCACTTGTCAGTAACTTCATAAATCTAGGCTCTTTAATAAAAATTAAAATAAATGCATGCATGCAAAATAAATATACTGCTAAGAGGCTGAGAGATAGTATGGTGCTTCGGGGTCCTGACTAGCATGTGCCAACCTGGGTTAGATTTCTGATATCACATGGTTCCCTGAGCACCACTAAAAATAGCCTAGAGTCTATTGAGCATTGCTGAATGTGGCCCTAGAGGCTCCAGAACAGATGGGGTAATCAAGCAATTTTCAGCACTACAGTACTTGAGCAGTATAGCATCCTCAGACCCTTACATTGAATTTCAGGTACAGTTGGTAGAGAATCACTGGGGGTTTCTGACACCTCTTGGAAGAACCACCTCCCAAAGACAAACAAACCAACCTCAGTAATTTTTAAATTGTTGAAAGCTAAATGTGGGATAACAAGTAATTGGACAACAAAGTTATAGGGGAGGAAAAGGTTATATTCTTTTACCAGCCTTTTCTCCATAAACCCAACCAGATTTTAACAGAGCACAATTAGGAAAATGTTTAGTGTTTCTTGTGGTGTTAGTACATGTAGGAAAGGAGAGAAGTGCCAAATATCATCTAACTTCATCTGTTCTATTTCCCCTGAAAGGGAAAAAAAAGTACTATTCAGAGAATTAACAAGAAAAATCATTGCCTTTGGGTATATTTATCCATCGCCATTGTGCAAAGGGAACAGAAAAATAAATAAAAATATAAATAAGCAGAACTCCTGGAGGATATTCAAGGGCATTTATGAAAGCTACAATTCCATAGTACTGGACAAAGTGCCTAAGACCAAGACATAATCAGAATACGGAGAAGTTCCTCTTCTCTGCACTCAGCAACAAGTTAACAAGCTATAGAGATAATAGCAGTTGATTGCAGTTGAAGAGCTGCAAAACATAGATTCTGAGTGTAGCTAGAAATGATAGAGGAAAACTGAAGGAAAGGACAGATACTGAAAATAATAGCCTCTGGAAAACGTACCCATGCCCTAAATATAAGTTCTTTGTAAGGCAACGTTTTTAACATGAAAACAGTTGGCATCTGGGGTTGAATACTGTTCCGGTGAAGGGTGTTTTATTCTTTGTGGTATATTTAATCACATCTGTTGCCTCTTCATTAGATGCTATTATGACATCCCGCCCCCATTATAATATTCAAAATGGTCTCTAGATATTTCTCATTGAATGGAAAATGGGGAAATCTTCCATGTTGAGATAGATTATTTGCTTTTTGTAATAGAATTAAAATTAGCACAACTATATCAACTTAAAATTAGATGAAAGTTCTTAATTCATACTAGCTCACTGAAGGGATCCCAGAAGAAAAGACATATTTACTTCCATATATCTGGTCTCTCACACAAGGTATCTAGCTTTTAAACAAAAACTAGGAGGCAGAGGAAGAATTAAGTCAGAACAAATAAATTCATAAGAGAAAATGGAATCATGAAAATGATTCATACTTGAAATTAATCATGTTGAAAAAGTAAGAGAAGAAATTTAAACAAATTATGATTAATGTCATAAGTAGTTTAATACAAAGTGCCAATAAAAATAGACAAAATGCAATATCACATAAGTAATTTCAGAGTCAGGAGGGAAATTTTAAGAATAAACAAATATATAAATATATAAAATATAGTGACAGAGATGATGAATTTATTCAATTGTCTTATCAATAGGCTCATCTCATTAAGGAAAAAATTAGTAAACTTGAAGATAAATCAATATAAATTGTTCAAATTAAATCACAGAGACACAATATGAGTCACATTATAAGAGATAGCATCTAAGAGCTCTGAGTTGGTGTCAAATGTTAAAACATATGTTTAATAAGACCATAAGGTAGATCACACACACACACACACACACACACACACACACACAACACAACTGAGCAAAGAAATGTTTGAAAATTCATACCCAAGGACTTGGCAAAATTATTTATAAACAGTAAATGAGATAGCAAAGAAGCTCAGAGCACATGAAATGCACACAAAATAAACAAAAACTAAAAGCAAGCAAAACACTAATCCCCAAAGATACATGAACACCTATGTTCATTGCAAAGCTTAGTAAAATAGAATGGATATGGAAAAAACCCAAATGTCCAATGATAGATAAATCCAAAATAGAGTTTGTATATATACTTCATTATTGATACACAATAGCACAGCAGTAGGGCATTTGCCTTGCACACAGCCAGCCAGGCCAAGCTGGGTTTGATTCCTCCGCCCCTCTCGAAAAGCCCGGCAAGCTACAGAGAGTATATTCAATATGACAAACACAGTAACAAGTCTCAAAATGGAGATGTTACTGGGTCTGCTCGAGCAAATTGATAAACAATGGGAGGATAGACAGTGTTATGGATACACACATACACACACACACAAACACACATGCATTTCTATCTATCTATCTATCTATCTATCTATCTATTTTAGATGGCATATCTATTCATATATATAATGAAATATTATGCAACTGTAAGAAGAGATTAAATCATGCAGTTTGCTGCAAGTTGGAGGTGACACAAAAATATAATGAACTTCTAATCAGAAGAATTATAAGCCAAAAAATAAGGGAGGGTCAACAGATGGGAAGAACAAACAAACAAAAAAAGTATTGATCCAAGCTTCTACAACCTGTAAAAATACTTTTCAAAGTAACAGAGATGCATCTCTGTGGTACAGCACAGACCTGGCTTGTTTGAGATCCTGTGTTCAATCTCTGGTACTACAAAATAAAACACACAAAAATATGTTTTGAAGAACATGGAGAATATGGAGAAGGAAAGAATTCTCATTTTAACTGACCTATTTTTTAGTGAATGTTAAAGGACAAAAAATGCATTCATCTGAAACTGATCTACACTAAAAAGCAATGAGAAGTGGAAAAAGAATAAATCAATGTAAAATGAAATACAAACTTAAATCTCATTTCTAACTGAAAACTGACATTCAGAAGCAAAATAGTAAAAAAGGTATTGCATGTATTTTATAGTATATATTCGTGTTGAAATTATATGATTACAATTGCACCGAAATAGGGGAGTTGGAACTGTGAATATAATGTTGAAAAACCTTGGGCCATGAAAACAGTTGAAATGGGCTGAAGAATGTGCTTTTCATTACAGGAATGCTGTGTTCAACCCCTTACACTACATGATATTCCCCAATACATCCATGGGCTACCCTTGAGTAATGAAAATGGCTCAAAATACCACTTTCATCACTTGTCATCCTGTTGCTCATCAACCTGCTGGAAAGGGGATCAGTAACGTCTCCATTCATCCCAGTCATGAGCTAGCATAGCCCAATGGCATCTGCTCGCTCCAGGAACACAAAGAGCCTCAAACCATTCATTCAGGGTCTTGATGAAGAGTTCTGACCATCTTGTAGGTGGGTGGTCAGGCATTCTTTTGGAATCCAGTCAGTAACAGCTCTAGTCCAGCGTTCGTCTCTTAATCGCATTATGTGTCTGGCCCATCTGATTTTAGACGGATTGGCAAACAAGACAGCGTCCCTGATCCTAGATTGTTGACAAAGGTCGGAACTATGGATTCCTTCTCTCACTTGAGTGAAACGTGATATTCCAAGCAAAACTCTTTTGATTCCTCTTTGGGAGACCCAAATAGCATTCTTATCCTGTTTTCTTAGGGCCTAGGTCTCTGAGGCATATGTTAATGCAGGAAGAACAGTGGAGTCAAAAAGATGTGCCTGGAGCCAGAGGTTCTTCATTCTTTTAACCACTTCTTCAATGCTCTTGAAGTCGTTCCATGTTGCTCTCTTCCTCCTGCATAGCTTTGATGCCAGGTTGTTTGTCATGTTGAGTTCTCGACCTAGGTACACATAACTGCTATAGAGATGTTTGTTCCATTGAGAGCAAATGGAATATCAGGGACTAGTCCATTTCTCATGAACATTGTCTTCGTAAGATTCAGCTGTAGTCCAACATTTTCACATTCACAGTTGAAGTAGTCCAGCATTTCTGTTGCTTGGCTAATGTTTGGTGAATGATGTCATCAGCGAAGGGGAGGTGGTGTAGTTGCCAACCATCTACCTTCACTCCCATTCCTTCCCATTCCAGTTGTCGCATGACATTCTTGAGGGTAGCACTGAAGAATTTCAGTGAAATGGTATCACCCTGCTAAATCCCTCTCTTTACGTCAATGATCACTTCCTTGTAGAATGGTGAGATCCTGGTGGTGAATCCATAATACAGCTCATGGAGGATCCTGATACACTGAGTTTGAATGTCCTGCTTGGTTAGGGCTTTAATGACTGCTTCAGTCTCAACAGAATCAAAGGCCCTCTTTAAATCAATGAACGTTAGACAGAGTGGCATCTTGAATTCTCACAAAACCTCAATGAGTTTGGTCACCATGTGGATATGGTCGATTGTGCTGAATCCTTTTCAGAACCCAGCTTGCTTGCTGGTTGTCCTTCATCTAAAGTTCTGCTAATCCTATTCAGGATGACTCAAGTGAATAACTTGTAGATGACAGGAAACAGGCAGATCAGGCAATAGTTGCTGATGTCATGGATGTTTCCCTTCTTATACAATAGGATGGTATAGCTGGTTTTCCATTGGGACAGAACCTTGCATTCAGACAGGTAGTGTGTGAAGAGTTGAGCCAGTGTATTGATGAGTACTGGCGGCAGATTCTTCAGATGTTCGGGTCTGACCTTGTCTGAACCGGGTGCTGTATGCTTCTTTACCGAATGAATGGCATATTGGATTTCAGAAGGGAGAATGCTGGGAACGACTTTACCCATCCTGCAGTGTTTGGTATGTGGGCAGGTGAATGTGGCTATCAAAGAGATCCATGGAGAAGTTGTGGTAACCTTTTCTATTGCCCTTCTGGAAGATGTGATGGATACATCAGGATGTCGGAGGGCAGTCATTTTGGTCTTACAGTTGGCGAAGGACAGACAGGCATTGCGAATACCTTTCCTGGCTTCTGCCACATTGGCCAAGACTGCTGCTCTTTTCTCTCTGAAATCTTCCTTTATCGCTTCTCTGCACTGCTTTGCAAACTTGGATATTAGCTTGTGATTGCCTGAGGCTCGCGTCAAACCATGTTGGCTAATGAGCTCGACACAGGTGTCTTTTTGTGACTTTCTCTCTCAGCATTCTTTACACAATCATGGAGATGCTGAACCAGTTGATTGTATTCCTTGTCAATGTTATCAATGGAGGCATTTTCCCATATTTCCACAATAGATCCAAAGAACTCCCAGTTGGTGGTTGTTCTGGGGTTCTCTTTTTAAACTTTGCAGCCCTTTTGCCCAGCTCCTGAAGTAAAATTTCGCATGAAGGAGACAGTGGTTTGATCCTGTTTGGAATTTTGGGACAACAGTGACATTGGTCAGGCAAAACCGTTGATTGAATATGATGTGGTCAATTTCGTTGTGGGACTGTCCACCAGGAGACTCCCATGTCCAGTGTTTAGATTCAGCCTTCTGGAACTGCGAGTTACTGTGGATGATCTTAGTCAACATGGTTAAATCAGACAGTCTCACCTTACTTTCCATTCTAGATTGTAGGCCCCAATGTGAAGTTCTTCAAGTGACCTTCTCGGTCCTATCTTCGCATTAAAATCACCAACAATGACCTTGTAGAAGGCGTGGTCTTCATTATAGAACTTCTTCAGCTCCATATAGAACTTCTCAATTTCTTCTTTGTTGTAGTTAGATGTAGGTGCATAGCCTACGAAGATAGAAACTACCAGCAATGAGCCACATACATTCAAATGTAAGTGTCCAATTTGGGTTGTTAGGCATTCAAATGAATCAATGCTCATGGCCATGTTCATGTTGACAAGGACACTGACACCACCAATGCCTCTACTGTTGCATGTTCCAAGGAACAGTTCTTCTCCAGTGTCAAAAACAGCATGATGTGATTGATGCCTCCTCCTCTCGGTCAACCCAATGATGTTGTACTTGATCTTCTGTGCTTGCATCAAAATGTTCTCGATGGATGCTTCTGATGCTAGTGTACATGAGTTATAAGTGCAGACAGTCATTTTAGTCCTTCTTTATTTTGGCAGCCTAGTCCATTTCAATGCTGCTGTATTGGGGGCTTTTCCAGGGTCAGGGAGTAAGACTCATTTTTGTTACTGTTCTTGGCATTTGCGTGTCATCCTTGCACAGGGGCCATGCTAATCTTCTCTGTATCGTTCCAATTTTAGTATATGTGCTGCCGAAGGCTGGAGCGATAGCACAGCGGGTAGGGCGTTCGCCTTACAAGCGGCCAACATGGCTGACCCGAGTTCGATTCCTCCACCCCTCTCAGAGAGCCCGGCAAGCTACCGAGAGTATTCGATATGCCAGACACAGTAACAACAAAGTCTCCAATGGAGACGTTACTGGGCCCGCTTGAGCAAATCGACGATCAACGGGAGGGCCTTTACCTTTACCTCTTGGCATATGGAATACGCCACGGGTAGCTTGCCAGGCTCTGCCGTGTGGATGTCATATTGGTTTGCTTTTCATTGGTTGGCACCGTTGCCACGCCCTTGCCACGATGAGGTGGTGAACCAGCTCAAAATACAATAATAATAATAATAATAATAATAATAATAATGAAATAAAAAGACAAAGTAACTTTCTTATTGATGCAAATGCTGCAGGAGTAGCAACAGTGGGAATCTGTTCAGCTATGATTCCCAGGTTCTTCAATATTTTCAAGAATGAAAATATTAAGTAATAAAGATGCTCAGACTCAGTGTTGGGAAGTAGAACAGTTTATTTGAAAGGAAAAGAGAAAGAAAAAGGAACTTACCAAGTAGGGAAAAACATGTGTCAGGTAAGTTAAATGGGAGTTTTGTGCAGGTCCTTTTAAAGGATCTTTATGTTCCTTATCAATTAGTGTTTGCAGAGGATGCAGGAAGGTTACAGTCTTGTCCAGCCAGTCAAAATTATCTTAGTCTCCCTGTCAGCCTGGGCTCCAGAAAAGAGTTTTATGGTACTGGGAAATTCCACTGAGACAGGTCCTTGGGATGAAGTGTACATTAGGAAAGATGTAGATCAGTGGAAGGGAGAGAAATGGAACTACTGGTGAAGGGAAACTAAGGCTTACTCTTTCACTATGAAAAAGCATAATGCTAATTTTCAAATTGACTTACTAACAAAAATGCTATACTCTCTGAGCAAATAAAATGTTTATTTTTAAAAAGTTGTTACTGGTGGGTCCATTAAATGGGGAGAAAGGGAGGTAACCCAAAGAAAAGAGCTTTCTCCTCCTCTCTGCTCGACCCATTGAGACCACCTACACTTTGGAAATGGCATGGATTGAGTTTCATAGGACTGGTAAAGTCTATTCCTGTTCCACTAGCCCCACAAGACAGCTGTCAATGTTGTGCCTGAAACCCACCTGTTCTGGGAGTTGATCCTTGATACTGTTAGGACATGGATCATGATCTCCCTTGGATTGTGATCACCCTTTAACGACAAAGAAACTCCAGATACTACAAACAGCAAGCAGGGTTTATTGCAAGACTGGCTAGCCAGGGTCAAGCCGCCTATGCAGACACGCAGGTTTCTGGATGGGCAAGATCCTGAGCTTCTTCAAAGGAGATCTTATATAGGCCTTCCTTGGCTGTTACAGCAGAACTTGCACATTTCATAGCCAATAGATTTGTAATAACCCATACTTTACTGACCAATCCATTTCAAAGTACTTCACTCCTTAGCCTATATTTTAAAGATCAGCATTTGCGTCAGTGCTTAGGAACGTCCTGGTTTTTGGGGGCAGTCCTGTGTCTTGTGACAAGACATCTGGTCATCTGATCATGACTCTACCCCCCCTTCTTGTGACATGCAACTCGGGGCACCTGTATCTGAATTCCTTGCTCAGGGGAAAAAAAAGTTATTTTGCAATGCAGGTTCCTGTTAAGCTAAGCTAAATTAATTCTGGTGGTCTATTTTGGGCCTGTCCCTCACAATACCTGATAACGTGGGACGCCATGGACTGGAACTGGAGTGAGGTATTGCACTTTGCAGGAAAGGGAAGTCAGCCCTAATCTCGATATGGGCAATCAGGGTCTGTAGACTTCCATTGCAGAAAAATATTTTAGGATGCATAATAGCAAAGCCAGATAGTTTTTATGGAAAGGAATTTACTGTAAAAGATAACAGGAAGAGAAGGAGAGAGAATATATGTTCTAGAAAGAAAGAATGCCTATTTCTTCAGAGTTTGTGTGTGTATGGGGGAGGGGGTGTCAGAATAAGCAATGCTCAACAGAGAATTTTCTTTATTGAAGAAAGAGGAAGAGAAGAGAAAGAAAGATAAAGAGAAGAACAAGCAAGGTCTGAATGGCATTTGGAAGGCGAATTTTTACAATTCCTCCCCCATTTTTTTTTTTCTTTCCTGGAGCTCTCCGCTGTCTTCTCAGATTACATGAAGTTAATCTGAGCATTATCACAAGGAGAGCCTTACTTTATTGATAGTTTTCTCAAATCTTATCCCTGGCATTGTTTAGTGGCTTCCTTCATAATAACATCTCTTGCACTGTAAATGGCGTTTTTTCATAATCCCATAGGTACTTCTTCAGTTTGTCTTTTTCTTAGGAACTCACCCTTCTATGGGCCTGCCCTCGGATTACTTCAACTGGGTGGTGCTTCCTTTTGTCCTTTCCAAATACTAAGAATTTGTGTTTCAAAGAAATGTGGTCTTCATGCCTTTGGGCTATTTGAGGGCTGGGTAATCTCTTTTCAAATTTTATTATTTCCCAAAAGTACATTACCAGGCCCCTACCTATCTGCCTACAGCAAAAGCATACAAGAGATATTAACAATTAAATAGAATTACAAAAAATAAAAAAAATGATTCAAAAACCTAGAGTTTTACTCCAAATGTATAAAGAATAACTTTGATTGGTATTGCCTAAACACACCAGTTATAATATAGCAATGGTGTTACTAACAGAAAAAAAAAATAACAGGAGTCCCAGATGTATCTGATTTGTGGAACCCTGATAATGAGCTTTGTGGAAATAATAAAACATAAGAAGAAATATTCTAGCCCTAAAGTAGCCCAAAGGCACTTGGAATACATCCCTTTGAAATGCAAACCTTCAGTGTGGAAAGAAAAACTGAAGCACCATTCAGATGCAGAAATTCAATGCTCCACCCACACCAGGGTGGGCCACCTCAGAAGAGAAAGAATTACAGGTAAATCTAATGGTCAAGGCAAGAATAAGAAAGGACCATCCACCTTGCAAGACTTTCCCAGTTGTAGTGCCCTGATTAACCTTTGTGTAAACAGAGACATCCAGATCAAAAAAATCTGGTGAAATAGTCTCTAATTTCTTTCCAAAACCTTTAAAATCTTGCTTGTTTTTTTTCAAGCCTGTGTGCTATTTCTCTCTTTTCACATCCTTTGTAAATTCTTTGTATTAAAAATTAAATTATTTTACTATTTTGTCCTCTCCTGGAATTCTTTTCCATGGGGAAAGTAGAGGAATCTGGAATATTTGTGCTGAGGTTAGGACTGACATTTCTTTCAAAGATCAGTCAAAGACAAAGATCAGTTCTTGCTCCAACCTGAGTCCACAGATCCCAAGGAAATCAAGTTGTGAGGATCAGCTCTTCACAGAGCTAAACAAAGGGGCTTTCAAACACAGCTTTATGGCTGCCTCCTCAGGCTGGCAGGAGGTCCTTGCCTGTAGGTCCTGGGAGTCGACTTTCATCAGTCTTACCCAAAACCAGGCCTTCTCCTGGGTGGTTGACATAGGTTTAGTAAAGAGAAATCACAGTTTTCCTGAAGCCGTTTCCCTTTCTGCTCCCAAGTCCCCCCCCCATACTCTTTATCAAGCCACCTGTAATAGAACCATACAACTAATATAAAATAATGCTAAAGCACAAGAAAATATAAAGTTAAAAAGATGTAGAGTATAAAAATGCTAAATAGAAGTATTGATATCAACCAGAATTTATAACAACATATATTATCAATCATAGGTACATTACATAAAGAGAAATACGTTGACTTTAAGATTACATAAAATTTTTCAATGTGTATGTAACTAAAATGAGAGCATCACAATTTTTTGAGAAATACTGACAGAAATAAAAGCAGAAATATTTATCTCCTCATAATTAGATATTTCTTTCTTTAAATCAGTAAATAAAGTACAAAAATTCCAAATTTTCAACCATGACTATGACTACTTGTGAGTACTGTATATCCCCCAAGGTTCTGATGTAATGGATTTAATTCTTTTAACTGAAGTACCGTGAGATAGTTACAAAGCTATTCATGATTCGGTTCCAGTCATACAATGTTACAACACCTATCACTTCACCAGTGTGCATTTCCTACCACCACACCATGTCCCCAGTTTCCCTTCTGCTAACTTTTCCCCCCAAAGAGAAAAAAATCTATTTTCTTCTTCTTCTTCTTCTTCTTCTTCTTCTTCTTCTTCTTCTTCTTCTTCTTCTTCTTCTTCTTCTTCTTCTTCTTCTTCTTCTTCTTCTTCTTCTTCTTCTTCTTCTTCTTTCTTCTTCTTCTTCTCTGCCTCTGCTGCTTCTGCTTCTGCTTCTGCTTCTGCTGCTTCTGCTGCTGCTGCTTCTGCTTCTGCTTCTGCTACTTCTTCTTCTTCTTCTTCTTCTTCTTCTTCTTCTTCTTCTTCTTCTTCTTCTTCTTCTTCTTCTTCTTCTTCTTCTTCTCCTTCTTCTTCTCCTCCTTCTCCTCCTTCTTCTCCTTCTTCTCCTTCTCCTTCTCCTTCTCCTTCTCCTTCTCCTTCTCCTTTTTCTTCTTCTTCTACACCTGCTCCTCCTCCTCTTCCTTCTCCTCTTCCACCTCCTTCTCATACTCTCCCCCCTTTGGGGCATTATGACTTGTAATATTCATACTGAAAGTTTGGAGGCATTGTGTTTGCAATTCAGGTACTGAAAGCTTATGGTGTTTATCTGTTTACCTACTTTTGGCACTCTGTTTTTGTCCAGATTGATCATTTCCAACTATTATTGTTATAGTTATCCCATCTCTATCCTAACTGTTCACCACCCCCACACCTCCACACTTATGGCAAACTTCCAATCATGGTTCAATCCTCTTAGCCATTGTTTCTGCTCTCTTTGGTTATTACTCTCATACTATTTATTTTATATCCCAGAATTAAATGCAATTATTAGATGTCTGTCCAGTCCTTCTTCTTCTGACTCATTTCACTCAACATGAGACTCTCCATGTTAATTCATTTATAAACAAATTTTATGACGTCATATTTCTGGGTGGCTGCATACTATTCTATTGTGTAGATGTTCCATAGTTTCTTTTCCAGTCTTTTATTCTCAGTCATTTGGGTTGTTTACAGATTCTGTCTATTGTGACTTGTGCTTTAATGAGCATAAAAGTGCAGATGATGCTTATGCTGTGTGTTTTTGGGTCCCAGGGTATATTCCCAGAAGTGGTATTGCTGGGACAAATGGGCACTCAATTTCTAGTTTTTTGAGAAATGTCCATTTTTTTTTTCAGGAAACTGAATCAGTTACATTCCCACCAACTATAAATGAGAATCTCTTTCTCCTCAGTTCCATGACAGCACTGGTTGTTCTTGATCTTTTTTCTGTGTGCCTGTCTCTGTGGTATGAGAAGATATCTCATTGTTGTTTTGATGTGCAGCTCCCAAATGATAAGTTATGTAGAGCATTTTTTTCATGTGTCTTTAGGCCATTTGTATTTCTTCTTTAAGGAAGTTTCTGTTCATTTTCTCTACCCATTTTTTGAAGGGGTTGAACATTTTCTTCCTGTAAAATTCTTCCAGTGCCTTATATATCTTTGATATTAACCACTTATCAGATGGGTATTGGGTAAATAATTTTTATATTCCATGGGATGTCTTATCTTGGTCAATGTTTCTTTTGAGGTGGAGAAACTCCTTAGTTTAATGTAGTCCCATGTGTTTGTCGTTGCTTCCACTTACTAGTTGTATTTTATATTTGAAGAGGTCTTTAGCTTCAATGTCCTGAAGGTTTCTGCAGATATTTTCCTGTGTTGAGGATTCAGTTCTGATATTGAGGTCTTAATCCACAGGGAGCTTAGGTTTATTGAGTTGCATCCATCACAGTGCTCCTAAGGCATTCCCATTCCTCTTCATTTATCTTAGACTTTTCCTCTGTGCTCTGCTTTTCCTGTCTGTTAATCTTCATATCCCCAAATGGACAGGCCAAGTGTCGTAAAACTTATAATAAGAATATGGTCATGGACAAACTTTGTCATGACCCCCAAAGAAGTAATTGGATAAGGACTCTGCTGGGGTTAGAATGGCCTGACTTGGTCTGAAGACTAGTCTGGGATATATAGTAAGATATCTCAAGGAGAGACACTCTTTAAGCTTAGTATATCTTTTACTGTATCTATAAAATAACTAGAAATACTATTAAGAAGTAAATTTGAGTTGACTATTTAAATGGGTCTGGACTAAGGAAAGGGGAAGGTAATGCACCTAAAATGGAATTACACTCTTGGGTGGATCTCCTTGCAGTATGAGATTTTGTCCTAGTTTCCCCCGAGGGAAGGTTTTTACATCTGTTGATTGTGCTATCACACTTATGTGTATTTGCTACCCCAAGCTCCTGAGGATTTGCTCCATAACTAAGACTGTGAGACTGGGCATGAGGGGACTGGTATGAGAAGAGTGTAAGATTGGAATGGGGGGCAGAGTGAGACTAGAATAGGATGGTGATTGGAATAAATGGTGATTGATCACCAACCAGACTGCCCCCCCTCCCCCACCGTTTCTTCCTTCATTTGTCTGTCACTGTGAACCAGCCAGAATGGGGAGACAATTATGGCCACCAAACACACCCACACTTTCTGAACTCACAAAAATAAGAGGAAGTTATAATAATACAAAATAGTTTCAGTTAATAAATGTGTAAATGATACATAGATTTTTTTTAATCACTGTGAGAATATCACAATACTAATTATTCCAGGCAAGATCCACTGTGGATAGTAAGATTAGCAGATAAAACTTTAAAGAGAATAGGATATTCCCAGGGCTTCACGATACCTCTCCACAAATATTTTTAATGGCTTGGTGATTTAAACATATATTCAAAAATTAATTTGGGGTTTGTCCTTCACATATATAAGATTAACTACATTCCTCTTGAGTGTGTACTCATCTCTAAAGAGAACAGCAGTGTAAGAGGAAAGTAGTAATTTACTTTTGGAAAAATTGAAAGATACTGCCTATACCAAGTGGCAGTGAAAACTTCACAAAAAATAAGACATACCTAGGATAAGACAAGAAGGTCACTTAATGGCTGAGCTATCAATTATAACCATAAGAAAATAGTGGGCGAGTAGCTGAGAGGCATTCTTCAAAGCAATTAATCATAATTGATAAGGTTATGAATAAACAAAGATTGAAAACCCATAATAGATGGGAGGAGATTGAGATATGAGGAGTAAAGTAGTATTATTCCATAGTAGATGCTTCATTAAAGAAAGAAAGGACATTGTAGAACACAAAATCAGTTTATTTTGTTGGACAAATGCTACTTATTTAATTATGATAATAGAGCTACAGTGACACAAGATTAGTGCAAACTGGTTTAAGGGTACCTGAAACTTTTCTGTATTATGTTTGAAAGTATTCTGTAAGCTTAAATTTTGTTAAAAATTTGAAAAGAAAAAAGAAAAAGAAAGTGAGCTATGTAATTCTGGATTACAGAAGATTAGGCCTACAAACGTAGATTCAGAGTGGTGTTTAAAGTGATGGAAGCTAAAACTTAGAGGAATAGATAGAAAATTACCTGGAAAGATTAGGCTTAGATTTGTGAAACGAGGGCTAAAAACTTGGTTTTGGAGTAATTAGGTCCATTCAGGATTTTAGAAAAAGAAAATATGATAAACTATGTTTGAGAACAACATATCACAGTCTTGGAAGAAATATAGTACCTTCACTCTCGAGGACAAGAATCAAGGTTCTTTCCCTGCATGGCCGACCCCTGTTTCCAGCACCCTACATGGTTACCTGAGAACAGACCTAGTGATAACCTTGAGTACTTTCAGATGTGACTTAACCTCATCCCTCCCCCCCCCCCCCAAAAATGAAACAAAATAGAGTAAAAACTGCCGGGAAAAATAGCAAGTGTGAGAGAACATGCTTACAGCATGCAAGGTCACAGATACAATCTTCATACTTCTTAGTCCCTCAACACTTGTCAGATTTGGGTCTGTGGCTGCTAAGAATCACTTTTTGTGAGCACCAAACCTTCAGGCCTCCGCTGAGAAGCTGAGCAGAGCTGCAGAGTAAATGACCTTGCTTCTTCTCTATCTTGCTCTCCTGGGAGAGGCCTCATTAAAAATAATAATAATAATAATAATAATAATAATAATAACAATCAACATAAAAAAGGATTCTAGGTAAATCATCAAAATTTGAAAATTTGAACTAAATTTTATAGCAGAGAACAACATAAATTCTCATACTCAGTTCATGTTATATTTAAAATAAAGTAGTTTCTTCCTATGTAAAAGGTTGAATTAACTTGGTGTGAATTCATTTAGTAAAGTGCTTAGCAGAATGTCTAGTGCATAAGAGTCACTGTACAAAGAAAGTCATTTTATTACTCATCTTGAAAGAAAGAAGTCTAGAAAGTGTGACAGATCTTTGAATTTGAGACTCTTGATAATATTCTTGATTTTATTTTGTTGATAAAATGTTGTTTAAAATTTAAGAAATTCTCCAGAAATTAGAGTCAACATCAAGAATTCTTACATTTACTTGACGAGGTGTCTCCATCTCAAGTTTTTCTTCTATCTGTCTTCTTTTCTTTTCTTTTTTTTTAAATTTTTCTGTTTTTAGTTCACACACAGAGATGGTCAGGGGTTACTCCTGGCTCTACACACAGGAATTACTTCTGGTGATGCTTCAGGGACCATATAGTCTTACAGGGATCAAACCTATTTTGGGTATGAGCAAGGCAAGAGCCTTATTTGCTGTAGTATCTCATTAGCCCCATTTCCCATTTTTCTTTTCTTTCCTTTTCTCCCATTTCCTTTATCTCCCTTCCCCTCCTCTTCCTTTCCCTCTCTACCCTTCTCCCCTTTCCTTTCCTTTCCTTTCCTTTCCTTTCCTTTCCTTTCCTTTCCTTTCCTTTCCTTTCCTTTCCTTTCCTTTCCTTCCCTTCCCTTCCCTTCCCTTCCCTTCCCTTCCCTTCCCTTTCTTTCCTTTTCCTTTCCTTTCCTTTCCTTTCCTTTCCTTTCCTTTCCTTTCCTTTCCTTTCCTTTCCTTTCCTTTCCTTTCCTTTCCTTCCTTTCCTTTCCTTTCCTTTCCTTTCCTTTCCTTTCCTTTCCTTTCCTTCCCTTCCCTTCCCTTCCCCTTCCCCTTCCCCTTCCCCTTCCCCTTCCCCTTCCCCTTCCCCTTCCCCTTCCCCTTTCCTTTCCTTTCCTTTCCTTTCCTTTCCTTTCCTTTCCTTTCCTTTCCTTTCCTTTCCTTTCCTTTCCTTTCCTTTCCCTTCCTTCCTTCCTTCCTTCCTTTCCTTTCCTTTCCTTTCCTTTCCTTTCCTTTCCTTTCCTTTCCTTTCCTTTCCTTTCCTTTCCTTTCCTTTCCCCCTTCCCCTTCCCCTTCCCCTTCCCCTTCCCCTTCCCCTTCCCCGTCTTCCCCTTCCCCGTCTTCCCCTTCCCCTTCCCCTTCCCCTTCCCCTTCCCCTTCCCCTTCCCTTCCCTTCCCTTCCCTTCCCTTCCCTTCCCTTCCCTTCCCTTCCCTTCCCTTCCCTTCCCTTCCCTTTCCTTTCCTTTCCTTTTCCTTCCTTTTTGTTTGAATACACCTAGTGATGCTCAGGTTTACTCCATGGTTTACTCAGGTTTGAAGGTTGTTCCTGCAGTTCACAGGAGATGATGTGGTGTTGGAAATCCAACACAGGCCTCTAGTGTGCAAAGTACACACACCAGCTAATAATCTACTATGTTCCCAGCCTCCAATGTCTTCTTAATCATTTTTTCTACTGATTTCTAGTAACCTTTGCTCTTACCTTGGAGCTAAGAATACTCCAGTGTTGTGAGCAGGATGACTATCTATGGGTTAAGATAGGAGACAATGTCTCTCCAGGAATTCTTTTCTACTTGGGCCAATTGCCTCATTCTTCCCACTTATCTCACCTCTAAAATTATTGCTTTTCGAATATACAGTTAATGTTGGAGTGTCTCCAAGTCACCAGTGCTACAAGCTTTCAAATAATGTATTTCCCTTCTTTAATTATAGATTTTTAAATTAAAGGTTTATAATAGCAATAGGGCCTTTGTGCAGTTGTCTTGAACCTGACAGATGTAGTATATGCAATGACAAGATTTATTGCCTAACAGTCAAGAAAGTTTATAACGAACTGTAGCAATCCAGCCAAGATGCAACGGTGACATGAATTAGTCCCTCATTCTCTTGAAGGTAGTTTGATACTGAGCTCTGGGAAGGGCAAGAGGAATATTGTGATTTAGAATGAAGTAATACTGATGATAGGGGATAGAGTTTGATATTGAAAGATATTCTGAAATTTTAGCATTAATTCCGGCTGAGTATTTATTGCAAGTTTAGTTAGATGCTGAAGATATTTTCTCCTGAGTACTAAAGTCACTCAAAAAGTGGGTTAAGGGGGAAAAAATCTCTACTTTCAATGTCATTTTCTAATAATTTAACTGTAAGGCATTCAGACACTCAAGACTGAGTGTCAATTGACTGGAAAGAGCTTCCTTTTGGTCAGGGAAAATAATTCATATATCAATGTTATCTTAAGTGATTCCTTTGAGTGATGATATGTAACCACCTGGGAACAAAAAAGTGAACCCTATCGGACCATGCTGCACATTTATAACTATCGGAAGAGCTGAGCCATGATTGCATATTGTGTGCCCTGCATAAAATCAGTCCCCAAACTTTTGTGAAAGTGGCTTAATATAGTAACATAAAGTTGTAGAGAATTTTGCACTTCTCAAGATCCAGGATGTAAAATCTAATACCTGTTTTATTAAAATCCATTTTCTTCTAGACTCTTCTACTCTCTTCTGGTATACAGGATAAACAATGTTCAGCTTTCCTTTTGGTGTCTTTTCTGTGTTTACTACATCATCTCCTATGTTTTTGGGATTAATCAAATAATGACTCAGAGAGTGGTGGGTGGGTAGATGTTAGGCAACAAACATTCTGAAAATTTTAAGTTCCAAAATATAGTTTCCACAATGAGATACATAATATTATAGTGAAATCACTGACTATAATCAGAAAACTCCTCCTGCTACCATATCTTTAATTTTATGGGTTTTTTTTTATCCTAATATGCACCCAAGGGTAATTTTTTTTCTTTCTTTTTTTTATGTAGGAGTACTGCTATTTATTCATCTACTGATTAGGCTGATTGAACTGTGCATGAACTCCACCTTACTTTTTTTCCATTTTTTTATAATTTTATTTATTGAACCACCATGAGAGCAGTTAAAAAGCTTTCAGGTTTAAGTCTCTGTCATACAATGAAAGACCAGTACCTTCACCAGTGCCATTCTCCACCACCAAAAACCCTAGTATACCCCTATCTCACACTCTCTCCCTACCTGTGGGGCAGATGATTTCCAAATTACTCTCTCTCTACTTTGATTACATTCAATATTTTGACACAAGACCCACCGTTATTATTTGAGATTTTACCTCAACACTCAGATCTGCCAAAAAGGCAACAGTAGACAATTTGTTTTCTATTGCTGGTTATGAATAACATATGATGTCACACAGCTGCAGCAGTGGCCACGCGATTTTGAAATTTCAAAATTTTAACAATTAAATCTGAAGGGATTTCTTGCCAAAACCTACTGGGTCCAAGATTTGTTCCTGAGTCTCTGGGATCATGGACATTAAGAAGCTTTATTAGGAGCCAGAGAGGCCGTTCGTGGGCAGTGACTTGGGGTCTTGTTGGGACAGGGAGGAAAGGGCTGGCTCCACCCCCATCCCATGAGGCACCATGTGTCTCTTCACTGCGGGCCCAAACCTGACTGTCCAATAGCCTCTGGAGGATGGTAGCCACCAAACCGCCAAGGGGGAGTAAGCAGAGGGACAGCACCCTTTACCCCTGGGGTGGCCAGGTGACAGTAACCTACTGCAGGGTCCAGATGCATTTCTGCCAAAGCCACTGGGTTCCAAGATTTGTTTCTGAGTCTCTGGGATCATGGCTGTTAAGCAGCTTGATCAGAAGCTGGAGAGGCCATTCATGGGCAGTGACTCAGGGTCTTGTTGGAACGAAGAGGAAAGGGCCAGCTCCACCCCCATCCTGTGAGGCCCCGTGTGTCTCATCACTGTGGTCCCAAACCTGACTGTCCTGTGGCCGCTGGAAGATGGTGGCCAACAAACCACCAGGGGGAATAGGCCAAGGCACGAAATCTATTCCCACCTAGGGTGGCCCATTGCCGTTAGCCTAACTGCAGGGACCGGATGCATTTCTGCCAAAAGCCTCTAGGTTCTGAGATTTGTTTCTGAGTCTCTGGGATCATGGCCATTAAGTGGCTTGATCAATTTTTTTTTATTTTCTTTATTTTTGAACAATGCCTGGTGGTCTGCAGGACTCATTCAGGTGAAACTCTATCCAATGATGAATTTTTCACTAATCACTGAATCATTATTTTCTTTTTCTCCACAGATTCCTTTGATGGAGGCATGATTGAGAGCAGAAGTGACCTCTGTTTTAAATTTCCAAGACTGTTCAAGAAATTCAAATGCCCAAATAATAGTCTTATTCCTTGCTTATGATTGTTAAGAAATATTTTTCATAAAAAAAATCCTTCTTGCATATTTCCTTCTGTCAGGTTGTAATTGAACATAGGGGTCTTCTCATTGCTGACTGTGTGACCTTGAATAATTGCCTCTCGATTCCCTCATATTCAATCTCCATAAAGGAAAGCATCTTTGTGATCTGTGTAAGGATTAAATATTTATAGGTGTAAAGGTCTTTTAAGAATGAAAAAATTTAAGCAGAGGCTTCCCAATTTTTACTTTAAAAATATAATTCAAAACTTACCATCGTTTATGTAGTTCAGTTATTTGTTTGAAAATGACAGAAAGCAGCATCAAAACTGTCTTAGAGAAAGGAAATATATGTACTGGGTCACATAACTGAATAATAATAGAGGGCAATATGTTTAGTCACAATTTGATAAAGAGTTTTAAACTATCTCATCAAAATATGCTTTTGCTTTCATATCTAATGTTCACAATGTGTTGTTTTGTTTGTTTTGTTTGGGGGCCACATCCAAAGATACTCAAACCTACTTTTGCCTATGTTTTGGGGGATGCTCTTGGCAGTGGTTGGGGACCATGTTGTGGCCTGAATAGAGCCAGGGTTCTTACTCTGAAAGGTAAGTACCCTAACTCCTGCACTATCTGTTCTGCTGTTCTGTAACATTTATGAAGATTTTATGCACATTCATATATTTAATATAGACACAGATTTTACCTGATAATTCTTAGTGATATATCCTTCTCATCTGATATCAAGAGGAAGAGTAAGTGACTTTTCACCAATACTTTCAGTGTTTTAGAAGGATTTTTTCCCTTGAACTAATATTTAAAGATGAATGAATGCGATATGAATGGACATAATTTATTTATGTCTACCTTTGCTTGAGGTTGAATCAAGAGATTTGATGATTTATAACTCATATGGATTCATGATAAGAAAAACATGATCGGACCAGAAAGACAGTATTGGGGTACAGTGCTTACCTGCATATGGCACCCAGGTTTAATACTGGGCACTACAGGTCCTCCAAGCACCAGCAGCAGTTGGCTTTGAGTACAGAATGGGGAGAAAATAAGTATTAATTATCCCCAGATGTGACTCAAACCAAAGTAAAACATTATCCAGGATTACCAAGAAGAGGATAAATATATGCTAGGTTGCAAAAACACTGATGTCCATGACCACATAGACATATGAACATAGCAGCCTATAAATAAAGTCTTAATCTTCTTAAATGCATGGAATTCTCTGGAATGAGAAACCAGAAAGTTAAGAAACTAAAGAAGTGATGTTAGCATAATTAGTTAATAAATGATGTTAGATGCTAAGTTTTGCTTTTCTTTTAAAACGGTTCTCAATCTTGAAATTTCACTTGTGCTCTCTCTCTCTCTCTCTCTCTCTCTCTCTCTCTCTCTCTCTCTCTCTCTCTCTCTCCTTTTAAGTGACATAACACACATCCTGTGAGCTGCATGGTTTTATTCTTTATGTGGGTACTTTGATGACTGGTGACTCAGTTTTGTTAAGAAATTTTTCCTAAGGTTATACAAAATTCTTGAAGTAAAATTAAGATTGGAACCCATGTCTACCTACATTTGAAAGTGTATAAAATTTATTATATCCCTTTATTGTATTAGAGAGATGTAACCAGTGATTCACATCCTGGAAAATGTCAGGAGGAAGGAGTATCTATGTAAGGTATTTATACCTTTACAAGAAATATGATGTGGGCAGCAATTGGCAAGCACTGCCCGTTAGATGCTTTAGAATTCTACTGTATGATTCTGCTATAAAAGCCATGCCACTCTCTCTAGAGATGGCAAAAACTTAGTTAATGGGAAAAATGATTAGAGGTAGAAGGCTGCTCAGCAGTTCTAATGGTCTCAATTTTGTTCACAAAATAACTTATAAACCATTCATAGTATTCCACCAGCACCTCCTTCTCTTGATTTATAATCTCTTTTTTATGGGTTCAGAATGGAATCAATGGTCTGGAAGAGCACAGGAGGGTAATGTTTCCCAGAAGAGATGGTATTAGAAAAAAATATGCTGTCCTTGCAGCTTTTGCTACACTTTCTCATTGGTCTACAGGTTGTTTTCTTTCTTTACTGTGATCTGAAAACGTACAACCAGAGGATCTCAATAAATGCTCCAGTGTGTGACCAACTAATTTTATTAACATCAGTTCTCTCTGAAACGAGGCCACATTTACCTGGTTATAGAAAGAAGCACTATGAATGAAGTAGTGTACTCACAGCTCTGTGACTGGGAGAAAAAGAGAGAAAAGAGCTGCCACCCATGAAGAGAGGGCAGGCAGGATTCACACTGCTCTGTAAATAGCAAAATGGTAATGTACCGTTCATCCTTTAAAGTGCAACCCTTATGAAGAGAAGACACCCACGTTTATGTTAATATTTTTTTTTGCCCCCTGCCCACTATTAGCATTGCTTTACTAATGAGAAGGAAATTTTCTCTGTCATTCAAACTTTCTTCTGGTCATCCTTTGAACGAATACAATGCATTTTCAATAATCTTTATTGGAATTATAAGTGCCCCCTGATAAAGACTGAACCTAACCTCACAAACATTTAATAACTTGGTATCCAGTTATTGCAGTATGTCATCTATATATTCAGGCATTCAGCTAATAATTATTATGCTGATAGAAATCTTTACCTGGAATTTGAAAGATTATGTTCCCTTAGCAAAATGCAGCTCTCAAATATCACTTGAAAGTCATTGTTTCCCTTATTCAAGGTAGTTATTTATTTTCTTTAAAGTATATTAAGGGGCTGCAGGGATAGTACAGTGGATAGGGTGTTTGCCTTGCCCATACTGGACCCTGATTCCATCCTTGGCACACATATGGTCCCAGAGCACTGCCAGGAGTAAGACCTGAGCCAAGAGTAAGCTCTGTGTGATGCTTAGTGTGGCCCAAAACAACCCCCCCAAAGTATATTAATATTCTATTTAAGAGAATCCAATAATTTATCAAAATATGTCTTATACTTGTAATTCCAGATATGGAACAGAGAAATGAAAAAGAGTCACACATATTATTTTAAATATGTGACTCATATCAAATTTGGCCGTAAGGTAAATTAAATAATTTATGGTAAAACAGCCAATCTTCTTTTTGACTTACAGCTGGTAATTATAAAAAATGTTAAAATGATTGATTATAAAGTAGTAAGCTGTTATGTAGTGCCAAGGTGATGTCCTAAGAAATAAAAATGTACATAATTTAGTGAATTTTAAATGCAAAGAGAAAACTCAATATACATGATAAGATTTCACATACTGATATAGAAAATGATGAGACTTTTGGCTGTAATGTTGAATCATGGTAAACTAAGTAAAAGTGAAAAATAAGACTCCCTAGGAAAGACTTTTACATTGCAATGCCCTAAATGCCGCAGAAGCCTCTGATGGCCAAGATGGAAGCATACTCTATTGAATGAAACTAATCCCTGCCATGCTCTAGAAATGACTACCAAATGCAGTCAGAAGCATCTATTGTATTATTCCAGGAAGAAGAACAAATTTACAGTTGACCAAGCAAAGCTGCAACGAGATCTATAAATCAATGTGAGTTGGGTCTCTGTTCTTCCAGCACATGAGCACAGTTTGCTGGCAACTCTTATGGTTTATGAAAGTCATTTTTTGCACTACCTATTAGTGTAGAAAAACAGATTTTCATTAACTTCACAAGGATGTGAACATCTCTTTCCCTGCCTGTCCCTGTGTGTCTCCCTCCTGACATCTGAAGTCATGGATATTAAAGCTGCTACCTTTCCAATATAAATGTCTTATCCACTTGAAAGTGCATGTAAAATGATGGTGAATTTTTTAATATGCATTTTATTGGGGGGAAGAAGCCCTAGATTCACTCTGTTCTAATAATCCAGTCTAAAATTAAAAACACTTGTCTAAAACAGTATTCTTGCAATGCAACTGAGACAAGACAGAGGTCTATACTGAGTGCCCATTATTGATCAGAGGCAGAGGCAAGTCATGGCCTCAGACTGTCTGTCACCCAGAGTGCTACTGTATTTCTTATTTATTAAGGGTGATGTCACACACAGAAATGCTCAGGGATTACTCCTGGCTCTGCACTCAGGAATTAATCCTGTCAGTGCTCAGGATACCATATGGAAGGCTAGGAATCGAATCTGGGTTTGCCATATGCAAGGCAGATGCCCTATCTACTGTACTATTTCTCTGTCCCCAATTCTATATGTCTAAGAGGAAAGACATCTTAAATACTGAGTCAGTAGCATCTTCCAAAATATAACAAAACAGGAATGAAGTGAAGAAAGTAGAAGAAAAATCTAGAAGGAAATAGAAATTAAATTCTTCCAAAGGTTTAAAGCCCTTTGCTTTATATTAATAAAAGTTTTCCCCTATCAAATTTATGATGTCAACACAATCAAGTTAAAGACAATTTTAACGGAGATTAGAGAGATATCATAGTGACTCGGATGCGTACTTTGCATGCATCCAACCTGGGTTCAATGCTGGATACTAAATATGGTGCCAAGAGAATGCCAGGAGTGATCAGTGAGCACAGAATCAGGTTTAAGAACTGAGCACGTCTCATTGGGGCCAAATTTTCAAAGGGAAACTGAAAAGATAATATAAAGATTAACAGAATTTTAGACAGTTAATTATAATCTTAAGATATAACTTTAAGGGGATCAAGATTTCAGTGGAGGAAATAACTTTAATATATGGTTAGAAATTTGAAGGAGAACTAGAATAAGGAGTAGAACTAAAGATCAGATCAAATCACCATAATACCCTAAAAGAACTCAACAAAAGAGGAGTTGCTTACTATAGAGGAGGAAAGAAATGTTTGTTGAGATGGTATTACCCCGGTGAAGATGTAGGCACTCTTGAAGTGACAATCAAGTAGCACTGAAGCACTGTCCTCCAATTGTTCATCGATTTGCTTGAGTGGGCACCAGTAACGTCTCCATTGTGAGACTTGTTGTTACTGTTTTTGGCATATTGAATACGCCGTGGGGAGCTTGCCAGGCTTTGCCGTGCTGGCAGAATACTCTCAATAGCTTGCCGGGCTCTCTGAGAGGGGAAGAGGAATTGAACCCGGGTCGGCTGCGTGCAAATAAACTGCACGAAAACACACACACACACACACACACACACACACACACACACACACACCATCTTTTGGGAATGTGAAAGGGCTGATATCAGTTTTAAAATTTTTGTTGTGGTTAAAAATCTCTTAAAAAGCATCAAATAACCCAGAAAAAGTGTTTACGAAAGGCAGGGTCAATCAGTCCTGCAGATATTTGTGTTGTTTAATTTTAAGAAATCACACTATACTTTCAGCACCATCACCTGATTAGTCAACAGCCAGGGACACTGAAACAAGAATCTCCATCTGCAAACAACTCATGAGCCAGTGAAGCCTCAAATTTTAGTTAATTTTCTTAGAAATAGAATAAATTTAATAAAGCATGTATTGTTTTGTACTGTTTTTACTGCATATTTATTCATTTTTGTTTGAGGGTCACACCCTGCGGTACTCAGGGATTATTCCTGGCTCTGTGCTCAAGGATCACTCCTGGTGTAACTTGGAACATCATACGTGATGACAAAAACTGAACCCAAGTTGGCTTCATACAAGGCCATTGTGTAATATCACTCTGGCCCCTGCTATTGCACATATAAAAGACTTGGTGTCCCATAACATCACTTTATATGTTCTGAACATTTGCTTTATAGCAATATTCACTTTATTACATGGTCTGGAACTGAACAAATCAACAATGTCTCCCAGGTGTGCCTGTATCTGTTAACAAATTCATCATTCAGTATCTTTACTGCATTAGGGATTTGATTAGTAAATCAGGTACAAAGAAAACTTGACTTAATCAACAATCTTAATTAAGTAAAACATGGATTTAAAACTTTTATGATTAAAATAAAATATATAAATGTATGGATAACATGGCAAACAATATATATATTTATACAGTAACTTAATGAACTATTAAGATGATACATTTAATGTCATGTTCTACATTCAAATCAAATTGAGTCAGTTTATTTATAACATTTCCAAAATTCATGCCAGTGAAAAATCTAGAAATTTATGTCACTCTGAGGACCGTGAGAACTGGTGACATTCATAATGAAGAAATATTCTGTTAACAGGTATGTCTGAGTTAAGTAAAAGTGTTTAGAGTTTAGACATGGTTTTTGATGTAAGAAGTAAAACAAATAATTGCCTTGTAACCTAATAAATCTTAGCATAGTATCTTAAGATATATAAGTTTTTATAAATATCATATAAGGTCAGTTTTGACCATATGATCTAAAAAATATCCAGAGACCCTAAGAATAGTAAGCATTAAGCTGAAGAAGTTTTCTCTGTCAGCATATTGCATTGATGTTGCATCAATAACAGCTTTCAACAGTGCTATGCTGAACATTTTATTTGACAGGTAGGTACTGGCAGACTTGTAGGAATCACATATCTCTCTGTCCTAAATACATATTGACATGCAAATAATATCCCTTAACTTCTAAAATGTTTTAAACTAATGACAAACTGATAAAAGGACCCAAAGATCTCAATCCAGTTATCTATAGAATCACTATCAGTCAGAATTTATTCTAGATTCAAGTCATACGGAACAAACTTTTTCTTTATGAGGAGGAAAGTATTTTAAATTTTGAAAAATATAGCGAATACAACTTTGTCAATAGTTAAGGATGTTTTTATTTCTAAAGAAACACATTCCAAAATTTGGTATGAGAAATTAAAGTTATGGGGTCACTCAAGGTTTCTTTCTGAGAGGACAAAAAGTGGAGGGAGAGGGCATTGTAGATCATGTAGGTTACAGAAATAAAAAGAAAATCATTTGAAGAATAGGTCATTGGTTTTGATATTAGGGAATAAGGTATGAGATGCACTTGGAGGAACTGTAACCTAACCAAGCAGCTCACACATAGTGGTTTTCATTAAAAAGTTGCCATTTATCTTATCATGGTGAGTTTATCTTACCATGAGCTGTCATTGAAAGGATAGGGAAATACTGCAGCACAGCAGATATCAAAAAAAAAAAAAAAAGACAGATGGCAACTTTTTAAGGATAGGCAGTATTTTCCAAGGCTTATTCCCATCTCCAGTTTCAGAATAAGCCACCATCAGTACCACTCGCTGAAACTGAGTCAAAGGTGACATTAATAGTGCAATTCTATATTAATATTAAAATCTGGAAATCTTTGTGAAAATTTGATTTCTTTTAAAATCTGTCCTATTCACAGAGAAAACAGAATGATAATAAAACATACAGTATTAACCTTAAAATTCAAAAGAGTGCATATTTTATCTGTGAATTTTTAAAGGATAAATTAGCATTCAGAGCCAGTGACTTTTATCCATAAACTCTTAGAATCAATATGTTTTTCTTTATTTCTTTATTTTTTCATCTATAACATGGATAAAATAAATGTTCCCAAATCATGGGGTAGTTTTATGGGCACAAGAATATAGAGAACAAAATGATCTATAAAATAATGGTGTTATTATTATTGCCATTAATATTGATTTTGTTTTCTCTATTTGAGGTTATATTGAGTAAGTTTAATCTCAACCTAAATAAGGGAAACTGTTCCCCAAACAAATGGAGACACTTTTTCAATATTCTATATTTTATTCAGTCTGTTAAGTACCAGATGTCCATAAATTCCAATTCTGTAAACATGGGTAGCCATCCTTCTATTCTTCTCTACTATAAAATTCTTATTGAGGTTGAGATTTAGAAAGAACTTTCTTTTCTTCTGAGCTTTCCTTGCTAATTAGGCTAGCTCATATTAACCTTCTTTTTGGGTCACTGACAACAGTATTACACATGAAACAAATCCCGATATTTCTTTATACATCGCATTCTACCATTTTGTATAAAAAATTTTATGTTGAATAGAATATCAAGTCCCTAAAAATCAATATGAATGTATCATCTTTCATAGATTTCTGAAGCAAACTATTCCATAGTAGATTAAGACACTCATTGATCATATTTACCTTTAAAATGAACATAAGTTAATTTTTTTCAGACTAAACATACAATAAGATCCTTTTTCTTGGACTCTCAACACAGTTTCAATAGTCTGAAATAATGTGATGGAGAGGCAAAATACTAAACTCAAAAAAAAAGTCTTCAAACATGCAGTTTCAAAATTACTTCTAGAAAAAGATATGTATTCTCTGTAACTTTAGTCACACTACCTATTGAACTGCCAAATTTAACAGGTGATCTTCAGGTCCATTCTTAATCCACTGAGTATTTATTTTTTTCACCCAAGTTTTAAACTTTTGATTCAGGCAAAACTTTCAAAATAAATTCTCTCTCTTTCGGCACATATGCTGCCCAAGCCCATGTGCTGCTTATGCCCATGTGGCCGAACACATGTGATGCCCGAGCACATGTGGTGCCTGCATCTTCCCTCTTTCATGCTTTCATGTCTAACGCTGGGATGTGTATAGGGGCTCTTTCCACCCTTGGATAAACCCTAATTCTTTCTGGAGCATGTTACTCTTCACTCTCTCCTACATTCTCTCACTTCTTATTCCCTTCAAAACCTGTAAATAAAATCCATTTTACTTCTCAAAAATTTTTTTCTCTCTCTCTGTCTCTCTCTCTCTCTCTCTCTCTCTATATATATATATGTATATATATACATACACTTTAAATTAAGGGTTTTTTGTTTTTGTTTGTTTGTTTGTTTGTTTTTAGTTAAGATAAAGGAGGCTCCAGTATGACAATCATAACTGAAAATGATCACTCTGGACAAGAACTGAGTGTTGTAAATAGGTAAAGGGATATACATGATAACCTTTCAACATCTGTATTGCAAATTAGAATGCCCAATGGCGGGGGGGCGGGGGGGAGACTGGGGTGGGGAGTTAGGGCTGGGGGTAGGAAATTACACTGGTGGAGAGATGGGTGTTGGAACATTTTATAAGGAAACCCGATCATGAACAGCTTTTAAATGCTCTACTTCATCGTGATTTGATTAAAAATATATTTTTCCAGGTCAGAGCTGGAGAGATCATACAGTGCGTAGGGCATATGCCTTGCACACAGTGGACCCGGGTTCAATCCCCAGCATTCCATATGGTCTCCTGAGCACCTCCAGGAGTATATTCCTGAGTGTAGAGCCAGGAGTAAACCCTGAATATCGCTGGGTGTTACCTAAAAAGCAAAAAAAAAAAAAAAAGTATATATTTTCTCAGGTATCAAGTTCATAGCTATAAGAGTTATTTTTCAGATTTCCAATTTATAAACTAGTTTATGTTATCAAACTCATGTAATTTGAGTTATAGAAAAATGCTGTCTATTGCATAAGAATTATTTTCATTTCCTTTTTCTGAAGTCAAACATTATGTTCCTTGTACCAATATTCATTCATTTTATATTTTATTTAATTTTGTGTAGATATATCACAGTATGTTTTAACTATTTACTTATTAAACTACATTTGAATTATTTTTATTCTGCTCTATGATCCTACCATGAGAAGTTTTAAAAAATTGAGTCAAATTTAAAAAATTGATTTATAATTTTATAATACTGGTAATGATAGGGTTTTATAAAAACATTCCATACAACACCTGCATCAGAATGTCTGTTTTCCTCTGCCATTGTGTTAGAATAATGTAAAAGTGTATTGTATTATGTCAGGATAATGGAAAAGTGTATTTTCTCAGTCCCCTTCTCTGGCTTTAAACCCCATACCTGGCCCCTCACATCTTGCCGTCATAAGCTCAGTGCTATCGACCAGTTATTAAATTCTGTTCCTTTTGGCCTTTTGTTATTCCCCTACTGTCTTTATATTCCATGTGTGATATGTCATTCTGTATCTATTTCTCTTCTTCTGGCTGGCTTTACTCATCATGATAACATCCAGCTCCATCTGTGTAGAGCAAAACAAATGATTTCCTCTTTTCTCATAAGTAGTATGTCATTTTGTGTATGTACCATAGTTTCTTTATCTATTCATCTATGTTTGAGCACTTGGGTAGTTTCTAGATTTTGACTCTTATGCATGGTGCAGTAATGAACATAGTAGCCAAAACTGATTAGAGATTTTGGTCCCTTAGGCATATAACCAGAAGTGGAATTTTCTAGTTACTGAGTCATGGAAATCTCAGGGGTTTTTCTTGGTTTTTTTTTTTTTTTGAGAAATAGTCACAGTGTTTTCCAAAATTCATTGAACCAGTCATCATTCCCACCAGCAGCAAATGAAGGGCCCTAAGTATCACTGTATGCGATTGGAGAGCGATAGCACAGCGGGTAGGGCGTTTGCCTTGCACGCAGCCAACATGGCCGACCAGAGTTTGATTCCTCCGCCCCTCTCGGAGAGCCCGGCAAGTTACCGAGAGTATTCGATATGCCAGACACAGTAACAACAAAGTCTCCAATGGAGACGTTACTGGGACCGCTCGACCAAATCGATGATCAACGGGAGGGCCTTTACTTTTACTTTACTTTAGAAAGCCCTCATTAACTTTAGTGTGCATTTAAGATATTTGACTCTTGCATGTGATCATGCCTCACACCACATATTATTCACTAGATACCACCAGGAGTAATTTCAGAGCATAGAAGCAGGAGTGAACTCTTAACACCACTGGGTATGGTCCTAAACAAATAAAGAAATAAGCAAACAAATCAGTATTTATTTTATGCTTTAATAACATATAATGACATTGACCAGACTGCTGACTGTTCTAAATAAAGGGGGAAATATAACAATAGACTGTATATGTCCATTGTTTGTTTAACTTTTGACCTTAAAATAATATTGAAATCACATGAAATCTAAAAGTTATTTCTTTTTTGATAGCTTTAAATTCCCTCAGTGTTTTGTTTGGAGCATTTTCCTTATTTCTTCATTTATCAGATACTTAAAATCTCTGAAGAATGAAGTTAACTAATTGTCCATTAGATGCCATGGATCTTTTATCTATTTAAGGATGTCTCCTTGATGCAGTTCCTCTCATTAGACAGAGCTGTGAGCTTCGCTGTGCATTCACAGATGGTATTCTGGCTTCTGCAGCAATGGGCACTTAAGCTCCAGGAAGCCCTGTTTAGATGGGGATGTTTTAATAGAGCAGTCCACATCCAACCTCTCACTCTTGTCTAAGTACCTGCTGGTGATGATCACTTTGCTTCCTGCTGCTCTAAGTGGGGTCATTAAAAGAAATGCAACTTTCAGCATGATGGGGGAAAAGGGTGGAAACTTTCTTCTTCATCTGAAGGTCAGCTCCACCAGGCATTTTACAGGTCCACTTCCATCAACTTAATCATTGTGAGAAGTCAGATAATCCATATTGTTAAAGAGTTCTAAGATATTATAAAATCTCTCTCTCCTCTCTCTCTTTCTCTCTCTCTCTCTCTCTCTCTCTCTCTCTCTCTCTCTCCTCCTCCTCCTCCTCCTCCTCCTCTCTCCCTACCAAGTAATTGTGGAGGAAGCTTAACTAGAATTTGGAAGATTAATGATAATGATAGGTCCTCCATTATTTTTTTATGTAGGCAAGAAAATAGTAGTATTTCCTTGAAGATTCTTTAGCATCTGCTGTAATTAGATATTAAAGATCTATTTTATGTACCTTCCCCCTCCCTTGCCCCTCTGACATATTGTAATCAAATAGATGGTGATAAATTATTAGTTTAGATTTATATTTTTATAATATAAATCTCAGAAATAGAACATGATAAATGTGGCAAAAAGGTTGAAGTTTGGATGGAAAACTAACAATTTTGCATGTTAATCAGGACATTAAATAATAAGAAAAATGGTGAAATTAGGTGTATTCCAAGTATTTATCAACAAGTTTCAGGTATCAATTTAAATTACTTCCCTACTGATGTATTGGAGAGTATCTTATTTAACATTTACACGTAGAATTCTGAAATATATTTGGGGAGGAATAGAAAAATGAGAAGAATTTGCAAATACATATGAAGCTAGTAGTAGAGACTACAAACCAGAATAAAGGCAAACATTGCATTATAAATAACATGCAAAGAAAGTACGAAGCTTATTATTATTACTATTTGATTTGGGGGCCAAATCCAGCAATGCTCAGGGCCTACTTTCTGTTCTGCACTTAGGATTCAGTCTTGGTAGTGTTTAGAGAATGATATGGGGTATGGGGGATTAAACCCAGGGTTAGCCATGTGCAAATCAGAGGTTCTACCTGTTAGACTATCTTTATAGCTCCTGTATTAAGTTTATTTTTGAATATACAGTAAGATTTCTATTATTAAAATGAATTATTCAAAGATTTTACTTTGAAATTGTTTGGGGGAAGAGTCTTGAAGCAATGCTGGGGCTACCTGGGTCTAATCCAGGCAATGCTCACAGATCTGCTTATGCCCAGTGCTGTTGGGCATAGTACCCCAGCGATCCTTAGGACCATCCACAGCAACACATGGTGAAGGTCTGAGAGTCATATGGAGTCTGGGTTTGAACTCAGGCCTTAGAGAAAGGAATTCACCCTGACCACTGAGTTATCTCCTCATTCTCTAAAAATACTTTTATAGAGGTAGAAAAGATAAATTCATTTTAAGTGAGAAATGCAGTGAACAAAAGCTGAAACAAATCCTTTAACTCAGGGATTCTAGGTAAAACACTCATCAGGGAATAACCCTACTTCTTAATCTAGCTCCTGAAGGAATTTATCACTTTATTATCCACATGGTCCCTATGCCCATCTGTTTTATTTTTCCTTATTTCAATTGTATATTTATAAAATAGCACCCTCTGCTTTCAATAGCCTCAGGGTACAAGTACCAATAAAATTCCCATTGATTAAAGTATTAAAATACATGAAAAGGAACAATAGCCAGCAGCAATAATGATTAAACACATAAGTATCAAACAAAACAAAATTGTATTAAAAACAACAGCCTCCAATCTATTTCTTAAAATGAGTAGTCCACTTCAGAATGTAGTAAAAAGTGGATGCCTTGAAACTATTAAGCACAGATTTGGCTATAAAACATAAAAATTTCATATTCCTATGTGGCTCAATTTCTTGGTGGTCTCAGTATAGTTTTATTGTACTTCTGTGTTCCTTTGTTTCCCTAGCTGTGAAATGGGAAAGATACTGCTTACCTCTGCATGGTGCTGTTTTCTAGAATGATATAAGAATAAAATTAATGTTTAAGATTACTTATTTGCTTAACATTATTGAAATATTTAATTCTTGTGCCCTTGCTTTAAGAATAGAAGCTTTAAATTTTAAAGACAGAATCTATCATTGTAGATGTTACATACCATAATATAAAAATAAAAAATATACAAGGATATGGAAATATAAAACCTCATGGCTTTATTATTTTGTTAAAACTTTGCAACAAAATGATCCTGCCATCCATGATGTATTCTTATTTTTCCCAAGTGCATTATAAATTCTTTTATTAAAATAATAGAGATGGAATTGTACCAATTTTGTGTTAAGAATTCACAAAAGAATTCACAAAAGCATGAGATATATGAGTTAATGACATTTTCCTATTTCTCTCTGAATTTTCTTTAGTGCCATTTCTTTGTATTTTCTTAGGCAGTATGCATAACTCTTAAAGATAAACTATCTTTAAGGAGGACCAAAGTCTTACTTCCTTTCAAGTTTTAAATGTCATGTATAATTTTAAAAGATAACTCTATATTGGAGCATTCAAATGACTACTGCAAACATTTCTGTACACACATGTATATAGCAACTGGAATTCTCAGTGTTCTGGATAACTTGTTCTTCACCTCATGTTCTTGGAAGAGTGGATGCCTTTGCCTCTGTCCTCAGAGCCAAAAAAAAAAAATGGTTGGGGAAGAGGAACAATTGAATAAAAATAAGAACTGGTTCTCTATCCAAAAACAAGAATAAGTGGTAAAGATGTACAATTTTCTAAGTTTTATTCTACTTTTCAGACATTACACGCCTTTTGCTTTCTGGTAATAGGTACTCTTTAGAAAATATAACCCTAATGACTCCCCCGCAACACACACACACACACACACACACACACACACACACACACACACACACGAGGTATAAGAACAGAGAGTAGGGGTATAGGATGCATATGTCTTTTTATTACTAGAACAGTGGACTGACTTATTTTTGTGTGTAGGCACTGCTGAGATGGTTGTCATACCATTGTCAATCATTCAACATAGTTCTAAGATCTTGAATGAATCTATGAACATAAAAATTATATATAATTTCCTTAAGTAGCAGGAATATAGCATCTCATTCCTATTAAATAGGAATGGAGTCAGTCCCAACTGGTTGCAGTACAAGTCCTTTAATGTCAAAAAAGTTTAAAGGCCTGGGAATAAGACTAGATTTTTCTCCCACAGAAATAAAAACTCTGATTTTTTTAAAAAAAATTTGTACTAGGAACATGCTTTTGATTGTGATTTTGAGTATTCTCAACACATTATACATTTGATTTAACACACATTTATTGGGTGATTGTTTTGTAATTATTTTAAAATAGATGTTATAATATTAAACAAATGAAAGTCATATTTGGAGAGACAAAGTAAATTCAGAGACACAAATATATAAAATGTCAAATAATAGATGTTAGGAAGTAAAATGAAGCTTGACAAGAGAATAAAGAGGAAGAAGATAAGAAAAGAAAGAAAGAAATTTATATAAGCTTTTCAAGGATGACTTTTTATAAAGACCAGAAAGAAGTAAGCAAATGCCTTACCTTAAGAGAAATGTCAATTTTGTTTATTTGTTTTGGAGCCATTTCTGACTGTGCTTAGGGCTTTCTCCTGGCTCTGAGTTCAAGAATCACTCATGGAGGCACTCAGGGGATCATATGAGGTGGCTGGGATACAACCTGGGTCTGCTGTGTGTAAGGCAAATGCCTCATCCACTATAGAAGTGTATTCTGTAAACAAATTAAAGCTAAATAATTCTCAGTACTCTGAACATGTTTTGAAGTTTTGTGGAAAAAAAACGAGATAAAATAGGAAAATGGCCAATAGTTGAACAAAGAGACCAAAGCATATTGTTCTAATACAAACTCTTTTAGCTTGACATACAGAAATATTTTTTATGCTACATCATACTTGTCTACAAAAATCTGTTTTGTACAGTCTAGTGAACATATCTTGTCATTCTTTTTCAGATTAACAAAAAAAAAAAGAAATACGATTTTGTATTTAGTTCTATTGTCAAATCTACTGGTGTGGAGAGAGTAAAACTTAAAGCTGAATTGTGTAAACACACAAAAATAAAAAGGCCGGCAGTCAGGCCGTTTCCCCACTCCAAGGAGGTCGATGGCGATGATCAGGCGAAGGAAGGAAACGAGGCCAAGCTGGTTGGTCTTAGCAGCCGTTTATTACATGGAAAAGATGTAAGTCATGGAGGCCCCAGGATCTCTCAAGCACGTGCGCCTTTGTTCTCTCCGCTTCTGTCCTCAGCCCCATCTTTCCAGGTTCTCTGGTGCACGTGTCCCCCCAGAGAGCCCTGAAATCTCCCTTATATAGATCATAGTACTTCTAAAGGGCGCAATATAGTGATGTCATCAAAAGGAGTTACAGAAAGAACATTGAGGCAAAGCATACATTTTTCTTTACATCCACAGGCCAGTAATCCTTTCACAAGCTACAAACACTTGGATTAGCACAACAAAGACCAATCTGCTAGAGTTTGGAATCTACATCTCCAAAATCGGCCAGCTTGGAGGCAGGCATCTACATCCCAAAGATCAGGCCTGCCTTAGCACCTGGGATCTGAATACCTAAGGTCAGCTAGGTTCCTGTGAGATAAGGGAAACTGCCTCAATATACTGAAATCATTTACTGAAGGCAGTTTGAAGGGGAGAAAGTTCAGTCTCATCCCAGGTAGTCAGGACACACAGGAAAACTGCTTCTAGGACGTGTTTCTCCTCTCCTTGTCCAACCAACATATAAGCATACATAATATTAATCATTTTGTATGGATACAGTAAGAAATAATTGGAGCTTATAGAATTGCTCTCCTAGGGCCATCTCAATCTCAGACTGCAGTGCTCAGGCCAGATATCTTTCCTATTCCTAGCAGCAGGGTCCTAGTCTCGTCATTGCTTTTGGATCATGACAGCATATGCCTATGATCAAACTCTTCTTAACTTATAGTTAAGAATCTTGACACCTTGGCCTGGCCCATCTCGATGCCAGGGTAGCACATAACTTACCGGCTTGCCCTGGTTCCATCCAGTCCCACGTCGGGACCCTGCCCTTGGGGTGCTAGGAAGTGAGGGCAACTGGGACTTAAGTTGAGAAGGCAGATGCCCAGGAGTGAATAATATTCAAGGCCAATTAAGTCCTAAGATATAAAGCATAGTATTAATTGTTTTCCTGTATCTATACAAAAAGGCAACTGTATTAAACTATTCAAAAGACATAAGGAGAGGAGAAAGGCAATATTAACTTACAGTACAAGTTCAGTGTCCTAGAAGGATGAGACCTTACAAAGTGGTTGGGGAAAAGAGCATAGAAGTGGTTACAGACAGACAAAGTAATGGGAGTGACTCAGGAGCACTGTGATGGGTGCAACCTGATAAACCTAAGCTCCTTGTATTCCAACACTAAGTAACTGTTTTGATTTTTGATTTTTTAAATTATGTTTGACATATTCTTTTTTCATAAACTCATGTTTGATAGATTAGATCTAAGTCTATAAAATATATATCCTTAAAAATAACTTTCAAGCTGTACAGTTAATACATGCTTTCATGCAAATGATCATATATTCTCATGTGAGAGAAAAAATTCTCAGATATGTTATACTCAAAATCATAACTCTCTTAGAATAAATTATGAACCGGGAAGAACTCAAATAAAGAATTAGCCTTCATAAAATCAACACAATTTTTCAGGAAAAGATATCTTCAAGTTATTTTTACTGCAAATGTTATTATATGATATGCCTTCTACTGAGTAAGCTTAAAGGGCTAGATATTCAAGAACCTCTAACAGTTTTGTGGGAAGATATTAAGAGATGTATAGAATGTTAGGAAGCCATTTATATTGATATATCTCATTTAAGGAAAAGCACACATCTTAGAATGTCCTGCTAGAGATGAAAGAACAATGATGCAATAACTCCAATTAACTACTTCATTGTATGTGTGTTATTAAGATCAACCATCAGAAGACCAATTAATCATTCAACAAGTCATCAACAAAAGTAATAAGTGTATTTTCCCATTAACAGTATGTCTTGTTCAATCTTTGGTAAGTTAAAGACAAAATGTAAAACTAACCATGTTTTCATCTTTGCCTTCCACTCTAGTAAAAATTTCTGGGGGCCAGCAGTTAGGGACCTTGATTTGCTAGGTTTGATCCCCAGCATTCTAATACTGTTTCCTAAGTCCCCTGGGAATGATGCCTGAGTGCAGAGCCAGAAGTAAGCCCTGAGCACAGCCTGCTGTGACCCCCAAACCAAATCAAACAAAGAATTTTCTGAATAAACAAAGTTTTCTTTACTCTCTATTCTGATGTGTCTTTATGTAATCTAACAATGTAAATCACCATAGATACAGAATTAAGGACATAAATGTTTACATGTAAATATTAAAAGCCCAAAAGATTTCCACATATCTGAAGCTATTTTGTACCTAAGCAAATTAAATCGCATCTATGTAGATGATAGGTAAATGTCTGAATGTTTTTGAAAATTCTTTCATAAATATATATTTTTCCAAAGCATTAGTGCCTTGCTTTTTATTTTTAATATGTTTGTTCTTTCCACCAATTACCTAAAAGGTAGGGACAAGCAGGGTGAGGGGAACTTTACTTACTTCTTGATGAAACATGCTGTATTGAACAAATCCAAGAAACTTTGGAGAAGAGTATATACTCCTGACAGCCCAAATGTGATAAGTATATCAAGATTTAGTGTCCCTTTATTAGTTTCTCTTACAAGAGAACACCAGAGCTGCCAAATCTGAATCATTACCCTCATTTTTCCTGATATAATCAGTATGAAAATGGTGACTACCTGGATATTGCTTCAATGTAAGCTTTCCTAACTAAATAAGATGAGACCAACCTTATTGTATCACTCACTGATTAAAGTTCTGATTAATGCTGCTTCTTTTATTTCCATTCCCTAGGTTGAGATAATGCATATGCTCCTGAATTACAGGTCCTGGCACCTGTTTCTAAATCAGACCCGTTCTAATATGTTTGCTGAGATTTGGGAAACCCACAGGCTCTGAGAAAGTTTAATTACTGCCACTGCCTGCCCTTTCATCTCTCTTTTATTTTCCATAACTTCAGACTAAAAAATCATGCCCTAAAGCTGTGTAGTTTGTTTATTTCATTATATTGAACAATGTCCTGGTCTTCAACAGTGGTGGACCAGCCCACACTTCATTTTTTACTGCAAAAACACTTTTGAAGAGAGAAGATAGAAAAAAAAAACACACATGAAGAGCTGCCCCCCCACCCCCCAATTCAATTGACAGAAAATCTTTTGTTGTTATGTGAAAAGATTTGGTATTAAGTATAAAGACAATTGAGCTGGGCTGAGAAAATAATAGGTGACTCTCTTGTACACTTCCTTAAGTGGAGCAGTCTTTTCTCCTGGAAATAAAATGAAGAGAAACTGTCTCCTCCAGAGTCCCAAGAAATGTAACAATCAGAGAACAAAGCAGCTTTTGGTCCCCTGCAAGGACATTGCTTTTTTTATGGGAGAGATTACTATCCCATCCAGGTCTGCAATATCACTTTTCTCTTATGCCTATTATCATACTGCAGTCAGTCTGGGTGGGAATGGGAGGGGGAATAAAAAGGAAGTAGGTCAGGGAAGGCACACTGAGTGCTAGTCAAGGGTATGTGTTAGAAGACAGACTTTATACAACTAAGGCAGTGGCAATTTTTCTCAAACATCTGAGGATAGAAACATACATGTATCTAAGCTTGTTGGTATCACTGTAACCCTGCCCTTCGGTTGTTCCGTTGTTCGTCGATTTGCTCAAGTGGACCCAGTGATGTCTCCATCATGAGACTTGTGTTACTGTGTTTATAATACGGTCATGGGTAGTTTGTCAGGCTTTACCATGCGGGCGAGATACACTCAGTAGCTTGCGAGGCTCTCCAAGAGGGGCAGAGGAATCGAACCCGGGTCCACTGGGGCAGCTGCATGCAAGACAAACACCCTACCTGCTGTGCTATCGCTCCAGCCCAAGGTTGTTGCTATGCAACCTTAATATTCCACCAGTAAACTTTAAAACTGGTTCCTGTTCATGGAGGACAAGGGGGAGAAGGAATAAAAAGGCAAAAGGATACAGAATGATAAGTGGAGGTTTTCATAAGCAAGAACAATTTTATAATGCCCGTTTGGGGTGACTGCAAGACAAATACACCTCTGCATTAGGCTACCAGAATAATAAGAGTTTACAGAAAGGTCTTAACGAGGTCCATATGATGTCAATAGCACATTATTCTGCTAATACTGCATTCTTTTTTTTTTTCTTTTTTAGGTCACACGCGGCAATGTACAGGGGTTACTCCTGGCTCTGCACTCAAGAATTAGTCCTGGTGGTGCTCAGGGGACCATATGGGATGCTGGGAATCGGACCCGGGTTGGCCGCATGCAAGTCAAACGCCCTACCCGCTGTGCTATCACTCTAGCCCACGCTGCATTCTTAAAGTGGCATCCTGTACAAGAATGGGGGTTATAATTTGTATCCTGATATTAATAATTTGTCTCTCAAGGAGAAAAAAAGAAAAGAGTCTCTGCTTTCACATCTCTAATTTGAGTCTTTGGCAGTATTCATGGACTCTCCATGCCCTCCTTCAAGTGTCCAAACTGTCTAGTTTTGCAAAGTATTACTGAGAAAAATGGCCAGTATTTCTTTACATATTGTCCATTACTGTTTTTACATTAAATTAGATGAAAAGGGAAAATTAAAGCATCTAGATAGATACTACTGGCCTTCAAAATTTATAATATCTGCTTACTCTCTGGTCACTTATAGAAAAATAGGTTAACTAGACTAAATGATCCAGAGGTGGTTCTAGATTCAGGGATCTTAGGGTCTCAATGTCACATTCTCCCACCACTTCTCCTCTTTTCCTGATCCCTTCTTTTCTCCATCTCATGCACTGTATTCTAATAAATCAAGTTTGTTCCCATGTAGACTTTCTCTAACTGATAATTTATGATTTGTGTGATCATGGGAAATACTTGAGAAAAGATTTCTAGTAATACTTGAGAAGGCAAGATATTTTTCAAATAGAGCACAAGTCATGGAGAATTTGGGTTGGTATGGCCAACTGTTCCCTGAGGGCATTGTAGAGAAGTGTAACTGGGTGGGTTTATGTTATATGTGTTCGTATAGGGTTATGGGCATGTCATGAGCATTAATATTATTGAAATTGATTATAAGTGTGCCACAGACCAAGGAGTGGGGCATATACGACACATGTGCACTTCTAAGTGTTCTTGTTGCCTTGCTTACTAAGGTTCATAGGCTATGATTAGTCACAAACAAATTGAACACGGGCTACATATTTAAGTCTCAAACTATAAGACACTTTAGCTAAGAGTTAACTGATTCTAGTAATTTATACTGCAATTACTCTAAATGAGTGTTACATAAGCCATTCACAGCTGTGCTCAGAACTTACTCCTGGTTCTGTGCTCAGGGACCTCTGCCAGTGGTGTTCTGAGGACAAGTGGCAGTGCTGGGTATTTAAACAGGGTAAGCTATGTGCAAAACAAATGACTTAACCTCTTTACTATCTTTCTGGCCCTCATTTCTTAAAAGAGCTTAAACCAGTATCAGAATGTTAACGAGATATTTTTAAATTCACACATTCTAGATATTGACAAGCACAAAGTCTGCATTTTTCTGCTGATTTCATATATTCACACAATAGCAGTTATTGAATCCAATTGATGATATTTGAATTTCCTCTCTTTAGGTTATGAATATAAGTAGGTAAAGAGTCAGTAAAAGCAAGTTATAGAACCACAGGCAAATTTCCCAAATATCATATAATAACTTATAATTGTTTTAAATTCCCTGTCAATTCTGTTAAGAAGAAAAATACTCATTCTAAAATTTCTAGACGTATTGGAACACAAAGTACTGACTTATCTATTCACTTTAAACAGTTGGATAAGCAGAATTATTTTTGCTCTTATACACATAGCACTGTGATGATGTGTGGAAGAAAACAAATGAGGTGAAGTTTATAGTCATACTAGTTTTCTCCAGAGAAGAACTTTTGAAGGCATGTGGGGATGACCACCACTCAAAGGAGGATTTCAGTCTCATAATCTTTTTGATTACAAAGCATGAAGTTGAAGTGGAAGGAACAGAGAAAGCTGGATTCTGCTGAACAAAGCACAGGAAAAGTGGAATACTCTGAGAGTCTTCCAAACATCATCATAGATTCTCTTAGTTTTTGCTAAATATGCGACCATGGTTAAATAGAATAATGATTCTTAAAACTGGGAAAATAATTCTCACAGATAATAAACTTGGTAATAGAATAAATCCTTTCCATTTCATACAAAAGAAGGTAGGGAATTCTAAAGGAACCTCTTTTCAACCTTGTATTTGAATGCTATTCTGAGTTATCAGGCAAGAATAAAAAGAAAACAAACTTCTATGAAAAGATTACTTCATAGCAAAAATACTGAAAGAACTGAAGGTATGCAAATACGTACTAATATTATAATTTGGGCTTGTAATACGCCTCTGACAGTAATTAATAGACAAACATTTAATAAGGTTATATAAAATTTGAACAGCATTATAAAAAAATTACCTGACATTTATGCAATATTGAATTCAACAGTGAAAAAACACACGATTTTCTTTCAGTGCACAAAGAAGAGTTGAAATAACCATTTTCCAGATAATGAAATTCTCAAATCAAAATGTTGAAATCTTGTACACTATGGTTTGTGTTGACTACACATATTTTGAAAATTTAGTGACACTTTAAAAAATAACTATAGAGATTAAAGAACATTACAATGAAATAGATACAATTTAATATGAATAATAATAAAGCATAGCATACCACTTTTGAGGATGTTGCTTCAAAAACGCTTAGAATATTATACTTTAAAATTTTTATATTAGAAAAAAAGTTTAAAAATTAATAATCTAAAATTTCAATTTAAAACTATAGAAATATTTGGGCCGAGTGTTAGTATATTGACTAGAGTATTTGCCTTTCACGTAGCCAAATTGAGTCTAATCCCTGACACCACATATGGTCGACTGAGCCCTGACAGCAGTGAACTTTGAGCAGAGACCCAGGAAAAATTCTTGAGCCTTGCTGGATGTAGTTCTCAAAACAAATAAAATAAATATTAGCACAATTAAGCCCTAATAAGTGGAAGAAATATAATGAAAACAAGAAAAGATAAGCAAAATCAAAAATAAAACAAAATCAGTAAGAAAATCCACAGAAAAGTCAAATACAATTTGCAAAAAAGCCAGATAAAATCAAGAAGACTGATGAATAAAAAATGAGAAAAAATTCAAAAATTCTTTATTAGATATGAAAATGGAAACACAAATTAAAATCTAGGGAGCTATGGCCATAACTACTTAAGAGAAACCTTGAACATCTCCTGTGAACACTGAAAAATTGACACCAAAATGTTTATTAATAGACATGAAAACTTTTGTAAAAACCCGCATGAACAAAGATGACCTGCATAAGGAGAGACCTAAAAGGAATGAGGTGAGAGAAACCTCTCACTGAAAAATAAATCCCTTCACAAGAAAACTCCCATCAGGAACAGAGTTCTGGGGCTGGAACAATAGCACAGTGGGTAGGGCGTTTGCCTTGCACGTGGCCAACCCGGGTTCAATTCCTAGCATCCCACATGCCCGCAAGCACCGCCAGGAGTAATTTCTGAGTACAATGCCAGGAGTAACCCCTGTGCATTTCCGGGTGTGACCCAAAGAGCAAAAAGCAAAAAAAAAAAAAAAAGGGGGGGGGGAAGGAACAGAGCTCTACAGTTTAGAACTAATTTTTGGAGAGCAGAGGCAGGTTATGCCAAAATCCAAACACCACAAAACTACAAAATTGCATGAATAACTCTTGAATAGTGGAAAAGAATTTGCCGTGTGTAAGGAGGAGTCTGAGTCTACAGTAAGTACTACGCCAGTACTACGCCAGTGCCCTCTTACAGTGTGCTGGTTAGATGCTATATCGGGTCTTACTCTCCAAAGTAACAGAGGCAGTGGAAAATTTCTTAGGGAAACTTCCTCTATCCGTAGGATAAGCTAAGTTAGGTCACTGTCACTGTCACTGTCCTCCCATTGTTCATTGAGTTTCTCCAGCAGGCCCAGTAACATTGTGAGTAGTGTTACTGTGTTTGGCATATGGGATAATACATCACGGAGAGCTTGCCAGGCTTTGCGTTGCAGGTGAGATACTCTCATTATCTTGCCAGGCTCTCCAAGAGGGGCGAAGGAATCAAACTTGGGTTGGCCATGCCGGTTTTGTGCAAGGCAAATGCCCTACTGCTGTGCTATTGGATGTGAGGGCAATCTGGCTGGGACATCTGTCACCCCATTGATCGCCAGGGTTGATTCGGCTGATCTGGGTGGCTAGGCCAGTGTCCCCTTCCTCCGTCACTGTTCCATGTGCAACCCTCCCGAAGCTATGCGTTTGATCGAAGAGGACAGCCTTTCCCGAATAGAGAAGGACTGATCTTCAGTTCAGGGTGTATGAGTAGCTGTGCTCCCCTGCTAGAACCTCCAAACAAGCTCTTCTAATAACCTTATAGGAAATTTTGTGATTTTTAAGCCCACCAATATATGAGTTCGCCAGCTTCTGCACAACTTCCATAGCCTACCACCTTCAGAAACTGTCTAGATAGAACAACTGGTTGCCACTCAAGCTCTCTTGAATGTGAAATACAGATGCTTCCACAAACTTGCAATATTAAATCCTGGGTCATCACCTAAAGCCATTTGATCATGTTGTACAGTTACTGTAGGGCACTTCTGACTCTGCATCCCTGATAGCCATTCAGATCTGTTTAAACTCTGTCCACTGTGGTTGTGAGCCTTGGTTGCAGCCAAGGTCTGCTGAAAATTTGCACTATAGGTCTGTTTGACTCCTGCACCACTGTTATTTCCAGTTTCTCTTATACATTGATCTCCATTTATGTGCGAATAACTATTATCATTGCCAAGAATGTATGATACCATCCATCAGGTTCCCTTGACTTTAATTTCACAGTATCTGCCAGATACTAGCAGTTGTGAACCCCAGTGTATTATCCAAGTTTGCTAGACCTCCATGCTGGAACTCTTAGGAAACTCTTAGTGGCATCACCTTGACATTCCTCCAGGCCCACACACACTTTGAACCATGACCAGTGCTTTATGCTTGTCCTTGTGGAATCCACAATACATTGCAGGCCTTTGTGAACTCAGGGTCTTATGTAGCTCCATAAATAATGAGTCAAATGACTACAACATTCTTATAACTTAGCTGGCATTTTTGGATTTTTTTCCCTAAAATTTACTATTTTTTTTTATATTATTGTTGTTTTAGAACACACTCAAAGGGGCTTGTGATTTATTTCTAGCTCTGTGTTCAGGAGTGACCCGTGGTAGTGCTTGGGGAAAAACATGTTGTGCAAAGATCAAAGCAGAGTCTGCTGCATGCAAAGAAAGAGCTTAAACCTCTATATCTCTTACAACCCCAATTCGGTGATTTTTGATAAACGTATGAAAGGAAGCTATTAATGGCAAAATAAATTATCACAGAACATACCATTCTAAATAGCACATGTATTAAATGAAATAAACATAGAAATAAGCAAAACAAATTATTAAAAATAGAAATAACTGGGCTGGAGTGATAGCACAGCGGTAGGGCATTTGCCTTGCGCGCAGCCAGCCCAGCCAAGCTGGGTTTGATTCCTCCGCCCCTCTCAGAGAGCCTGGCAAGCTACTGAGAGTATTCAATATGCCAAACACAGTAACAAGAAGTCTCACAACGGAGACGTTACTGGGCCTGCTCGAGCAAATCGATGAACAACAGGAGGACAGTGACAGTGACAGTGACAGAAATAACTAGTAAAAATGCTTTAAAAATTATAACACTGAAACTTTTGCAAAAGTATTAAACCAAAATGTCAATAAATCTAAGGGCAGTAATTGGAGGGGCTGAAGTAATGGTACCATGAGTAGAGTGTTGGCTTTGCATGCAGCCAAGTTGGCTTCAATTCTTTGCATCCCATTCGGTCCTCTGGATCATACCAGGAATGATCTCTGGGCAGAGAGTGAGGAGTAAGCCCTGAGCACAAATGAGTGTGGCCCAAAACAAAAATAAAACAAAATCTGTAAAGAAAAGTAAAAAAAAAAAACTATCCATTAAAGTAATAATTCTTTTTATTACATATAGACTAGACAGTGTCTGTAAGAATAATAATTTTTGTGTGTTTTTAAAATAAAAAAGGAAAACATGATAAATAGTACTGAAGTGGGTGATTTAGTCTGGGTTTGAGGGAAAGATTGAAGTTTGATTAAAATCACAGACAGAAAACATGCTCACAATATATTATAAGAAATAAATTTATAAAACTAACTATATTAGATTAAGCCATCTGAAATCGCAAATGTCTGTTTTTTAATAAAATGCAATATCTTAATAGTCACTCTAATAATAATATGACTTAGTAGATTCATGTGAATATTCCTAAATATTTATTTAAAGTATAATTCTTAGGATATTTCAAATGATTTTTAAGTACATATATCAGTTATGTATTAAAATATTTCAAAATATTCCCTGTTTTCAAAATGATATTACTAAATGTTTAACACATGCAGTCGCTTTCTCTAACATAAAACATGAACACACACGCACACACACACCACAGGTACAAAAATCACACTCAGAAAATATCGTTTATCAGATTATTCTAGCTCCAATCCAACCTAGATTATTTTGGAAAATAAAAAGAGAAACCTAAAAGAAAAGACAAACATTTTAACAATTTATAGGCAACATTAAACATATATATGTAAATAATTTCATTAATAATTCTAATTTTCACAATGAAGTGAAGCATGAATAAATCAGTCTTAAAAGAGAGATGTTGTTAATGTCAGACTTTTCATGAACGACAATAAATCATAATTGGATAAGTGAAGATTATTAAGTCTTCTTAGCACAGTTGTTTTGTTAATTCATTGAAAACTTTGGCAAGGTAATGTGAATATCTAGATAAAATCTGTTCTCTAGTTCACATGCTTTGCCAATGGAGGGTCAACAGAATCATCTTTTGCTGCAAAAGATGGCACAGTAATTGTGGGTCCTTCCATAAGTAACATAAAATGCAATCATGAAGCAGCCTCCAGAACCACTCAGCCAGGAAATGTTGAGATGCATTCTGCACCAGAAAATAGCATCTGTCTTAAAAACAGCTTCTTATTGATTGGAGAGTAGAGCAGGCCATTTTTAAGACTCACTCCCTAAAAACTTTCTATGTTCTTTTTCATCATGAAAATGCGTGTAAGTTTTTCCTAGAGAAATACATGTACCAGTGGAAGAATTGTTACAATTAAGAATCCAGACAATAGCTTTTTATGTAGTACCATATTAACAGTAAGAATATGATATAATATTAGATTTATCTAGGTACATTTCTTCATATGGCTGAAATTGGGCTCTAAAACTATTATCTCCAATGTTATTGGACTTCCTGGATCACCAACAACTTTGTCTATTTGGCACAACCTAAATGATCGCAATACAACTCTCATGTAGAGTGAAAAGAGAGCTCTGAATTTGTACCATAAAATGGCATCTAATTCTGGTCTTCTCCATCTCAGTTATCAAGCAGATCATCAATACTTAAGAAAAAGACATGACTATGCTCTAAAAGCAAGCCACCAGGAGATGCTGCCAACTTCACCTCCAAACACACATAAGTGATCTACTTCTTTTTATCTTCAGTATAAACTTTCATTTCAACCCCTTTTTCTGAAAAAAATTCAATTGCCTTATACTGCTTTTACACTTTATTGTGCCCATCATCCATTTCCTATATGCCATCAGACTGTTCTTTTAAAGATGCAAATTAGAGCATATGGCTATTTCGAAGCAATACAATAGCTCCCCATTGCACTTTATGATAAAATAAAAATGACGAACTTATGACTTACAAAATGCTTAAATATTCGTGATTTCTTTCTCCAATCTCACCTCATATTACTCTCCTCTCATCTCTTCATTCTAGCACTTTCCATTTTATGGTGCTCTTTATATTTTTTCAACTCTTTCTGATCTATTATCAGAGCTCACCACTACGTAGTTCTTCTCTAAGTGTGTGAAATTTTACTGTTAAACTACCCTTCATTTGAGCTTGATGTTTAATAAGATCTTTCCAATAAAAAACAAGCAGGAATGACAAGTCACTTCGAGCTATATCAATGCAAAGCACATTGTAGTTCTTGTTTTTTCTGACTTTACTATCCATCAAAGTTTTGTGTTGCACATTCTCAGCTTAAAAGTGCATGCTCTGAGGTTAAAGCTTTTTCCCGAGATCCTGAAAGGTTTCATGAAGCAGAAAATGTGTACCCCCATTTTTAAAAAGCACCGTAAGAAGTAATTTTGTGTAAATAAAATAATGGTAAAATTAGCTTTCCTGACTAATAGATAACCTTAGAGTTTTTGACCAATCTATTATCCTTGTCGAAAAAAAATCCACTTCACTTCATTACCTACTTCACTTCTAATCATTTAAATTTCAGTTGAAGTGAAATCTCATCTAAAACAACAACTATGATAACAACAAGAAAAATTAGAACTATGTCCCAGTTTGCAGTGTTATCCTTTAACCAACTCTCTTTTTATTAGTCTATTTTACTGAATGTTCATTTTTTCCCTCTATCCCTTTAACTCTGATAAGAACACCTCAAGTTTTGTGTGATGCTTTATTTCTATAAATGTTAATTGTAGCTACAGGGAACAGAATTATTTCTAAGAATATTTGGGAAATATTCTTACTATCATTTAATATTAAAGATTCTTTATGATTATATTTTAATTCTGACAAAGTAACAAGTAAAAGAAAATCAAAAGATCAATAATTACTTGCAGAATCAGTTAAATTAGTTTCTGAAAATCTACTAGAATTATGACTGGGCATAAGGAACAATTATAGTAGCATTTTTCAGATGGAAAACGAAAACTTTATTTTTTCCATAGAAGAAAAGTGTATTCTCCCAGAGGTGCTTACATAAGTAACACAGCATAATCATTTTGATATTTGAATAATAATATAGAAACAGCTTCTTACAAGCCCCAGCAAGTGTCCCCATAAATAAAGCCATATTATGCATGTAGCTTATGTGCATGATGCCTGAAGGTACCTTAAAGGAGTACTACAAAAAGCATGAAATTGTTGAAAGCTTTCTATTCCTGAAAGCATTCAAGGCAAACATCAGAGATAAAGATCACTTGAGCTATGTTTGTCTGCCTTATGGTGTTAATTAAATGCCAATATTTTTTTTTCTCTTGAGAAGCTCAGAATTAGATTCATAGTCTCCTTTGAGAAAGACGAGATCATAAAGTATGCTTGTTACATGGTATAAGGTCTCCCAGCCTTATGTGAAATCCCCAGGAGGTATTTTTCGTTTACATATTTCTCCACTATTATTTAAGGTTGTAATTTTTTAAGTACTGTATATACTATATCTGAGTGCAAATAAAATATTAGAATTTAACGTAAAAATATATGGCAGTTAGATTCAGATCTCACTTACTAATCTTTATCTTTCACCAGCAATAAAATAATCAGCTTACTTAAGGATTACAAGCTATATACATTAAGTAAGCTAGGTACTGTGAATGCACAATATACAATTGTGTTAGTACAGGACTTTTGAGACAACAAAAGTAAATTGAATAAATCCACAGGATCCTATAGAAGTAAGAATTTATACAACATTTTAGAAATTGCATCAGGTATCTCATTAAAATTTACCAGGATGTAAACAATGAGAATGAAGATCCATGTATAGGATTCTAAGTACTATAAAAAGCACAGTGATGGTATAAAAATACAAGTCAGTTTTTATTACTGATATCTAGAAAGTACTTTTGGAATGTTTCTAAATAAGTTAAATGTTTCATTATAACTCCCCCCAAAATACTTGTGGGTTAGAAACCATCTAAATAGTTAGATTTTATCTGTACATATCCTACTGAACCTGAATTCATACTTGTCACTTGAGTCAAGTATCTGAGAAATAAGGATTGAATAGAATAGGCAGAGCATGAGACGAAGGACAGCCATGTGAGCAAGCTGGGTTCCAAAAATGATTCAGCACAATTGACCATATCCACACGATAACCAAGCTCATTGAGTTTTCGCCAGAGTCCAAGATGCCACCCTGTCTAACGTTCATCGACTTAAAGAAGGCCTTTGATTCTGTTGAGACCTAAATGGTCATCAAAGCCCTAGCCAAACAGGACGTTCAAACTCAGTACATCAGGATCCTCCATGAGCTGTATTAGGGATTCGCCACCAGGGTCTCACCATTCTACAAGGAAGTGAACATCTCTGTAAAGAGAGGGGTTCAGCAGGGCAATACCATTTCACAAAAAGTCTTCAGTGCCACCCTTGAGAACGTCATACGACAACTGGAATGGGAAGGAATGGGAGTGAAGATAGATGTTTGGGAATTACACCACATCCACTTTGCTGATGACATCGATCTATAACACCAAACATTAGCCAAGAGGCAGAAATGCTGGCTGACTTCGATCGTGAGTGTGGAAAGGTCGGACTGCAGCTGAATCTCAACAAGACAATGTTCATGAAAAACAAACTAGTCCTTGACGTTCCATTTGCACTCAATGGAACGAACATCTCCAAATATAGCAGCTATGTGTACCTGACTTGAGAACTCAACATGATGAATGACTTGGCACCAGAGCTGTTCAGGAGGAAGAGAGTGGCGTGGAACACCTTCAAGAGCATTGAAGAAGTTGTTAAGAGGACAAAAACTTCCAGTTTGGGGCACATCTGTTAGACTTCACTGTCCTTCCTGCACTAACATATACCTCAGAGACCTGGGCCCTACGGAAACAGGACAAGAACACTACTCGGGTCTCCCAAAGAAGTATAGAAACAGCTATGCTTGGAATATCACATTTCACTCAAGTGAAAGAAGGAATCTGGAGTTCCGACCTCTGTCGACAATCAAGAATCAGGGACGCTGTCTCTTTTGCCAAAGTGTCGAAAATCAGATGGGCCGGACACATAATTTGATTTAGAGACTACAGCTGTACTAGAGCTGTAACTGACTGGATTCCACATGGCCACCCATCTACGAGATGGTCAGACTTCATCAAAACCCTGAACAAACGGTTTGAGACTCTTCATGTTACTGGAGCGAGCAGAAGCCACTGGGCTACCATAGCATGTGACAGGGATGAATGGAGACGTTACTGGCACCTCTCGAGCAATCGAAGATCAATGGGATGACAAGTGACACAAGTGATACAAGTCCCTTGAGTCAAGTACCTGAGAAATAAGGATTGGTATAAAGAAGGAAAAAAAATGTTTTGTTGATAGCAACCTGCAAAGGGTATGGACTTCTTTTATTTTTTTTTTCATTTTTTATAATTTTATTTATTGAATCACCATGAGAGCAGTTACAAAGCTTTTGGGTCTAAGTCTCAGTCATACAATGAAACACCCGTACCTTCACCAGTGCCTATTCTCCACCACCAAAAATCCCAGTATACCCCCATCCCACACCCTCCCCTTGCCTGCGGGGCAGATGATTTCCAAATAACTCTCTCTACTTTGATCACATTCACTATTTCGACACCAGACCCACCATTATTTGAGATTTTACCCCAACACTCAGATCTGCTGAAAAGGCAACAATAGACAATTTGTGTTCTATTGCTGGTTATGAGTAACATATGATGTAGTGTGGCTGCAGTAGGGCCATGTGGTTTTGAAATTCTGAAATTTTAACACTTAAATCTGGAGGGATTTCTGCCAAAAGCCACTGGGTTTAGAGATCTGCTCCTGAGTCTCTGGGATCATGTCCGTTGAGTAGGTTGATGAGGAGCCAAAGAGGCCATTAGTGGGCGATGACTTGGGGTCTTCGTTAGAGTGGAGAGGACAGGCCTGGCTCCACCTCCCCCACCCCCCATCCCGTGAGACCCAACAAGTTTCGTCACTGTGGGCCCAAGCCAGGCGGAGGGACAGCACCCATTCCCCCCTGGGGTGGCCCGGCGACAGTAACCTACTGCGGGGTCCAGACACATTTCTGACAAAAGCCTCTGGGTTTCGAGATTTGTTTCTGAGTCTCTGGGATCATGGCCGTTGAGCATGAGGAGCCAGAGAGGCCGTTTGTGGGTGATGACTTGGGGTCTCGTTAGGGTGGGGAGGACAGGCCCGGCTCCACCTCCCCCCCCCCATCCCGTGAGACCCAACAAGTTTCGTCACTGAGGGATGACAGCCACCAAGTCGCCAAGAGGGAGCAGACGGAGGGACAGCACCCATTCCCCCCTGGGGTGGCCCAGCGACAGTAACCTACTGCAGGGTCCGGACACATTTCCGACAAGAGCCGCTGAGTTTCGAGATTTGTTTATGAGTCTCTGGGATCATGGCTGTTGAGCAGCTTGATGAGGAGCCAGAGAGGCCCGGCTCCACCTCCCCCCCCCCCCCCCCATCCCGTGAGACCCAACAAGTTTCGTCACTGCGGGCCCAAGCCTGACTGTCCAACGGCCTCTGGAGGATGACAGCCACCAAGTCGCCAAGAGGGAGCAGGCGGAGGGACAACACCCTTTCCTCCCTGGGGTGGGCCAGCGACAGTAATGTACTGTGGAGTCTGGATGCATTTCTGCCAAATGCCACTGGGTTTTGAGATTTGTTTCTTAGTCTCTGGGATCATGGCTGTTAAGCAGCTTGATCAGGAGCCAGAGAGGCCATTCGTGGGCGATGATTTGGGGTCTCGTTGGGGTGGGGAGGACAAGCCTGGCTCCACCCTCATCCCGTGAGGCCCTGTGTATCTCGTCACTGGCGGCCCAAATGTGACTATCCAGTGGCCTCAGATGGATGGCGGCCACTGGGCCGCCAGGGGGAACAGGCCAAGGCACAAAACCTATTCCCACCTGGGTTGGCCCAGCACCAGTAGCCTACTGCAGAGACCAGACACATTTCTACCTAAAGCCACTGGGTTCTGAGATTTGTTTCTGAGTCTCTGGGATCATGTCCATTAAGCAGTTCAATCAGGAACCAAAGAGGCCTTGCCTCCAATTATATAGCTGAGCCGGAGGTGGTTTGTGGGTGTGTTTCCCACATACCTAACTTTTGGCCGTTTACTTTCTTGGTAAACTTTGCCCCAAGTTTTTGGGATCTGGCCAAAGGCACAGCAGCAATTTTGGGGTATCTGGAAGTCTGAAGGCTCCATGAGGCTGCTGATGCACTCGCCTCACAGGTACAGATTGACTTGCTGGCGGCACCATACCCCCGGGTATGGACTTCTTATGCTCCCAAATCTCATTTTACTCTCAGGTTGGGATATGAAATTATTTATTTATTTATTTGTGTGTTTATTAGGGCTGGAGCGATAGCACAGCAGGTAGGGTGTTTGCCTTGCATGTGGCCGACCTGGCTGACCCAGGTTCAATTCCTCCACTCCTCTCCGAGAGCCCGAAAAGCTACCAAGAGTATTTTGCCCACACGACAAAACCTGGCAAGTTGCTCATGAGGTATTTGATACGCCAAACACAGTAACAAGGGTCACGATGGAGACATTACTGGGCCCAATCGAGCAAATCGATGAACAACGGGAGGACCACTGACCACTGAGTATCTATTTATTTTAAAAAGGTAAAAGGTAAAGGCCCTCCCGTTGATCGTCGATTTGCTCGAGCGGGCCCAGTAACGTCTCCATTGGAGACTTTGTTGTTACTGTGTCTGGCATATCGAATACTCTCGGTAGCTTGCCGGGCTCTCCGAGAGGGGCGGAGGAATCAAACTCGGGTCGGCCATGTTGGCCGCGTGTAAGGCGAACGCCCCACCGCTGTGCTATCGCTCCAGCGAGTTCGATTCCTCCGCCCCTCTCGGAGAGCCCGGCAAGCTTCCGAGAGTATTCGATATGCCAGACACAGTAACAACAAAGTCTCCAATGGAGACGTTACTGGGCCCGCTCGAGCAAATCGACGATCAACGGGAGGGCCTTTACCTTATTTATTTTAAAATAGAGCTAATTTAGAAATAAGCTTAAATTAGCATGGGCAATGTATTAAAAAAGAAAAAGAAAAAAGAAAGAAGCCTCCCAGAAGCCTGTTTAGTGTCAGTGGCTCAATGAAACAAGATGATCAAACCATCTAGAATGATGAGGGCAGAATACTGAGAACCGAGGCTTTACAGGAGATAATACCATCATCTCTGGATATATTTGAGCATAGTAAGGACCGCCATATATATGTAAGTTATTTATCTGAAACCAGACCAAAAAAAACCCCCAAAACACCAAAAAGCTATTAAGTAACAAAAACATAGTACTTGTTCGCACAGTGTCATTCTTACAGGCCGAACTAGAAATTTTCAAATATTTTCATATATTACTTCACAGGAGCCAGGCTTAAGTAATCAGAATGATTTGCCTAGAAGTGGTAAACAATTATCCATACATTATGGCTCTGACCACACTTAATATCTTAAAAGTGAAGCCAGATGAAAATCAATTAATACAAATTTATTCAAATGTATCTGTATGCTAAAAGTAAGTTTAAAATATAAGAATAAAAGCTATTCAACATCCAAATGGATAAAATAAATTATAACAAAAATCAATCAAAAATTACTAGGCATGAAAGTAAGTAAAAAATTATAACCCATGTAAAAAGTAAAATATTATCTGATTGATCTAACGTAATGTAGCAAATATATTAATAGCTAATATAATTACATATGCTCAAAAATTAAGTAGTGATATGTAAAACATTTTAAAGATTAAAATTAAAGTGTTAGATTTAAGTGTTGAGATGTAAAATGTATTGGAAGAGATTGATGGTAGAATGAGTTTGTAGATTAAAAAAAAGGTTAATGAAGACATTACTACAGAAACTGAAAAACAAGAAAACAATTAAGAAAAGAATGAGGTATTCGAAGCATTTTGTTTTAATTACTAATTCCAAAAAGGAAGTAAAGAAAAGGGACAAAATAATAGGTTGAGTAAAAAGAAAACCAGTAACACAGTGAAATATTTAAACCTACACTATATATACAATCATATTCAATATAATGTAGAGAAATTACTAATTAAAGATCCAAACATTTCTGACAACTAGAAATATACTTTAATAAAAGATCATAAATATATTTTAAATACAGATTAAAATAAAATGATAGAATTAAAAACAATATTGTTTTAATGCTAGTTAAAATAAAATATGTTCTAGAACTAATAATAATATCAAACATAAAAGTTACTAGGGATTAAGTTATTGAAGTCACAACTCTTACATTGTTAAATGGATAAATATTTATGGAACTAATATTTTAAAATATTAAAGACAAAGTTAAAATAACTCAAGAAGAATAAGATACATCACTTAAATATTTTAATAGCCTTCTCTCAATTATTAGTAGAATATATGTATGAAGGGTTTTATAGTCTCTGCATCTTGGCCATTGATGAGACCAACCTGGCACTGGTGGCAGTTGGTGGGTGTGACGCCAACCTACTGGAAGATGGGGGTCTGGGTGGAGAAGGCCCAGTCCCAATCCGAGCAGGGTTGGAGATCTCAGCCCCGGGACCCACATGCCTGGGTTCCTCTGCCAGTTCTTTCATGCATGAGGCCCGTCCGGACGTGTAGAGAGTGGTCCCAGCATGGCCGTGACTGGCTCCAGAGGTTCTCAGCTGCTGGGGCTCTGCTTGGGGCAGCGGGGGGGAACTCAACCCTTCCCCCTCCAAGGGGCCTTGGTGAGGACAGCCAGGCGCGGGGGCAGGAGACTCTGCGCTGTTCTCCTCCAGGAGCTGTTTTTTTTTTCATAATTTTATTTATTTTTTTCCTTCTTATATTTATTTATTGAATCACTGTGGGAAAAGTTACTAAGCTTTCAGGTTTAAGTCTTGGTCATACAATGATCAAACACTTTTCCCTTCACCAGTACTTATTTTTCACCACCAAGAACCCCAATATACCCCCCTCAAACCCCTTTCAATGCCTGTGAGGCAGATGATTTCTAATTTAACTCTTCTCTACACTGATTACATTCATTATTTCAACAAAAGATGCACCATTATTGCTTAGAATTTCCCCCTCAATAATCAGAATTCTGAAAAGGCATTGTGAAATACTTTGTTTTCTATAGCTGGTTATGAGAATCATATAATGTCTTGCAGCCACACAATTTTGGATTTCTGCAAAGAGCCAGATAATTACAAGTTTGGTTTCTGTGTGTCTGGTGTGATGGCTGTGCTGTAGAGTTGCTCATGACCTCAGTAGGGTGTGAAGGACGAGCCCGGTACCGTCCCCCTTCCCATGAGATTGCAGTTGCCACGTCATGGCCGGCTCACACCTGGCTTTCCAATGAGCTCTGAGGCGCTGGCTACCTTGCTGCCGGGGGGCAGAAAGGCGGAAGGGAGGAACACCCTTTCCCTCCCATGGAGGCATGGCGCTGTAGTTTAACACATGGTCCCGCTGGTTTTCTATTGGGACGGAACCTTGCATTCAGACAAGTAGCGGGTGAAGAGCCGAGACAATGTATTGATGAGTACTGAAGGCAGGTTCCTCAGGTATTCTGGCCTGACCTTGTTTGGGTCAGGTGGTGATGTTTGCTTCTTTACCGACAGAATGGCATATTGGATTTTGGAAGGGAGAACATTGGGAACACCATATTCATCCTTCAGAATTTGGTTTGTGGGCAGGTGGACGTGGCCATTGAAGAGATCCGAATAAAAGTCATTGATAATCTTCTCCATTGCCCTTCTGGAAAATGTGATAGATCCATCAGGATGTCGGAGGGCAGTCATCTTGATCTTAGAGTTGACAAAGGACTGGCATGCATTGCAAGTGCTTTTCCTAGCTTCTGCAGCATCTGCCAGCATTGCTGCTCTTCTCTCTTTGAGGTCTTCCTTTATAGCATCTCTGCACTGCTTTGCGAGCTCAGATGTTTACCTGTGGTTGCCTGACGCATGCGCCAAGCCATGTTGGCGAATACGCTCAAGAGTTTTCGAAGAGAGGCATTTTTTTTGTGGCTATCTCTCTCCTGGTGTTCCTTGCACAATAATGGAGGTGCTGAACCAGTCAATCGTTTTCCACGTCAATGCTGTCAATGACAGCATCTTCCCATGTTGCTGCAATAGTGCCAAAGAGCTCCCAGTTAGTGGTCGTTCTGGGAGTTCTTAATCTTTGCAGCCCTTTCTCCCCACTCTGTGAAGTAGAATTTTGCACGAAGGAGACGGTGGTCCGATATCATTTGGAATTTTGGGATGACAGCGACATTGGTCAGGCAAAATCATTGATTATATATGATGTGGTCACTTTTGTTATGGAACCGTCCACCAGGAGACTCCCATGCCCAACGTTTAGATTCAGTCTTCTGGAACTGTGAGTTACCATGGATGGTCTTAGTCAACATGATGAACTCAGACAGTTTATCACGCTGTTCGTTCCATTCTAGGCCATGGGTCCCAATGTGGAGTTCTTCGGCTAATCTTCTCGGTCCTATCTTGGCATTAAAATCACTGACAATGATCTTGTAGAAGGTGTGGTCTTCTTTATAGAACTTCCCAGATCCATGTAGAACTTCTCAATTTCTCCTTTGTCATAATTGGATGTAGGTGCGTAGACAATGAAGATAGAAACTGCTGGCAGTGAGCCACATCTATTCAAGTGTAATCATCTGATTCAGGTTGTTAGGCATTCGAATGAATCAGTGCTCATGGCCAAGTTCGTATTGACAAGGACACCGACACCACTGACGACTCTTTTGTTGCATGTTCCAAGCAACAGTTTTCTCCAGCATTGAAAACATCGTGATGTGATTGATGCCTTCTCATCTCGGTCAGACTGATGATGTTGTACTTGATCTTCACGCTTCTACCATCAGGTCCTCGATGGATGCATCTGATGCCAGCATACTGCTATGAAAGTACAGAGAGTCATTTTTGTCTTTCTTCATTTTAGCAGCTTAGTTCGGTCTTGAGATTTTATCAGCCTCTCCTTCCTCATCCTTATTAATGCTGCCTTATTGATGGCTCTTTCCGGATCAGGGGAATGAGACCCACTGTATTTACTGGTTTTGGCATATCACATATGCCACTGGTAGCTTGCCAGGCTCTGCTGTGTGTGTGGGATATTCTCGGTAGCTTGCCAGGCTCTTCAATAGGGAAAAAGGCCGTTAGGGCGGTTCTAATCGTCCTTGCAGGTGTTCCCATGGTTCAAACCACATTTGAACCCTATCATTTATGGTGCAGCAATCCTGGAAGATGGGTATTAAGTGTCTTATGATGTGTCAGGAAAATGTCCTGGAGTGTGGCAGTGACTGAATAGTGTAAGTAGTGGAGGTAGTGGAGGTCTGCTGGTGAGGTATTTATCTTGTACCGGTAGGATGGGTCTTCTGTGTGTAATCCCTGTGTCATCGACGCTTGATGGAAGCAGACAGGACAGGGTAGGGTGGGGCTCCTGGTTTTAATTGACTAATTTTATTTATCAAAAATGATACTATGATCCATGCATGGTGAAGCCAGAAAAATAGCTCAGTGGTGGAGTACATGGAACTCATTACAAGCAAAAGTGAAATCCTGCTTTTCATTTCTCACACTATGGGCACTACTAGAGATGTCTTTATAAATGTCCCATAAATTACGAGTGATTCTTTTTTAATTTTAATTTCTGAATGATATATCACTGTATGGTTAAAGATGAGCCAACTAAGAATAACATTACATTGCTTTGAAAAATATACTTTTGAAATATGTTGATTCTATTCTAGGGCAGGAGCGATAGCACAGAGGGTAGGGCGTTTGCCTTGCATGCAGCTGACCCGAGTTTGATTCCTCTGCCCCTCTTGGAGAGCCCAGCAAGCTACCTAGAGTATCTCACCTGCATGACAAAGCCTGGCAAACTACTCGTGACATATTCAATATGCCAAACACAGTAACAACAAGTCTCACGATGGAGACGTTACTGGGCCTGCTCGAACAAATTGATGAACAATGGGAGGACAGTGCTACTGTGAAAATGCAACATTAAAAGCTGAATGAATCCTTTTTTCTGTATTTTCTTTTAATAGACAGTGTCTTAAGCATTCTCCATATAATTAATACTCAACTTGGATTGTATGCAACCAAATTACTTTGACACTTTTTAAGACATATTATACCCAAGTATATATATATGCATACACAGCACACTTAGAAAGCTATTTAAAATATATGTGTTACCTTTACTATCTTTTTATAACTCGTGAATAAGTTGCTAAAGTGTACTTATGGAACTATCAGGACAATTTTATGTTAGTGCAAGTTGATTGATAAAAATTATATGAGAAACAAGGAATTCAATGAAAATAGGCAAAAGACATAACTATTAAAGATATCACTGTATCACTGACATTCTGTTGTTCATTAATTTGCTTGAGCAGGCACCAGTAATGTCTCCATTCATCCCAGCCCTGAGGTTTTAGCAGCCATTCCTTACTCATCCTTTCCAACGGTCCCATATTGAAGGCTCTTTTAGGGTCAGGGAAATGAGACCCATTATTGTTCCTGTTTTTGGCATATCAAATACACCATGGGAACTTGCCAGGCTCTGCTGTGATGGCGGGACACTCTTGGTAGCTTACTGGGCTCTCTAAGAGGGAGGGAGAATGTATATAAGAGAATACAAGCAAGTATGTTAAAACCAAACATATGTGTGCTGCTTTAGGTACATCAGTGGGCTAGTCTATAAGAGGTTGTGCGGCTGCGGGAGTTTTGTTTTATAGTCTCGGTATCTTGGCCATTGATAGGATTATATGGCGCTGGGGACAATTTGTGGGTGTGACTGCCAAGCTACTGAAAAATGGGGGATCAGGGCGGAGGAAGCCTAGTCCTGATCCAAGCAGGCTTGGAGATCTCAGCCCCGGGTCCCACATACCTGGGTTCCTCTGCCAGTTCCTTCATGTGTGAGGCTTGTCCGAGTGTGTGGAAAGTAGCCTTGAGCAGGGCTGTGTCTCGGTTCTGTAGGTTTTCAGCTGCCAGGGTTCTGCTTGGGGCGGGGAGGGAAACTCAACCCACTGCTCTCTGAGGGAACCAGGTGAAAACAGCTTGGCACAGGGGTTAGGGGGACAGAAGATTCTGCATTATTAAAGATATATGTGGATAATTTCATTAACTACTTATAGTTAATATTTTAATGTTATGGATAGTACTAAGGACTTCCTAACATGTAGATATCTACTTATCATTGTAAGTAAATAATAAACTCACAAAATGAGACCTAATAATTCATTTCTAGATTATATAGACTTATGTGTAAAACCTGATCAATCAGTAGAAAAATTAAAACCTTTCTTTAAAGGTTTAAAGAAATTAAAGAAGTATGTTCAACTGTCCAAGAAAAATAAACTCCAGATACTTCCTATATAACAAATTTGAAAATAAAATAAAACCATGGGTAAAGAAAGCTAAACTACTTGTACAGGTATGGAAAGATTAGCACAAATCTCCCAACTAAATTTTTTTCTGTGGACAAAACTAATTGTACTTATTTTTTGATTATTATATGCAAAAATAAATTAAATTTATACCTGAAATCTGAGATTTGAGCTAATTATTGATGTAGTTTATATAATTATAGGGTAAAGATTAAAACAGAAAACACAGGCATATTATATATGTTCACAATCCAGGAGGAGTCATTAGTTCAATATTCTGCTTGACTTTTTAAAGTCTTCGTCATTAAAAATGTTAATTAAAAACAGCAAAAACCACATCAAAATACTTTGGGAAACTTATTTATTTCCTATGGAAACCTATTATTTCCACTAATTCTTATATGTTGAACAATGACAAGAAAATCTGTTAGTTAAACCAATATATGTCCAGAATACTGATTATGCCTCAGCTTCCTGACATTTGCTATTTTTTTAATTTGGAATTTTAAAATGTAACTTATTTATTACAGTTTATTCTTTACTATAGTTTAAACAACATTTTCAAAATATGATTAATATTTATGATATTGATATACAAATTTACTCTATCTCACTACCAGCTCAAAGGCCCAAGACTCTTTACCACTATACCTAAGTCAGCTCTAGTTAATTTGTCCTTTCCCTTGTCTATCTCCATACTTCTTGTTAACCTGAATTTTGTAATTTAAGGTCAAGATTTTGTCATCTTTCCATACATTCTGCTCCTTGTCTTGTCTTTATATATACCACAAATGATTTAAATCATTCGGTAATTGTCCCTTGGTCTCTGACTTACCATCTTACAAAAGCTAGAATAACATATAACAGAAAGACTAGAAAGAAGCAGAGTTACCAAGATGTGAAAAAGAAATCTCTATTCCCTGTTAGTTGACTAGGTTAGTACACATACCTAACAGTGTGGAAAAAAAAATACTTGTTACTCTCAAAAAAATGTAAGAATAGCACATCTATTGGACCCAGTGACTTCCAGTTTTGGTATCTACTGTTGAAACATTGAAGAAAAAAAAACAGATTTCAGGAAGATAGTTACACACCTCTGTTCATTGCAGTATTTAGAATAAGAGTGTGGATAGGGAAATAACCCAAATGCTCAACGAGAAAGGTATTAATTAAAAGCTTGGGACTTAGAATACCAAGGAATACTACGCAGCCATAATAATACATTTTATTAGTTTATTGTTATTGTTATTAGTTTATTAGTTTATTGTTTATTAGTTTATTGCAGCATGGATGGATATGAAAGGTATCATGTTAGTAACTTTTTATTTAAAATTTTATCTTTAGTGCATTACAGTTGTTTTTATTGTTAGTACATTTTTGCTTCAGTTTGTTGAGAAGGTTTTAAACAATATTGCTCTGGTTTCAAATAGATGCTTAAATGATTCTTTTTTTTTTTTTGCTTTTTGGGTCACACCTGGCAATGCACAGGGCTTACTCAGGAGCCCTGGTGATGCACAGGGCTCTGCACTCAGGAGTCATTCCTGGCAGTGCTCAGGGGACCATATGGGACGCTGGGAATCGAACCCGGGTCGGCCACGTGCAAGGCAAATTCCCTCCCCGCTGTGCTATCTCTCCAGCCCTTAAGTGGTTCTTTACTGAATTTTTTATATACAAGGATCCAAATGGACTTAATTTTGCCAGTAAAAAGAAAGTACACATGTTTTAAATAGAACTAGGATGAAAAACCTTAATATAGGAGATTTGAGGACCTTCCAGAATCCATGAGATATTTTTCTGACTAACTTTACCCAACAAAATAATTTTGTACTGGAAAGCTTGTAAAAATATGCTTTGACTTATTATACACCTATCCAGAGCATTATTAAGAGTAATTTCACTGAGTTACCCACTCCCAGAGGAAATGAAAAAATTCAGTCCAAATATTAGTTGTAAAAGATCTCCAACATTTGTGACGTGAGTTGAAGTTCTTTCCATATCCCTTGCTGCATTTTGATTTTATGTAGCACTGCCACATACCCCCCCACCCTGCCCGACATCCTGTCATATTTCAGCCTTCTGCTCATGAACCTATGAAAAAATTAGGCTTTATACTGTGCCCTGGTGAAGTTCCATTTAAAATCTTGGCAGCAGACAGGATGGAGTTGCTACATGACTCTTCTCCTTAAAAACATATTATCCCCTAATGGGTATATGCTCACCTTCCCACCCTTCCCTCAGAGAGAACAGTCCATGGCATTTTAGAAATATGTGCTGTAAATTGGCAAGCACAAGCACCCAAAAAGACTATAAAATAAACATGAATCCCCTTTGAAAAAAAAACTTTATATTTTCATCACATTCCCTGTAAGCTAACACACTGCTCTGTTTACAGTCCTCCACTACAATATATTTTGAAACGATTACCTTCTTCTGAGTCATTTGTGTCATAATGCTCTCCATAGGTACCCATAAAATGAAAATGTAAGCCGTTTTTATTGGCCACACTACATCTTAATTGAAAATATTAAAGGGGATTGCTCTCCTACTGATTTTTTTCCTCCATTTAATTGGCTAATCATATGATATTTTTAATGGAATAATCGTGAAAGAAAATATGAATCTAATTTAAATTCAAACTGGATTTGGGATATTTAAGAGATTATCCCAGAGTAGCAGAGGGTGCATGAGGCAATAAACATCTGTTCATTCCTGACCACTAGCCTTGGTGTTTATGAGCTTGGGGGATATTTATTTTCAGGAGACATGATTCTCTACATTTGAGCTTCAGCTGTTTTACTGCTATGCTCTTAGTGAAAATTTTAAAATTTATCAGCATACTTTTTTCCTTTTTTCCCTACCTCTCTCTTTTTACTTTATCTAAATGAAGTTCTGATAAATGAGAAAATTTCTAAGGAATCACTAGACCCCACTGAGAGGAAGAATTCAGTCATTTATTTATTATCCTCTATAATATGACATAAATAGATGAACCAAAGTACATAACAGTAACTATGAATGTTTTTCTGTAAGACTGTCAGAGCCTTAATGATGGAAGATTAAATATTTTATTCATTTAAGTGCTTATGAGTGTCTAACATTGTTATTACCTACTAGAAATATTATAGCTTAACTTAGACAGATAAATTCCAGAAATCTTAATAAGCTTGCAATTTTACTATGGGGAGGGTACCTATTTTTCTGAAAACTAAAACATAAACTTTGAAATTTTATTTATTCAAGATGACAAATGCACACAATAAACAAATGTATAATTATGCTTACTAACCAGGGATATAGCTCAGTCATTCATCAATTATCTTGCCTTTGCGAGGTCATCAGTTTGATTTCTCTGCCATTGAAAAGAAGAAAGCATAAAAGTGATAAGCAGTTTGATAAACATACCCACTAAAAATTATACAAGAAATACTTAATATACATAATCAGAGAAAAGTCAGATCTTAATGGACTCAGGTCATCAAGAAAGTATTTATTGACTGTGACTCTCAAAAAATGTAATTTATTTTATTTTCTGGAATTTTGATAAAAGGAACTCAAATACATGCTATAAAATTTATTAACCCCCCAACACACACACACAAGAGGCCAGTGAATTAAAAGAAACAGGAGATATAGGGTTGGCAATCATATGAGCTAAAGTTTCTCTGACCCTATCAAACTGTGAGTACAAATGAACTCTAATTAACAGCAATAGTGTCTGTGTTATGGATTTCTATAGTCTATTTCAAGGCAAATGACTGCAAATTTTCCCAGAATGCATCTAAACAGCTGTAGGTAAAATCACACTTATGTTTATTATCATATTCCTCTAGCATGTCAGAATTTCCTTAAACAATATTTCTGATTCTGGAAGCCTTTTTGACAATTTTCTCTCCTGCATATTCTCCTCTATTTGACACTCTATCCCTCTCCCCACCTCCTCATCACATCACCCTGGGAATTGTGATCTTAGTCGTGGCTCATGCCTCTCTGTAAGATACCACCAACCTGGTAGTTCAGTGCTCATTGCTGGTAAGAAGCTAACCCCATAAAAGGAGAACCCATCCAAACTTTACATTTTTACCAAGAAAAAGGGTAACTCACCTCTCTCTCTCTATCACATTATTAGTCAGAGAAATCATAATATTATTCTCTCTCTCTCCATATATATATACATATATACATATATATATATATATATCTCAAAAAGTTCCTCAAAGCTTTTGCTGTTCTTTTTATGTACTTTTTATGGTTCCCTCCCAAAGAGTCCTGAGTTTTCAGACTTTGAGTCATTTGATTCTGGGCCATTTGCTTGTTTGATTCTAAAGCTCTGTTGCTGAGATAGCAAATCAGTACGAACTTGTGAGTTTCAACTCCACAGATTTTTAATTCCTAGAGTTCTATTTATGTGGAATCTTCCAAGAGGTCACCAATCCTGCAAAATCAAGCCTTAGGATATGTGGCAGTGATTAACATCCAGGGCTTAGGATAATGAACAAATGTTCTTGGACCAGAGCAATAGTACAATGAGTTGGGCACTTCCTTGCATGCAACCAACACGGGTTTGATCTCTGACACCCAAGTGATGCCCAAAAGTGATCTTTGAATGCAGAGCCTAGAGTAAGCCTTGAGTATAGCTGGATGTACTCTCCCCTCCCCCCAAAAAAATAATGTACAGAATTTCAATTTCCAAATGAGATATTAATATAAAACAGTATCACCCCAATGGACTTATTGTTTCATGACTGAACTATTCCCATAAAGTATTTGTAATATATGAATCAAGTTACTATGTAAGGACTTCACTTGGGGCCCCTTTGGTCACTTACAGGTAGCTTGAGAAATTATAAAACTTCTTCAGAGATCAGCCTACAGATTAGTGTTTGGTTTGAGGCTAATTATAAAGAAATGCATGGACTTCAAAGGGCTTTAGAGAGCTGTAGGAATAATATAAATGGCAATTTTTGAAATTATACATTACTCTATTAAGCAACATGCTCCATATTTGACTTGAATCTTTACTGCAGGTAAAGAATCACAATGGACAAGTATTATAGTAAATAAACTCTTATTGACTGTCAATTGTGTAAGTGGTGATCTATTATGGCATATGATAATGTTTTTTCCCAAGGTGAATACCTTGTTAGATTTATTTTAATGTGTAATCAAGAGGCCAGAGAGATAGTACAGTGAGTAGGGAACTGGGTTTTATTACTATACCCCTGTCAGGAGTGATACCTGAGTACAGAGTCAGAAGTAAGGGCTGTACACTGCAAGGTGTAGCCCCAAATTCAAACAAGCCAAATTATAAATAATAAATAAACAATTTGGGACCAATATGTCAGTGGCATCATCATATTGAAAATAAAAAGTCTTTAGAGTTAGTAGTATATTGGATGAGGAATCAAAATTCATTTAAATGAATAATAAGGAAAAATATATGAGCAGATACATATATATGTATATGTATATACATATATATACACATGTATATATATATGTATATATAGAGAGAGAGAGCAGTCTATAACCTCAAACACTTTTTCTGTATTTTAATATATCAGTTAAAATTTAATATCATACATACATAAAGACCTTGGTGAGGTTAAATATTATAAACCTAATATCTCCTCCTCCTACTCCTCCTTCTCTTTCTCCTTCTCCTCCTCGCCTCTTCCTCTTCCTCCTCTGCCTCCTCTGCCTCCTGGGCCTCCTTCTGTTTTCTCCTTCTTTTCTTTCTCTTTCTCTTGCTCTTTCCCCTTTTTTCTTCTTGATATACTCAGCAACATTCAGGACTTGCTCCTGGCTCTGAACTCAAGGATCACTGATTTCAGCATTTGGGGAACATAAGCAGTGTCAGGGATCAAACCCCAATCAGCAGCATGCAAGGCACATGCTCTGTCTGCTGTACTATCTTTACAATCCTAGAATCAGTTCTCTTCACATTGGTTTCTGCACTCCAAGGATTATGTAAAATATTAAGGTAGTAAATTTCTTGAAAAATCATATATCCTGCTCCATTTTTCTTTAAGTTTCATGCCGCTATTCCTCTTTGCTGATAATTACATATGTAAGACTCTGAGTTGATTTTGGGATTAAAATACCCTTGAAACACTCTCTTCCTTTTTTTTTTTGGTTGTTTTTCTTTTTGTTTGCTGAAACTACCACCAGCCCTAGGGCTCAGAAATGACCTCTGAAATATTCATCTTTAAATATCAAAAAAGTATGGATATAATAAATCTTACTCAACCAACGTGCACTTTATAAACTCTTTTTAATGGTGGGCACAACCCTGACATTTCCAACTAAAACTCTCACATGCAAGTGACTCATCTTATGATACTCATTTCTCTATTGAAACTTTATAGGACATGAAGTGACATCAATTTAGAGTCTCTAACATTATGATCACATTAATTATGCAATGGGACCCAGCAGTGCAGGAACTGCATTGTATTAATTCATATCTTGAGATGAATGTTGAAAGTTGTGCTTGGGAATGAAACTACGGGTATTCATTAATGTCATAATACTACATGTATTAATGCTGGAAACCTGCTCCTCAATTCTTCCATTGCTGGCAACAAGGAACATGACTTATTGGACCCTTGTAGAAAGATGATTGGGCTTTACTTTACTATCTCTGTAAAGATCATGGTCTCAGTCAATATTTTGCATCATAATAAATGAATTACTTTTTTTTGGTAAATTCAAATTCATAATTAGAAAATCAGAGATGTTCCTAGTGAGTGGAAGGGTGCTCGTTAAATGTTATGGCCAGAAAGAAAACAGGGCTGAACTAGGACCCATCAAACTAAATATTTTGTATATCCAAACAAGAATATAAACCAATATTTGAAAGTATAGCAGGGGTCCTAAGTATGGAACAGGCAAGGTTCAAGATCTGGAAATTCATAATTCCAAAAGAATAGACTACTAAAATTCCTTGAAGACATTTAATCTTTATATTACTTTATGTACATTTCATCTTTAGATAAATCTTAAATAAAATTTCTTCCAGTTTTGTTTTCCTCTCCTTATTTTCTGCTCCATGTTTGTATTGATAATATTGAGTCAGTATTTATTAGTGACACTAGGAATATATCTTAATTTTACTCTGGATTTCTCAAACAGCAGTCTCTATATATTCCAGAAATTAGTAAGAAATGTAAATTATCTATATTACAATTTTCAATCAGAGTTTAAATCTTGGTGATGGTCTTGCTACTAAATTGTTACAGATAAGTCTGTTAAATTCTTACATTGCTTTAGTTTCAATAGGATTTCATGAATCAGTTAGTTCTTTCTATAGAGTAGGCCATTAGGATCTAGTGAATTATCTTTCAAAAGTCTAAAGTTGTATTTTCACAATAAATATCAATTAAGGCAAAATTATTTCAAAATTCTTAGTACAACAACAATGGTCATTCTAGTTTGTCTCTGACCCTGTAACGTTTTTTAGCACTCAAATTGCTGTTCCTGAGCTTGAAATACAATTATAATTTTTTTCATCTAATGTACTTACTGTACTCTTGGGTGTTGAATCAACTTCTGCCCCTGCTTCGATACTTAGTTTCTGCAAATATACCTCCTCTAATAAGTTTTTTGAGAGATCACTAGCCCTACAATTGAACTTTAAATGTTATGAGCATTCTGTTTAAGATTTCATTCATAAAATATTTTCATGATCTACAAGCCTGTCAGATATTTCTCTTTCTCCTTGTGAAATATTTCTCTTTTTCTTTCTCTTTCACCTCTCTGCTAGTGTCTTCTTATATGGACACACTGGATGAAAAAAACATTTTTGGGCCTTTTGTCCAACAAATTCCCCTTCTGTTTATCACTGACATTTAAGTCTATCTCCACCACTGGGCACTCATCACATTACATGTCCGTGTCTAGTCTTTCTCAAGTGATAGTAATGCATCCATCTGTTTAGTTCTTTGATTGCTTAACCTCAAAATATGAAAAATTCTATGACAACCTCTTTTTAGGATTCTGTTTATTATAGTTAATACAAAAAAAACCCCTTATTTGTTACTGTAGAAATGCTAAAATGCATCCCTCTTGCTAAAGTCCAGGCTTTAAAGTCTGGACTTTTTCAGGTGAATCAGATGAATTCACATTCATCAGACAGGGCTCACAAGATGGGTTCTCCTAACCAAGAAGAGAGGAACTAGAAAGTCATCAAATGTTACCTCATTCATTTCCCAAAGGTACCAGCTGAATTGCATTATGGTCACTGTTGCCAAGACATTCACAATGCAGTAGAATATATTAAACTATACCTAGAGAGTTAAAAATGGATATATACAAATAAAATTATATATACCAGTTAAGGAACAATGATTTTGACTAAAGGAATGAGGGAAAGCATCTTGGAAATGTTAGCATTTAGCTGTACCTTGACATTTGGGAGTAATTATCTCTTCAGCAAATCTAACAAGAGGTGACATAAGGGGTGGGGATTAAATAGATTCCAGATGCTGAACTAAGTATTGTCAAGATACCATGTCAATTAATCCTTACTGCTAAAGAATAAGATAGGTGTTATTATCTCCATCTTAAAGATAAAGTAACTGAAAAATTTTCAAGTCCAGGAAAATAGTAAGGGTCTAAAAAATGGTTGAGAGTTAGTAAGGGCATAAGGCACTTGATTTGTCAACCCTGTTTGTTCTCCAGCACCACACATAAATGACCCTTGAGCATAGATGTAGGGGTAAATTATGAGGACAGCTGGTTATAGGGCTACCCCTCCCCATGAAAATAAATAAATAAATAAATAACTTAAGAGAAATTGAGGCTGGAGAAATGGGATATGAGATAAGGTACTTGCTTTGCATGTGGCCAAACCATATTTAAGTCCATGATATCCTTTCTAGCACCATCAGGAAGGATGCTTGAGCAACAAGGCCAGGAGTACTCTTGGTGTCATGGGTGTGGCCCTGTCCCCTTCCTCTTAAATAAAGAGTCTGGGAAGAATCCCTCAGAAATAAACAGGAAATCTCTGATCACAAATCATAATTTAAATCACAATTTCTCTCCAGCGACCTGGAATGAACAAACAGTTTATACTATCTCCCTCTAAATATCATTACAAATGGGGCATACATGGAGTGATTTTTTTCTATTACTGGAGAGTTCTCGGTTTTAAAATATTATTTTAGAATGATTTTTTCCAATTACTTTAGTTTCTCTCTTATGTCTTCTAGCATTATTTTAGGAAACAACAACAGTTCAAGGGTGAATCCTGACACTGGGCTATTAGAACCCTGTCATATGATGTGGGTGGAACAGGTAATTTTTAAGAACTTTCAAGGAACATATATTGATTTAGATAATGTTGACAGCATGTATTATTAAGTCATTTCACTTTTGTTCTTTTTTCCAGTGGTGGGTATTAAGCCCAGGTTTACAAGAACATAGCGCAAGGGTTCTACTATTGAGGTCCCCTGCCCAATGTTACTAATTTTGAGTGAGCAGATATATTCTGTATATTATGAGATGAAACAAATGCAGCAATATTTCTATTTTCAAAGTTAGTAGTCATAATAGTCTTTACAAGACAGGATTATCTTTTTAAAAGCAGAGTAAGAGTTTTTAGATCTACATGAAAAAAACATTATGTTTATAATTTAAACTATTATATAAATTGTATCAGAAAGGTATTCAAATTAAGAGCATATAAAAGGTTAGAATGTGGATAGGTTGTGTTTAAATACACTGAATTTTGTAATAATATTAACAGACAGTATCACAACTCATGATTGCAGCTTAAATGTTTGCATAATCCATGAAAGAAGTTTTTTTCTTGGGGGTATGGTGCCGCCAGCAGGTTAATCTGTACCTGTGAGGCAAGTGCATCAGCAGCCTGATGGCGCCTTCAGACTTTCAGATACCCCAAAATTGCTGCTGTGGGCGGGGAAGCTGGGCCTGTCCTCCCCACCCCAATGAGACTCCAAGTCATCGCCCACGAACGGCCTCTTTGGCTCCTGTTCAAGCTGCTTAAAGGCCTTGATCCCAGAGACTCAGAAACAAATCTCGAAACCCAGCGGCTTTTGGCAGAAATGCATCCAAACCACCCCCCTGGGCTGGTCCGGCAACAGTAACCTACTGTGTGGTTTGGATGCATTTCAGACTCAAGACCAGCAATTTGGGTGCTAAAAAATTAGTTACAGGGTCAGAGACAAACTAGAATGACCATTGATGTTGTACTAAGAATTTTGAAATAATTTTGCCTTAATTGATATTTATTTTGAACGTATAACTTTAGATTTTTGAAAGATAATTCACTAGATCCTAATGGATCTACTCTGTAGAGAGAATTGACTCATGAAATCCTATTGAAACTAAAGCAATGTAAGAATTTAACAGAGTTATCTGTAACAACTTAGTAGCAAGGCCATCACCAAGATTTAAACTCTGATTGAAAATTGTAATAGAGATAATTTACATTTCTTACTAATTTCTGGGATATATAGAGACTGCTGATTGAGAAATCCAGAGTAAAATTAAGATACATTCCTAGTGTCACTAATAAATACTGACTCAATATTATCAACTCAAACATGGATCTATCATGTAATGTTTTATTTCTAATATAATATATGATGAATGTAGTTTCATTCCCAATCTTTTGGATTCTATTTGCTAATATTTTGTTGAGGATCTTTACATCCATGTTCATCAGAGATATTGGCCTTTAGTTTTCTTTGTTGGTGGTGTCTTTGTTTGCTTTTGGTATAGGGAGATATGCTCCTCATAGAAGCTGTTTGTGAGATTTTCTGTTTTTACAATTTCCTGGTAAAGTTGGAGGAGAACTGGCAACAAGTCTTCTTTAAATGTTTGGAAGAATTCATTAGTGAATCCATCTGAGACCGGGCATTTTTGTGGGGGGGAAGACTTTTGATTACAGTTTCAATTGTCTTGATATGTATGGGTCTATTCAGGTATCCCAAGTTTTCTTAGTTCAATCTTGGGAGATGATAGGAATCCAGGAATTTATCCATTTCTTCTAGGTTCTCTTGTTTCGTGGCAAACAGCTCTCTAAGTAGTCTCTGATGATCTTTTGAATTTCATTGGTTTCTATTGTGATGTCCCCCTTTTCATTTCTGATTTGGTTTATTGGGGTTCTCTCTTTATTTGTGAATCTTGCTAGTGGTTTATCAATCTTGTTTATTTCTCAAAGAACCAGCTCTTGGTTTCATTGACCTTTGGATTGTTTACTGGGTTTCCATGTTGTTAATTTCTGCTCTAAGTCTTATTACTTCGGCCAAGTTTCAGCTCCTTTTGTTTGTGTTTTTCTAAGATCTTGAGCTGTGAGGTCAGGTTATCTATGTAGGCCCTTTCTCCCTTCTTTAGGAATGATTGCAAAGCTATAAATTTTCCTCTTTACACAGCTTTCACTGCATCGCATAGGTTCTGTTAGCTTGTGTCTTCATTCTCATTTTTTCCATGTATCTTTTGATTTTGTCCCTGACTTCCTTCTTGACCCACTCATTGTTCAACATTGAGTTGTTTAATTTACAGGTGTTTGATTTGTTTCTCGGCGTCTTTGTTTGATTCACTTCTATCTTCAGCGCATCGTGGTCTTAAAAGATTGTTTATACTATTTCTATCTTCCTGATTCTATTGAGGTATGTTTTGTGGCCTACCACGTTGTCTATTATGGAAAATGTTCCATGTGCATTGGAAAAGAATGTGTATCGTTTCTTTTTGGGATTTAAAGCTCTGTGTAGGTCTATTAGCCCTCTCTCTTCTATTTCTTCTTTCAAGGCCAACGTTTCCTTGGAAAATTCTCAAAAAATTAGAAATTGAGCTTCCATTTGACCCAGCAATAGCACTCCTGGGAATATATCCCGGAGAGGCAAAAATGTACAATCAAAATTATTTCTGCACTTCTATGTTCATTGCTGCACTATTCACAATAGCCAAAATCTGGAAAAAACCCAAGTACCTGAGAACAGATGACTGGTTAAAGAAACTTTGGTACATCTACACATGGAGTATTTTGCAGCTGTTAGAAAAGATGAAGTCATGAAATTTACATACAAGTTGTACTACATGGAAAGTATCATGCTAAGTGAAATGAGTCAGAAAGAGAGGGACAGACATAGAAAGATTGTATTTATCTGGGGAATATAAAGTAAAGAAATAGGATACTAACACCCAAGAATAACTGAGGTAAATACCAGGAGGTTCACTCCATGGCTTGGAGGCCAACCTCACATGCTAGGGGAAAAGGCAGCTCAGATAGAGAAGGGAGCACCAAGTAAAAAGTTTTGGGAGGATCCTCTCAGGATGAGAGATGCATGCTCAAATAGACTATAGACATGATTGCCACTCAATGCCTCTTTTGCAAACCACAGCATCCAAAAGGATAGAGAGAACAAAAGGGAATGCCCCGCCACAGAGGTGAGGTAGGATGGGGGGTAGGGGGGCCAGAGGGATACTGTGATCACTGGTGGTAGAGAATGGGCACTGATGGAGGGATGGGTACTCATTGTATAACTGAAACCCAAGCAAAAAAAATTATAAGTCTACAATTATACTTCATGGTGTTTCACTAATAAAAATTAAAAAAAGTCTTGATCAAAAAATATATATATAATCTTATCTTTACAGAGCTGGAAAAAATAAGAAAGTAAGCATTCCTGAGGAAGGAGCCAGGAGTAAGCCTTGGAGCTGTATGGGAATGACCCAACCCTTGAAAAATTGGTAGTGGTGGGGGGTCGCACCCAGAATTTCAGTGACAGTGATTGAATCTGATTGGGCATGTATTGTAACATCTGAATTACATTCTCACAGCTTAATTTTCCTTTTAATATATCTTTTTGCAATTTATACAAAATATGGTGCTAATGAAATATAATTTAAACTTCTATCTAATACTTGTAAATGTTTTATTTTCTTATTTAGGTGACTATAATATCAATTAAAATTATATTTCATTTATTTACTGATATGGTAAATACTTGATAGATGAAAGTTGTGTGTGTCTATGTGTGAATGTTAATCAAAAAATTACCTAAACCAAGAAGAATGGAATGTAATTTTAAATTTCACTAATCAAGTGTGGGAGAATCCATTCTGTTTATATAAGTTAACATCTTTCTCCAGCTATTTCTTCTATTGTTCAGTGACTTCAGGAGCAAAATAGTTCTGTTGATAGGGTTGGCAATTACGATTTTCCATTTCAGAATTAACCTAAAAGCAATCACTTCCGAGTTTCAACTTGCTGGCTGAAAAATCTATATTGGATCTCCAAAATGACACAATTTCCTAGATATTTGGTGGCTCCAGGATTACACTACACAGTTTTTTTTTTTTTTTACTGTGTACAGGGCAGCATTATGTTCTTACTGTTAGTCTTCTAGAGAAAATTAACATTTGAGTCAGTAAGCTGAGTAAAGCAGATTGGTCCCTTCCAGTGTGAATAAACCTCATTCCATCTGTTGAAGACCTGAATAAAATTGGTGACTTAATGGGGCAGGAAAGATAGTACAGTATGTAGTATACACTAAGTTAAATCCCCAGCACCCGTAAGTTTCCTGACCCCCCCACCAGAAGTGATCCTTGAGCATAGAACCAAGAGCAAGCCTGATATACCATCACATGTGCGCCCCCCAAAAAAACCATTAGAATAATAGAATACACAAATAATTGTTAAGTAAGAATGAATTATGTTTCTGGTGTTTGTGTGCGTGTATGTGTGTTATTATCATCCAGTTGAGATAATGGTCTTTTACCTTTTAAAGTAGGGCGTTTGCCTTGCACATAGCCAACATGGCCGACCCGAGTTCGATTCCTCCGCCCCTCTCAGAGAGCCCGGCAAGCTACCGAGAGTATCTCGCCCGCATGGCAGAGCCTGGCAAGTTCCCCGTGACCTATCGATATGCCAAACACAGTAACAACAAAGTCTCCAACGGAGACGTTACTGGGCCCGCTCGAGCAAATCGATGATCAACGGGAGGGCCTTTACCTTTTACCTTTACCTTTTAACAAGGACTAGAAATTATACTTTTAGCTGTCTTAGGGATTGTAGATCCTAGGACTTCAAACATTCATAATTTTGTGGGCCACTTCTTAAACACACTTTCTCTCTCTGTCTCTCCTCTGTCTCTACTCTCTTCTTCCCTCTTCTCTCCCTCTTCTCTCTCTTTCTCTCTCTCTCTCTCTTTCTCTGTTCTATTTCTTGGAGAATCCAGAATACCCAGCAGACACTACTTCCCATTAAACCTAAATAACTATAATCTAAGTTTCTAGGAACTGGTGTTGCATTGCCCCAGAGACTGTTCATTCCATAAGTATTTGTAATTTAAATATTCAGTTAAATTACTAACTGGATCCCCATGATAAACAAAGACTCTGGAGTTAATATTAGATAAATGATGAATCAAGACCTAGAATTTGAGGTTGGACCTAATTCCTTCTCCCTTCATTACACCAAGCTGTGCATACTCTTACAAAGCTGTTGCCCTTTGAATAAGAGAATTACCTTCATTTTCACAGAAAGTGGTCACCATTTTTTTTTGTTTTAGAGTTTTTTGAAATCAGTGAATAAATACAAAAGAAAAACAAAACAAAAACAAGAAAATTACAAACAAAGAAAATAACGCTGCTGTCTGACACGTTAAGTCAAAGCCATACAAGTTTTCAAGGCTAGAATGTGTTGCAATTAAATGGTAGGAAAAACATTAATATTCCACATCTTATATTTCCCCAACACCAAATAACCTGTTTCATGTTACTCAGAAATCCTTGATGAAATGTGGTAACTCTGGTATAGACTTCAACAAAACTTACGATGACAGCGTTGATCAACCTGCAACAAATCAGGGACACTTGATTGCAATATGCAGCTTCTCACATACCAATGCACACAATACTTTTCATTTAGGCAAATGTAATAAAACCAAATCTGCCACAGATTTTTCTCAAGCCAAAAACTGTCTTGAGTTTGGAGAGAATCAATTTATAATTTGAGGAGCAATTATTCGGGCCTCCAGACTTCCAAAAGAGTGAAGTGGAACAAACATTCACAGCAAGAAAAATCAAGCATTTCACCTCTTCTCACAGCTAAGATTGAACCTCAGCTCTGGGGCATAACTCAAGATTTGATATTAAAGTGTTTCATTTGCAGCCAATTAGGCCTAGGATTAGATTCTGCAGCCTCCTTGCATAGGAGGACAATAGTGCGATTTCCAGCAACCTTATTTCCACTCCCTTACCCCCTCATACATCCCTTCAGAACCATCACCGCCTTCATCAAAACAATTTCATTTGTACTTATGAAAGCTTTACAGCCAGTAAGCGGAAGGTACGGAACAAGCTTAACCACTGTAGCTTTTTTCCCATCTGAATATCACGAATCTTGTATCTCACTGTGGTGTAAGGTCTCTGATTACATCAACCTCTCCAAATTATGCTGAAATGAAGGCCATTCAATTTGCTACAATCAGTAACTTTCGAAAGAGCCACATAATTGATTTCACAGTAATATAGGCATAGGTGACTGAGAGCCTCAGCTTCATTTAGACAATGTTTTCTTTCATTCCAAAGTGCAGTATTCAATAGAAATCAAATTTTTTTCCCCAACAGTTGGCAGCTAAGGTTTGGCACATATGAAGGGTTTTTTCCCCCCTCCTACCCTCTCCCCCTTTTTATAGTGCAGAAACATGAAAATTGAAATTAATGCCCAAGGTGATCTAATAGAAGTCGACAGGCTTTAGGTGGAATAACTTCTTTTTGGAGCTTGCCCTGATGAGGATTTCAGCCAGCAGGCAAGGAGCCATTCCAAATGCCATTCGTACCTCCAGCAACATTTGCTACAGAAGTACTTTCTCAGCACCCAGCTGAAGGAGACCATAGGTGTGAATGTGACTATTATTATTTTAAAATATTCTCTCCATTGTTTGACTATTTTAAAATGTGGTTATATTTTGATTCCATGTTTTTGACAATAAATGCTGATGATCCTCACAATTTCCTGGTGAGTATGCAATTTTGAATCAGCTGAACTACTCCTTTAATTATCGGTGGATAACAATTGCATATTATATTTTTACTTTTATAGTCCAGATTGAAAATAATCTGAAATTTATGGAAGAAGCAGGTTCTGCCTCCCACCCCAAACAAAAAAAAATATAGAGTCATACCTTGAGATTTCATTTGGTAGTGAGGCAAACAATGAATGATCAAAAATCATTTTATTAGGAATAGTTTTGTTTTTTAGGGAATGGGAGACGTATTCTACCACAAACGAGAAGCTTGGAAGTTTTAGATTCGATTTTCAGCTGTCACTTTGCTAAATGGATAGCCTGTTGAATCGAGGTTCTCTGAATTTAGTTTATTAATCTATAGCATTTATATAATATTTTATGAAATTAGCATGAAGTGATGTCCCCAACAATGGATATTCATTATGAGTTTCATTAGGAAAAATACAGAGTATGAGCTGAGTGCTCTTCAGTAATGTACTTATTCTAAAATTCAGTTAGGCTATAATATTAGAATAATCATGTCTCATCTAGCTTTTGAAAGGATCAAAGTAACAATATCTATCAAATATTGGCATAGTATCTGACATCCATCATGAAAAATTTCGTGGTTATTAATAGTATAAAAATTTAAACATATCAATTTGCATGTAAACATGACTATTGCTTCAAATGTCATTCCTTGGTATTCTGGGTTAACCAGAGTAGGAACTAGAGGTGTCATTTACTTTATTTCTATAATTTCAAATTTAAATTATACGTTATACTTTTCACATAAAAGTATGGGGAAAGCAAGAGTTATCAGTGGATTTTTTTCATAGTCTTCATGTATAAATTCCAAAGGCTAATTCCAATGGAAAGTGAGTTTTTAAAAAAGCAATTGTCATACTGCTGGCATTTTCAGAAGTGTTTGGGCCAGCCTCATTGGAATTGCAAGGCATCAGAATAAGGTAGATACTAAAATGATGTAAAGATATGGAAGACAAGTAGTTTCTTCATTTTTCTATGGTGTTTTATATGTAAGAGGTAGAAATAGGACACTAAAATACTACAATTTTTCCATTCCTGGTTTGATCTTAGTATGCCCTTGCATGATCAGACTTAACCATATATGCAATTTAGAAATAAATCCCAATTTATTTATTAGCATAGCATTTGTAGCTAACTCTAGTTCTTCTCTAGTGACCTGAGTATTAACTTATTGAGAGCCACTAGTTTCTATAAGTAATAAAAATAATGTTTCTTAATAAGGGCTTTTTAGAGTTATGCAGGTCACTACCATCAGAGCTATAAGTTAAAGGGAGATATTCATAGAATAGATTAGGAAAAATTAAAGAAAGCATTCTTTTAAAAGACAGAATTTAATATAGTCTAATTCTACCCCCCAACAAAATTCTAGTTTTAAGTATTTTATAATTAATATCAGTTTCTAACTATATATTATACATTTAGTTTCAGCTTATTGTTAGCCTGAAAAAGGAGAAATTCTCAGATTTTAAATTTTCCCTTATGTTAATAACCAAATATTTAATGAGCTTAAATGATAGCAAAACAATTCAAAGTGAAAAAATTGCCACAATGTACATCATGAGATAATGCTTTTTTAAAATTAATAGCTCTAATATAAGCAGAATATGAGTCTCAAAACACATTATTTGAAGTACAAACAAGGCCAATGGTATATGTTGAAATACAGGCTCCAGTGGTAAGGAAAGTTGATTATGAGCATCACCTCTACCAAATCCAATCATGAGTGTCAACCTTTGACAAAAAAATGATTTCCCTAGGAAATCCCACTACAAACAATCCCGGGACTGAGATCTCTAAGCCTGCACGGTTTGGGACTGGACCTGTCAGTAGCTAAACAGTTACACCCTCCAACTGCCGTGTAACCCCAACAAAGGCCAGGATCCAAAGATTATCACAATAAGCTCCCGGGAGAGCACAAGGCAGAGTCTCCTACCCTGTGTCTGACTATCCTCGCCAGGGCCCAACAGCTGAAGACTTCCAGGCCCCAACCAAGGCCTTACTGGAGCCACTCTCCACACACTTGGATAAGCCTCAGACATAACCGAACTGGCAGAGGAACCCAGGTGTGTGGGACCCGGGACTGAGATCTCTAAGCCTGCACGGTTTGGGACTGGACCTGTCAGTAGCTAAACAGTTACACCCTCCAACTGCCGTGTAACCCCAACAAAGGCCAGGATCCAAAGATTATCACAACAAGCTCCCGGGACTATTTATTTAATAATTTTCCGGATACCTTAAATATCCTTAAATATCCAACCCACACGGCAGAGCCTGGCAAGCTATCCGTGATCTATGCCAAATAGACCAAATTGATATGCCAAATCCAGTAATAAATGGATCTCATTCCCCTAGCCCTGATTATGCAGAGTCGAGAAGGATATGGAAGGAGAAGCTGATAAAACACCAAGGCAGACATGGGCTGCCAAAACGCAGAAAAACAAAAATGATTGTCTGTACTTTTAATGCTCGTACGCTGGCATCTGCTGCATCCATTGAAGACCTTATGGTACAAGCACGAAAGATCAAGTACGACATCATTGGTCTGACCGAAACGAGAAGACATCAATCCCATCATGCTGTTTTCGACACTGGAGAAGAACTGTTCCTTGGAACATGTGATAAAAGAGGCGTCGGTGGTGTCGGTATCCTTGTCAACACAAACTTAGTCACAAGCATTGATTCATTTGAATGCCTAACAACCCGAATCGGACGATTACACTTGAATAAATGTGGCTCACTACCGGCAGTTTCTATCTTTGTTGTCTACGCACCAACATCCAGTTATGGTGAAAAAGAAACTGAGAAATTCTACATGGAGCTGGAGAAATTCTATAAAGAAGATCACACCTTCTACAAGATCATTGTTGGTGATTTTAATGCCAAGATAGGACCAAGAAGATCAGTCGATGAACTCCACATCGGAACCCATGGCCTGGAATGGAACGAACAAGGTGACAGGCTGTCTGAGTTCATCATGTCAACCAAAACCTTCCATGGTAACTCACAATTCCAAAAGGCTGAATCTAAACGTTGGACATGGGAGTCTCCCGATGGACGGTTCCACAATGAAATAGACCACATCATATTCAATCGGCGGTTTTGCCTAACCGATGTTGCTGTTGTCCCAAAATTCCAAACGGGATCAGACCACCGTCTTCTTCGTGCAAAATTCTACCTCACAGAACGAGGAGAAAAGAATGCAAGGTTTAAGAAGAAGACTCCCAGAACAACCACCAACTGGGAACTCTTTGGCTCTGTTGCAGCAACATGGGAAGATGCCGTCATTGACAACATTGATGAGGAATACGATCGAATGATTCAGCACCTCCATGATTGTGCAAGGAATGCCAAGAGAGAGATAACCACAAAAAAACGTCTTTCTTCGAACACTCTTGAACTTATTCGCCAACGTGGCGTGGCACGTGCCTCAGGCAACCACAAGCAAACGTCCGAACTGGCAAAACAGTGCAGAAAAGCCATCAAGGATGACCTCAAAAACAGGAGAGCAGCAGTACCGGTAGATGCAGCAGAAGCTGGGAAAAACATTCGTAATGCCCGCCTGTCCTTCACCAACTACAAAACCAAGATGACTGCCCTCCGACATCATGATGGATCTATCACATCTTCCAGAAGGGCAATGGAGAAGATTATTCATGAATTCTACTCAGATCTCTTTAATAGCCACATCCACTTGCCCACATACCACATACCACATGATGGATATGTCGTTCCCAATGTTCTCCCTTCCGAAATCCAACATGCCATCTCGTCGGTAAAGAAACAAAAAGCACCTGGCCCAGACAAGATCAGACCTGAACACCTGAAGAACTTACCATCAGTACTCATCAATACATTAGCTCGACTCTTCACACGCTACCTGTCTGAATGCAAGGTTCCATCCCAATGGAAAACCAGCAAGACTGTACTACTATACAAGAAAGGAGACATCCACGACATTGGCAACTATCGCCCAATCTGCCTATTGTCTGTCATCTACAAACTATTCACTCGAGTCATCCTGAATAGGATTAGCAGAACACTAGATGAAGGACAACCATGTGAACAAGCTGGATTCCGAAAAGGATTCAGTACCATCGACCATATCCACACAATAACCAAGCTCATTGAGGTATCTCGGGAGTTCAAGATGCCGCTCTGTCTAACGTTCATTGATTTAAAGAAGGCCTTTGATTCTGTTGAGACGGAAGCGGTCATGGAAGCCCTAGCAAATCAGGGCGTACAAACTCAATACATCAGGATCCTTCGTGAGCTCTATTGCGGATTCACTACCAAGATCTCACCATTCTACAAAGAAGTAATCATCCATATCAAGAGAGGGGTTCGGCAGGGTGATACCATTTCACCAAAACTCTTCAGTGCCACCCTCGAGAACATCATGCGACGACTAGAATGGGAAAACATGGGAGTGAAGATAGATGGTCGGCAACTACACCACCTCCGCTTTGCTGATGACATCGTTCTAATAACACCAAACATCAGCCAAGCAGCACAAATGCTTGCGGACTTTGACCATGAGTGTGGAAAGGTTGGACTACAGCTGAATCTTACGAAGACAATGTTTATGAGAAACAGCCTTGTTCCTGACGCCCCATTCGCTCTCAACGGAACCACCATCTCCGAATGCAACAGTTATATATACTTAGGTCGAGAAATCAACATGATGAATGACCTGGCACCTGAGTTACGCAGGAGGAAGAGAGCGGCTTGGAATGCCTTCAAGAGCATTGAAGAAATAACTAAAAGGACAAAGAACCTCCAACTACGAGCACATCTCTTTGATTCCACTATTCTTCCTGCATTAACATATGCCTCAGAGACCTGGACCCTACGAAAACAGGATGAGAACACTATTCGGGTCTCTCAAAGAGGAATCAAAAGAACTATGCTTGGAATATCACGATTCACTCAAATGAGAGATAGAATCCGGAGTTCTGATCTTCGTCAACGCTCAAGAATCAGAGACGCTGTCTCATTTGCCAAGACATCAAAAATCAGATGGGCTGGACATGTAATGAGGTTTACAGACAACCGCTGGACTAGAGCCATTACTGATTGGATTCCACGAGACATCAAAAGATCACGTGGACGCCCACCTATAAGATGGTCAGACTTCTTCGTCAAGACCCTAAATGATCGGTTTGAGGCTCTACATGTTCCTAAAACGAACAGATACCATTGGGCTACGCTAGCACGCAACCGTGATGAATGGAGACGTTACTGGCACCCGCTCGAATAAATCGATGAATAACGGGGATTAAGTGATTAAGTGATAAGTGAATGTTGTCATTCAAAATTCATATAGCAAAATTGTGGGAAACATTATTGGTGAAACACTATTATCAGTGTTAAACAAGTAGACTAAATATACTTAACTGAATTGACTGACCTATATGCTCCAAAACTACTGCACTGCATTGTCCTCCCATTGTTCATTGATTTGCTGGAGCAGGCACCAGTAAAGTCTCACAAAAAAATTGTGAGACTTGTTTGTTGTAAGACTTGTTGTTACTGTTTTTGGTATATTGTATATGCCATGGGTAGCTTGCCAGGCTTTGCTGTGTGGGCAAGATACTCTCAGTAGCTTGCCAGGCTCCCCAAGAGGGGTGGAGGAATGGAACCTGGGTCGGCCATGTCGGCCACGTGCAAGGCAAACGCCCTACCCGCTGTGCTATTGTTCCAGCCCTTTCAAAACCACACTTAAGAGCAAAACCAAAGAGTAGATTCATACCGATTGCCAGCAACATATTTCAATATAATTACATAGATTTTTATTTAAAAGTTGGTTCCTGGTGTTGGAGTAGGGCATTGCCTTGCAGTTGGCCAACCTAGACTCTATTCCCAACATCTCATATAGCCCTCAATTTCTGCCACAAGTAATTACTGAGGGCAGAGCTAGGAGTAGCCCCTGAGTAATGCCTTGTGTGGCTCAAAGCAAAAACAAACATAAAAGTTTTTTCCATATCACTAGTATTTACTAATTTGTGCTAGATATTGTTTCTCCTGACCTATTTCTCAACTTCTACAAAATGCCTGTGCCTCAAGAGACCAGTATTCATAACTGAAGTAAGACTACCTGTCCTCTGCTTTCTCACTGAGTGTGGCCATTGTAAAGAACCAACTGAATACTAAAAGACAAGTGGGGTGTCACATTAATATACTCTTTCTTCTTGCTCTTGACTCTATACGATCAATAGTCCTAGAACACTGCATTGTCCTTAATGATTTCTCTTAGTCATGCCTATATTTTTGTAGATATTTTCTTTGTACCCTCAATTATTCTTCATGTGAGTGCTTCAATGTTTCTCATGAACTCTGAATAATACTCTGAAATAGGAGATACTGGTCTGTACCTGTTCTAAGCATACAGTATATAATTCTTTATGTTTTGGATACCCACTGCCACATACTTCAATAGCTGAATGAATGCAAAAACAAAATTTTTCCCAAAAGAGAACTGTATCCTCTAGTTAAGATGCAAGTAAGTATTCTCTTCCCTTAGTTTTATAGAGTAGAGTCAATAACTCAACATAAGATTTCTCTCCATATAGATCATATATTCCAAAGGAGACTCCTGTGACTTATAGGAAGCACAGTGTAAGAAGTTCAAATATCATAGCAGTTTGTGTTGAATCTTTTGGAAACTTTCATAGTGTATTGGAAAGTAGTCAGATTTGATGAGAAATGATTTCCGGGTAACATATAATTATTTTCATTAAATCTTTATTTATACACAAAAGAAAACTCTTGCCCACTTTTCTAAATCTCATCAGAGAAAGTAAATACAGGCAATACAATATTTATATTTAATCATGAAGAGATATTAGAACCATAAATAGAAGAAGAATTCTAGAGGGTAATTTTATTTCATTGATTAGCAGGCCTGGAACCCCTCTCTAAAAAATGCTTAGAAGCTGGTAAGGAATAAAAATCCTCACTGCATAATTTAATAAGGCATTGAAAGCACTTCTTTTTTATATCTCACCAGTTTTATTCATCTCTACTTTACACTTTGCATATTGTCAATAGATATATCTTTCTTCCTTATTATTACTTTTCTCTCCAGTGTCATATATTCTGTTTCATTTTTCTCTTTTTAGTTTTTTTAATTGAATCACTGTAAGATACAGTTACAAAGCTTTCATGTTTGAGTTTTAGTTGTACAATGATTGAACACCCACCCTCCACTATTGCACATTTTCCACCACCAATTTCCCCAGGTATCCCCCCCACCTCAACTCAATCCCAACACTCCCCATGCCTCTATGGCAGACAATTTCCCCCATACTCTCTACTTTGGGGCATTAAGGTTTGCAATACAGATACTGAGGAGCTACCATGTTTGGTCCTTTATAATCTACTTTCAGCACACATCTCCCATCCTAACAATTCCTCCAACCATCATTGACTTAGTGATTTCTTCTCTTTTTCAGTTGCCTTCTCCCTGAGCTGAGCTCATGTGGCAGGCTTCCAACCATGGAGCAATATTCATGGCCCTTGTCTCTCCTCTCCTTGGTTGTCAGTCTCATAATATGTTATTTTATATTTCACAAATGAGTGCAGTCATTCTATGTCTGTCCCTCCCTGGAAGCACTTTTTTTTTTAAATATCGATAATAGATTTCTCAGAGTTAGGTGTTGAATGTGGCAACTCCATTTGAGTTCTATTCCTACTCCTGGTCCAGATTTTTACTGATATGAGATGTTGCTGATCACCTGTGCCTGAATCTGATATGCAATAGAATGTTACAGGTTGCTCCTCTGATACATTGTGGTGGGATGTGGCCTGCAAAGTTAGATAAACAAATCAACCTCTCAGGTCAACTCTACAACAGTAAGACACTTTTGAGTGTTGTGTAAATAAACAGGTCATCCTCTATTCATCCTCTGTAATATAGAAAAGGCCGTTTAAAACTCCTATATAAGTCATATTTGTATCCTTGGCTATAGGTTGTGTGAAATTTCTGTACATCTATGAGAACAAATGAGCAAATATTTAAGAATTGTTTCTTGCTATTGTTTAGTTGTTGCTCTGTGTATGTATGTGTTTTGAACATGGGCCTTCAATTATAGCCTAGTCAGGAGATATACTTCTACATAGCAAATATGAGCAGCATTAAAGTTTATGCTGCTTAAATCACTTCAGATTGTAGGATATTCAGATCTCTGAATTTTATGATAATGTCAAGAGAGCTTCTGGTGAGTCCCATTAATTTTTTTGGTATTGTTTAATTTTACATGAGTAAATATAATTACTCCTTTTGTCATGAAGAGCAAGTTCTAATACCAATTTATAATTCATGGAGCTAATTATGTTAACGAGGAGGCAATCTTTCCTCAGCTATCTCCCCTGTAATTTTAAAAGATTTTGATTTTTTCCCCTTTCCTCTACAATTTCTCTTCCAGCTATGAAAAGGAAGTGTACACAATTCATCTGTGATATAATTATTTACCATGGCAACAGTTTGTGAATGGGATTGGGAAGTTGCACAGAAGGAGAAAGCAGCTTAAGGGAAACAGCAGAAAAATCCTTTCAAGACAAGTGAAGAGGCCTTTCAGGTAGGGATGTTTTTTGTTTTCCTGACATTTTAAGGAGGGGCTCAGGCTCGCCTAACATTATAAAAACTGCTGTTGATCCTAAAATAAAAGAGCTTATTTTCTACTGTTGCATTTCAGAGAATCACTTTGATTAAGAGAGAGGCACAAAAAGAGAACCTGTATTTTTCTTCGGCGTTTGAATTAACAGACCCTATGAAGGCAGAGGGAAAGTGGTCTGCTAAGTTGTCAGCTAGCACTGCCAAAAGTCATGTGGAGAAAAGGGGATTCCAGTTTCTTATATGCATAAGAGGAGTCAAAAACTCCAAATCTGCTAAGCACCAAAAATCTTTTATGTGGGGCAATACACGGAGTCTATGGAAAGTAAAGAAAATCTATGCAAATCCAGTGATCCAATCTGTGGACTTCACCTGAGGCTGACACAAATTCTCTCCCCGTCTCCCTTGTTCAATAAGATATTGATGATTTTGATCCCTGATTGAATAATGTCAATGAAGGCAATCAATATAATTCAAAAGAATACTGGACTGTATGTTATAATAATACCCAAATGAAAACCCTTCTTTCCTAGATGTTTTCTGACTAACGCTCTTTTCACTCTCAGGCAGTGTTACTTGTCATATTCCTCCTTTCTTTTAGTGTTCAGCTACAGCTAACGTCAAACCTTGGTTGAAGTATTCTTGATTGCATGATAAAATTACTTCTGTTCAATATTCCGGGATGCTAATTGCATCAAGAGCTGTGGGGAGAGCTCACAATTGGGAGTAGTATGAGGAGAAGGAACCAAACAGCTTGATCTCCTGAGAAACATATGTAAACAATAAGGGGCCAGAAGAAATCTAGCAAGGCAACATTTGAGGATAACTTTTTATTTATTCTAAATAAATAAAATACCATTTGATTCGATCTAGTCACAGAGTCCCTATGTTTTCATTATAGAGCCAACGGAGTCACATCCTGGGGCAAAAATATTTGGTTGAGTTCTTGCTGATAGTTCTTGCAATTGGATTGTTATCACTGGAAAATGTCTATGATGTTTTAGAATTAAGGGCGGCATTCTGCTCACACTGATTGAAAACATGGTTACAACAATGAAACAAATATAATAAGAGTAAATGTCTATTTAGAGAAAAGGACAAAGGAAGCCATCAGGGCTTCAAAGAATAGCAGAACTGGGAGAACCCCTATTTTTCCTCCGCATTTGAATTAACAGAACCTATGAAAACAGAGGGAAAGTATTCTGCTAAATTGTCAGTAAATTCTCATTTGTCAGAAATTCTCATTTCTCCATTCTAATAGAATGGACAATGATTTTTTTTAGGATATTAAGAGGCTTATATTGATTTCAAAACTCTTTCAGTATTGTCCATCCAAAATTATATAAATGGAAAATCTAGAAATAACTTTAAAATAAAAGAGGTATAATATATATATATATATATTAAAGCAGAGCACAATCTTTCATGTGTAAATTGAAGAGGGTAGAGACGCAGGATTTTCTAGTAATGATTAAACAAAGGATAAAAAACTGTTGCTGTTCTAAGTGATCGGGAAAAGAGGTAATTTATACAAAGATGACAATCTGAGGTCCTTAATGCATTCCCTGATTTTGTGCAGACTGGAATGCACCTCAACTTATGATAAAATGGTAAAGACCTGAATTCAACTTACTTCCCTATAAATGTCTTGACCATCACTGAACATCTTGAACATCATACATTTTGATGTTTATAATTTGACTTGTTTGATTTCTAATGTCATAGGTAAGATGACCTTTGTATATTGTAGATTCTGATGTATTTTTTTCACATTGGCATTTTAATCAGTCAGAATTATCATGCTATACATAGTCTGCCAAACAATGGCTATGAAGTAATGAGATATTACTTTATGTAGATGATACCTGAATCAATTGATAGAAATCAGGTTTCATCACTAATTATACAGTTCAATCCTGGGTCTATGACAGCCAAAAAAAAAAAAAAAACACACAAATAGTATTTGAAATATCTTAGACCAAAAGCTATTGTTTTTTTCTCAACAAAATCTCCATCAAGCTTTAATTTCCTATGGTTGTATCTGAGGATTTTTCCCCCTCCCCTTCTAGGATATAAGTTGATAAAGTTTATAGAAAATACAATGTTTTAATTTAAATTGTTGGTTTTATAATTATGATATTTTATATTTTGAGGGATATAAGTAGTTAAAAATAACTTTGATAGGACCAACCTGTTTGTTTTCTGCAGACTAACCTCTATTCCATAGATAATACATATCTGTACATGAGATTAACTTGGTACATAACTACCATCCTGTGATAATATTGCATGTGATTACCCAAAATGTTAAACTAGCCATCAGGCTCTCTCTGGTGTTAATGGAGTAAATATAGACTCTGATCCTTCAAGGACCAGAAGTTTCCATGCTTAATGTGGAAGTGTATGATAACTGTTGGCATCACAGGATGCTTATGTGCAAATCAAGAGTAGAAGGATTCTTTTTTATTATATAGAGATGGGACATTTCAAAAGTTAGGCTGAATCAAAGTAAAGGCAAGGTAGTTATTAAGTGATTTTGACCACCAACCTTCTTATATATGTGGTAGCACAAGATATAGCCAATGCTCAACACTGTTTCCGTGCCTTGTCTGTGTCTAGATGGCTGGCTTAAAGCATCACAAAAAGAAAGAAAATAAAGAAGAAAACAGTACAGAAAACAACTGTAGCTTGTTTTGTGGAAAACAAGAAGATGCATCCTTTCAGTACTTTTGTGGTTCCCCACACCCACTCCCAGGTGGTTTAGAATTAAAATGGGGACAAAAAAGGGGAAAAAGGCTTCAGATTTATTTGGTTCTGCCATCTTAACCATAAAAAAGATCTAGCCTGTTCCAATCTTAACCCAGCAGTAAACTATAAATCCAACTTCCCCTCTCTGCTGGGGAAATAAAATCCAAATACAGTAGCATCCAAATAATTATCAACAGTTGAGCTGTGCTGGCAGGGTGCAATGTACAAGATTCAATTTTAACTAGTGATTACAGACCGGCAACCTTCTAGCCCTGAATGTCAAACGGCCATGTCACTTTCTCCTGTCACAGAGTATGTCAGGACTCACCGCAGCCTGGTGACTTTTCATCAGAGGTAATGAATCTTGTACTCCTGAGATGGGAAATGTCACTATGCCTCCCACCCCTCCTTCTTCCTCCACCTCCCCCCTCATTCCCTTCCTGCCACCTGTCCAGGTCCCAATAATTAGGAAAAGGATGTTGTGTATGACATTACTTCTCACATCCCCACCAGGGCCCTGCTGCTGTCGTTTTAAATTGTGTGGTCAGTACTCAGCTTGCAACCATACATGATAAAATGGCCACCTCAGTCGACGTTTTATGGTGCTAGAGTTTCATGCATCAACTTCTCTTGTCCTTGAGCAATAAAATGGAAAAACAGTTAAGCTCTGACCTTATAGCCTGCACGGTTTGAGGCTCCAGTCCAGCTCCTGATAAGTTGCCTTTAAATCTAGCAAACTTGGAGCTCCTTGTTTCTGACTTTTTGGCTGCTAGATGCTAACATGGGACAATGATAAGGAGGAAATCTAAACTCACCTACATGGATAGTGACAGAGAATGCATGGGTTGTGTGCAATCCCAGGAATTTGGTGCCCCCAACAGCAGCAACAACAATAAAAATGGCAACAAAAACTAAGTTATAATAATCTTATATATAAACATGTTCAGTGAGAACACAGTTGATCACAAACATATAGTTTACATATGATTTTAGAAAACTTTTCTTAAATGTATTAACTTTGTACTATCAATCCCAGACCCGTTGAATTTGGGGAAACATATGAATTAAAATAGAAAAAAAATGTTTACTTATAATTTAAATTTGATTTTATGTTGATACACATCATTATTTTAAAAATGAGCACATGTTGGGGCTGGAGCGATAGCACAGCAGGTAGGGCATTGGCCTTGCACGCGGCTGACCCAGGTTCGATTCCCAGCATCCCATATGGTCCCTTGAGCACCACCAGGAGTAATTTCTGAGTGCAGAGCCAGGAGTAACCCCTGTGCATAGCTGGGTGTGACCAAAAAAGCAAAAAAAAAAAAATGAGCACATGTATTCTGTGTAATGTGGCAGTCACTTTATAATATAATAAAACAAAGCAGTGACTCTTGCCATATTTGATGTGGCTAGGTGGCAGTGATAAAGTATATATAACTATTATAAATAACAATGTAAATATTATTATGAAAAATAACTATATATTAAGTGAAAGGGGGTGCCCTGTATGAAAAACAAAACACATGGGATATTAGTAAATTAAACTCAAATGACATGAGAAATAAGAGAAAATAAAATATGGCTCCAAATCAACCAAGCAATAGGCATTAATGTAAATAAATACATGCCAAAACAAAAGCACATTGTTTATTAGTGTAAGTTACATCTCCATATTTGGCAGTAATGATTAGGTTCCCAGGAACACTGAAGTAAATTATACCTGAGGTTAGTTAACCAACTGTCATTCAAAGTAAGTCAGAGAACTAAGAACATAAAATCAAGGCTAATAATAGTGTTGAATATGGATGGTTCCAAATGAGATGTGTCCACGTAGTTTCCTTCCCTAAACAGGGCGAATATTTTTTCCCAAAAGGCTTAAGACTCTCTTCTTAACCAAGAATCTGGAAGAAAAAACAAAACTCATTATGCCGAGGCTCATTGGACTTTTTCCCCATATATGGTCTTTGTATATCCACACAATAACCAAGCTCATTGAGGTATCTCGGGAGTTCAAGATGCCGCTCTGTCTAACGTTCATTGATTTAAAGAAGGCCTTTGATTCTGTTGAGACGGAAGCGGTCATGGAAGCCCTAGCCAATCAGGGTGTACAAACTCAATACATCAGGATCCTTCGTGAGCTCTATTGCAGATTCACTACCAAGATCTCACCATTCTACAAAGAAGTAATCATCCATATCAAGAGAGGGGTTCGGCAGGGTGATACCATTTCACCAAAACTCTTCAGTGCCACCCTCGAGAACATCATGCGACGACTGGAATGGGAAAACATGGGAGTGAAGATAGATGGTCGGCAACTACACCACCTCTGCTTTGCTGATGACATCGTTCTAATAACACCAAACATCAGCCAAGCGGCACAAATGCTGAACGACTTTGACCGTGAATGTGGAAAGGTCGGACTACAGCTGAATCTTGCGAAGACAATGTTTATGAGAAACAGCCTTGTTCCTGACGCTCCATTCGCTCTCAACGGAACCACCATCTCCGAATGCAACAGTTATATATATCTAGGTCAAGAAATCAACATGATGAATGACCTGGCACCTGAGTTGCGCAGGAGGAAGAGAGCGGCTTGGAATGCCTTCAAGAGCATTGAAGAAATAACTAAAAGGACAAAGAACCTCCAGCTACGAGCACATCTCTTTGATTCCACTATTCTTCCTGCATTAACATATGCCTCAGAGACCTGGACCCTACGAAAACAGGATGAGAACGCTATTCGGGTCTCTCAAAGAGGAATCGAAAGAACTATGTTTGGAATATCACGATTCACTCAAATGAGAGATAGAATCCGGAGTTCTGATCTTCGTCAACGCTCAAGAATCAGGGACGCTGTCTCATTTGCCAAGACATCAAAAATCAGATGGGCTGGACACGTAATGAGGTTTACAGACAATCGCTGGACTAGAGCCATTACTGATTGGATTCCACGAGGCATCAAAAGATCACGTGGACGCCCACCTATAAGATGGTCAGACTTCTTCGTCAAGACCCTAAATGATCGGTTTGAGGCTCTACATGTTCCTAAAACGAACAGATACCATTGGGCTACGCTAGCACGCAACCGGGATGAATGGAGACATTACTGGCACCCGCTCGAATAAATCGATGAATAACGGGGATTAAGTGATTAAGTGATATGGTCTTTGTGCCTGCCTTCTTTCCTACCTCATACCTACTTTGCATCCTCTAACCCATCTTTCCTTTCATAACCCCCATATAATATTCCAGACATTGATGTAAGCATAATAGATGAAACACGAATTTGGTGAGATATCTCACAAACATAAGCTGTTAGTATGATTCAAACTAAATTGTGTTTCAAATGTCCTCCCTTTGGAACCAATCCTTAAACCCTATTTAAATAATACTATAAAGAAACATCTCTGACATCACTGACATCATTGTCCTCCCATTATTCATCAATTTGCTGGAGCGGGTCCAGTAACATTGTGAGACTTGTTACTGTATTTGGCACATTGAATACATAAAGGGTAGCTTGCCAGGCTTTGCCCTGCAGGCAAGATACTCTTGGTAGCTTGCCTGGCTCTCCAAGAGGTGCGGAGGAATCGACCTCAGGTCGGCCATGTGGGCTACGTGCAAGGCAAACACCCCTACCTGGTGTGCTATTGCTCCAGCCCTACTGTAAAGAAAAGAAGAGAAAAAAAGAAAAGACAAGGAAAAAATGAAATACAATAAAAAGATGACGGGGGAAGTAGGAATAGAGAGAGTCTAGGGATTCCTTTCCCATGGAACTGAATGACAATTATTTCAGTGTTTATACATACAAAGGACACATCTCCTCAAAATTCAGTCATTCTTGGGATAAAAAGTGAATAGTCAAAGAGAAATCAAACTCATAAATTTGTATATAAGAGTATATAACAATAAAAACTATTCTCTGTATTACTGTCAATGATGTCATTATGCATGTGGGAAACACATAGAATGCATAACATAATGAACAAATCCTAAGGAGAACTACAGGCTTAAGTTAATGATTAAATCAATACTGACTTATCAGTTCTAACAAATTAGTGCCCGCTAATACGTGATGTTGGTAATAGGACAAACTTGGGAATGGGGATGTTTTATTGAAGGACTAAATTAGAACCCTTTGCACTGTTTTCCAAATTTTTACAAATGTAGATATGATAAAAAAAATATATTATAGAGGTAAGACTTTTAGCTTTTCCCCATTGAGAATAACGCTTACTGTGAGGTTGTTGTAAATGACTTTGACTATATTTAGGAAAGTTCCTACAACTCCTGGTTTTTGTTGATCATTTTGTTAAGAGTTTTTGTCATCAGTGGGTACTGAATCTTATCAAAAAACGCATCTACTGATATAAACCTATGGCATTGAGTTTAGTTTTTCTTTTATTGATATGGTGTACTATGTTGATTGGATATTAAACCATCCTTGCATCCCCCAGAAGAATCATACTTAGTCATGGTGTTTGATCTTTCTGATGAGTTATTGGATTCTAACTGTAAGCATTATGTTGAATATAATTACATCTATGTTCATCAAGGATATCAGGGTTCTTGTGGTGTGTGTGTGTGTGTGTGTGTGTGTGTGTGTGTGTGTGTGATGGCTCTGTCTTTGGTATCAAGATGATGTTTCTTTCATAAAACTGTTATTGGAGTGTTTCTGTTTCTCTAGTTTCCTGGAAAAGCTTGGAACAGATTAACAGTATGTTGTCTTTAAAGGTTTGAAAGAATTCACTACTTAATTAACACGGACCTGGGCTTTTGTTTTGGGGAAGACTTTTGATTACCATTTCAACTTCCTTGAAAATGATAATCCACTTTAGTTCAGGTACTTTAAATCTTCTTGGTTCATTCATGGGAGGTTATAGGAATTTAAAAATTTATCCATTTTTTCTAGATTTTCTAGTTTCTTGGCATAGAGATTCTAAAAGTAAACTCTGATCATCTTTTTTTTTTTAACTCAGATGGTTTCTGTTGTGACATCCCCCTTTCATTTCTGATTCAGTTCATTAGAGTTCTCTCTCCTTTTGGGAGTCCTGCTGGTGGTTTATAGATCCTGTGTATTTTTCAAAGATCCAGCTCTTGGTTCCATTGATTACTTGTTTTTGTTTTTGGAGACTTAAATTCATTAATTTCTTATCAAAAGTTTTATTATTTATTTCTTCATTCCTAGTTTGGGTGTTTTTTGTTGATCATTTTCCAGTGACCTGTGTGGTCAAGTTACTTATATGGGTCCTTACTTCATGACAAATTCTTGCAGAGCTTTAAGCTTTCCTTATAACACTGCTTTTCTGTGTCCCACAAATTCTGGTAGCATATGTGCTCATTTTTATTTGTTTCCAGAAAATCTTTTGATGTCCCCTTTATTTTCCTCTCTGACACATTGGTTGGGTTGTTTAGCAGTACCACTGTATCACCTTAATGTTGTCATCCCATTGTTTGTCAATTTTCTCAAGTGGGTGCCAGTAACGTCTCTATTTCTCCCAGCCCTGAGAGTTTAGCATCCTCTCCTTACTCATCTTTACCAATGATTAGAGACAATTTCAGTGTCAGGGGAATGACACCTGTTATCATTACTGTTTTTGGCATATCAAATACGTCACGGGGAGCTTTCCAGGTTCTGCTCATGCAGGTGGGATACTCTAGGTAGCATGCCGGGCTCTCCGAGATATATATATATATATATATATATATATATATATATATATATATATAAGATTTGTTGGGTAGAAAGTGTCATATGACACTTATGACACCGGAAAGCGGTCTGGAGCTTGGCAGCTGTGGGGTAGTGGAGGTTGGCTGCCAGGGCTGGGTCCCTTGGGGTGGGGAGGGCTCTCACCCGCCCCACTCTGGGGTACCCTAAGTGAAAACAGCATGGGGTGGAGTCCCAGCAGTGTACTGTTTAATCCCCAGGTTTAATTTGATTCTTCATTTCTATGTGTGATTAACTTTTATTTTCAACACATCCTGGTGTGAGAAGAAAGTTGACACAATTTCATGTTCTTGATTTCGTGGAGGTATGTTTTGTGGCCCAGCATGTAGTCTACATCAAAGAATGACAAAGAATGATGCAGTTGCACTGAAGAAGAATGAGTATTCTGCTTTGGGGGGAGGGGGAGGCGAAGAAAAGCTCTGTGTATATCTACTAGTCCCCTCCTTTTCATTTTCTTTCTTCAATGCTAATATTTTGTTGCTGAAATTTGTTTTTATTGATCTCTCAAAATCACAAATCACAAATCATCCTGTTATTCATCGATTGCCTCGAGCAGGCCCCAGTAATGTCTCCTTCATCCTGGCCCTGAGGTTATATTCAAGGCTCTTTAGGAGAATGAGACCCATCATTGTTACTGGTATTTGGCATATTGGGTATGCCACGGGGAGTTTGCCAGACTCTGCCGTGTGGGCAGGCTACATTCGGTAGACTGCCAGTTTGTCAGAGTAGGAATGAGATGTCATAATAAGAAGTTGTGCGGCCGCAAATGCGGCTGCGTGGTTCCGAAAGCTAATTTTTAAAGTCTCAGAGTCTTGGCCGCTGCTGGGATTACACGGGGCCAGGGGGCCAGTTGGTGGGTGTGACCCCCGCCTACTGGAATTTGGAGAATCTGGGTGGAGGATGCTCGACTCCAATCCGAGTAGGCTTGGAGATCTCGGCCCCGGAACCCACGTGGCTTTGTCCCTCTGCCGGTACCTTCAGGTGTGCGGAGAGTGGTCTCAGCATGGTGGTGGCTGGTCCTGGAGGTCTTCGGCTGCCGGGGCCCTGGTCAGGGCGGGGAGCAAAGCTCAACCCGCTCCCCTCCAAGGGGCCCCAGTGAGGAATAGCCAGGCGCGGGGGCAGGAAACTGCACTCTTCTCCTCTGGGAGCTGGTCACACCCACCAACTCCAATTACTCGAATTGGAGTCGAGCATCCTCCACCCAGATACTCCAAATTCCAGTAGGCGGGGGTCACACCCACCAACTGGCCCCCTGGTGCCGTGTAATCCCATCAGCGGCCAAGACTCTGAGACTATAAAAACCAGCTCCCGGAGGAGAAGAGTGCAGTTTCCTGCCCCCGCGCCTGGCTATTCCTCACTGGGGCCCCTTGGAGGGGAGCGGGTTGAGCTTTGCTCCCCACCCTGACCAGGGCCCCGGCAGCCGAAGACCTCCAGGACCAGCCACCACCATGCTGAGACCACTCTCCGCACACCTGAAGGTACCGGCAGAGGGACAAAGCCACGTGGGTTCCGGGGCCGAGATCTCCAAGCCTACTCGGATTGGAGTCGAGCATCCTCCACCCAGATCCTCCAAATTCCAGTAGGCGGGGGTCACACCCACCAACTGGCCCCCTGGCGCCGTGTAATCCCAGAAGCGGCCAAGACTCTGAGACTATAAATTGATCTTTCAGTGGGTGACAAAGTGGTGTTGAGGTTTCTAGCTCCTGTTATGGTTCTACAATGTCCTCCTTGAAGTCTATTAGATGTTTTAAGTATTTTGCTGATCCTTCACTGGGCACATATATGTTTGTGAGTTTAATACCTTACTGATGTCCCTTGATTATAAAGAAGTGACCTTCACTGTCTCTTTAAAAAAATTCTCTCTGAAATCTATGGCATCCGATACTAGTATGGCCACCGCAGTCATTTCGAAGGAGTTGCTTGTAGAATTGTTTTCCAACTTTTGACTTTGAGTCTGTGTTTGCTCTGACTATTCAAATGTATTTCTTGTAGGCAGCAGAATGCTGGATCCATTTTTTAAAATTTATTATTCAACTTGGTGCCTCTCAATTGGAACTCATGTATTCTTGACCCTTGGTCTTAATTTATCATCCATGAAATAGGGAGCTGCATTTTTAGCTTTCGTATTCTATTAAATGTTGCAAACACTGTCCTCTTGTTGTTCATTGATTTGCTCGAGCAGGCTCAGTAACGTCTCCAATTTTTGAGACTTGTTACTGTTTTGTGCATATTGAATATGTCACGGGTAGCTTGCCAGGATTTGCCGTGTGGGCGAGATACTCACGGTAGCTTGCCAGGCTCTCTGAGAGGGGCAGAGGAATTGAACCCAGCTCGGCCAGGCTGACTGCGTGCAAGGCAAACGCCCTACCGCTGTACTATTGCTCCATCCCAAATTAAAGCTGGAGAGATAGCACAGCAGGTAGGGCATTTGCCTTGTACATGGCCAACCTTGCCGACCCGAGTTTGATTCCTCCACCCCTCTCGGAGAGCTTGGCAAGCTACTGAGAGTATCTTGCCCGCATGGCAAAGCCTGGCAAGCTACCCGGACACACTCAATATGCCAAATATAGTAACAAGTCTCACAATGAAGACATTACTGGGCCCGCTTGAGAAAACAGTGAAAATTAAATGTTTAGTGACTTAAAATTTTAACATTCAGAAAATACTTCTTAAGAACCAGCAAAATACTTACTTTGCAGGTAGCTGATCCTGGACCCATCCTGACTCTGTGTATGATTCTTCCAGTGTCAACAGTAGTCATTTCTGAGCTCACATCCAGAAATATCTCCTGATTACCCCTGTTTGTGCCCTCACATCTAGCACTCTGTAATCAAAAAGAAAAATAAATACATCAGTGCTTAAAAATAATAAACAGTACTGCATAAGAATTACCAGACAAATGGAGAATATAGCAATATGAGTGACAGTTCCACATAGCAATACCACTGAACAAATTTTTGGTGCAAAAGTTGATTTATTTGATAACCTGAAAGTACCTCTCATTAGTTGATGGTATCTCAGGAAGTTTAACTTAGGCCCATGGCTATGGGAACAAATAAATGCAGCTTTATGACTCTGTACTCTGTGTCCTAATATTTATTTTCCTGGAATTTCCATTTGACTACATTCCGTCTTCTATTTTTATTTCTAAAAAAATCATGTTCCAAGAACTGAAAAACAAAAAAGCACACCAACCCCAAACCACATTTATTTGTATGTATTTTAAACCCAAAAAGCCACAATCATGAATAACCTATTTAAATGCAAACCTCAAAAAATTATATTACAAACAGTCCTAAGAGGACTAATTAATAATTATAAAGTGCTCTGAAGATGGAAAGTGCTAAATTAATGTCAATATTTATTTATTAATAATCAGAGGAGGTGATGCTGCCATCTTGAAGTTGCCTCTTTTAGGATCAAGTGCCAGCAACTACCGCGACTTCGCCCTCTTAATTGCCTTCACCATCCACCATCTCCTGGTGAGAATTTCAGACTCTTTTCTTAGGTTCAATATTTTGTTAATTAACAATATAGCTTTACTTTCACAATTGGGTTGATTTATGTGTTTTGCACCGCAATGGCAATGCAAACCTCATAAACAAACAAACAAATGGGTTGGAAAGATGCTTGCACAAATTATATAAAATATTCTAGTAATATTATTTTCTCTTTTTTACCTATGCTGCTGGGATGGAGTGATAGTGAAGTGGGTAGGGCATTTGCCTTGCACACAGCCAACCCGGATTTGATTCCTCCACCTCTCTTGGAGAACCCGGCAGGCTACTCAGAGTATCCCACCCACATGGCAGAGCCTGGCAAGCTCAGCATGGCATATTCGATATGCCAAAAACAATAACAACAAGTCTCATAATGGAGACGTTACTGGTGCCCACTCGAGAAAATCGATGAACAACGGGAGGGCAGTGCTACAGGACAGTGCTACCTATGCTGCTATAATGTTCATTACAATTTTCCAGACTAGCTGGGTGTTTCCTATGGTTACCATCCTGTTCAGAGTAGAGGAATTCTTTAAATATTTATTGTGAATGTGCTTTAGGAAATTCTAGAAATCTCTTCACTGTTCTCACTTCTAAGTTCAAATTTCTTTGCATTTCTCGGATTCTCACATAGATGCGTTAGGAAGTGAATTGTGCCAACATATTCTGAAAACAATACCTTTGTTTTTCATTTGGTGTTTTTCACAGAGACCTTCTTCCAACATGTTTACAAGAAATATGCAGTGCTTGCCTGTAGTGAGCATATGCAACCCCATATTCCAGTCACCTCATGACCCATAGGTGGGGTGAGGAGAAATTTGCAAAGAGGAAGCCTGGAAATCCTCTGTAAAATTTCATTCATGAAATTACCTGGGAATGTCAAAATTATGTCTCAAACACTATGCTAAAGATGATGTCTAAATTAAGTTTTAGGTAATCTCCAGGTTTTTTTAGATTTTTATTTCCTAAGCATTGTCCTAGTTTAAGGCAAGATTTATTTATTTATTTATTTATTTATTTATTTATACTGCCTTTATATTCAACACCATTTGCTGTACTTTTCCCTTCACCTTCAATTCTTTATTACCATATTTGTGTTTCCTACTAAATAAGATATTTTATCTATTGTAATTCATTTTGAAGCTTTGAAGTGAGGAGGAGGAAGAGAAGGAAAAGGAAGGAAGGAAGGAAAGAAGGAAGGAAGGAAGGGAGAAGTTTCTAAAAAGAAATTTGCTTCTCATGAAATTTAAACATATTAGTGACAAATCAGATTATCTATTGCTGTCCATTCATCCATGTATTCATATTTTAAGAATCACATCCGTCCTCATGTCTATCAACACATTATGTTCACTATTCATTTTAATTGCATGTCTAATATATCTTGGTATCTACTTTCTATTTAAATCTAAACAGTATCATACTTAAAGTCATAGAGATATACATTTAAAAATTATGGATGGAAAGCTCTGTGAAATAAGATAAAATTTATGTATATATAATCAATTATACTGCTGGTCTATATCATATATTTTCTACCATAAAGTCTGTTAGTTGTTTTATTATCCCGAGACTGTACACTTTTCTAATTAAATAACATAATCTTCTTTATATTCCATTGATCCACCAAAAGATTACAACTTATCACATTCCTCTGGTAGATCTCTTATATCTTTGAAAGCAGTTTAGAGATTTCCATAATATTAGTAGGTTGAGTTTTACATATTTTTCTGTGTTGTCTTTGATAAATTAATGAACCATCCATGTTTGATCCCAGTGTCTAGGAGGGTACTAAAATTTCAATATTAAACAAGATTTTCTACTTCTTTTCCACAAGTATACTAAAGTTGTTAATACAGTCTAACTTTAATATTTGAAGCAATTTTCTGTTGTACCTGGTTCTACCTTTCCTGAAACAAACTGAGTATGTAATTTTGCTGTCTTTGACAAAAAAAAATAGAGACAATGCAGGACTTCCATAGGACTGCAGCATTCTATGTACTATAATTGTTGCAAGTGTTACTCCTAGAAGTTGTATGGTATCAGATTGACAGCCCTGGCATAGCGTCTTTCTCTCCCTCACATTCATCTAACTTCACGATTTGAAAACTGAGCGGGTCCCAATTGACCTAATCTGTGTTATGAACATTGCAACCAATGTTGCATGATATTGTTACAGGAAAACATCTCCCTCTCTCACTCTGTGTATTTGGAAGCTACAAATACAGGATTTACCATATTCTTAGAACACTGAGGGCAATGATAACAGAAAAACAAAAAAGCTCAGTAGATGAGAACTCAGTCAACCTTCTCTAATGATGATTTGAAGTATTAGCTCTAAGAAGTTAGGTGAAGTGAACCACCAAATGACCTTTTCTTTGGCAAAAGGTCTAAAAGAAACAATTTTTAAGGTGAAGTATACTTTAGGTGCTTCAATAAACATAATAAACAGAATATTTTCAAGGCATAGTTATCTAAAGACACATCCATAGTTGTACTGAAAGATCAATGATGATAATTCATGTTTCTTGTAGGTCTTCTAGAGCATAGAGGGAATAAAATAGTGCATTCAAATTCTATAAGCTAGTTGATTGAATTATTCTCCTTGTAATTAGGCAAGATGGCTTGCTAGATGACATAATTTAAAATATTTTAATTAAATACATTAATTTTATTTGTTTTTGAGGCTCATTCATTGTTATTCAGGGCTTTCTCCTGACCCTACACATAGGAATCATTCCTGGTAGTGTTGGGGGCATCATATGAGATGAACCCAAGTCAGCTGCATGCAAGGCAAGTATCTTTTCCTATCCTATCCTATCACTTCAGCCTATAAGTGTGTCCATTTTTAAGTTGAAAAAAGATTCATAGAAATTTATTTTTCTGGTCACTCAGCATATTACCAACAAATGAAAGCTTTAATTATGTTCCACCATGATCCATAAAAGAGGTAGCTAGCAATGTCATGATGTGTATTTCCCTGTTGCTTCCCAGTGGGGGGTAATTTTCTGTGATTATGTTACTCTATAGACTCGGATGGAAATATCTTTTTAAACTATGTTCTTAAACATGTTGCACTTTGTTAGTTATAAATATTTGATGATATAACTAGAAAATATTGAACTTCCTCTCTTCTATCTCTCACTCCTCCTAGATATCAAGTTTCTTTAAGAGTAATACTATTAATGTCATTGAATTTTCCATATAGTTTACCTGAAATGAGTTTTATACTATGCATTTATTGGATTTTTGCTAAACACACAAGTAATTCATGTTTTACTTCAACGGAGAAGAGTGAAATGAGATTTATAATTTAATTTCAAATATTCCATCTTATAAAGCACTGTCACACACAAAAATATAACTAGAACTCTAGTTATTTTCTCTGATATTAACCCGAGCCATTTCCAATTGACTTTTCCCATATATTTCTCCCAGCATTCTCTACTACTTCAAACTCCTTCTATAATAATTATTTAACTTTTACCATTTTTCTCTTTAAAGATTACAAAGTAGTTGATTCTTGACTTTTGCACAAACTCAGGAAGAACTCTTATGTTCCTTTTGTCACCATACATATTTGATTATACATATTGCCTTATATTGATAAAATAAAGATAAGAAAAATGGGGTCTAAAGAAGTTTGGGCATATAATTATGAATAATAATTGGGATACAGACATAGTGGGTATGATAAAAGATATTATAAGTTATATGTTATATATGTATATATACAATAAAATTATGCAACCATATAACTTTTTTTAAGTTTACCTGAATTATCACCTGTAATTCCCAATACCCAACAGTGTCTGCATTACAAGGCATATTTCTTAATAAGAACATCCCTTTCAACTTATATCCATGTATATCTGCATATATCACAGAGAGTAATCTACTATGTACTATGTATTATCATTGTATAAATCTAATACTTTGAGTGATATTTTTCTCTTTTAATGAAAGTAATTATTTGTTTCTTATACCATTATTTTTTGCTGTTTGCTTGGAATGATAGTTATGCACTGTCAATATCTTAGGATATTTCTTGTGCTTTTTTAGTTTTTTAGAGGAACTATTTTGACTCAGGAAATATCCACGTCAGCATCAGAACACTTTTGAGATTTCCAAAGTCTTCATCATTCATTAACTATTGTAGTGGGCCACCTAACTCCTACTATAGTTCTGAACATATTGATGTGTTTCCAGGTTTTTGATCACTCCTGTTGTGGCAAAAGAAACATAGCTCACATCTCTCTTCTTGAACAATTGGTACATCTCAGCTCCTCTTAGCACCATTACCTCTGCCAAGAATTTACAGAATGCTCTTGATACCCATGAATTCTGCACTGTCTTGTGACTAAAATTGGAACAGCTAGGAAAGAACATGCACCCAGATTTTTGCACACAACACAAGTCATATTTCCATGTCCTCCAACCAAGTAAGGGATGATTAAAACTAAGTGGTGTGCTGTTTTACAGAAAAATTGGTAAGATTTTAAATAAATTGCAAAACTTTTTCCCATCTGGTAGGATCTTCTCAGTTGGAAGTATTTCTCTTCAAAGTTTTATAGTATTCTTTTCAATATCATTTATCCTCTTTGCTATTAAGCACTTTTCCTGATTTATAAATGACTTGGAGAAGTGATGCAATTATATATAGGATGATAGAATATTCTATACGTTGTACTTGTCAAAGTGCACTTTAAGTATTATTTACAGTTCAAGTATTATTCAAATTCCTTGCATTAGGAAAGAAATCTAAATCCACAACTCCTAAAATAAAACAAACTATATCACATGGTGACGGAAAGCCATTATTAATAAAAGAATAGTTCAAGTAGTTGGAAAGAACAATTTGTTCAACAATGACTTAGGATAAGTTCTACTTTAATATGTAAAATGAGGAACTAGATTTTGTTTGTATCCAGTATTAAAATGGCACAAGTTCAGAAGCCAAAATAATTGTGTTCATAGTGCAACTTTACATGTATTGTTAAAGTCACTTGTGAGGTTCCCAGAAAGATCACTAAAGTAGTTTAACTCGATTCTCCTGCAAAATAGGAAAAATAACAATATCTCTTTGTAAGATTTCTATGACGCAACATAGGAACAGAGATCTGCACAGTTATACTGAACACCTGATATATACAAACAAAAAAATTCTGCTACCGTTCATCATCTTTATCCTTCTCCTCCTCCTCATTACTCTTTTATCCATATGTTATTATTATTCCAAGGAGAAAGAAAATACTAATGAGTGAAAAGCCTAAATCAATAAAAGGGCGACTTTCTTAACAATTGAAACAACTGGTCATAGGCTGGAGAGTTCAATGAGATAATGAGCTTCCAATGGCTATCTCACAGGAATTCTGTAATTAAAAGGAGTTCCTGCATTAAAAAGGAGATTATACCTGATGATCATTAAAGTGCCTCTTAACTTTTCAGATATAATGTAATGATTAAGTTCATGTAGCTCATTAGTAGCCAATAAGTTTGAGGGTGTCGATGTGGTCCCAAACTCTCCTTCCTTCAGTTTATAAAGAAAGAGTCTGACCGAGGAATACCAGTTTCTGTTTCTCCATAATGTTGTCAAGGAAAATATTTCTTAAAACCCCCTGAGCTAGCTCAGATCAGTCTCTTCTTTTTTCATCTTAAAAAACTTAGGAAGCAGAAGATGCCTGTTCTTTCCTTCCACTCCCCCAAGAAAATGACAAAATGACATTCTTTCCCACTCGGTGAAATGATTTCTGTTAACAGCTCTGGAAAAATGCTGCAAAGATGTGAGTGAAATGATGGCAGGATTTGTTGACAAGAAGACAAAATGAGGGAGTTCAGAAAAAAAGATGCCCACATTAGAGACTGAAGGGCCTGTGAGTTCCATCTCTTCTATATCCCCTGGTCTGTAGTAGTCGCAAAATCATTTCAAGTGACCTACCGTCATCCTTTAAGTGATTCAGTAAAATGGGAATATAAATGCAGTATAAGCTATTTCACTCAAGAGATTGTTTTGATGTTTAGTTTTAAATTTTTCTTTATTAATTGATCTTGTGTAGAAGATAGTGGCAATTTTGAAACAAAGGAAAACACGCAAGTTTGAAAAATATATTGTGGAACTGTTACATTAAAACCAAATTTTTAATTTTGCATCAACAGAGAGTATAATTACTATTCAAACATACTCTGGAGGAATGAGGTTACACAAACACAATGGATTACCCACCCTGACTTGATGTGGATATTTCTATCATTTTGGCTGTGATTGCAGCCTGCCAAGAGAGGTGATGTGCCCATCCTAATCAGCCAGGGACCTGACATTTTTTATTGGGACTAACTTTAGATCTTTATGCCTCATTAACAATTGAGTATTATTACTATTACTGAAGATTGTTGCCTATTTAAATGTTAGTGTATGAAATGGAGAAATACCAAGGTAATTTCATTTAAATAAATATGAGTGCTGGAGAATGTATAGACAGAAAGATAACATAGGTGAGTAAGAGCCAGAGTAGAAATAATGTGAGGAACCCAGAAGACACAACCAGCAGTTGATTTATCCCTTTAAAAAATAACTATAAGCTCTATAAAGAAGAAAAGTGTGTATCATAGATATTTATGTTTTCTGCTTGGTGCCATAGGCATAAAAGCAGTAGGCATAATATAAAGCTTCAAGACATGGAATTTGAGAACACCTGAATTAAAGTCTGCTCAGTCTGAAAAAAAAAATGGATAAGTTTGTTATCTTTGGGCAGTCACCCCATTTCTCCTCTTCATGTTTTCAATTTAAATCTGGATACATTGCTGGAACACTGACCATAGGAATTAAATAAGTTCAGAGCATATAGACAAAATATTTTTATACAGTCTGGGCACAAAGGAAACCCTCCGTAAGTGTCAGTTGAAAGGTATTTGAAGCTAACAGCAAAGGACTGAAGATTCACTTTAAATGTGTTCATCTCTGACAGAAATACATGAGTAACTCATAAAATAAAGCTTGTAAATCCTCTAACACGATGAAGAGTAAGTGACTTTGGAATGGCAGATATGAAAACAGAATACATTGGTGAATGATTATTTTAGGATTGTCTTGTAAAATTAGGGCTAGGAGGATCTTACATCAACACACAGATTAAGTGCTTAGCCAGTTTTACTAGAATCTGGAATTGAATAAACTGACAGAAAACAAAGTCCAAGTAACACAATATTCTATTGGTGCTACGTGGTCCCTAAAGTGGTCACTATAAGTATAGTAAATGCTATTTGCACAAAAATAGGACTGTAATTACCTTTTCCAAGCTTTTAGGTGCTTGTACTTTCTGATAACAGTCTAGTTTCTTATCTCTGAACTAGCCAGAGCTTAACATCCCCATCACATTTTCCTTCCTTCCCTTCCTCAAACATTTCTGAATCCATGAAGATGATGGGATGGGCTTGTTAATTCACCACAGAAGTGCTTTGCTAAAGATAGGCTTCTTAGATCTGCTGTAAAACAAAGAGCATTCTGATGTTTTATGTAATAAAATCATTGATCACCAGTATGCAGCAAACCATGCTCATTTATCTGAAGTACCTTAGTCTCCAAGGATTCATTCATAGCAGTAACACTTACCAATAGAAAACTACCAGCCTTCTTGCTTTTGTAACTCTGGCCAGTAATGCCCTGTACAAATGAATTTAGAGATTTTCTCAGTTTGTGTTCATATGCTGCAAAAGGGAAATAGCCCAAATTGCACCTATTTGGACTTGAATTATCGACTTCAGCTTTGAAGTGCAAATGAGCTGAATGAAAACATACTTAGACTGCAACACAGAAACTATTTCTACTCACTGATTGATAGTGCATTAACTGTCTTGTAAGGAAAGTCTGTTTCACTATGGATTTGAGTCTCCTGGTCAAATTATCCCACAGTTGAAGATTAACCCCATACACTGTATGAATCAGGCAATCATGGTCATTTCTTCAAATATTCATGTTTTTTTCCCTTTCATGTTACAGGGTTGAGGTGCCCATAAAATAGTTCTTTTGTGGTTATCAGCCCTTTTGCTTATATAGCTAGACATAGGGACTTGAGCTAGGGAAACAACTGCTATAAACAACTTCTCAATAGGTTAAAATCATAAGTATGTATTTTTGAATGCAAACTCCTTTGGAAAATTATAATCATCATAATCTATCTATATAAAAATAATCCCTGACTAAATGAAAATGTCTGGGAAAAATGAGCAGAACATTCATATGACCGCACAAAATGCCATCTGCAAAACATTAAAAGGTCTTTGAGAACTTTGCAGTTTGGGAGTGGGTAGGGAAAGAACCTTTGTAGACCTTGAACACACAATGTGAACTTTGAAAATAGGTTTAGGGCTTCTGGTAACTCCTCTGCAAAAACCATAGCTATTTAAATGAATAAATATATACTTTGTTCATCACTCTCCATCTGTAGCCTCTTAAATCATGTATTAAGTATAATTGAGAGACTCTGCACCAAAATATCTTCAGGGAATCACTCCATTATATTAGCACAGCACACTTTATTTCAGTAGAGGGTCGGTCCTCTTCTTTGTCAAATATACCTAAGTGAACATTTAAGGTAATCTTTAAGCTCTGCTTATGCTAAAAGTACTCAGGTATGTCTTTTGTAAGATTATGATAACTAATCGTTCATTCAATTCCCTTTACAATGTATTCGGGAGGACTTTCTTTTTATAACCCGAAGATAAAAAAATAAAAACACTTAGAACTTTTAAGAAGGTGAGGAAGAGATCAGATTAGGAAGGGCTAAGAATGATTATATTCATCCCTCCCCCTCCATTAACAATTTCATGTTTTAGGAACAGTATTTTCATATTTTCAGTATGTTAATATTCAAAAGATATATTTTATGTCTGAAGTATACATATTTTTATAAAATAAGAGATTCTTTTGTCAGAAATGACATTCACCTGGGGAATATTTGGAGATAGATCCTAAAATTGTGTCCAGAGTCAGGGAGATAAAACAGAGAATGAGGTACTTGCCTTGCGTGAGCTGATCTGGGTTCAATTTCCTCTCACTATTTATGGTTCTGTGAGCACCACTGGGAGTGATTCCTGAGCACAGAGCTAGGAATAAACCCTGAGCAATGGTGTGACCTAACTTCCCACTTTCCACCAAAATAAAAATATATGAAAATTGTGATTCACGCTAATAAGATAAAGGACTAAGCTGAGAAAAAAATGATAAAAATAATATTCTATATTCTTGATAGCTCACCTTTAATCACTTCTCTGACAGTACATTCAAACACATGTGTAAGAAAAGAGCAAGATTTATAGAGTTGGAATTTCTTTTGCTATCTCATACACACAAAAGACAGAACAAAGGGATCTTACTACTGACCAAATGAACTAATCAGACTTCATATAATTAGCAGGTATCACTTCAAGAGCTGCTAAAGTTCGAATTCCTAAATACAGGGGTAAAATTATCATGAGGTGAAAACCAAATGAGAAAGAAAGAACGAAGACAGACCTATTTGACTATAAAATTGTACCTATGCCATTCCCCCATAAAATCCCACTTATTTCTCAGCTTCAAAATGGTTTCAGAAGTTTTTATTGTTATCATTGTTCAATTTCATGCATCTCTGCACTTGAACTTCCAGCCAGGAGCACAAGTTGAACTACCAGAGACATTGTGAAGAAACTGTTCTTTTGGCATTTTAGCCAACATTTTCAGACAAGAGATTTGTAGACACATCAAAACTGTTGATGAGGGTCAATAGATTTAAATATCTGAAACTTCAGTTTTTTTATTTATTTTCTTTTTTTTTGTCAATTAGAACCAAAGTGAGAGCAAAAGAAGCAAAAGAATGTAGTACATTATGAAATATTTTGATAACTTTTTGGCAAATTTTTAATGCAAGTCTCCAGGTTTCTAATATATTAATTCTTTATTCTGAATATTTAAAACTCATTATGATGCATATTATCAAGATTCACCAATGTTCTTGTGAATAGCTTTTTAAAAATAAAATTAAGCATTTGGTTTACCAAGAACATTTATATGCCTAATGATTTCAACAGAACAACTGTATGCTGTACAGAATTCACTAGAATGTAATTTAGTAAATCTGCCATGATAAGAGAATAAGAGCTGATATGTTCTAGACTACTATCCTGTAGTTTCAAAAGTCAAAACAACATTTTTTAATATAGTGTAGAGATACCTTTCTAAAATGTGCAATCACGAAGCATGTGAAAACATCACAGAACCATTCATTCATTACTCAGATATCATTATGATTGTATGTAGGATAACATTGCTTTGTCCTTTCTCCCTTGCCACAAGGATCTTAGGTTTATCAGGTTACAGCAATCACAGTGCTCCTGAGTCATGCCCATTCCTTTGTTTATCTGTAACAACTTCTTGATGATCTCCTCCCCAACCAGTTAATCAGCTTTTGTTCTTAATCTGTATCACTGTAGCACTGTCCTCCCGTTGTTCATCGATTTGCTTGAGCTTCCCAGCAGACAGTTCCACAACGAAATTGACCACATCGTATTTAATTGACAGCTTTGCCTGACCGACGTGACCGTTGTTCCAAAATTCCAAAGAGGATTGGACCACCGTCTCCTTCGTGAAAAATTCTACTTCACAGAGTGGGGAGAAGAGGCTGCAAAGTTTAAGAAGAGGACTCCCAGAACTACCATGAACTGGGACCTCTTTGGCACTATTGCAGCAACATGGGAAGATGTCGTCACTGACAACATTGACGAAGAATATGATCTATGGTTCAGCACCTCCATGATTGTACGAGGAACTCCGAGGGAGATAGCCACAAAAAAGACACCCCTCTTCGAAAACTCTTGAGCTTATTTGCCAACGTGGCTTGGCGCAAGCCTCAGGCAACCACAAGTTCAAGCTCCCAAAGCAGTGCAGAGAAGCGATCAAGGAAGTCCTCAAAGAGAGAAGAGCAGCAGTGCTGGCAAATGCAGCAGAAGCCAGGAAAAGCATTTGCAACACCCACCTGTCCTTTGCCAACTGCAAGATCAAGATAACCATATTTACATGATAACCAAACTCATTGAGATTACTCGGGAGTCCAAGATGCCGCTTTGTCTAACATTCATTGATTTAAAGAAGGACTTTGATTATGTTGAGACAGAAGCAGTCATCGAAGCCCTAGCCAAACAAAGCATTCAAATCAATACATCAGGATCCTCCGTGAGCTGTATTACAGATACACTACCAGGATCTTACCATTCTACAAAGAAGTGATCATCCATGTCGAGAGAGGGGTTCAGCAGGGTGATACAATTTCACCAAAACTCGTCAGTACCACCCTTAAGAACGTCAAATGACGACTGAAATGGGAAGGAATGGGAGTGAGGATAGATGGTCGGCAACTACACCACCTTCGCTTTGCTGATGACATGGTTCTAATAACACTAAACATTAGCCAAGCGGCACAAATGCTGGCCGACTTGGACCATGAGTGTGGAAAGGTTGGACTTCAGCTGCATCTCATGAAGACAATGTTTATGAGAAACAGTCTCGTTCCTGACATTCCATTCACTCTCAATGGAATGACCATCTCCGAATGCCACAGTTATGTATATCTAGGTCAAGAAGTCAACATGACTAATGACCTGGCACCTGAGTTGCATAGGAAGAAGAGAGCGGCTTGGAACACCTTCAAGAGCATCGAAGAAATAGCTAAGAGGATGAAGAAACTCCGGCTCTGAGCACATCTCTTTGATTCTACTGTTCTTCCTGCATTAACTTATACCTCAGAGACCTGGACCCTGGACTACAAAAACAGGATGAGAACATTATTCAGGTCTCCCAAAGAGGAACTGAAAGAGCTATGCTGAGAGTATCATGCTTCACTTAAGTGAGAGAAAGAATCCCGAGTTCCGACTTCCATCAATGATCTCAAGAATCAGGGACACTGTCTTGTTTGCCAAGACATCGAAAATAAGATGAGCTGGACATGTAATGAGATTTGGAGACGACCTCTGATCTAGACCCATTACCGAAGGGATTCCACAGGACATCAAAAGACAGCATGGCCGCCCACCTACCAGATGGTCAGACTTCTTCGTCAAGAACCTGAACGATCAGTTTGAGGCTCTTTGTGTTCCTGGAGCATGCAGATACCATTGTGCTATACTAGCTGGCAACAGGGATGGTTGGAGATGTTACTGGCGCCCCCTCAAGCAAATCCATGAGTGATGGGATGTCAAGTGATCAAGTGATTGATATTAGACCCCACGTGGCAGGGTTTAGAAAGGATAACTGTAGATCTAACATCTGAAAAGTGTAAGAAGGGGAGACAGAGCTTCTTAGAACAGCCTTCGACAGGAAGTTGAATTGAGCAGATTTGTTGGGTAGAGAGAGAGATATTGCGATATGTTTATGAAATCTGAAGTTCTGCATTCATTTTTTCTTTTTGATTCCTTGTCATTTGATTCAATGTTTCATTTGAACTGTGGGTTAAATGACATTCACAACAAATGATCAACAAACATGTGTTTCAGAGACATGTAATTCTACCTTCTACCTACTAGTGCTTACTTAATGTCTGGTAATAGATAATGTCTTCTTATTTTCTAAAAGTCAAAAGAAACAAAATAAAATCTGAGCAAGTTAAAATAATTCTTACACATTGTATTTACATAGAATTAATGTTTTTGAGGAACAAAGTGAGATCATAGCTTCTTATTTTAAGTTTATGTATATTAAATATGTGCACATACACACATTTACTGAGATATAGCATCAAATTATTATAGTTAAAAATAAATTAAGTAATAAAAATATGATTATGGAAATAGACATAATATTACGCAAAACTGGTATTAACAAAAGGAGATTCCATTTTTTCTTTTTTTGAGATGAGGGGTGGCAAAGAAAATCAAATTCTGAGTATGGGAGTGATTCTACGCTAGCATTTAAAAAAACATATCACTATCTGAAACTAACATCCAGAACTTCACCTAACTCCATGTACATAAATCATGCTGTTGTCACTCTAGGGGATAAAAATTGCATTTTATAAATTCAGTGAAACATGCTTCTTCCTTCTTCATCACCATCTTGGTCAAATAACTGTGAAGAACATGACAGTATAATCATAGTCACATGATTGGAAAGACCAGAAAACAAGACTTACATGTATATTTCAGTTCTTCACCTTACTTTTATCCTCAAACGTTGTTTCATAGTATATTTTAAATTTTTTCAAAAAGTGATAAAGACATACAAAAGTCATGTGTCTAATTTCTGAGATAGTTTTTGTCTTGAAAGAACTGGAAAAATTGCTTCTCTCATTAGACCATGTTTGCAAGTATTTTTTTAACATCATCTTCACAGGTAAAACGTCTGGGAAACATTTGTTCAGAAGATATCATTCATATGGAAACATTTATTTTGTTTATGAAAAAGTTTTCTTCAGTTGTTGAATTATTATAGATCGTTCTTTGCCATTGATACATTTTATATGTCTTATTTGATTTTGAGGCCCTTAAAAGTATGTCAAAATGAAAGCAATTTAATTGGAAAGCATATTGGATACACACACACACAGACACACACAGACATATATATATATGTATATATATATATACACACACAATTTATTTGTACTGTGTTTTAAATCAATGCACATATTTGTTTTTGGCTTCACAGCAATATTCAGGAATCACTCCTGGTATGGTTTAGGGGACCCTATAAGGCACCAAGGACTGAACTTGGGTAAACTGGGTGAAAGCCAAGTGCACAGCGCACTGTACTGACTCTCCAACTCCTTACCAGCAGAATATAAAGTGTAATTGACATCTCACTTAAATTTGCTACAAATATACTAAGCACCTTACTTTGGTTCACTCTTGTATAAAATCACGGTGATTTTTTGACCTCCAACAACAAATAAAGGAACATTTGCCTTTCATTTGAATCTCTAGGCACTCAAATATATGCTCTACCTGTGGACCAATCCAGATGAGCATACAACTATAGAATAGCTAGTTATCATGTTGGCCATCGGCAGAATAGTTTTGTGTGGAATGCAGTGGTACTATTATCTATATTAGTTGTGTGTGAGTCCTCAGTGACTAGAAGCATGATTTTGTCAGTTTACTGAGGGTTGATAAAAAGTATGTTCTTATTAAGTAAGTATATCATGTATTAGTGAAAGGCATTTATGTGTCTTAATAAATTAATGTATTTTAGAGTGTCATGGCTTTATTTCTTATGACTTGATCTAGCAGACTCAGTGACCTCAGAATTGGTATATATTAACTCCAACTTAACCTGTACTGTAGAGTTGAGAACTGATTCTAGAGGCACAAAAGCATTCTAAAGCTGCATTTTTGAATAAACGTGTCTAAAACAGAATCAAAAGTGAAATATTGCAGGAAATATACATAATCCAGTTGACTTCTGTTATTCCAGGGCTTCCTAAATTGAGAAAACAATAAGTCTGATGCCTTTAGTCAGAGCTAAATTACTCATTCTAGAAAGAACTCATTTTCAGAGAACTGTGATCATGAACAGTCTGTTAGAAATATTATTTATTTGTCAAAAATACCCAACATAATTGAATGCCTTTCTGACCTTGAAATTTGATAATCCTTATATCCCTCTGAAATGAAAGAGATTGTTGGGAAAGAATTGCAAACCATTGCTTGGGAAACTAAAAAGCTAACCATATTAAAACTATCTGGCTTGTAAATAAGCTTGCCTAATGTTATATTTATGGCTGAATTCATAACTGAACCTTATACAATACAATCGCCTAACTTCAAAGTTCAGATGTTACTTTGTAATGGCAGAATTAATTTCCTTGATTGCTAATCCATCACGGCTAAGTGTGATGCATGTGGTATCAAACATGGGTATTTCTGCTATCATTAATTGTGGCATATTGTCACAACTGATAAGGAAATTCAGTAAAAGAAAGAGAAGAGAAACCCCGGTATTGGCAATTTAGCCTTCTTTTCCCATAAGCCATGGCAGGTATAGAGAGCCCTCCAAAAAGGAGGGGGACCTTGTGATTTTCACAAGGAGAAAAGACAGGCACCCAGAAGCATCAATCACTGGAAGAGCCTTGCTCTCCTTTTGCAAAGCTGTTGTTTATTGTGAGATAATGATTGATAGGGTCTAAACAAATGCTGGGAGAAATCACCAAAGGTGCAGGTGCTTAGGTGTGACATTTGGCCACAGGAAATCTGCAGGGAACGGGCCAGCTGGCAATGAGGACATTCCGAGGAAATTAACACTGATGCATTTAAAAGAAGAGCAAATAATGAACTGTGGGTTAAATGACAGCAAGGTAAAATGGCAATTATGGATACCAGGTAGACTATGTGCCAGAGAGGAAAGAAAATGGGGAGAAATAGGGCAATAAAAAACACTTGGGTGGATTTCATTAAGAGAAGGGCACCTTTTAAAGCAGCCACTCTTAATAAAAATCTCACATTCAGTTTGGAGGGCAGAAGATTTGAGAGACAAAGTAGATAAAAGGACTAGTGTTAGAAGATTTTGTTATGAATACAGGTGCAGGTGGAAATGAAATAATGTGAATTATTGATGTACATGCATTTCTCCATTTGAATGAAATGAAGGGAGGATGACGAGTAGTAGCAAATTTTGTTGTTGTTGTTGTTTTCAATACCAGAACCATGAGATCTTCTCCATGCAACCTCAGATTTTAGAAAATGACTATTTGCTGATAATTCAGAGACAAATTCAAGAAATTTCATTTTCCTCTTTCTAGGAGAGATGAGCATTGTGTAAACAGCTTTTTTGTCATGACTATCTTAGCATTGGTTACAACAGATCTTTCATCACTGTAAACCCTCGTTTGGTTTCTTTGTTGTTGTTTTTAATTAAATATCAACTTCCAGGTTTAGCCATTGGTGATTTTTATCCATATCTAACATTAAGTCAATTTCACCAATCTTATTTCGCTCCTCCCTCAAATATGTATTGCTTAAGTATGAGATTAATACCTAAGAATAGCTGAGATCAGCACCAGGAGGATTACTCCATAACTTAGAGGCCAGCCGGGTATCCTAGAGGAAAGGGCAGTTCAGATAGAGAAGGGAGAACCAAATAAAGGATGTTTGGAGGATCCTCCCAGGAGGGGAGATGCATGTCGAAAGTAGACTATGGACTGAACATGTTTGCCGCTCAATGCCTCTTTTGCAGACCACAACACCCAAAAGGAGATAGAGAACACAGGGGATTGCCCTGCCACAGAGACGGGGGGATGGGGGATGGGGGTGGGAGGGATATTATCCATGGTGGTGGAAAATGGGCACTGGTGGAGGGATGGGTATCTGATCATTGTATAATTGAAACCCAAGCACAAAAAAATTGTAAATCTACAACTGTAAAAAATAAATAAATAAAATAAAGGGGAAAAAAAAAGATCATGCTTTGAACCCTAAAGTTAGTATTTGATGACAGTTGTGAACTAGTAATGTACATCAACAGGGTCTAAATATAAGTCCTGACCCCAAATGATCTGCAATGTAGAAAGTCTTATAAATGCCATTAAACTATATTCTCTCTTCCATATTAGAGGAATATGAAAGCAAAAAAAATATGTATTGCTTGCTCTTAAGGATCTGCTCTTCCAGTTGTTCTGCTGTTCATGTCTCCCCCCCACCCCCGTCACCCATTTTTGGTCTCTCTCTTCACAGGGTCCTATACCTGGTCTCTCCCAAAAAGCAATTCTAGGTTTCTCTTCCATTTCTGATATGGTATCTTTTCAGGGAATTACATCTAGTGAAGAGACAAACTCTATACAGGCTACTACATAGATCTGATTTCAACAAATACACGTTTGGGAGTGAAGGGCTTGGAACACCTCCAATAGTGATCAGTGCTTACTCTCTGCTCTTTGCTCAGAGATCTCTCCCAGAGTGCAGTGTCATGAAACAAAATAAGATCTTTTGCATGCAAGACAACCATCTTAACTGTACCATCTCTCCATCCTTTACTTTTTTAAAAATTTAATCTTTCTTGCTTCTTCTTTCTTAAGATAATGAGATAAAGATATAGTAATAAGGTTGTCAACCCATTATGCTGACTTACAGTTCATGTTTTCATATACTAAGAGATATAGAATACTATTCTATTTTAGTTAAGATTCCTTTTCAGTAACTGCTGATGTATCCAAGACTCTTTGTTGGCCCTGCTCTGTCTATAATAGCACATGGATATAATGTTTATAATTAGTGTCATGTTCACCCAACATATAAGGGTGCATTTTGGGTTCTATTTATGGGTATTTGATGGGTCATCTTGGGAGATTACTTAAAAATGTCATAGGACAGGAGGTAGCAACTTCTCTGCATTTGGCATGGAAACTCACCCACCAGGTAATTTTGAGAAGATCTATTATACACAGGACATATGTCTAATCAAACCTAATAGAATTTTCTTCAGAATGACAGACCTATCTCTGCTTATAAATGCATTTGGGGGGATTTTGAATCACATTTGATGGCACTGAGGGACTACTTCCTGCTCTGGCTTGAGGTGTGGGGAGAGGCCATTATCATACTTGGTCAGAACCATGACAAACAGTGGGCTTGAGGGGGTGGGGACTGAATCCTCAGGCTTGAATACAGAGGATGCCCTCAATCCATTGAACTAACTTTTGACCCCATGAATTTAATTTTTAAAGGTAATCTCTTTTATTTTTTCACTGTATTTCACTCAGGGAGGTGGATAAGGGAGAATGCATACTTGCCATATCCTGTAGGAAAACAAGAAGAAATAAGCAAAATAATCATCCAGGAAAGCTTCAGATCTTCAGAATTTTTGTGTGAATGTCAAATTATTTTCTGGTAAACTAGGGGAAATGTTGCTTAACCTTTGTGAATTATAGTATGTGTAAAATTATCTCAGTAATTCAATCAGCATCTTCTATTAATAGAACATATTATGAGGTATACAAAGAAAGTGTTTTTTTTTTCACATAGAAGATTGAACAGCATAAGAAAAAGAAGAAAGGAAAGAACACAGGAAGGGTAAAAGGAAGGCAGTGAGGAGTGAGGGCGGTAAGGAAGAAAAGGAAGAACATACAAGAAAATATTCTCAGTGGAATATTACTAAGCATCTCAGTGTAGGACTTATCTAAGCCAAATCGACCCAAACAAGTAAAATAATTAGATAGAAACAAAAAGAAGATAAAAGAAAAACTGCTGAATCATACGGTAAAATCCTCTTTATTGTATTATTAGATTCTACTTTCCAACATTCAAATTAGATGCAGTTGTGTTCTTAATCTGATTTACAAAATGAGGGTGAAAGAGAAGAACATCAAAACCAAGCTATGTGTTTCAAAATATTCACAGTTATTGATTGAGTTAACAATAAAACAATAAATATGTCTAGCAACATGAAAATATTGAACGAGTTAAAAAAAACTTTCGTGTTGTAATCATGGCCCATCGTGCAAAATTATTGCAGAACACTGTGTGTAACAAAGCCATATTTGATCATTGATATGCTATGACCATATAGGGAGGTAGAAGAAAGGGGGAATACAGACATATAATTGATAGTAATGATGCTCCTCACCTGCAGCCATGAGAGAAAAACTTTACGAAAGAAATTACCACATACCAGCATATTAAAACTAGAAAATACAATTAAAAGAATAGAAATCTGTTTCCCAGTGAGCAGGAATTGAGACCACAGAGTTCCTACCATTTCTCATTAGAAATCTAGAATTGCAATTTAGCTTTTCAAAAATTATCTGCATATGTTATTTTAAAAGTTGTTTAAAGGTAAGGGAAAATGAGATGCAGAAGAATATTATGGCATACACAATACCTAAGGCATTTCAATTGAGAATAGATATACTGAACACCCCTTATTGGATTGGGAGATGTACTTTTTTTATTATTTTTTTAAATTTTTATTAGTGAAACACCATGAGGTACAGTTGTAGACTTACAAATTTTTGTGCTTGGGTTTCAGTTATACAATGATTGAGTACCCATCCCTCCACCAGTGCCCATTCTCCACCACCACTAATCCCATTATCTTTCCCACCCCCCATCCCCCCCCAATCCCACATGCCTCTGTGGCAGGGCATTCCCTTTTGTTCTCTCTCTCCTTTTGGTTGCTGTGGTTTGCAAAAGAGGAATTGAGTGGCAATCATGTTCAGTCTATAGTCTACTTTCAGCATGCATCAGGGAGATGTATTTAAACCTTGCTAAATCTTGCAGCCTAGAAGATTTAAATATACACATCATTGTCTTAATGCTAAACAGTGTTTATCAGTTCCTGAGTAGTATCCTGGCGTTGATATAGGCTTAAATATGACCTTAAATCTCCTTTCATTCTTGGTTCCTCATAAAACCTAAGAATAATAATATGAGGTGAATAACAGACTACGAAATTTGGAAACTGAAAAATGACTTTGCCCATTCAAACTCAATAAAAATAATCCTGCTGATTGCCCATATCCATTGTCAAAATACTCCCAGGATTTAATTTTGAGAAGGTTTGCTGGGGAGTTTTATTTTACAGTGACTAAAGAACCTCATGAATTTCGTAAAACTCTTAACCACATCCAATCTTCTCAGACCCCCTTTCATTTAGTTCATGGATGTTGGCATCAATTGAACAATATTCTGACCTTTTTTAAAGGGCAAATATAATACTACATCAGCTTAGTTTGCTGAACTTTAGACTCCTCTGAATTGAAGAGTATTTGGGAGCTCCTGGGTAGATTTCATATATAATGTCATGGCAGAATTAATGATTCATTTCTTTTAGGAATTATGAAGCTTTCCTTTAAAAATGATTTAATATATATATATCATTTAAGCTTGAGTATTCAGACCTATTGTTGAATCAGCAGCCCTCAGGAAAAGTGAAACTCGATTGGAAAGAAAACAATGATTGGATCAAGAAAAATATGCAAGATCAAAAGCATAATGTTCACAATTTTAGAGAAAGAACATAAGTGGCTCTAGGCAGAAATATATAGTAGTCAGAAGTTATTATTAATTTAAAATATATTTTGAGGACCATTCACTCATTTTTCTCTTGGTTCTCTGCTCAAAATTGTGACCCAAATATCTATGTCTGGCACCCCCAAAATTTTAATTTACAAGATTTTACTTATTAAAATCTATCTTTAATTATCTAATTCCATGGTCTTTGAGCATCCCAAGGTGAAATTCAGAGATTTGATAAGATAACTCATTATTATCAAAATCCATATCTTAATAACATTTTATAGTTCATAAGATATTATTCCATTTAATTGTCACAATCAACCTGTGAAGGTTAGTGCTAATAATTTCCTCATTTTGAAAGTAATGCTGGTACTACTAATCATACCATCTGATATAAGTGATTAATAAATACTATTATTTTTATCTCTCATTTTCCCATGAACAGATGATTAAAAAAATGAATTTAAGAGAAAAAGTCTTTTCTTTTGTGTTTAAAGAAGGTATTCTAGCAAAAGATATTATTAGAAAAGACACTTTGCCATCAAAACACACAAAAAGTAATTTTGAATGCTCCTTACTTAATGGGTATCTTTAATAGTACTCTCAAAATGAGGAAATTATTAGCACTAACCTTCACAGGTTGATAGGATGATAGGAGGGAAACTGGGGTCACTGGTGCTGGTTAAAGTATGTTGGTGGGGGGTGGATGGATGTTGGAATGCTGTATGACTGAAACCTAATCTTCACAGCTTTGTAAGGGTCTATCTCACAGTGATTCAATTAAAAAACAAAACAAAACAAAAACCTTGAGCATTGCTGGTTGTGGCCTAAACACTGATAAATACATACATAAATATAAAATAAAGTAAGGTAAAAAACATAATGTTGAGATCAAAGTATATCATTTTTAAGTGAAACTTACCTGACAAATGAGCTAATAAATAAAAACAATAGAGAATTCAAATGAAGTACTGGTAAGACTCAAGCAGTAGGGGAAGAGTACATGAACATCAGGGAGGTGTTCAGAGAGGTGTAACAGAGGTGTTCAGCAGATCTGCATGCTATAATTCACTGGCTTTGGGTAAGGACTGGGTTAAGGAGCTTACCTGTCTTTAACTCTGCTGCTAGAATCTGGTTCTCTACATTGTGTTTTCAAAGTCCACTCTATTTTAACTAGAGCTGTAGCATTTGAATGGCAGGTAGCATTAGTTTGGAATAGAGGATGGGATGTCTTCAATCATGTCATCCTCAGCAAGACCAGGAAGGGAAGTTTACAAAGTCCTCTCTTATTAAGAAGTGGCAAGAAATTGGGAAATTAATCCTGGTACAATAATTGATGAAAAGAAAGGAATTCTTGAAACATATGCTATAATATCATAAGTTTAGTTTCATATTAAGGCTACTCTCTAAGAGAAAAAAGATGGTCACAGAATAATAAAGTTAAAGTCAAAGGAAAAGTAAAATGTTTCTACAAAGTGCAAAATCAGGTTTTGTTCTGTCCCCTACTTGTAGTTCAATAAATCCCCTTTAGCGTGTTTGTTCTTTTTTAAAGTCAGAAGCCAAGAAGGAAGACCTTCTCATCTTTAACTAAATTACAATCTTTTCATCAAAGGAAATGTGAGCTAGAGCAGTACAAGGTCTATTAGTCTACAGGAGTGAAAGAATATAGAAATGTACAGGGGAATGACCAAGAATATTTAAGTTCATAGTCCATCTTGTGAGGAAAGGTGTCCAGTTTCATTTCCCCTGGTTTAGGAAATAGTTGCCATCCTAATAACTACCTGCCTTGGGAGCTAATTTCCCATAATCCTGTTACTCATTTTTTTTTCTAACAGGGCAGTATAGGTTTAAGCATACCCACTACCCAAAAGATCTTTTGCTATATTCCAGCTGTGAGCATGGAAGTACAGAGTGACCTGGGGAGTTGGGTGAGGTATACAGAGAAGTGTCGGTCCTTCATCTCAGGGCCCGGTGGATCACTGGAAATCATTGAGATCAGCTTCTTAGTTTTTCCTGTTGGTTTAGGAGTTGCCCAACTTCCCAAACTCAAACTTTAAACCACTCACAAACACACACACACACAAATCTCTGAGAGAAAAATATAATAGCAGCCAAGAAAATGTTCAGGGGGAAAATACCTACTATTTGTAAACATAGCAACCAACCACCACATTTTCTTAGTTATGAAGAGGGAGGCAAGATAATGAGAACTGGACCTAAAGCATTCAATAAAATGTGTAGCAGTACTACATTTTCTCAACCAACTATGACTTATACAACTGGTCTATTCTCTCAGAGCTTAATTTCCTTCTTTATCGCTAATGTATCTGCTATACATACTGAACTATCTCAGATATATTTTACTTTTTATTATTATTATTAATGTACTTTTTGAATAGCTGTGAGAACATTTACAAAACTTTCAGGTTTAAGTTTCAGTCATCCAATGATCAAACACCCAGCCCTTCACCACTGCATATTTTCCACCACCAAGAACCACAATATACCCCCCATCCCACCCCTCCCCATGCCTTTGAGGCAGATGATTTCCACTTAACTATCTCTCTACTTTGATTGCATTCATTATTTTGACAAAAGATGTACCATGATTATTTGGAACTTTACCCCAACAATCAGACCTCCTGAAAAGGCATCATGAAATAATTTGTTTTCTATTGATGGTTATGAAGACTATATGATGTCGTGTGGCCGCAATAGTGGCCGTGCAATTTTGGATTTCTGATATTTTACTAATTAAGTCTGGAGGGATTTCTGCCAAAAGTTACATAGTTCTGAGATTGGTTTGTGTGACTCTGGGGCCATGACCGTGCTGGAGAGCCACTCTTGAAGGGCAACTCGTGGTCTTGGCAGGGAGGAAAGGACATGCCGGTTCCACCCCCATTCCCCCAGTCTTAGTTGCCCTGTCACCACTGGCTCAGATCTAACTGTCCAATAAGCTATGAGGCTGTGGCCACTGTGCAGCCAGGGGGTGGGGGGAGAGATGGAAGAGACAGACACCCTTTCCCTCCTGTGAGGCCACAGCACAGTAGCTTAATGCATAGACCATTCACATTTCTGCCAAAAGCCGCTGGGAAAACAGATGACTCGTTAAAGAAACTTTGGTACATCTACACAATGGAATACTATGCAACTGTTAGAAAAGATCAAGTCATGAAATTTACATACAAGTGGTTCTACATGGGCTGGAGCGATAGCACAGTGGTAGGGCGTTTGCCTTGCACTCAGCCAACATGCCTGGCCCAAGTTCGATTTCTCCGCCCCTCTCAGAGAGCCCTGCAAGCTACTGAGAGTATCTCGCCCACACGGCAGAGCCTGGCAAGCTACCTGTGATGTATTCGATATGCCAAACACAGTAACAACAAAGTCTCCAATGGAGACATTACTGGGCCCACTCAAGCAAATCGATGAACAATGGGAGGACCGTGACTGTGACCGTGGTTCTACATGGAAAGTATAGTGCTAAGTGAAATGAGCCAGAAAGAGAGGGACAGACATAGAAAGACTGCGCTCATCTGGGGTATAAAAAGTAACAGAATGGGAGTCGAACACCCAAGAATAGTTGAGATAAGTACCAGGAAGTCTGCTCCATGGCTTGGAAGCCAGCAGCACATACTGGGGGAAAAGGCAGCTCAGATAGAAAAGGGAACACCAGGTAAAGGTTGTTCGTAGGATTCACTCAGGCTGCAAGATGTGTGCTGAAATACTATAGACCGAACACGATGGCCACTCAATACCTCTATTGCAAACTACAACACCCTAAAGGAAAGAGTGAGCATAAGGGAATGCCCTTCCACAGAGGCAGGGTGGGGTGGGGGGATGTGGTGGGGCGTGGGAGGGCTACTGGGATCATTGGTGGTGAAGAATGGGCACTGGTGGAGGGATGGGAACTCAATCGTTGTATAACTAAAACCCAAGCACAAAAGTTTGTAAGTCTACAACTGTTCCTCATGGTGTTTCACTAATAAATTAAAAAAAAAAAAACTCTTCATGCATTTTCTTTCTCTCAAAAAAGAAGTCCATAAAGATTCTGTAAAATTGATAGATCCCATATACATCCATCTAGATACAAGTATACAATTTGTTATTTCTATGTTAAAGCTTGTTGCCTTTATACTCAGTGGATAATGAATATGAAATGAGGATCTGTTGAGTTTCTTCCAGGTTGAGGGTATGAAATCCCAAAGCAAGTTATAATTGGGAGCATTTCACTTTACCTTCTACCTTTCTTTCAGCAGGTAATTTGCATTTTCCTTCCTTCACCCTTGGTAATAATGTTGGCCAAGTCTAGGGTTGCCCTTGTGAGAAGAAAAAAATAAAGCATTCCTACTTGTACATTGGCACACAGATGGCACTTTTAATGAGAAACTAAAGAGTATATTCCTGGATGACCTTGAAGAAAATTTCTTAATAAAAGCTTTGCGAATGAGATAATCTGTTACCACTTAAGTAAAAACAGATGATCTATGAATAAAATGCACAGTTCTTTTTGAGTGCTGGGTTCTTAAACCCTCATTGAGGGTCCAAATAGCCTTGCTTCTGACCCCTATCTCTCTCAATTCCATTCTCTCTCCCTTTTTCTCTTCCTTTCTCTCCCTCTCTCTCCAAATTTTTTCTTCCTCTCCTTCCTCTCTAATATAAAAGTTTTTAAAGTCTAATAAATATTAAATGTGTCTTTATGTATGTATTTTGTGTCAAAACTCATTCTAGGTGAAACAAGTAAATCCAAAGGCAGGGTGGGGGTGGGGGGTTATCAAGATTTTACAGTTCCAGTGGTTAAGAAGGGAATGAATTCATGCTATAAGAAGTTAAAAATAATAATATATTCTCAAGACAAAATTGTGGATATGATACTCAATATTATGTCACCTAACAAATTGATTATATCAAGTCTTTCAGTATGCTTTGTGCAAAGCAGAAACCCTGAGTTCAATGTTCACAATCACTATTTATATTTTTGGCTGCTTTAATAAAGAAGACAAACACTTAATGGATATAAACTTATTCTATCTTGTAACATTTTGGGCTATTAACAAAACTATGGTAGTGAGTTGAATTATTAATGCTTTTATCTTCCCACGGGATGGCAAAACCAGATGCTCATTTATGCATTTATAAAAAGAATATATAAAACAGGCAGGCAAGATCATCAGAGAAAGAAAAGTCTTGGATAAAGCTATCCTTCTAAGGTACAAGAGTCTTTCCTATGCACTAAAGTGGGTTTTCACTAAATGTCTTTCCCAAATGTTAGTATGAGTCTTCAGAGTATGGAAAACAGAATCAGGAATATTGCATGATAAATAAAAGTTTATGAAACTGATGAACAAATGAAAAATAATTATCAATTTTGAAGTCGGTTGATTTTCCTATAATCAAGTGTTGTATTACATTGCAATTAAATATATTCTTTAAAAAAATTAGGAAAGGAAAGATAGTGTAGCAGATAAGATATTTTCCTTGCACATTCCTGACCTGGGTTTGATTCCTGGCATTTCATATGATCCCCAGAGAACTTATAGTAGTGATCTCAGAAGATAAAGCAAGAGATAAGGCTATGCTCAGGTATATCCAGGTATATCCCCCAAATGTCTCTGGTTATTGACATTTGCTACCCATTTTAATTTATTTTTTATTTTTCATTTTATTTATTTATTGCTTTTTGGGTCACACCCAGCAATGCTTAATGCTTAAGGGTTACTTCTGTCTCTGCATTCTCAGGAATTACTACTGGTAGTGCTTGAGGTACCATATGGCATGCTGGGGATCAAACCAAGGTTGGCCAAGTGCCAGGCAAACGCCCTCCTCTTGCTACTATCCTTCAAGCCCCTATGCTACCCTTTTTTAGACCTTTTCAAATGGACATATTGTTGGTGATATTGTGGCTATGTATCAATTGACTGATTTTTAAAAAAATTTTCATATATTAAGCTGAAAAGTACAAGGTCTTTATTGTCATTCACATATTCAAGTTAAAGAGTTGGGTCATGCTTTCTGTAGAAAACTAAATCACATACTTTTTCTCCCGAGACTCCAATTTAATTCCTCACACTTCTATATCTCAATCTTTCCCTTAATTACCTCTATCATTCTAGACTCAAAGATAAGTAAAAATGTGCTTTTGCTTGTTCAACCCAATTTATTTCAACAGATATTTTTGAGCATCTATTATGTTCTGGGCACTGTGGTAGGTGCTAAGAATATAAAAATAACTATCAAATTGAACATAGAATTTTGCCGTTTAGTAAAGGAACATAACAAGTTAATTAGTACAGTTTGGTATATAAAATCCAAGTAGTTGTTTATGATGAGCAAAGGAATAAAGGAATTTAAGAGAGCTGTCAGTATCAGGTAGTGACTCTTAGAATGGGGACACTATGTTAAGTAAAAAAAAAAAAAGGAAAATATGCATAGCTATGAAGTTGCATGCAAAGAAAAGCATAGGTTAGAAAAAAAGTGCAAAAAAAGTTCAAATTTGGTTTTGTTTATAGACACCTACTTGATGAAATGTTTCCTACTTTTCCTCTATTATCCATAAGGACACAAGGGGTAAAAAAAATAGCTATTAACATTTCACAGCACCATTTATGGATTAGAGACTATTTTATAATCTTTACATATATGTAAATCGCCTATATTGGATCATTGAGTTTTATAATAAACTTCTGAAGATGAACATCTAATGAACATCTATTCTTATTAGGTATTATTATTTTTTTAGCTTTTTATATCAGAAAACTGTGAAATAGATATTTTTTATAATATACTGGAGCTATGATTTTAACCATGCAAACTACCTGGAAATCTAGGTTTTTCGCCTGTATATATTATCTAAACTTACAAATCACTTAACTAAGGCACATCAATTTATCATTATTATTCATTTTGACTAATATAAATATATTCTTGGGGGTTTCAAACAAAGTTGGGGTTTTCTAGATATTCAGGGTTGAGTCCAGAGGAGGACACAACATAGATCTTACTATAAATTCACAGACATCTACTGGTAACAACGCTCACTCAAAACAATTTCAGGCCACATAAATTTTATCAACAGTCTGTGTAGTGTAAACCTAATCTAGACTTTTTTTCAGTAGCTTTGAAAGTAAAGGAAGACTCACCAAAATTTTGTTTTCTCACATAAAGTAAGGAAATTAGCATAGTAATTACTAAGTATCTTCTAACCAGAAATTTCCTAATTATACTACTAAGATGAATCTCAAATACTTAGGTTCTTGCATATAACTTCTTTGATAGTTGATCGTGTACACACTTAGGAAAATTAATTTAAAAAATGAATCCAGTATTAGAGAAGAGTGATACATTTAGATTACAAAGTTAGACAGATTTTATTATTCAGATGACATTTAATATAGATACATCAGAAACACTAAAAAGGCATGTTTAAATCAATTATTTGTAAATAACAATGAGATTAAAAATATATAGGAATTATATGTAAGAAAATTAGTAACAGTACAAAAATTTGAATGGTGGCTGTTCTTTGAGTTATTTCTGTTTCATATGAACTCTGTCTCCTCTACCTTTAGCTGTTCCAGCTGTTCTCAATCAAAGATAGAGTAACTATCTGGAGAAGTGCAAAGTATAAACAGAGACTTAAATCAATTACATCGCCAATCCATATTGTTCATTAGTGTCATACTACCCTAACCCCTTTTTCTTAACATGTTCAGGCAGATTGTGTTTCATAGCTGCCTCTTTCATAAGATAGCCGAAGAGCAAAGTTTTCTTTTGGTTTCTCCTAGCAAGATAAAAATTAGTCATTCTGTACCTGCCTGAATTCTTCAAATAGTACAATAGATACGGTGCTTGCCTTTCAAACATTCCTGACCTGTGTTCAACCCCCAGGACCCCAGGTGGTTCCCAAGCATTGCCAAGACTGACATCTGAGCTCAGAGCCAGGAGGAAGCCCTGGGCAACATCCGGTGAGCCCTCAAAACAAAACCAAATAAACATATTAGGAATACTTATGAAAGAAAAAGGAAAATGCATTAATAAGTACATACATTGGGGAGAACAAGGTAAAATTTACTTGATGTATCTGAGATGACTTTTAGTAAACTTGCATAATGCAAAGGAAAGAAGAATATAATAGAAGTATAATACAATGGGATGAAGGAGAAGGTCATTTAGGATGGTTAAGGAGAAAGCACATTACTAATAATAGTAGTTTATGTTCTAATAAGGGAAGTGTTTCTTTTGGGAGTTACCCATAAAAGAGATGTTTGCATCTAAATATCATTTTATTCTCATTCTGCCTTCAGGTGTACCCTTGTGAAACTAGCATTTTTCCATAAACTTTTTTGGGTGTGCCAGATGTTTGTTCTACATTTAACACCCCAATCATAACGATGTACTCTCACCAGAAACCATCGTTATACTAAGTTACCTAACATTCTGTCTGGAGATAAGTAAAGTAAAAGTAAAGGCCCTCCCGTTGATTATCAATTTGCTCGAGCGGGCCCACTAACGTCTCCATTGGAGACTTTTGTTGTTATTGTGTCTGGCATATCGAACACGTCACGGGGAGCTTGCCAGGCTCTGCCGTGCGGGCGATATACTCTTGGTAGCTTGCCGGGCTCTCTGAGAGGGGTGGAGGAATCGAACTCGGGTCGGCCATGTTGGCTGCGTGCAAGGCAAACGCCCTACCGCTGTGCTATCGCTCCAACCTGGAGATAGTAAAAAAAAAGAAAAGAAAAGAAAGAAGGAAGGAAGGAAGGAAGGAAGGAAGGAAGGAAGGAAGGAAGAAAGAAAGAAAGAAAGAAAGCGATGACCCTATCTCCAAAGAGAAGACAGTGCTTTTTATGAAGATAATACATATAGTCTGTTTTATTTGTATCTTTTAGGCAAAATATACTGCAGAAATAATACAGTATTATAATATCTGATGTTTCTACAAAAAAAATTAAAACAACAGGGCCCTTCAGGACTATGTTTGAAGCATCCTCAAATCTCTCTTTCTAACCATGTCCAGAACGTATCATGTCTGCCAGCCTGGCATCTAACAGAGATTCATTGAAATGTGTTAGAAATGTGATTTGTGTGAGAGTCAAATAGAAATCAGATTGGCCCCATCCCTTATATCTATATCTCTCTATATACATTTGGCTTTGACATTCATCAAATTACTCTGTCCTAACAAAGCTTTCTTGCACAAAGTAATCTCAAGCGACAGTGCATAGCAATGTGTATAATATGAAAGGAGTTGAATGGCTAAGTAGTCAGCTTGACAGTATCGCTGAAATCTTTTATTGCATATATTAGAGAGTTAAACATTGCAATCTGCTTTTCCTGTGAGGCCCAATAAGTAAGGAAAAACCCAGGTTTACTCAGGATTAAACTGGTTTTCCTTTGTTTTCCTGCCAAAAATGAAAGTCTTGATTAGCTTATGGAAGACGAAATTTGCATCTCTATGCTTAGAAGGGTGAAACTTTCAGCTAGGATTCCATTTTCAGAAGGATCCTCTTGAGCTAGATATTTCTTCCCACTCTCTGTCTCCTAAATTAAAAACAACTTTATTTTCATTTCTGACTTTGTAAATGGGAATTTTACCCATTTCGTGAGAATGAGTCATATGTGAATCACACACTTTGGGGAATTGCTGAATCAAAAAGTCTTTTTGTTTGTCTTTTGTTTACTTAGCTCCAAAAGCAGCTCTTATGTTCAAGCCAGCTCTCCAGACATGTCGGTCTCGACACACTCTGATAATCAGATGGACATAAATTATAATAATGACACTGGAGAATAAAGAGGAGAAAAGTGCAGCCAGTTCTCAAATGGACATTGACAATATGAATGTAACGATGACATCAGTACATTGTGCATGGGGGAGATACACACATGCATACGAACAAAATCCAGAACAAATGAATTCATTTTGGTTGCTAAAATGTTATTACTTCTGAGATTCATGGTATCATGTGTTCTATACCATTAATAAAGCTCTATTACTTAAGCAATGTGTTCTTAATACAGTTAGGATGTGTTCCATGCCAAATGTATCAACTATGATTTATTTGATCCTTACAAAGCCACTCAGAGCCAAGTATGGTTATTATCCTCAGGTGAGGGAACAGAAACAGAGAGGTTGAGTTCTTGTTCATGTTTCCACAGTGGGAAAGCTGAGAGTCTCATCTCACTCGAACAGACAAATCTGGACTTGGGTTCAATTATCATACCAGGTACAGTTCAAGCACCCTCTTTTAAGTGGAAAGATGGAAATTGTCTTGACTAATTAAAATTTAAAACAATCTGCCTATGAGTTGCTAGGAACATGCTCACAGAGGCTGATAAATGAGAATATGACCACCCATTTCACATTACTTGAAATTGTTTCTCTAAACAGTAAATTATAATGATGTTATAATTGTAGAATTATGAGATTTTAGTTTAAAGATAGGTAAGAATTTGCCTATTCTCTTGGCAGATATATTGAGAAGCAAACACTTGGACAACTTACAAAGATGGCATGATAAATAGATTGCAAAGACAGAAATGCATAAAAACTAAATTACATCTTAACATCATCTATATAAATGAAATATTCTATGTAGGCATGTTCAAATTATCTTTCTATCTCAAACACATATAAATAGTTCACTCATATAGAACAAACTAATATCATTAGCAAAAAGCACCATGAAGACATTTTTATGTACTCCAGAACTAATAGATCATAAATGAAATAAATTCTTAGAGGGAAGTGTGGGCAATTTGGCTACAATGTTAGGCATGCTATAGATTGCCAGAGTTGATTATTATGTCACCTTTCTCCCTCACCAGTCCATGAGGGTATTTGAAGAAAATCTGGGTCCTTTTCCAAAAGAACGGCCTTCCCTGAAGAGAAATAGGTATTTATTTGACTGAGAATATACTAATGGCTCTGCTCTCTGATAGAATCTCTAAATAAGCTCTCAAGAAATACTCCTACGGGTGGGCGGGAAGGGCTTCAGGGATAGTACAGCAGATCAGGCGGCTACCTTGCATATGGCTGATGCAGGTTTGATCCCCCACATTCCATATGATTCCCTGAGCCCAGCCAGGAGTGACTCCTGAGCACAGAGCCAGGAGCAAGCTCTGAGCACATCTGACTGTGGCCCCATCCCTACTGCCCCAAAAAAGAAACAAAGAAATACCACTAAGTACTTCAACTTCTAGAACATCCACTTCTGGATAGGAAGGGCATTTGGGCTATTTTCATATTTCGTGTCATATGTTTTGTGATTGTATTTCTATTACTATTTAAAATGTTTATAGTTAACAAGCTATAATAAATGAGAAATCAGAATGATGGATATTATGAAGAGTCAAAATAGCAACAAAAGAAAATAAAACCAAAAACTGACAGGTTGATAAAAAATGTGATTGAGAGGTAAATATAATACTTAAAAATCTATTTGTTTTAAAATTTCATACTCACAGTAGCAAAAAGAGGGGATATGATACTTAAATGTACCTTATTCAGTTTCCCCTATTGGTCACATCCTATATAAAAACAGAACAGGGATTTAACATTTTCTGCACTTAGAAAAGTACTCATTTCAGAATGACACCTTTTTTTTTTTAAATAGAAGTGCTATTCATTTTCTAGTTACTGTATGGACTGTATGGATTTAAGTTTATTCTGAACTTAAGATGGACTGGAGCAATAGCATAGCGGGTGGGGCGCTTGCCTTGCATGCAGCCTACCAGGGCTGACCCGGGTTCGATTCCTCCACCCCTCTCAGAGAGTTCAGCAAGCTACTGAGAGTATCACACCCGCAAGGCAAAGACTGACAAGCTACCGTGACCAATTTAATATGCCAAAAACAGTAACAAGAAGTCTCACAATGGAGACTTACTGGTGTCTGCTTGAGCAAATCGATGAACAACGGGAGGAGAGTGCTACAGTGCTGATGATAGGTAAGGCCCTTGCTTGCACTCCACTGACCCTGGGTTCGATCCCAAATCACTCTATGTGTTCCCCAAAACCTGCCAGAATGATCCCCGAGTACAAAGCCTGGAGAGCCTGAAGTAAGCCCTAAGCCCTGATGAAATGTGGGGGAAAAAAAATTTAAAAACCCTTTTAAAAGAAAATAATTACTTTTCTCATTTCTAATGAGGAAATTCTTTTCCCTCATTTTCCAGTAAGAAAATATATGTGCTTTTCTCTTATATCACAGTTCCTACATCTAAAACAGTAAGATGTTTTATCGTCTTTTCTGTTAAAAAATATACTGTCATTCAAGGTCTATTTCATAGATAGAATCGTCATTAATCTTTTGTACAACAGCATGACAGTTTATTGTGTGGGTATATCATAGTTTATTAAACCACTTTGTATGGACGCTAGGTAAGTTCCATTACTTTGGCACTGCAGAGATGCTCCAAAGCTATAACTTTGTGCATGCATATATTTGCATCCGAAGAGATGTTTATTCAGAATGATACCCAGAAGAACAATTTCTGGGCCAAAAGATAATAGGAACTTTTAAAATTAGTTATTGCCAATTGGTCATCTAGAACATCACATGTATCAAAAAACCTTATATTAAAAGTTCCTCTTTCCCTTATTCTTGCCAGCAGAATGTGTTGTCTCATTTTTATCTTTGTTTTTGGCCCATAATTGGTAGTGCTCAAAGCTTATTCCCAGCTCTTTACTCAGAGATCACTTTTGGTGGGCTCATAGGACCATCTGGGGTTCTGAGGATTAAACCCAGGTTAGCTGCATGCAAGGCAAGAGTCTTATCCATTGTATTATTGCTCCAGTCCTCATTTTTAAATTTTTCAGATTTGCTTAGCAGACTAGGTAAGTGATTCCATGCTAGGGAAGGACTAAAGGTGTGTCTTGCTTGGTAATTATAATGCTAACTCCACTGCAGATACACCTGGAGATCCTCAAGAGGCCATGCAGTTCCTGGGGATCAAACCTGATGGCATGCATTCTAACCCCTCAACTAAAGTTCCAGTGCTCTGTCTAAGCCGTGAAATGTGTGATAATGATTTTCACAGCAGCAAAACTATATTATTCATAGTTTTTCAGTGCTTTCTTAGACATCCTTGCATATTTGTGTTTATAAGATAAACTTTAATATCATATGTCTACTATAAAATGTTATCAGCATGCTTTTAGTGAAACTTATCTGAATTATATAAATTAATTGGGAAAAGCTGATATGTTCACAATGCTGACTAATTCTATTCTAACTCAAGCAGGCATTGTCTATTCATGTGTATAACTGTCTTTTTGTGTTTTTATGTTTCCAAGAGGTAAATTCTAAAATAGATTTACCCATTTGTCATTAAATGTCATCTTAAATTAATATTTTATTTCTATAATAAAATTATTTTTATCATTCTTGCACACAAAAAAGCATTTAATGGACTTCAAATATTAAATTTTATTCAAGAAGGTGTAAACTAAGTTTCTATGTTTAAATAAGTGCTTGAGAATATTTTCAGTTAAATGAAATTATCTCTAAAGAAAGACATAGCTAACTTGAAAAAGCAAATATAATTACTAAAAGTGCTCAGTATAATTAGTAAAATTATATATGTTCTGATAATATTTAATAGTCTATTATACATATAGAGAGAATTAGTATAAAGTCATAAAACACATTAGAATTATAATTTTTTTCAGAATACAGCATAAAAACACATAAATGAAATATGCAAGAAAACCTAAGGGCTATAGAGGGTAAATCTCTAAAACTATGTCTGATTGGCTCCAGAAAAGCAAAGTGAGGAAACTCTAATTTAAAGGAAGTATGATAATCAGAACTGGAACTGAAAAATATTTTACAAATTAAAAAAATCCTAACAAAATACAAATCTATATATTACACAGTAAAATTTTTGAACAAAAATGAAAGGAAGATAATGTTAAAAATGGCAAGAAAAAAACTATTAAGATTATCTTCCTGCTAATCTTAAAGACATGCTGATTTCTCCATGGTAATCACCAGTTACACAAAGAAAATACAATGTGCTTAGTGAGGGTACACTAAACTAGAAATACACACCCAGAAAAGAAAATGCTGATTATTTTTATATGTACAAAATACAGTGTGCCACTTGCATGTCCTATGTAAATAACCCAATTTAGGTATCAGGAAATGGATTTTAAATATAAATTCCAAAAAGTTAGAAGAAATGAAGAAAGAAAATGCTGATTATGCTGTTAAATCTAAGCATTATTGACTATATGAAACAATAGTAATAATGTCTGTGTGATTAAAAATAAAGGGTGTAATTACATAAAACTAAAGAATTTAAATATGAAAGCAATGAAAAAAAGTAACAAAACCATGCATTACCAAAGAAATTGATTTCAATAAATTAAGCATGCTAGAACAACCTGTAAAATAATAAAAGCAAATTTGTATGTTCCAGTTAGCATCAGTAGAAGAGAAGAATAAAAATAAATAAATAATTCAAAACAATAAATTTATCACCAGTAGAAAATACAAAATGGTATAATTAGATGGTAGATATAAAACCAAATATCAGTAACAACCATGAAAAATTACATTTGCAAAATTGGTTTTATTATTTACATGCTTCTATTGTAATCATAAAGATTTCAAAAGTTGGGAAAATGATGAAAATTAATACTTGGAAAATCACTACAAAAGTAAAGTTATTATGAATGTTTTGATATCATACTAAATTTGTTTAGCAGAATTAAAAAATTCAAAATGGCCATTTTATGATGAAACATGCTAATTTTAAATTTATATATCTAAGAAGTTCATATCACAATATAAATGGACAGATTAGAATATTTTAAGACTACAAAGTCTAATACAAGATAACTGTAAGAAATTGCAACAGACATTCCTCCAGTTCTTAAAAACATATATTGAATGAGAAGTAAAATTGCTTGGCATATAGAAGATTATAACCGCTTGGTCTAAAGAAGATTATGTGTGCCTATAAACAGATGTAAAGTTATATACAGAAACATATGAAATACATACAAGGATGTGAGGCTATCATATGTATGTAGAGTTATGTCCAGTTCTTAAATAAAATGTCATTCTTGACATATATGACATTTTATTTAACTACTGAAACATAAATAATCTCTTCATAAGTATACAGCTTTTTTTCAAAAACTTATCATTTAATGAGAGTTCTCCATAAACTCTATCCATAATGAAGCTAAATTTAAATTTTATGCTATTAATGTAGAAAAATAAATTGTATGTGTCTGAATTTTAAGAACTTTCCGTGCAAACTTTTGTTTCCTGTTTAACATTTAAAGATCTGAGGAGTCACCGTTTCTTCTCTTCACAGCAAGAGTTGGACACGCTAAATATAAACAACTTTCCCTGGACCTCCCTCAAATAATGGAGGTCACAGAGCAAACTACCACCCTATAATTGGTGAAAAGTTGTCTTTAGAAAAATATAAGATCTGGAATTTACTTAACCAGAAAAAAAAGGTGGTCGTTGCCTTAAGCTGTGGAACACTTCATTAGTAATGTTGATGAACTGAAGGTTTGGGGTGATTTAATTAGCAGAAAAGAAGCTCCTGGAGGTTGCCCTATTATATAATAGTCTCAAACTTTCATAATATTTTCCTCCCAGAAGTACACAAAATGTTCAAAAGGAGAATCCTAGAAAGGGTGACCCTGTTGGGGGAAATCACTGTGGATAAATTCTGCCTGATTCTCCCAAACAAACTTCATTTCTAAGAGAGAAGGCTTAACCAGAAGCAACGCTAAAATCTTCTCCTAGGGTGGAGCTGCACATTCCTATCCTACTTTCGCCTTCCTGATTTTTTCCCCTTAGATCTGAAAATGTCTTTAATTTTAGAAAATGACTTTCAGGAAGGTTAAAAAGCAATACCAGAGGGTATAGGTGCAGAATCGGTTGTAGTCATTCAAAGCATTCAATTAAAAATATGGCAATAAAAAATCTGAGAAGTATCCCTTAGGTGTTCTGAGAAAAACGTGTAAATTGTTCGAAACATGCTTTAGCTTTATTATCTCACCTTTGAGGTGAGCAAGTAATTAAGAAACAAAACAAAACAAAAAACTAGGTCTGGAGAGATAGTGCAGAAAGATAGCTCCTGTTTTACATACAGCCTACCTGGGTTCTATCTCTGCTAAAGCACATGGTCCTCCAGCACTTCCTGTAGTGATTCCTGAGTGATCGCAGAGCCAGGAATAAGCTCTGAACACAGTTTGATCATCGCCCCCACTATACACACACTCACACACAAAAGGTGAAAAAAAATCCACTATGATAAGATAAAATATACTCTTCAGCATTCACTTCATAATGCTGCAATGAACTTGATATGTAAGGTAAGGTAAAGGCCCTCCCGTTGATCATCGATTTGCTCGAGCGGGCCCAGTAACGTCTCCATTGGAGACTTTGTTGTTACTGTGTTTGGCATATCGAATACGTCACGGTGAGTTGCCAGGCTCTGCCGTGCGGGCGAGATACTCTCAGTAGCTTGCCGGGCTGAACTTGATATGTAGCGTAGATAAAGACAAAGTAAGCAAAAAATAGTGCAAACTTATTAATAAAACATCAATACCCACAATCCAACAGTACTCTAAAAACATTAGAAAAGTTTAACTTCGAAAATTAGTTTATAATTTATAATCAAACAAAGGCACAATAATACTTGAAGTACAGAACTTATTCCTGCTTAGATTTCTCTATCTAGTGATTATGACTTTGCTATATTTAGAGATATTGTCCTATCTTTTCTATTATCTTAAAAAGGTGATTACAAATAAACACCCTTCAGTATATGGGAAAAAATAAACACTTTCCTTACCAAACCAATAAATACATATTCTAGCACATTGTCCACTCCATTAATTCTGATTTGTGCACCTGGTGAGAAGAAAAAGTTACATTTTAATTAGTGATTCCAATACTTTATATTTTATGAATTTTAGGTTGTTTTGCAGAAATGTTGTTGACTCATATATTAAATTTCTGTAATGCTTCCTTACTAAAAATCTAGTGTTTTTTAATTAACATTTCTATATTTTCTATTCAGTCAACTATGTGCATAAAATGTAAAATTTCTATTATTAAGGTATCTTTATAGTTTTTGTTTCACGTCTTATTGTGGTAACTAGGATTTCTAGTACATTATTTTATCGATCCCTCCACCCCTCTCGGAGAGCCTGGCAAGCTACTGAGAGTATCCCGCCTGCACGGCAAAGCTTGGCAAGCTTTCTGTGATGTATTCGATATGTCAAAAACAGTAACAAGTCTCACCACTTGTTGTAAGACATCACTGGTGCCCGCTCGAGCTATCAATGAACAACGGGAGGATAGTGCTACAGTGCTATTATATTGAAGGAATATACAATTTTCCAAAATTTTGTCCATTTAGAAAGTAAGCACTTCAAGGTTTTCTCCACTTTGAATAATGCTTGATTTGAAGTTTGTAAATAACTCTACTTAAAAATAAGCAAGATGTTTTTCTGCTAATTTTTCATGATGAATTTAGATAGTATTCACTAATTTTTATATTTTTTGTGGCAGTTATAGTTTCCTACTAAAAGCAATCTTAAAGACTTTAAAGTTAACTTTAAGGAAACAACTTAAAAAATTCTTTTTTAGTAGATTTCTTAGATCTTAGAAAACCCAAGATATCATCTCTTGAATCTATAATGTTAGTTTTACTGGAGTTCCAGGAAAAAAAATGTTAATTTCTGTAGAGGTCAGCTTTAGCTGAAACTCATATTGGAATTGAGCCTGAATATTCTAGATTTAATAAACATTTTGGGCTGGAGCAATAGCACAGTGGATAGTGTGTTTGCCTTTCACCTGGCTGACCCAGTTTTGATTCCTCCACCCCTCTCAGAGAGCCCAACAAGCTACCGAGAGTATCACACCCTCACTGCAAAGCCTGGCAAGCTACCTGTGATGTATTCGATATGTCAAAAACAGTAGCAAGTCTCACAATCTGTTGTGAGATGTTACTGGTGCCCGCTAGAGCACTTCGATGAACAATGGGAGGACAGTGCTACAGTGCTAATGAACATTTTAGAACTGGACACCCTGTTTACTAATGAAAACTGTATTGTGCTTTGATTCAAGGGACTTGTTGGGGGCAGGGGCGTGGTGTTAGATAAGACTGAGAAAATCGGGGTCCTAGTATTGGCTATGGTTCCAGATTGATCCCTTTTAACCTCATAGCATCCCTATTTATTTTAACACTATTAAAGAGAAGGAATCATATTTGTCCTATTCATAGTATCACTCAACTGATTAACCTCAATAATGATTATGACAGCTATAAATGTATAACAAGCAACAGTAATTTAAATCATTTGTTTGGACAGTGGGGAGAAGAAACACTGGTGAACCTGAAAAACATAGGTAAGCCTTAGAGAATTGATGAAGTAACACAGATAATTTGGAGGTTAGATAAGGTGCAAATTGAAGGGCAGGAAACAACTACTAATCTTGGGCCAGAGTTTGCCCTCCTTGCCCCTTTTAAATGGGTAGCAGTGAAATTACTTCTCCTGGATAATCTTAATCACACACTCTACTCTCGTCACAACCAGCCTCTTTCCCCATAATTAAACCACAGATAAATGTTTATCAGAGAGGACATTTCCCGGATATAAAACACACAGCAACCTCAGCACTCAGCTTCTCAAAATTTAAATCACTGAAACTCCTAAAAGCCAGAGTTTCAATAAACTCACAGCAGTTCAAGGAATTTCAGTGACGTTGGTATAGTTTGGAGACTGACGTATAGCGCACCCATCTTGAGAGAGAGGAACAACAACAACAACAAATCTCCATTAAAAAGGAATTAATGAAAAACTAATTGAAATTTTAGAGGAAACTTTCCCCTCAGCTGAAACTGCCAGTATTCAGTCCTGGGGACAAAACAGTACGAAAGGACTGTCAAGAAGAAATGGCAGAAGTGACCAGTCAGGGAGATATCGAGCTCCAGGGGTTCATTCTGTATCTTTGTAACTATGAGGATAAGCCTTAGTCTCTGACTCCTGAAACACAGAGAATGTACAGAATGTATGAGCATCTATGACATATTCCATCTAACTACAATCCTCCTCCATCAATGAATGATAACCAAAAATTAATTAATTAAATACCCTCTACTTAACTTTTTCAGCTGCCAGTCTTACGGTTTCCCATTGTCTCCTTCTTTTTTATTTGAGTCACATACAATGGATATTATTTCACTTGCTGGAAAAATCGTGTAGGTTCAAATTTACTCAGGAATTCTTTCATACAATACATGTATTCAGATGCATTATGCCAGATACTAAAAAAAAGAGGAAAACAAAAGAATGAATGATCTCTGTCTCAGAAAAAAAAATATCTGTCTGAAAATGAAGTCCATTCATCAAAAAAAAAATACCTTGAATCCTTTTTGGAATAGTTTCTTGTCTATGGCAGATCCTTTCTTTTTTCCGCACTACTGTTAATCTTTGTGTCTTTCTTCCTAGCTCATCTGTGAGAATAGAGAATAATTCTAATTCATGTGACTCATCTTCTAGCCTCTTAAAAACTGAAAAGAAACATGAAGTCCAGTTCTTTTTTTAAAAAAATAATTTATTGAATAACCGTGAATTACAAAATTACAAAATTATTCATGGTTGAGTTCTAGGAGTAAAACCTTAAAGCACCAATTCACTAATGTCCACTTCCCTAAAGTCCAGTTCTTGATTAAAAAAAAAAGTGAAGGATAAGTATCCAAGTCTTTGAAATTCATGATAAGAAGAAAACAATAGAACAGAAACCTTACTAACTCTACCAATCTCCCATTTCTCTGTCTTCAATAAAACGTATACCTGAAAATGAATGAGGTAGCATGTGACCTTGGGGTAACTAATAATAGCCAAAAAGCATTGTGATCTGGTGAACATAGCAAACAAACAAATAAACAAAAGCCCTAAAAGGAACTGTGTTTTATATATACACCATAGAAAAGGTAACAAACCCCAGCAAATCGATTTTCTATTATTAAGAACAATTAAATACATATTTCTTGAGAACACTGGGAACTTTTTTTTTTGGCCATTTATGGCAGGTGATTGTAAGCATACTTTGTGTACAATAACAGTTTTTAATATTATCTACATTGAAGTGGACTAACCTTTGAATTGATATATTCTATTGCAAGTGTGAAAAAGTAAATTGTGTCTGGAGAGACAGTTCAGGAACTTTGCCTTGCCAGCAGCAGACCTAGTTAGATTCGTGGCACTGCTCAGGGTCCCTCTATTACCTCCAGGGGTCACTCTTGAGCACAAAGCTAGTAAGAAACTCTGAGTTTGCCCTCCCATTTTGTACAAGACCCTTCCTTATCCCAACCCGGGAGCAGGCAAACAAACAATAAATAAATATCATACTTTTATGATCTTACTTCAAATCCCATCATCCCTTTTACTAACAAGAAAACACAATTGCAATCATTGATTCAGAGAAGTCAACAGAATTGTAGGTCCCCCAAATTCATATTAACTTTTATTAAAAAGTGAAAGGTTTCGTTGTTAAGTGACTCCTCTATGACAGTCTGTGGTAATTTACATTTGCAGATTTCTCTCTCCCCCCCAGTTCTCCACCCCCTGCTTCCTGGGAATATGTGTGAGATATGCTCCTCTATGGCACTACTCTTTGGGCACAAGCAACTACATTCTCTTTAGAAGAGCAAGGAACTAAATTTGGAATAGAAGTAACCACCTTTCTTTATGTGCACAAGAGGAGGAAAAAAAAAAACAACACTACTCAGCCTTGTACTTATTAGTATTAGTTCCAGACCTAGTGCTAAGTCAAGTATTTTGAGATGCAAGTCCATGAATAATAATGTCATCGAAGCACAATAATTAATAGAACAGGAGAATGCTCCCCGAAGAGGAGACACAGTATGGCAAGGGGAGAAAAGACCTCGCCTTTCAAACGTGTCTGATATGGATGCTTGAACTTTGATTTCTAAAGGTGGAGGCGAAGTGAAATGAATTATACTTCATTAGCAATGTGGAGGGAGAGACAGCCTCCAGTCTCTAGGGGAGCAGCCTTTAATTGTTAAACTCCCAGCATTCTCTGTTGGAAGGCAAGTCAGATCCTCTCTTCTGATTTTGCTGAACACAGGTAGCGCTTTTTTTCCCCATGATTGGTTATAATTTTCTTTCCTGTCTGTCATCATTATTGCTATTATTTATTGAATTATGCAGCACTGCTCATACATAGAACACTGAACTTTGTGGAAAAATTAGCAGCTGACAAGCACATGCCTCTCTGTTCACTGTTAGCACCCAACTTCAAAATTCCAGTTAGGTGGCATCAATCATGTTATCTCACTCAGCCTCAATGCCTCCTCTGTGAAATGGAAATGCAGCCCAATCTGCTTGTGCTGAGGTGTTCTGTGATGTAAAAACAAGCTTGCTCATGCTTGTTTGTTTTTCAACTTATTTTATTACAAAATAGATTTTTAAAAGCATATCGACTATTTGATGAAATAAGTACTAAGTATAGGGACAGTGAAATAAAAATAAACATCTAAGTAAATCAAGGAGAAAAATTAAAAAATGTAAAAGAATAAAAAGACATGGAGTATAAAATTGGTATCATGACATATATACAATAAAAATTTTCAAACTTCTTGGAAAAATGTGAGTTGTTTCTGATTTACTTGCAGCAAAGCTAGGAAGGCAAAGAACAATATTTTACTGGATGTAAATGCACAAATGAAATGACTCAGTCCACTTTGCTAGAACCCAGAAAGAAACTACTTTGGAGGCTATAATTGTTTCATATCATATTATTTTACTTGACTAATATTTTAAAAATTATAGATCACTGTATCACTGTCATCCTGTTTTTCATCGATTGCCTCGAGGATGTTCCAGTGACATCTCCTTCGTCCTAGCCCTGAGTTTTTAAAAAGTGCCACATTTGAGGCTCTTTCAGGGTCAGGAGAATGAGACCCGTCATTGTTACTGGTTTTTGGCATATTGAATACGCCACAGGGAGTTTGCCAGACTCTGCCGTGTGGGAAGGATACTTTTGGTAGCCTGCCAGGTTCTCTAGAGTAAGAAATAGATAATAAGATGTCATGCTTGTAGATCTACACCCCGATTCCCGCACACCTGGGTTCCTCTGCCAGTTCCTTCATGCATGAGGCTCGTCTGAACATGTGGAGAGTGGTCTTAAGCATGGCTGTGGCTGGAACCGGAGATCATCAGCTGCTGGGGCTCTGCTCGGGGTGGGGAGGAAAACTCAACCCATCCTCCTCCAAGGGGCCTCAGTGAGGACAGCCAGGCGTGGAGGGAGGAGATTCTGTGCTGTTCTCTTTCGGGAGCAGGGTTGAGTCCAATAGCAAAAGATCACACAAACTTTAGTAGAGAACTTTTCTGTAGAAGTCCCTTTGACCCTAGGGAATTCTCTATCAAGAACCCATAAAATGTGTATTTTTAAAACATTTTGTGTGTATCCTTGGCAGTCAATCGTATACCAATGTTGCCACTCATTAATGAATTTATAACACGATTCTATAACATGCATATTTAATATAGCACTGTAGCATTGTCCTCCTGTTATTCATCAATTTGCTCAAGTGGGCCCAGTGATGTCTCCATTTTGAGACTTGTTGTTACTGTGTTTGGCATATTGAATATGTCATGGGTAGCTTGCCAGGCTTTGCCATGTGGGCCAGATACTCTTGGTAGCTTGCCGGGCTCTCCAAGAGGGGCGGAGGAATTGAACCCGGCTCGGCTGGGCTGGTTGCATGCAAGGCAAACGCCCTACCGCTGAGCTCCATCCCCATATTTAATATATATGCCTAATAAATGCTTCAAGGAATTAGAAAGAAAGCTTGATTTCGGTTTTTAGATTTTATTATTTCTTCTTCCCCCAGGGCCATATCCAGTAAAGCTCAGGGATTACTTCTGACTCTGCCCTAAGGGATCACTTCTGGCAATGCCATGGGAACCATACGGCATGTTAGGATTGAATCTGGGTTAGCCACATGCAAGGCAAACAATCTACCCAATGCACTATCTCTCCAGTAGCCTAAACTTTATTCTATAGTGCTGTTAAATTCAAAAGTTTGAAAGTAGTACTGTAGCACTGCACTGTCTTCCCACTGTTCATCGATTTGCTCAAGTGGGCACCAGTAACGTCTCCATTGTGAGACTTGTTGTTACTCTTTTTGGCATATCTAATACGTCATGGGTAGCATCCCAGGCTTTGCCATGAGGGTGGGATACTCTCAGTATCTTGCCAGGATCTCCAAGAGGGATGGAGGAATCAAACCTGGGTCAACCTCGTGCAAGGTAAACACCTTACCTGCTGTGCTATTGCTCCAGCCCAGGTTTGATTCCTCTGCCCCTCCCAGAGAGCCCAGCAAGCTACTGAGAGTATCTCACCCACACGGCAGTGCCCGGCAAGCTACCAGTGAAGTATTTGATATGCCAAAGACAGTAACAAGTTTCATAATACAGATGTTACTGGTGCCCACTTGAGCAAATCGATGAGCAATAGGAGGACAGTGCAGTGCTAATGCTTCCCATTATCACTGTTCCAAACTGCCGTTTCTGGAAGCCCCCAGTCACCTTCACGTCCGTTCCCTATTTTATTGATCATGTTTCCAGATTGGTTTTCACTGGCTAATTCCTATTTTTTTTTAATAGTATGCATATGAGTGAGATTATCCCTTAATACTTGGTCCCACCCTGTCAATCCAGTATAACTATTACTTTCCCATTTTATGGAGTCAATTAAATATCCTTAAAACTCATATATATCCATTATTTTAACATGAGAGGCTCTCTCCTACTTCTGCTCCACAGGCTACCTTCTTGATGACTGTTTTTATGCTTTCCTTCTATCAAATCAGCCACTTTGTCTAACCTTCTCAGAAACACCTGTGTCTTTCTCAATGCCAACTCTCACATTCCCATATGCACGAGGAACATTTTATCTGACTATGGAGTTCTTAACATGCTGTATTGTATTTGTATGTATATTATATCCTAATTATAGCATTCTCTTTATTATGGATAGCATTTAATAATTATTGAATTTGAAGAATCAAAAAACAGTGATTTTTTTAAAAAATCATTTATAAAAGAATGAGCTCATGAATGAAAAAAGTGGATGATAGAGAAATATTTTTAAGGGAGGCCAGAATAAACTTTCTTGTATCACTGTATCACTGTCATCCCATTGCTCGTTGATTTACTCCAGTGGATGTCAGTAACGTCTCTATTCCTCCCAGCCCTGAGATTTTAGCAGCCTCTACGTACTCGTCTTTTCCAACAATTGGAGGCTCTTTCAGGGTAAGGGGAATGAGAGCTATTATTGTTACTGCTTTTGGCATATTAAATACGCCATGGGAAGCTTTCCAGGCTCTACCCATGCAGGCAGGATACTCTCGGTAGCCTTCCAGGCTCTCATATATATATATATAATATATATATATATACACACACACACACACACATATATATATATATATATCTCACGATCACCATCATCCTGTTGTTTGTCGATTGCCTCGAGCAGGCCGCAGTAATGTCTCTTTCGTCCTAGCCCTGAGATTTTAAAAAGTGCCATATTCAAGGCTCTTTCAGGGTTAGAAGAATGAGACCCATCATTGTTACTGGTATTTGGCATATTGTGTATACCACAGGGAGTTTGCCAGACTCTGCCATGTGGGCAGGTTACATTTGGCAGCCTGCCAGGTTGTCCAAAGCAAGAATGAGATAATAAGATGTCGCGTGGCTGCAAATGCAGCCGCGCACTTCCGGGAGCTGGGTTTTGTAGTCTCTGGGTCTTGGCCGTTGATGAGATTACAAGGTGCCAGGGGGCCAATTGGTGGGTGTGACTCCTGCCTACTGGAAGATGGAGGATCTGGATGGAAGATGATCAGCCCCGATCCGAACAGGCTTGGAGCTCTTAGCCCCGGGACCCACATGCCTTTGTTCCTCTGCCGGAACCTTAATATATATATATATATACATATATATATATATATATTTCTCTCCATGATTTGTTGCCTAATGTCTGAACCCCATCAAATATGGTGTGGTAATTATAGAAAATGGGTAGGAAGTGCCTTATGATGTGTCTCGAAAGCAGCCTGGAGCATGGCAGCAGCTGGGTAGTGGAGGTCAGCTGCTGGGGCTGGATCCCTTGGGGCGGGGAGGGCTCTTCCCCACCCCATTCTTAGGCACCCTGAGTAAAAACAGCCTGGTGCGGAGTCCGGTGGCATGGTTATGGGAGCCTCATTTTATGCTCTCTTCCGGGAAAAGCAGCCAATGAGTTCTGGACCTCTTTTATCGCATGTTCCGAGGAACAATTCTTCTCCAGTGTCAAAAACGGCATGGTGAGATTCGTGCCTTCTTGTCTCGGTCAGACCAATGATGTCGTACTTGATCATTCGCGCTGTACCATCAGGTCCTCGATGGATGCATCTGATGCTAGCGTACGTGCATTGAAAGTACAGACGATCATTTTTGTCTTCCTTCGTTGTGGCAGCCTAGGTCGGCCTTGAAATTTTGTCGGCCTCTCCTTTCTCATCCTTCTCAGTGCTGCCATGTCGGTGAAGCCTTCAGGGTCAGGTGAATGAGACCAGTTGTAGTTACTGGTTTTGGCATATCGAATACACAGCGGATAGCTTGCCAGGCTCTTCCGTGCGGGCGGAATACTCTCGGTAGCTTGCCAGTTTTTCCGAGAGGGATAGAGGCTTTTGGGGTGACCTCTAATCAGCCTTGTAGGTGTTACCATATTTGAACCCTATCAAATATGGTACGACAATTACAGAAGATGGGTATTTAGTGTCTTATGATGTGTCGTGCGGCTGCTTGCGGCCGCGCGGGTCCGGAAAGCATCCTAGAGTGTGGCGACGGCTGGGTAGTGGAAGTAGTGTCCTTGTCAACAGAAACTTGGCCAAGAGCATTGATTCATTCGAATGCCTAACAACCCGAATTGGACGTTTACATTTGAATAGATGTGGCTCACTGCCTGCAGTTTCTATCTTCGTTGTCTACGCACCAACATCTCATTTTGATGAAAGAGAAATCGAGAAGTTCTACATGGAGCTAGAGAAGTTCTATAAAGAAGACCACACCTTCTACAAGATCATTGTGGGTGATTTTAATGCCAAGATAGGACCGAGAAGATCAGCTGAAGAACTTCACATCGGGACCCATGGCCTAGAATGGAACGAACAGGGTGAGAGACTGTCTGAGTTCATCATGTCGACCAAGACCATTCATGGTAACTCACAGTTCCAGAAGGCAGAATCTAAACGATGGACATGGGAGTCTCCCGGTGGACGATTCCACAACGAAATAGACCACATCATATTCAATCGACGGATTTGCCTGACCGATGTCGCTGTTGTCCCAAAATTTCGAACGGGATCAGACCACCGTCTCCTCCGTGCAAAATTCTACTTCACAGAGCGGGGAGAAAGGGCTGCAAAGTTCAAAAAGAGAACTCCCAGAACGACCACCAACTGGGAACTCTTTGGTACTATTGCGGCAACATGGGAAGATGCCATTGTTGACAACATTGACGAGGAATATGATCGACTGGTTCAGCACCTCCATGAATATGCGAGGAACGCCAAGAGAGAGATAGCCACAAAAAATCGCCTATCTTCGAAAACTCTTGAGCTAATTCACCAGCGTGGTTTGGCGCATGCCTCAGGCAACCTCAAGCTAACGTCCGAGCTCACAAAGCAGTGCAGAGATGCGATCAAGGAAGACCTCAAAGAGAGAAGAGCAGAAGTACTGGTAGATGCGGCAGAAGCCGGGAAAAGTATTCGTAATCCCCGCCTGTCCTTCGCCAACTATAAGACCAACATGACTGCCCTCCGACGTCCTGATGGATCCATCACATCCTCCAGAACGGCAATGGAGAAGATTATCCATGACTTCTACTCAAATCTCTTCGATAGCCATGTCCACTTGCCGACATACCAAATTCCACAGGATGGATATGTCGTTCCCAACATTCTCCCTTCCGAAATCCGACACGCCATTTCGTGGGTAAAGAAACAAACAGCACCCGGCCCAGACAAGGTCAGACCTGAACACCTGAAGAACCTGCCGTCAGTACTCATCAGTACACTGGCTCAGCTCTTCACTCGCTACCTGTCTGAATGCAAGGTTCCGTCCCAATGGAAAACCAGCAGGACCGTACTACTGTTCAAGAAGGGAGACATCCATGACATTGGCAACTATCGGGCGATCTGCCTATTGTCTGTCATCTACAAGTTGTTCACTCGAGTCATCCTAAATAGGATTGGCAGAACACTAGATGAAGGACAACCATGCGAGCAAGCAGGGTTCCGCAAAGGATTCAGCACCATCGACCATATCCACACTATAACCAAGCTCATTGAGGTTTCTCGGGAGTTCAAGTTGCCGCTCTGTTTAACGTTCATTGATTTAAAGAAGGCCTTTGATTCTGTTGAGATGGAAGCGGTCATTGAAGCCCTAGCCAATCAGGGCATTCAAGCCCAATACATCAGGATCCTCCGTGAGCTGTATTGCGGATTCACTACCAGGATCTCACCATTCTACAAAGAAGTGATCATTGATGTCAAGAGAGGGGTGCGGCAGGGTGATACCATTTCACCGAAACTCTTCAGTGCCACCCTCGAGAACATCATGCGACAACTGGAATGGGAAAACATGGGAGTGAAGATAGATGGTCGGCAACTACACCACCTCCGCTTTGCTGATGACATTGTTTTAATAACACCAAACACCAGCCAAGCGGCACAAATGCTGGCCGACTTTGACCGTGAGTGTGGAAAGGTAGGACTACAGCTGAATCTTACGAAGACAATGTTTATGAGAAACAGCCTTGTTCCTGACGCCCCATTCGCTCTCAATGGAACGACCATCTCCGAATGCAACAGTTATGTGTACCTAGGTCGAGAGGTCAACATGACAAATGACCTGGCCCGAGCTGCGCAGGAGGAAGAGAGCGGCTTGGAACGCCTACAAGAACATCGAAGAAATAGCTAAGAGGACGAAGAACCTCCGGCTCCGGGCACATCTCTTTGATTCCACTGTTCTTCCTGCATTAACATATGCCTCAGAGACCTGGGCCCTACGCAAACAAGATGAGAACGCTATTCAGGTCTCCCAAGGAAGAATAGAAAGAGCTATGCTTAGAATATCACGTTTTACTCAAATGAGAGAACGAATCCGGAGTTCTGACATCCGTCGACGATCAAGGATCAGGGATGCTGTCTCATTTGCCAAGGTGTCGAAAATCAGATGGGCTGGTCACGTAATGAGATTTAAAGACGACCGTTGGACTAGAGCTGTTACTGATTGGATTCCACGGGATGTCAAAAGACTGCGTGGCCGCCCACCTACCAGATGGTCAGACTTCTTCGTTAAGATCATGAACGATTGGTTTGAGGCCCTTCATGTTCCCGGAGTGAACAGATGCCACTCGGCTACACTAGCACGCGACAGGGACAAATGGAGACGTTACTGGCGCCCGCTCGAGCAAATTGACGACTAATGGGAAGTTAAGTGATTAAGTGATTAAGTGAGTTCTGGACAGTGGCTAATGAGATTATCTGGTGCCTGCCATTTTCACTCGGGGTGCCCCAGAGTGGGGCAGGTGAGAGCCCTCCCTGCCCCAAGGTACCCAGGCCCAGCAGCTGACCTCCACTCCCCAACCGCTGCCATGCTCCAGGCCGCTTTCCAGAGGCTCAGGCCAAGCCTCACACATGAATGAAGTCCTACAGAATCCAGGAAATGCAGAACTTTGTGATCTTAGACTCTGGACTCAACAGAATCTGGGAGCAGAGATCCTCTGCCTGCTTCACCCAGTATCTGGCAACTCAGGGGTCACACCCATAAGCCACTCCAGATAATCTTATTGTTCACCCTCCAGAGCTCACAGCTGCTCTTCTCAGATGGGAGTATAAAATGAAGCTCCCAGAACCATGCCACCGGACTCCACTCCAGACTGTTTTCATCCAGGGTGCCCCAGAGTAGGGTGGTTGAGAGCCCTCCCTGCCCCAAAGGACCCAGCCCCAGCAGGTTTTCTCCACTACCAAGCTGCTGCCACACCCCAGGCCACTTTTCGGATTCTCTGGCCAAGCCTCATGCATTACCCAGGTAATGTGGAACTTTGTGACCTTAGACTCTGGACTCAATGGAACCCGGGAGCAGAGATTCTCTGCCTGATTCACCCAGTCTCTGGTGACCCAGGGGTCACACCTATAAGCCAAACTTTCTTGTAATAAAGGAAAAAAGAGAATATACACGTGAAGTAGAAAGAGATTAGTGTGGGAGAGAATCAGATGAAACTAGTTGGAGCCCTAATATTGTATTCCTTTCACCCTCTGCATCCACCTCTGTTATACCCAGACCAGGGGCACTATCCCTTTCAATGAAGGATGGCACATTTCACTTATTTAAACCATTGGGCACCTAATGAGTAATACGGTTTTTCATTTTAAAACCGATACTTCTCTTATTGGAAGGTAAGAAACTGAAACATCACTGATATTGGGCAGGTAGAATTGTAGGGAAATGATAACTTTCTAATGAGAATAAGTAGATATGATTGAACATAATGAAATGTTTTTAGGTGCAGTCAGTAAAACGACATTGTAGAAAATATAGTTCAATGATATTGTACAATAAAACATCCAGGTTCCAACCATTAACCAACTTCCTTTGAAGTGAAGACATCTCCACTGGATGAGTGGTCTTGAATTAGGCCATCCGTATAATGCACAGTGACATAAATTGCCATTACAATCAAATGAACATTTACAAAGTGGGACATGGGGGAATAGTCACAAAGTTGGAAAGCTAGATCTGGGAATTTTGTATCTTATGGAGATGCTTCCCATATAAAGGTAATAGAACTATTAGGGATCACTGACACTTATAAAAATTTATGTTAACAGAAACTTCGAATTTATGTTAATACTATTATTATAACATATTAATATTTATATTAAACAAACATTTAGAATAATTAAATCATAATATTTTCAGTTTGGGGAAGTCATTTTTATTAGACGTGTACATACTTACAATTTTTAAGATTAACATTTACAATTTTTATTTAACTTGTACAAATTGTTAGATCTTTATTTTGGAAAAATGGTTTGAATGACTTATAGTATTGCTATAAAAGTACTTTAAAGTAAACCTGACATACTACAAAATTATTGTCTACCAAATAAACCAAAGTGTAATTAATAAAGAGAGGAATTTTTTATATTAGTTAAATGTACGAAGTAGATATCATGTAATATGTGCCTACCTTTGTTAACTTACATCTAAACTCATATACTCACCCAGTTCAGTTTACCTGGTATCTTTTCAGTGAGGAAATACGATTTCAGAGAAATAGTTTCTTACTCAAGATCTGAGAGTTGCTATGTAGTAATCCAGTATTTATACACTGGTTTCTCTGACTTCAAGCCTGATGTTGTTTTCATGGCTACATTCAGCACCCACACTTGTTGTGAGATCAAACTTGTTTTCTTGTTTGAAACAATGGAACATGCATATCAATCTTCACAACCATTTATCTCTCCACAGTAAGACAGGTCTAGGACACAAAATTCAGGGGGAGAAAAAGGAAAAAAAATAAAGATAAGTATCAAACAAAACGCCTTCAATTTTTATTACACAGTTTGGAAACACTGATATTTTCTGTGTTGACATCTGTCTGTGTCAATCCGCTCCCTAACATTTCACATAGGAGGCATTCCATGGAAGGGTTTTTGCTAAGTTTGGATGAAATCTCCCAGTCTTTATATAGCCATGATTTCAGTGAGGTAACAAGTTAATTTATTTAAATATATATATGTATATATATATATATTTAAATAGATCTCCAAGTATGCCTTTTAAATCTAAAATAATATACCACTTATTTTAATAACTCCTGATTATTCAGTCACATGCAATTCTACATTTTATATTGCCTTTCATGTGTTCGAAAACTTTTATAAATCAATGAATATTTACTTATATATACTCATATATACCATAGGGCTGGAGCGATATCACAGAAGTAGGGTGTTTGCCTTGCACGCAACCACACGGCCAAGCCGGGTTCGATTCCTCTGCCCTTCTCGGAGAGCCCGGCAAGCTACTGAGAGTATCTCACCTGCACGGAAAAGCCTGGCAAGCTACCCGTGACATATTCGATATGCCAAACACAGTAGCAACAAGTCTCATAATGGAGACGTTACGGGACCTGTTTGAGCAAAGCGATGAACAACGGGAGGATAGTGCGACAGTGCTACAGTGCATATATACCATATATGTATATGCATATATATATTTAATTAGTGTTTCGGGGCTGATATAACCAATTCCCACAGAGTGTGTTGCTTAAAAATGCCAAAACTAATTTCATCATAGCCCTCAAAACTGATATTTCAGGTTAGGGTGTTAACGTAGCTGGGTTCTAGCGTAGGATCTACTCCTAGCTTGCCAATGGTTCACATCTTTGAGTGTCTTGCAAAGATAGAGACAATACAAGCTTTGTATTTTTCTTGTTTAGGAACAGTTCTCTCAGTCAGAGATGTACCCCTATGAACTCAGCTAATCTGAATTATCTCAGAGTTTAATTTGAGGGCTACAATAGAGTCAATAGAGGTTGTAAAGTTCAATATATGAATTTGGGGAAAACACAATTCACTCCTGAGTACACAGACTGTTTATGCATATTTGTTAATTTTGTGGGCTTGGGTCCTTTCAGTATTTATGTTTGGTAAGTTCCAAAATCAACTCTCTTCAAAAGTCTTTTTAGCTATGTAATTCAGGCAAAAAAATATTAGTGAGAAATCATCACAGTGAGCTAGAAAATTCATAATGGATGTTATTAGTACTAATCTATCTCACATTCAATAAATGTCTTTCAATATTTCATATTGAAATTTTCACTTAGACATAATGGCTGTTTTTTTTTTAATTTTAATTGCTAGCTCTGCTTTGATATTTTTACAATCTTAGGCCCATTGATAGGAAGGTAAAGGGTAGCAGAAGGAGAGGTTGTATGTATATGTGCATGTGTGTATATCACATACCCCCACCTGAGCAGTGTAATATAAATGCAAATAAACCAGTTGATTGACAAGAGGAGTTTGTGATTAAATACTACAGGGGAGTGAGACTAAAATGTAAGTTCAATTTTTTGAAACAACAGTTTTATAATTCAAATAACATTATTCTGACTGAAATACCGAAAATAAATCCAAATCGTATTTCTGAAAGCTTTATAACTTTTATGTAACCAAGAAAATGAGGAGGAAAAAAAGAAAATATGTATCTAAATCCTATAGGCTGCAAAAGAAAATATTCACTGAGGATAAGAGAAAAAAAGCTGTCTTTCAAGAACGGTACCACAAAATATGCAGCTGAGTAGACCAGGCAAATATGAGACAGGTAACTTTCAAGCCAATTCTCATACATATTGAAGGACAAATAGGTCAAGACGAAGGTCTCTGGCTCTATGATAAAGGATTTCAATTTTCAGAAAGTACCTTAAAAAGAAATTAAAAATAAGAAGATAAAATTATCAAAGGAGATCCTGGTGTTTTTGTTGGGTCCTAAAGACAATGTCTCTAAATCTTCATTGTGTTTTGCACTGTAGGGATTTTGACTCCATAATACCAGATCATCAGATCTCCTGTCTCACAAAATACACAGTTCATATATGTCTGACAAGAGAGAGCTGGCTTTTTAAGACAGAGGGTAATAGATTCTCTGAAGAATTTTGCTGCTGTACAGGTGAAATGATTAAACCTCTTTCTCAGACTCAAATTCTCTCTCTCTCTCTCTCTCTCTCTCTCTCTCTTTTCGTTTTTACCCTATCTACTCAAAGTACTGTTTAGAAGATGGGGGACACACTCCAGAAGTCCCAGAATCCCATCTAAGAAGAGACTCAGGAGTTATAAAGAAGGTACTCAACTCAAATGCATTCATGAATTCCACAGATATGCACAGGAAATCGATTTGCTTATTATTTTAGGATGAAAAAACACCACTTCTCAAGGTTCTTTAACAACTGAGGCCTTAACAGTGCCATTTAATAATATATCTTCTAAGGAAAATATAGTTTATAAACATACTCACACCAAAAGATAAATCATCTACTAGCCTGGCCTCTTGGAGCCCCTACTTGTTAGTCACCCTGGATCAGTGACAAGGTGACATGACATCACCAAGAATGGAGAGAAAAAAGAGTTATTACACTCGCATTGTTTATTATAGAGCTACAGATGAAATTGTGAATGAGGAAAATTATATTTTCAAATCATTATGTTAGAAAATAGAATGGATGTGGAATGTAAATTACCAAAATAAACACTTAAAATTCTAACTTAAGTTTTTAAAATCTTTGCTTCAGAAATGTGGGCATGTAGGCAAAGGGTACAACTGTGCTCTCTGAGCTGTGGCCCCTTCTTTAAGTCCTATTTTTATGCCCCCATAGGACCCAGGTGCCATCCATCTTCAGTCTGAAAGATTGCTTTATTATCACATTCATCAATTTGTACTCTGGGCTGGAGTTAGAAGTGACTTGAATAGACAAAACTGTTACCTTAGTAATTGAATATGAAAGTCTTATTAGGATCCACTTTCACTAATCTGATATGAAAGTCACTAATATGATATGACTTTAACACTGTATAAGCAACAATAAATTCTGATATGATATGAATATTAATACAATGCAATGGGATACTGCTAATATGTTAATGCAGTGAGATATTACTAACAAGATATGAGAATCTTGATTGAAAAAAATTAATATTGCCCTGCCATAACTCTCTGGAGCTGTCGTTGCCATGTTCCAAGATAGCCTTTGTCTCAACTCAAAAAATGTCATTGCCTTTTTGAGTAATAGACAAAATAATACCTTTTTTTGACTATTTCACTCTGATATTCTATGTTGTCTTATTTTTTAGCCTATTAATTTGGCAAGCAACTGCTGCTTCTTTTCACTTGTTTTCTTATCACTTTCATCTATTAATTGAGTAACATAAATTATATAAAAAGAAACAATAGGTCAATGAAGACATCAGCATGTACTTATCTATATTCTAAAAGACGAGATAAGAATAACTGGGAAAAACTGATCTTGTAAGATCTCCATTTAACTTCAAAGAAAAGTATGTTTTTCTTCAATATTTGCACTCTCATATTCTTTCATTTTGAATAATTTGTCCAGCTACCTCACCCCAGCATATACAAGTTAATTTTAGCTTTATATCTGTTATATGATTCTCATTCTCCAAAATGATTACTAATCCCACCCAGAGCACATTATTGAACATGTGATCATAAAACAAATTATGCAATTTACCCATATCTTTCTCTTGGTTTGAAAAATTCCAATGCTTTAGCTCTGTTGCTAACAATGTCTTAGTACTCACACTGAAAAAAAAGTCAGGGATGAGCTAGATATCACAGACATTCAGAGAGTGAACAAAGCATTTAAAATTCAGGTCAAATTATTTAGTATAAAGCAAACTAGAACCTCTACCTTACCTTTAAACACGTAGAAAATCAAAAGCACATTAGCCCTATCAATTAAAAATGTATGATTATATATTGAAGGAATTCCTTTGTTTGGTGTTCAAGAATCATATAAGTTGTGCAAAGTGTTATCAATCAAGGTCAATAAAACTTCACATTTTAGAATAACAGACATTCATCCACCTTTCTAATTAATTTATTTTACTTGACACCAGTTAACAAGAAAAATATAATAAGATTTTTAGAAATGCATTATGGGAACCTGGGAATATGATGTCTACCGCAGACAAGTTCTATCTGCATGTTACTAATGTTAACAAATGAATGATGCATATTAGGGACAGGAACCAAATATGTGAGTGAGTTGACAATATATTGGGCCCCTTCGCTCTTAGTATCATTTATCATTGTCACAAAGTACAAGTTAAAATAAATCAATAAATAATCTTGTAAACACTTAGGAAAATCAGCAATGTTAACAGCACCACTTTTCCATCTACTTCTTTAACAAATGTATTTGTAATATCAAAGTTAGGATGCCATTTAAAATGGCTAAAAGAGTCACAGTACCCTAATTTGTGAAAATGTGCTGTCATCCTTTAATGCATTGTATTAAACCTTCATTCTTTACCACTTTTATAGTTGAGATGTGCCGTTATAATGATTTGCTAAATGATGGGGAAATCAGAATATCTCTTGGGGAAAATGGTTGAGGTTCTAGCAAAGCTTTGTATTCTTTAATATATTCAAAGGACTGAAAATAGTAGGTCACTGGGGTCACAGAGATAGTGCAGCAGGTAAAGTACTATCCCTTGCAAGCAGTTGACCAAGATTTAATCTTGGTACTGCAGATGATACCTCATGCCCTCCAGGAGTAATTTCTGAGTGCAGAACCAGAAGGAAGCCCAAAAAACAAAACAGAGCAAAGGTGAACAAAAGAAAACAGAATAGATTATCTTGAATTGAAAACATTGCCCAGGTAAGAATGATTTCAAGAAGTGATGTAGTAAGGATATCTTTTTTTTCTATTTTGGATCATACCTGGCGATGCACAGAAGTTACTCCTGGCTCTGCACTTGGGAATTACTTCTGGAAGTGCTCAGGGGACCAGATGGGATGCTGGGAATTGAACCCTACCCGCTGTGCTATTGCTCCAGCCCCGGCAATAAGGATGTTTGAGTGGATAGAGATAGTTAGGAAGCAGAGCTCTAGTTAGTCTTCCTATGGATAAAACTGAAAAACAAGGGTTACTATGTAGAACAAAAATAGCAGAATAGGAGAAAATAAATACTGAGAGGAAGGTAAAGAATGTAGTGAACTTATAGTAATAGTGCTTTTTGGATCAGAGTTCCCTTATCTTATTCCTGAATTGATATGTATGTTAATATAGCAACATATGTTTTTAATTTAAAACAAAGTTGTTATGTACAGCTCTTATTTTATCTGTAGATGATGCCTCACTCTAAAGATGCTGATATTGATTGTTGTTGGTTAGACAATAGCAGGACTGGTCAGGCAAATGAGATAGAACCACTAACCAGGTGGACTGCTTATACAAAAGAAAGGTAATAACTGTCAGAACATTTACTGACCCACATCTTTTCTACCTGTCATTGCTATAGACTCCCATGAACTCTCAAGCATTAACATTTCATTTTCCTATTCAATAATTAAATAGAGACTTGTGAGTTTTCACTGAATAGAAAGCACTACACAAAGTATTTTACAGGATAAGAGCAAGTTCTTATATTAGTTAGTTCTTATATTCAAGCTACTAACAAAAACTGATCTTGTAGTCTTTAAAATTAAAGATAAACATTCTAATGAAAAGAGAATTTATTGTATTTCTATATACAACAGAAAGATAATATCTAAGGAACCCAATTTTAGAAGTGAAATATTCAAAGTAAATTGTACAAATAATAGAAATACAGAAAAAAACAATTTATTGTTTTGGGAACAAATAGTTTATTTGCTCAAAGAACAATTAATGAGCACAGTATGGTAGATGTTAATGCAGTTTATAGTCCAATACTTAAAAATCTAGAATACTAGGTTGAATACTTTTATCCAGTCATCAGTTGATTTCATGCCTAAATTTTGGAATCTTTTTTTTCTGAGAACATTGATTCTGCAGAGCAAATGTTGATCTCTTTCTTGTATCTCTGCTCTACTCCTGCTCACTCAAGATAAGGACCTAAGATTAGTGTCAATCAGTTAATGCACTGATTTTGCTCAATGGAAGTTTTGTTTTGTTTTTTTTTTACACATAGTCCCTTGAGAAAGGGTAAGATAGGGAATAGAGAAAGAAATTGTCTTCTCAATATTTATGATGAGGAGGAAGTCCCCAGTGTGTGAATTGCTGCAGGAATGATAAGGACACATAATTACTTCTTCAGCACTGAATTCTAGGACATACAAGAACTTTAATAGTGAGAACAAATAGAGTGCAATAGTTTGCATAGGTAAAGAAGGAAAAGAATATTTTTTAAATTATATTAAAATTTATAATGTGGTAGGATATAAATTTATAAAAATTTCACAGTTGAAAAGCTAAATATGGATATGGATATATAAAAGAGAATTAATAAAGCAGCATTCCATATCTGGCCAATAGTGCACAAACAGTCACAGTTTCAGTAATGATTGGTGTACTTGCACTTTTTCTAGTAATCCCCACTAAATTTCACACAATAGGGACTTTATAAAATAAGCTCAGCACAGATCAGTTTTCCTACATGGATTCTAATATCTAGGAGGATATTAATTTATTAACACTTATTAGCCTTTACACATTATTTTCTGAAACTGATCTAATTATTGGCTATCACTATTAAATTTGCCAGAAAACTATAAATCCCAATGTAAAATGACTTAATTCTGAAGTCTCCTGAACTTTCTCTTTGAAAGATTTTTTCAACAAACCTTATTAGTCAGATGTGCTTTCTGGAATTACTTTTGTTATTTTTGGAAGACCCTTATAAAAAAAACACATCTACCACAACACATTGTGTTGATATTGTGCTTTGAAGCCAATTTGGTCATAGAAAACAAATATACCTTATTTAAATCATCCAGTTTAGTGGACTTGTTGACTCACTAAGTCAGTGGTTTAATTTGCAAAGCATCATGAAATCATCATAGTTTGAGGATTTACTACTAATCTTTGAGGAGGCTACAAAAGTTCTTTACTATAAAGTATGAATAATCGTAGTTAACACATGAGATTTTATACTGATTGAACTATGATTCTTGAAAATACCCAACACACTGAAACTACAGCAAGGAATATCATTTAAATTCTTGTTCTCACACTGTTTTTATTTGTTTTATGTGCAACTCACATTCCAATTATTGGATACATATAAAGGGCAAACAAACTCATGGTCATTAAGATCAGTAAATAATACGAAAGAGTGTGAGTGTGAGTTAATTTGGCATCTCCTAGGCACAGCCTTGGAAAATCATTTGGCTGGAAGAAATGCAAGTTTTACACTTAGGCAAGCCAAGAAGAAAATAGATATGGAAGTGAAGGAATCATTGTTACATGTGACCATATGAAAGGAAGATCAAAGACTAGATCACAGGAAATACAGCAGGCAGTAGTTTGTTAAATATGAAAAGTAACTAATTTTAGTTAGAAACTTTCTTTGGCTGCACTTATGTTCCTCTGAAACTAGTTGATTCAAAGTCAAACGTCTGTAGTGCTAAAACTATTCATGATATATAAAAAAAATCACCCAAGTCCCTGACTATATAAATATGTATGGAGGGATTTAGGCTGTTTGTATTCACAATAGTATGGCGAAGGCTAAAACCTTTTTTCAAGTGATCTTTATAACTACCCACTTCTAAGTCATTTGTAATATTATGATGGATGGAGAAATTAGAGCCAAAATACCAACTTGCTTGCCAGAGATGATAGAGTATAAAAGAGTATAGAAAGAGTATAGAAGGAGTACAGAAAAAAATTCAACTTACAAACTTTGGTGTCATCCATTCAGGGCATGAAACTTTCTCCCCTCTTATAGAAAGTACTGATAGCAAATTTGAGTTTGTAGAGTAGAAGAGAGCAGGAAGAGATTCTCAAGTATGGATATAAGTCTGTTGAAAGGCAAGGTGAGGAAAACACAGAAAAAAAATATCATAAGAACTGCATTATATAGAACATATGTATTTTCCTGAGAATATGAGATCTCTAGAAAATATAGTTATATTTTTCTTTCAGCATTATGTTAATTATAGGATATAATTAAGAATATATTAATATAATTATAGAAATATAGAAGTATGTAATCATAGAAAATATTAATTATAGAAATTAATTGACTCTTGCATATGATTTCTTGTCATAGAAGTTCCTGCATTATGTTTACATAAGGTAAAGAAGCTGTTGGGAACTGCAGTGAAACTGCAGAATCCTGAAATTGTATGTGCTCATGGACACTAAAAACTAGTTTCAATCAGAGAAAACAAAAACAAAGCCAGATTGCGTTAAACTCTTCATTTAACATGAGTTTATTTAGGACTGAAAGAAAGTCTCCCTCTTGAATTTTAATAAATATTCACATAATTCCAGCTATCAATCCATCTATATTTTTTTCCTTCTTGAAAGGCAGAAAGTACCATTTGGAACTTGCCATATCTGTATTTCTATATTTATCTTCATATGTCCTCATTAATGATTTTATATATATTTTTCTTTATTATGTGTATTTTGCCACAGATAATATGGCATGAAGTAATTTAAGTTGTTTAAACTTAGAGGCTGGAAAGATAGTAGAGTGAATAAGGTGTTTACTTTGCATGCAGCTGGGCTGAGTGTGACCCCTAGCAGCCTGTTTAGTCCCCTTAGCACCAAAAGGAGGGATCCCTGAGTGCATAATCTGGAGAAAGCACTGAGCAAGGTCAGATGTGGCCCCAAACAAAAGAAAATGATGGTTTTAATCTCCAGGGCGCATGGCAGCAAAAGACCTGGGCTGTCCCTCCCAGGTCCCTGCCCTCCCAGCAGCCTGGCTGTCATGCCCACAATTTGCCTCAGGGCTCCATTTTAGTGCACCAAAAGCCCTGGCCCAGAGACTCCCAGTTGAATCCCAAAATGGATTAGTGCCATACAGAGATGTCTCTGGAACACAATCATTTATACTCTAGAGATTTACATTTACAATCACGGCCGTTGCAAGCTCTCATGATATTCAAAATAAGCAGTGGAAAATAAATTATCTAGCATCTGCCCTGGGAGGTAGGCTTGAATGGTGGTGGGAAGTTTTGAGCAAAACATAATGCCCAAAACTAGAGATAGAGAGTATTGGGGAAATTGCCATAGAGGCAGGGTGAGGACTGGCATGTGGGTGGTGGAAAATGTGCACTGGTGGGGGGATGGGTGTTCCATCACTGTATGGCTGAATCTCAAACATGAAAGCTTTGTAACTCTATCTCACAGTGATAAAATTAAAAAAAGAAGTAATGTGGAGTTCATGCCCAATTCAACAGTTTAATCAATTGCTAAACAATTAGCAATACACCTGCTTATTTTTAAAAAAGAAAAGAAAATTGTTGTTTTAACACAAAATATTCATCAGCTGTGTTATTATAAGAATGAAATTAGACAGGCCAGAGTTATACCTCTGCCATAAAGTACTTCTCTTGCTTATGTGAATTCCTAGGTTGATCCCTGAGACCACACATACATGAAATCTAGAATGAGTCTCTCTGTAGAACTTTCCAGATTGGTGACTCTTTTCATTAACTACTGAATAATAGACAATAAATTCCTTTCCCACCTTTTTATTTGCTCTCATGAAGTTTTGGTAAGAGAAAGGAAATACCTCCTTAAAACCATTTAGCAATCATCTTGTGTCATGCAGTATGTGATTTAACTATATCTGTCACTATTAGGAAACATATTGAATATATTAAGTCAGAATAAATATACACACACACAAACACAAGAATAAGGTTAGATATTTAAGCCTTACTAGAATGGAAAAAAAAAGCAATCACATTTTTCTTCAAAATTACTTATGCTATGTAAACAAGTTTTTATAAATTTCCTTGAACAACTGCTCTAACAAAATTTTCTCTGGTAAGATACCAAAGAGTCAAATATATATATATATATATATATATATATATATATATATATACCAAAATATAAATTTGACTTTAACTTTTATTTACACTCCAACATGGTGCTAAAATAAAATGCTCCCACTTGAAAGTGATACTAACTCATATTCATAATGTTTTCACTGGTAAAAGTAATCAAATTTATCTGTGTTCATCTGGAAAAAATAAAGTTACTTTTAACTTAATTTATCCTTTTTTCCTAGTAATGTTAATATTTTTCTATGGGTTGAGGAAACATGTATACAGATATACATACATATGTACATATATATGTGTGCATTTTTCTTGTCAGTTATCATTGAAATCCCTTACTTTTCCATAAAGCAATGTTTTTAGGGTATTGTGTCTGGGTACTAATTCACATCAATTCATTGTGTAGTCATGTGGATATATGTTACTGTGATTTTTAGGTAGATAATAATATCAATATATTTCTTTGCAATATATTAATTTTATGTTTTAATATAAATATGACAATATATTGATATAAAGAAGATATGTGCCTTGGTTTGCTCCTTAATTTTTTAATGTTTTCAAATTTTTATATTTTAATCCATCTAAACAAGATTACGCTTTATAATATGGAAACTCAATGTTTGTAGCTTCCTCAATGAATTGTCATTTTCCTACTGATTGACATTTCCCCACTGACTTGCAATGCTTTGTTTCTCACATGCCAAGGTCCATTCTGTCTGGTTGTACTTTGATATTCTGCTCCTCTGTCTGATTTCCCACCAAACTCTTTCAAAAAGTATCGCTGTGGAATAAGACTTTGTGGATTAAGTCTCCAGATTCATATTCAGGATTTTTATTGTTTTTTTATCCCCTTTTTTAATAAATTCTGTGCTCAGCTTGTCAAATGTTATCAAGATAAATTTTGGGGGTGCTACTTATGGATTAATTTTTGGACAGCATTCTCTCTTTGGCATATCAGACTTACCAAACATTTCTGTTAAAGAATCTGTTATTTCTCTCTGGTAAATTTAGTATTATTTTGTTTTTTTTAATAACCTCAAAACTAGATAAATTTCTTGCAGACATATTAGTAGAATTATTTTGAGTTACTTAAAAACCTCAATTAATAAGTTTTATTTTTAGAAATTAAAGTATCTAATTATCACTGGCATATGGAAGCCTCATAAATTTTTCTTATATTGATTTTTTTTATTTCAATAATTGTGCTAAAAATTCTATTAGTTAAAACAGATTGCTTGTAGGATCTCTCTTTGGAATATACTATACCAATAATTATAACATCCATGAATAATACAAATGATGTTTTATCCCAAATCAAATTATAACTTTCATTTTATTTATAATCTTTCTTTCAAATTGGCTAGATATGCCATTAAAATAAATAGGAGTCTTCAGTTATTTTTATGAGTCCCAATGATGCATATGTAAATTATCTGAATATTTACTGTAGCAGCGTTGTCGTGTCCTCCCATTGTTCAGTGATTTGCTAGAGCGGGCACTAGTAACATCTCCATGGTGAAACTTGTTGTTACTGGTTTTGGCATATCGAATACAACACGAGGAGTTTACCAGGCTCTGCCGTGCGGGGGAGGGGGGAGAGGTGAGATACACTTGGTAGCTTGCCAGGCTCTTCGGGAGGGACAGAGGAATCGAACCTGAGTTTGCTGCGTGCAAGGCAAACACCCTACCCACTGCGCTATTGCTCCAGCCCAAATATTTACCATTTTTTTATTATTAATATTAATTTTTTAGTTTTTGGGACTAGTGTTTTCAAGGCTTTCTCCTGGTTCTCTGCTCAGGGGCCACTCCTGGGAGCGCTCTCACTCTGGTAGGGCTTACAGGATCATATGCAATATTTGGATTAAATTAGGGTATTTGGGTTCAAGGCAAGTGACTTACTATATTCTTTTTCTCTTTCTTTTATCATTGTCATTATTATTATCTTAGTCAGATGACCTAGGAATTACTCAGAGAATTGGACTCAAAATTTTCAACCTTAACTTTGATTTTCCTTTGTTCTTATATATATTTTTTTTTTTTTTTTTTTTTTTTTTTTTTTTTTGCTTTTTGGGTCACACCCGGCGATGCTCAGGGGTTACTCCTGGCTTATGCACTCAGGAATTGCTCCTGGCGGTGCTTGGGGGACCATATGGGATGCTGGGAATCGAACCTGTGTCGGCCATGTTGGCTGCGTGCAAGGCAAATGCCCTACCCGCTGTGCTATCGCTCCAGCCCCTGTTCTTATATATTTTTTGTATGGTGACTTAAAGATCCGCTGGTCAGAAATAGCATGCATTTCTTATTATTTGATTATTTTAGAATTATGTAATGACCTATAACCCAATAATGCTTTCTTTTCTTAAAAGTTATTAGGCTGATGTTAAGAAAACTATGCCAGAATTTTTGAGACAATACTATATATTATTGAGTATAATTATTTTGTATAACTATGCGTGAAATAGTGAAGAATCTGACATAGCAAATATTATGACATAATATAATTTCTTTAATATAAAATTATGTTGTTGCTGCTGCTTGGGAGTCGAGAAATAGTAGCGTGGAGTGTTAAATTCAGGCCTTCATGGCGTTCAAGGCATGAGCTCTAACTGGAAATGTGAAATACATCCCTGGTCCCTGTATGTAATTTCCCTGTAAAATTTACTTTTGTTTATTAATGTTTTACTTTTAACTCATATAATTAGTATGGTGACTATTTTTTCTCAATTTATTGGAGAGAATTTTTAGTTGTATTTTATATCTAAGTTCCTTGTTCCTACTTGTCTCAGGAGTATGACATTTTCTTCTCTTTCTGTGAGTAAATTAAAATCCAAAACCTCACCTGTAACCCGTCTTCTTACCCTTTGATTTGTCTCTTCCTTTGGGAAAGTGGGTATTTATATTTCTTTTAAAGTAGCTGTTGTCTCTCCTATCTCATGAAATAATATGTGGAAACTTAAAGTGGTGTGTTGATAAAAGAAAAGTCCCAGTTTCCTTATTTCTTAGTAAGAAAACCAAAACCACATAGCTGTTAGAGCTCTACACTTCATTTCACTGAAGATTTGACCACAAGTAATCTTTTAAAACATATGCATGTATGTGTGTCTATATGTATACATATATGTGTATATATATATATATATATATGAACAACATTTAAATTTCCAGTGAAGAATTAGCTTTAGGACAGAGAAAGATAACAAATCATAAGAGTAAAATAAAAAGAAAACCTAATACTGATTAATGCTGTTCAGGTGAAATTGAGAATCTTTCTATGAAAGGTTCCTAATTATTCTCTTTACTGATGAGCATACCTTATATTAAACAGATCAATAAAGACACAGAGGACATTTATGATGGCCAAGACAAAAGCTAATATCACTTCATCCATTGTTCAGAACATGCTAATAGTCTTTTTAATATAGTAGAAAATTGGAAAATACATAAAATATTTCTCAGGAAACATGCATTTTGTTTAATATGATATGGTTTAGCCATTGTATATCTGAATTGTCAACCAGGCAAAATAACTTCCTTAAAATGTCTTAGCTACAAAATAAGAAAGTAGTCCCCACATACAAATCATTGACATTATACTCTAATTAAATGAGTCTAATAACCAGTATCTATCTTAATTGTTTGTGAAGATGATGAGGTGCCTGACCTCAGTGGCAGGAATATGATGGAGGCTGTTTCTTTTATGCTAGAGACATACATTCCAGCTCATAGATAGATTACACACAGAACTTCTTAGATCCACATCCATGAGGTTAGGTTGGACTCAGTGAAAGTGGGAATATTAGCATCATCAAATTAGCAAAGCTACCAATCAGAGGTTTTATGTTGGTTAATTACTTTGGAAAAAAACCTGCTTAATAAGCATTTACTAGCAAATGTTTTATCTTTCCAGCCATTCTAAGAGAGTGAGAGAGAAAGAGATCAAGATCAAGCCATCACTTATGACCAGTAGAAACTATAATCTGAAGATATATTTTCTCAGCCAGCCCTGTGCTACTGTGGATAGATCAAATCACTGGCATAATCAAAAGCAGCAAACAAACACCATCAGAGGTTTTTCCCATACCCAGCCAGTACGAAAATGTAATTAGTAAAAAATGCTAGGTGAGAGTATTGTGTGACCAGAACTATTCAATCAGAAAGTGCTGATTGAACATATATAAGCACAATCAAAGCCTTTATTTAAATAGGGGTTACAGTCCTAATAAAACACAAAGGGAAGTAGGGGCATAGGCCTTCTCGACAGGTAATGAAAGAAAAAATTAAACTCATCCAATTACATCTGGGGAAAAATCCATTACCTATAACAGAGAGAGGACTGCCCCAGGAAAATTCAGATGCAAAACTAATAATGAAGGCACACTGTCCTTTCAACAGATTCTAAATGAGCTCTAATTTTCTTATATCCACCATTCCCAAACTATATAAATTTCAACTAAGCAGAAAAAAGTGACATGCTAGCACAATTGTTATTCCAAACAGGCCCAGCTGCTTGCTCACCTTAATTAGACCTAATCCCAAAAGGGAGCCAATCTTTCCTTATTTTCTTCTATGAGCTCACCTGATTTCCCTCAACTTTTCTTTTCTAATAGATTTTGCTGTAACCTTTCAGCAACTGTCGTTTTAGATATTCTCCCAGGAATCACAATTGCTCTGCCTCCTTTGCCAAACAGAACTTGCACCCAAGAGTCTCAGAGAAGAAGAAAATTGGGGTGCTGATCTGATAGACTGGATGTCTATAAGGAAAAGTTGAACTTTGTCCCCTTCCATTGAGTCCTGTGTTTGTCTATATGAAGGTGCATGTGTTTTGATATTTGGAATTTTAAAATGACAAAGCCTGGAGGGGCACGGAGATCATCTGACGGTGCCCTTTACTGAATGACTTTTGAAATAGCTTTAAAATAAAATAGTGAAAAATAAATGTTAAAGACTCCATTTATCAGAGATCTGAGGTGGTCTTATACATTGTAAAAGTAGTTAACTCTTCTAAAAATATATCTTGCATGACAATCCCACCATTAATAGCGTCCAGTTTTGTTGACATTAAATTTTTGTTGACATGTCATGAGTATTTTGCTGACCTATGTGATTACTAAAAGTATGAAGCATTTCTAAAATATTGTAAAGAACAATTTAAGATCACGTCAGAGAACAAATCTATATTGAATATTATTTCTGGAAGTGATATAATATATCCCTTAAAGAATTTTGTTCAAGATGTCTAGATTATAAATCAATTCAGCAGATAGTTATTGGAAAACAAAATGAATTTGTTGATGTGCTTGGTGCTATGAGTTCTATGTTAAATATGAAATGAAGCTCATTTTTAAAGTCCTGAATTTATATGTACAGACACATTACACATCACGTCATAGTCATTAGTATATTGAAGAAAATTACAGATATAAAATAATTGAGGGGGAAATGAGATGCCAGTGGACTGGCATAAAATTATTTAAAGAAAGCATAAAATTTAATCAAAATTTTGAAGATTACAATTTTTTTGGAAAACATTTAGAGATATAAACTGCCATATAGGTATAAGGTAAGCTAACTGTTTATACCAACATGGCATGTTTCAGAAGAGGAAAAACAAAGGTTTTCTCACCATCCAATGCAAAGTGATCTCTCAACTAGAAGCTGATAGTAGTTATTGCTCATCTGATTTATATTCCTATATTGCCATTCAAATCTTGAATCTTTATTCAACATTTCATGCATATATATCATGTCTTCCCAAATAGCAGCAAACACCTGAGGGCAAGAGCAGCATATAATATTCTTTATGTTCCCCACAAATGCATTATGCATTACCCATGCCCCCCAATGTATTAAATAAGTAGAAAAATAAATATAAGCTGCATTGATTAAATGATGGCACAAGTAAATAAAGGAGAGGAAGAAAGCACAAGCGCAGAGAAGAGAAAGAGAAGAAAGCACAGTTTTCCTTGTGAAAGACATAAAATTAGAATATGTGCAATTCAGACAGAAGGAAGGTGGCTTGCTTTTTCTTTCAGAAATGTCTTCACTTCACTTCACCACAGTGTAGTAATAAACTTAACTATTACACTAATGTACCGGGAGTTCAGTTGCACAGGATCTATTTTGAAAGAGCAATGTGACAAATTAGGTGTAAATAATCAGACTGCTAATTAGGAAAGGAAAGATTTAAAAATAAACGTGACAATGGGAACAACCTTCCTCCCCCCTCTATCACATACAAATATTCAGTGGAAATGCCCCTATATTTGCTTTTTGGGCTACGTTTGAGGGAGGTCTTTATTAAGGAAAACAAAGGAGTTCAAAGATTAATCCAGTCAATGTCAGATGCCTCCCAGAGAGCTATTTTTGCAAAAGCACAGTCACATTTGTGTAAACACCTCTATTCTAGTTCCATTAACAAAGATTCTCAAAAACATAACCACGTGTATTTCAATTTTATGCATTTTCTTTTCCTTTTACTTCTCCTCAGTGTCTCTTTTCTGAGTGTGCAGTAATAACACGCCTTCAGTGTCACCTCTACAAAGGCAGAACTTCAGTTTGGGCAAGTGTAACTATTCCCAGAGTAAGTTGCCAGACAGGCATTTGCTCAAATTAGCTTTTTAAAAAAGTTGTCACATCTGTGTATGTGGGATGTCTTTGGAGTGTGGAAAGAAAGCAGGGAAATGTATTCTTTTTAAAATCTGCCACTGCAAATTCTTGACTCCCATTTTCATATTTTTGCTTAAAAGAAAAGCAGCCTGCATTTTGGGATAGGGTGGGGAGATGATGGAAAGCAGAGGAAGAGGCTGATAAAAAAGAGAAGCATTTGCATTCTTCTGACTTTTTAGAGAAAAGTATCCTTCCATTTGATAATGCAAATGTAACAGACCCCTCCTTCCCTCTCTCCCCATTCATTCTTCAAACAAAACAAAACAAAACAAAGCCCTTTGGAAAGCAGATGTAGCACTTTCAGAAAGAGTCATCCACCAGGAAGGAAGGGTGATAGAGGCAAAAGTTGAACCATGATGTATTCCTGGCATTTGCAAGTGAGAGTCTCCTGATTTTAAAGCAGCAAATGAACAACAGGGACGTACAGCACTCCCTAGTTTTCAGGATCATTATAAAGACTTAATAACCTAGTGATAATTAAGTTTGTACTTAGTGTGTGTGTGTGTGTGTGTGTGTGTGTGTGTGTGTGTGTGTGTGTGTACATGGCGCGATTTGAGCGTGGGTGGAGTGGGGGAGAGAGAGAGATAGAGCAAAACAAAGAAGGCAGTACAAACATTGAGGAACCAGAATACACATTTGTTAATAATTATTCAAGTCTTCTCCCAGCCTCCCCATGCCTGCACATCAACATATGTGTAAATATAGATCTTAACGTAGACTTAATGATGGTAGATTTGATCTTGCACTTGCTGTGCATGATGTCTAGATGGATAAACCAAAGTTGCATGAACAACAGGTTTATGTATGTGTACACTATGTACACATACATAACAAAATAGTATATGTACATAACAAAACATGTACTAACTGATCACACATGAATCATAGTCATCTTTCAAAATCATAGTCATCTTTCACGCTCCCATATTCATGTTTAAACAACAAAACCCTCCTATTCATATAGATTGCTGAGGAGTCGGATAGTTTTCTTGCCTTGTACTAATTTGAAGATAAACTTATTCAATCATCACTCAGTAACTTTTATTTCCAAACAAGAATCTTAAAGCAACAGTTTAGGGAATACATACTATACACAGTACAGTTCCATTATTAAGGAGTTGAAAAGCCTAGACATTTATGAAATACAGATGACTCTGTTTCTCTCTGTCTCTCTGTTTCTCTGTCTTTCTACCTTTATCTCTTTTTCCCTCTCTCCCTCTTTCTCTCTCTCGCTCTCACTCTGTTGTGTGTGTGTGTGTGTGTGTGTGTGTGTGTGTGTGTGTGTGTGCGCTCGCGCATGCGCATGTAATGTCTCTTTCTCACTCCTGACTGGAAGATATTAATGGAAATGTCCAGGAGAAAATTTTGCAATGTATGTTGATAGCAATTCTGACCACATCATACCTCCCTTCACCAAAAGGTAAAAAAGTGCATCTTGCAACTTTTGAATAGAGTAGCTTTTTGGTTTTAAAAGGGCATCTCTTGAAGAATGTGTGCTACTACTTTACTTTAATGTCATTTCCTTAAGAAGCTTTCCCTAGCTCACAGACTTGATCATTTCCCTTTATCATTCATTTTCATTAACACCATGCATTCTTCTTTTTATTATCCCAACTGTAATTGAATAATCAATAGAAAATAGAGTTGTTACTTGTGAAAAGGCCATGTATTCAGCTGTTACATAAAGTCATTAAGGGAACCTTTATCTTCTTCACTTCCCTCCCTGTCCTAAATAAGAATTTATAAATAGAATAAAAAAAAATCATGTGTATAGAAATAGTTTGCCAATATCATATAGGAACTTACCAGCCTCTTAACTTCTCAAACATATAATATAATTCTAATTACATATTTAAGGGAAAATGAGATCAAAACAAAGAAAATGTTGAGCTCTCTTCCATAAAATCTCTTAACTTATGCAGAATTTGTGACAGAAATCTCCAGGCTTACATGAAGTCGGGAATGGGCCCCTCTTTCCCTTTGCTTCTGGTAGCCTGGCAGTCATGCCCACGAACTGCCTCTAGTGCCATATAAGCTGCTTAACAGCCATGATCTAGACTCACAAATCTCTTGGAAGGGAGAAACAGGAGAGCAACACACCACAGAGATGTCTCTGGACCCTGCACCAGACTGTCTCACATGAGGCAACCAAGAGGGGGCCGGGTAAGTACCCCCACTTGCCCCAGCAGAGCCCCAGCAGCCAATAACCTTCAGAATTTAATCACCGCCATGCTCACAGCTAATCTCCACAGGCTTAGACAAGCCTCATCCAAGAATAAATCTGCTGAAAACCAGGCATATGACTTGCAATCAAAATCTGCAGGATCACATGGAGTTGGGAATGGATAAACTCCCCCCATCTCCCTGTGCTTCCAGTAGCCTGGCAGTCTTGCCCACAAACTACCTCTGACACCATTTAACTCATTAATGGCCATAATCTAGACACACACATTAATCTCTCAGAAGAGAGGAATATGAGAGGAACATGCTGCAGAGATGTCTCTGTACCTCAAAGTCACCATCCAGTTAAATTATAATTAAATTAACCCCAGCTGTTTTACCATCTTAAAAATTTTAGAATTCCTAGAGCACACAATATTTTTTTAAAATTTATTTATTTATTGAATCACTGTGGGAAAAGTTACAAAGCTTTCAGATTTAAGTCTCAGTCATACAAATCTCAAACACATTTCCCTTTACTAATACTTATTTTTCACCACGAAGAACCCCAATACCCCCCCCAACCCTCCCAATGCCTGTGAGGCAGATTAATTCTAGTTAACACTCTATTTGTTGTTTCCACAAAAGATGCACCATTATTCTTTAGAGTTTACAGCCCCGAATCAGATATGCTGAAAAGGCATTGTGAAATAATTTGTTTTCTACAGCTGGTCACAAGAATCAAACGATGTCGCATGGCCGCAATAGAGGCCACGCGATTTTGGATTTCTGGTATTTTACTTATTAACCCTGGAAGTATTTCTGCTTAGTCAGATAGTTATGGGATTGGTTTCTGTGCTCTGGAGCCATGGCCGTGCTGGATAGCCGCTCGTGGGGGGAAACTCGTGACCTTGGTAGGGCGTGAAGGACGAACTGGGAATGCCCCCCTTCCCATCAGGTTTCAGTCACCCCATCATGACCGGCACATACCTGGCTTTCCACAAAGCTCCCAAGAGGCTGCCATCTTTCTTTCCAGAGGGAAAAAGGCGGAAGGGCCCAACACCCTTTCCCCTCCGGGCAGGCATGGTGGCATCGATTAACACATAGTCCATTCACTTTTCTGCTACAAGTTGCCGGGCTCTGCATTAAGTCCTTGTGCTTCTGGATACATGGCCATGCGGAGAGCCACTTGTGGGGAGCAACTCGTGACCTTGGTAGGGCATGAAGGACGAGCCGGGAACACCCCCCTTCCCATGAGGTTTCAGTCGCCCCATCACGACTGGCTCACACCTGGCTTTCCACAAAGCTCCCAAGCGGCTGCCATCTTTCTTTCCAGGCGGAAGGGGCCAACACCCTTTCCCCTCCGGGCAGGCATGGTGGCATGGATTAACACATAGTCCATTTGCTTTTCTGCAAGCACACAATATTTAATGCTCTACACCACTACCAAGAGTAGCACACCACATTAGATGAGGTACAAACTAGAAGGTAACCATTTTCAGGGGAAAAAATATATATGTATAAAGTATATGAATAAAGTATATATACATATATTAGCACTCAAAGCTCAAACTTAAACAACATGTTAGTAATTTTTTATACAAGAGCTCAATGACTCCGCAGTGAAATAAAACAATCTTCACACACTTATCCTCTAAGAAAACTTGTTTGGATCATTTTTAGTGGGTTATTTATAACAAGCAAATAAGCAATACAAAATAAATTATTTAGGTCCTGCTTTGGAGACAGGCTTTGGGGGTTGGGGTGGAAAATTTTGAAATGTGGTAGTGGGAAGGTGTAATAGTGGTGGGATTGGTGTTTTAATATAATAAATTATTGTGAACAACTTTATACAAATAAAGTTTACATAAAACAGCAACTTTTACTTCTCCAGATTCTCTTGATTCTCTACCTCCCAGTTTTATCCAATAGCTTGTAGATCGCATCCCTGTCAAAAGGTATTTATGATGTTTCATTAGGGAAAGGCTACATCTTAGTAGAAAATGATAAATCTAAGACATCACCAACAAACTTCACCTATCTGCAGAAAAATATAAGTCCTTTCCAAAACCCAGATAGGTTAATTCAATATAACTGCTCAATTTATTTTAGACTGTAAAGAAAAATCATTATCATTTGCTCCTTATATTACTTTATTTTTAGTTTTTTTTATTGTTTTGGGGGTCAAACCTGGCAATGCTCAGAATTTACTCTTTGCTCAGACTTGGGGGTGCTCAGAGAATCTTATGGGTTGTTAGGGAAGAAGTTAGACTTAGGATTCAGCACCCCTCTACCAGTGTTCCACATCCTCTCCCACTCACTTCCCACACCCTATCCCTTAGAAAACTCAGTTCTGTAGGACTGCTTTCAGGGTCTGTTATAATTGGCCTATCTTTATCCTTTTTTCATGTCTTTTTAAATTTAGCATATGAGAGAAAATATTCCTTATTTATCCCTCACCTCTGACCTTACTGTTTGATTTACTCTCATTTCATCCAGAGACACAAATTGAAGTTTATTTGTTTATTATTATTGTTATTATTATTATTAGTTTGATTTTATAGCTGAGTGATATTTCATTGAGTATATATCACAGGTTTTGCTTGCTCCACTCATCTATTCTTGGGCTCTTGAGTTGTTTCCAGATCTTAGTTTTGTGGATAAAATACTTCAAAAAAAAAAAAAAAAGAACTGCAAGGACCATTTCAAAATATCTTAATTATCTTTTGGAGGGGCTGGAGCGATAGCACAGCGGTAGGGCGTTTGCCTTGCACGCAGCCAACATGGCCGACCCGAGTTCGATTCCTCCGCCCCTCTCGGAGAACCTGGCAAGCTACCGAGAGTATCTCGCCCGCACGGCAGAGCCTGGCAAGCTCCCCATGACGTATTCGATATGCCAGACACAGTAACAACAAAGTCTCCAATGGAGACGTTACTGGGCCCGCTCGAGAAAATTGATGATCAACGGGAGGGCCTTTACTTTGGGCTGGAGTGATAGCACAGCGGGTAGGGCATTCGCCTTACAAGCGGCCAACATGGCCGACCCGAGTTCGATTCCTCCGCCCCTCTCGGAGAGCCCGGCAAGCTACCGAGAGTATTGGATATGCCAGACACAGTAACAACAAAAGTCTCCAATGGAGACGTTACTGGGCCCGCTCGAGCAAATCTTTTGGAGCTCTCAGAGTAGATCCTAAGAATATGCTACTGTGCAAATATACTGAATTCTTAACTTTATAAGTATCCACAGTATGTTTTATAGAGTCTGAATCAGATTCTATCTCTATGGATAATGATTGAGGATTCCTTTTCCCACAGTTTCTTGTCAATAGTATTTATTTCTCATCTCTATAGTAAGTGCTAATCTCACATGTCACAGCTCAGTGTTTATTTTGTTTCTATTTATCTGATGATAGTAATAGAGTAAGTTTTCCATATACCTACTGAACAACAGTATATCTTCTTTTAGTAAAAGGTTTTTCAGCTATTCTTTCATTTTTGGAATGGGGTTCATTATTTGTCATTGAATTTTGTGATACTTTATAGATCTTGGATATTTATTTGCACTGTAGCACTGTCCTACCGTTGTACATCGATTTGCTCGAGCGGGCCAAGTAACGTCTCCATTTTGAGACCTGTTGTTACTGTGTTTGGCATATTGAATACGTCATGGGTAGCTTGCCAGGCGGGCGAGATACTCTTGATAGCTTGCTGGGATCTCCAAGAGGGGCGGAGGAATTGAACCCGGCTTGGCCGTGTGGGCTGCGTGCAAGGCAAATGCCCTACCACTGTGCTATCACTCTAGCCCAAATGACGGGACAGAGAAAATATTATTTTAGCAGCATAAATTCAGAAAATATTAATTTATGTCCTACATTAAAACATCCTAATGACAATACAGGGAAAGATCTTATTTCAGCAGCATGAAATCAAATAACAACCAGATATTTTCCTCAGAAATGTCCCTCAAACACCAAGATTGTGTGTAGTGCACTTCGCATAATAGTATGTGAAGGCACTTACCAACCTGTTTCAGAATGTATGTACCATAAGTATTTTCCTTCTTGGACATCATTTAGAGACAAAGTTTTAGCATATAGTGTTTGATGAAAGAGTTGCATTCTCATTTTTACATGATCTTGCTTTCATCTCATCACACATATATGCCTTATAGGATCCAAGGATGAATTTTTCTTTCTTGGCTTGCAACAACACTCACAGAGATACACACATTAGACACAGAAATATATACACACATCACACAAATAGACACATCACATAGACAATATACATACACATGATATGCACCTGTGGGGAAAAAGAAAAAGAAAAAAATAATCATTAGCTCAAAATACATATGTGAAAATTTAAAAAATGGTATTTTAGAAATTTGCGAAGTATAGTCTATTACACTGCCAATTCTAAATACCCCAAGATTTTTTTTACATAACCAAAATTGTCTGTTGTGATTAAATTCTCTGAAAAATTTAGTGAGGATATTTATCATATGTCAGATATATGATGAGCAAATATTTACTGCTCAACAATCGTGTCTTTTGTTCTAGGCACCATTTCTTTCACTATGCAGCAGCTTCTAAATTTGATATAATACATTTGTTTATTTTTGCTTGCTTGCTCAGCCAATGGTATTGAGTCATTGAAGATGTCTTTAGAGTGATTATCATATTATCATATGGTGTTCTGCCTATGTCTTCTCAAAGTATTTTACGGAATCAAGACTAATATTCAGGTCTTTAATACATTTTAAATTAAATTTGAGGGAGGGTATAAGAATAAGGATCAAGTTTCTTTTCTTTTTTTGCATGTGGCTAGCTAGTTTTCTCAAGATCAATTATTGAAGAGGCTTTTCTTGCTCTAGTCTATACACCAAGAGTTTTAGCCAAAGATTAGCTATGCATATACTTTGAGTGTGGGCTGGAGCGATAGCACAGCGGTATGGCATTTGCCTTGAGAATACAACTGTTTCATCAAACACTGTATGCTAAAACTTTGCCTCTAGATGATGTCCAAGAAGGAAAATACTTAAGGTACATACATTCTGAAACAGGCTGGTAAGTGCCTTCACATACTATTATGCGAAGTGCACTACACACAATCTTGGTGTTTGAGGGACATTTCTGAGGAAAATATCTGGTTGTTATATGATTTCATGCTGCTGAAATAAAATCTTTCCCTGTGTTGTCATTAGGATGTTTTAATGTAGGACATAAATTAATAATTTCTGAATTTATGCTGCTAAAATAATATTTTCTCTGTCCTGTCATTCGGGCTGGAGTGATAGCACAGTGGTAGGGCATTTGCCTTGTGTGCAATCAGCCTGACTGAGCTGGGTTCGATTCCTCAGCCCCTCTCAGAGAGCCTGGCAAGCTACCGAGAGTATCTTGCCCACACAACAAAGCCGTGATATATTCAATATGCCAAACACAGTAACAAAAAGTCTCAAAATGGAGACGCTACTTGGCCCGCTTGAGCAAATCGATGAACAATGGGTGGACAGTGTTTGTTTTATATACTTTGAGGGTAGGTCTCTGGACTTCCAATTCTATTCCATTAGTCTGAGAGTTTGTCTTTATTTCAGTTCCTCACCATCTTAATTACTCTAAGTTAAAAGTATATGTTATTGTTGGGGGAAAAAAGACCTCAATGGTTGTTTTTGTAATTCAGAGATTTTTGTTTCTACATAAAATTTCAGGAGTATTTTCCATATTTAAAAAAAAATTCCATGGTAATTTTTAAGGGAACCACATTAAATATGTAGAGTGCTTTGAATAGGAGGAAAATTTTGACAATATTAATCCTTCCAATTCATGAACAAGGAATGTTTTTTTATTTTATTTTTTTCTTCTATATTTTTAAAATAAAAATGTATAGGTATTTTTTTATATAAATCTTTTGCCTCTGTTTGGTAATTCCAGAGATATTTGATTTTGGGTAAACACAAATTTAAATGGGACTTAAAAATGTTTTAGTTCAATATACTGTTGAAATTTTGCATAAATATTTTTGTAGTTTGACACTTTATTGTATCCACCTATTGTTTCTATGAGTTTTATTGGTTGAGTCCTTAAGATTTTTTGACTTACTACTTTAAAAAATGAAATTAATCACAAATAGAATGTGAGGAAAACATTTAAATTCTTCAAAACAAAACATCTTAATATGGAACAATGAGTGTGTCAAAAAGGAAATTTAAAATGTGTTATAAATAAATAAAAATAAAAGTATGCATTACCAGAATTTATGGTGCATAATGAAGGTTGTTCTAAGAGGTAGTTTATAGCAATGCAAATATTTCTCAAGAGATAAGAGAAATATGTAGCCTTTTATACATCTTAAGTTTCTAGAAAAAGATCAGAAAAAAGTAGGCAAAAAGAGGTAAATGATAAAATCTGAAGCAGAAATCAATGAAACAACAACAACAAAAAATGATACTGAAGGTCAATGAAATCAATAGATGGCTTTTTGAAAGAATAAATAAGATTAACAAACTCTTAGCTAAGCTCACAGGGAAAGAGTGTGAATTCTCAAAAATTGAACCATAAATGAAAAGGGAACAGTCAAAAAAATACACAGAAATTAAAAAAAGATTTCCAGATTGCTATAAATAACTTTATGCTATGAAACTGGAGAACCTTTAAGATAAATTCTTAGAATCCTTCAATCTTCCAAGTCTGAATAAGGAGGAAGAAGAATATCTGAATAAATTGCTTGCTAAAATAAAACTCAAAATGGTAATCCAAATCTTTCTAAAACAAAGTCCCAGGCCTGGATTAACTAATGATTTCTTCCAAACCTTCAAAGAAAACAAAATTTCTACAGTTCTCAGTCTCTACCAGAAAATCAAAGAGGAATCATTGAGAACAGTTGCATGAGGCTCATATTATTTGGACACAAAAGCACACAAGGATATCACTAACAAGAAATTATTAAAAAAAAAATGAACATTTCTAAAAAAGTTGCACCAAGTGTGTATAATTATTTGGAAAATTATTGTCACTTTGACAGTATTAATCCTTCCAGTCCCCGAGTCCCTGAACAGTAAATACATTCCATTTTTCTCATGCACTCCTTTATTTCTTTTTGTAGTTATTTATAGTTTTCTCTGAATAAGTCTTACACTGCTGATTCCCAGGTAATTGATTTTCTGAGGGAACATTTGTAAATGATATTTATTTTTAATTTCTCTCTCTATGTTCTCATTATTGGCATTTAAAAAAAACATGGGTTTCTGTCCTTGATTTTGTAGCCTGCCCTTTTACTGTAGAAGACTATGATTTCTAGAGACTTCTTAATAAACTTTTTAGCGTTTTCTGAGTTTAGGATAGTATCGTCTGCAAACAGCGAGAGTTTGACATCTTTTCTAATCTGGATGTCATGAATATTTATTTCATGCCTAATTTCTATGGCCAGAACTTTTAATACTATACTTAATAGTAGATATGAGAGTGGGCAATATTTTCTCTTTTGTCTGATCTTAGAGGGAAGGCTCTCAGGTTTTGCCATTGCATAATTGAATGCTGTGGGATTATACATTGCTTTGAGTATTTGGTTGGAAATTCTGTCAGTTTCTATTTTAATGGGAATATATATTATGAATGGTTGCTGGGTCTTGTCAAGTACTTTCTCTGCATGTATTGATATAATCAAATAATTTTAATTTTCCTTATAATTATATAGTGTTATATTGATTGCTTTGAGTATATTAAACCATCCTTGCATTTTTTTATATTCAATCCTACCTCATCATGGTGTAGGATCTTTTTGATGTATCATAGGATTTTGTTTCCTAATATTTTGTCGCCATTCTTTTTATCCATGTTCATAAGGAATATATCTCTAGAGTTTTCCTTTATGGCCTAGCAATTTAACTTCTTGGCATCTATAGCAAGAACACAAACACTCCATTCAGAAATGACACTTGCAATCCTATGTTCATTTCAACACTATTCCCAATAGTCAAAATCTGGATACAGCCCAAATGTCCAAAAGTAGATGACTGGATTTAAAATACAAACAATTATGGTTTTAGGCATAATTAGATACTACTCAGCTATTAAAAAGATTAAATTATGCAATTTTATGATACATAGATGGATATGGAGATTATCATACTGTATGACGTTGTCAGAAAAGGAGGAACAGACACAGAATTATCTTGCTCATATGTGGATTATAAGGAAACATGAAAGAGGAGTAAGAAAATTTCTCAAAGTTTGGGATGGACACATAGCAGAGCAGATAAGACACTTGCCATGTACACAGCCAACAGTTTGTCCTCTGGAATGCAATGTGTTCTATGAGCACTCCCAGTATGATCCCTGAACACAAAAGGGTAAGGCCTCAAGCCAAAAGAAAAAATATTCCCAAAGGAACAGAAACTGAGAACGTTTCTTTAATAGGAAATTTTCCACAGGTGAGGAATGAGGGGATATATAATAGGTTGCCACTGGAATAATGGTAAAAGGAAGCAGACAGTGTGGTGAAGGGTGAAGTGCTGGAGTGTGTTCTGCATTAAAATTTATCATAAAATGTACTTTAATCCACAGATTCTAAAATAAGCTTAAGAATAAAAAACATTTAAAAAGTAGAGATCACTCTGAACAAGAACTGAGTTTTGATAGTAGCACTGTAGCACTGTCCTACCGTTGTTCATCGATTTGCTTGAGCAGGCACCAGTAATCTCCATTGTGAGACTTGTTGTTACTGTTTTTGGCATGTTGAATATGTCACAGGTAGCTTGCCAGGCTTTGCTGTGCGGGCATGATACTCTCGGTAGCTTGCTGGGCTCTCTGAGAGGGTCAGAGGAATCAAACCTGGGTCCCTGGGTTGGCCGCATGCAAGGCAAACGCCCTTCCCACTGTGCTATAGCTCCAGCACATTGAAGTAGGTAAAGGGATGTATATGATAAACTTGCAGCATCCGTATTGCAAACCATAATGCCTAAAATAAGAGAGAGAGAGAGAGAGAGAGAGAGAGAGAGAGAGAGAGAGAGAGAGAGAAGAGAGGTTCCTGTCACAGAGGCAGGCTGGGGTCGGGGATGGCTGGGGGGATGGGAGGAAAACAGGGGTGTCTGGTACTTAGAAATTACACTGGTGAAGTGATGAGTGTTGGGGTATTGTATGACAGAACAGCTTTGTAATAACTTATCTCATGGTTATTTGATAAAAAAATTAGTTTTTTTAATTTAAATAGAAAAGTAAAGTATAGGTGCTGGGATGATAGTACAATGGACAGAATATTTGCCTTGCATATAGTCTATCACTGTATCACTGCCATGCCGTTGCTCATCGATTCACTCGAGCGGGTGCCAATAATGTCTCCATTTTTCCACCCTGAGATAAGATATTAGCAGCCTCTCCTTACTCGTCTTTCCTAATGCTGCGGTATTGAAGGCTCTTTCAGGGTCAGGGGAATGAGACCTGCTATTGTTACTGTTTTTGGCATATCGAATGTGTCATGGGTAGCTTGTCAGGCTCTGCCATGCAGGTGGGATACTTCAGTAGCTTGACATGCTCTCACAGGCCTATAACCAGTATAATCTCTGGCATCCCATATGGTCCCACAAGCATCACCAGGGGTAATTCCTGAGTTCAAAGCTAGGAATTACCCCTGAGCATTGGGTGTGACCAGCCCCCCACCAAAATAAGTAAATTACAGAACAAATATCCCTGATGAATATAGATGCAAAAGTCTTAATAAATTGTGTCCAGACATACAATAAAAAGATCACCACTGCCAAGTGGCATTTAGCAAGTGTATCCAAACATACAATAAAATAATACACCATTGCCAAGTGGTATTTATCCCAGGAATGCAAAAATAGCTTAAGCTATGTAAAGTCAATCAGTGTGACACACTATTTAAAAATAAGAAAAAGATAAAAAAAATTCTGATTGTACAAATAGAGGATAGAAAGCATTCCACAGAATCCAACACCCATCTGTGATAAAACCTTAACATAATGAGGAGAAATGGGACTTACTTGATATAGTGAAGGCCATTTGCCTCAAACATAAAGTTACTATCTTACTCAATGGTGAAAAATGAAAAGTCATTTCACTAAGATCAGGCACAAGACAAGGATGCCCATTATTACCACGGCTATTCAATGTAGTATTGGAAGTCTTTGCTTCAGAAATTAGATTTTAAAGAAGAGAGAGATATTAATCAGATCCAAGTTGGAAAAGAAGTTAAACTATCATGATTTGTAAATGTCTCTTTTTATGCAATGAATGACTTTTGTAGACTCAGTACTGGTGCCTTAAATTCTACATCACATTTTGAATTTAATGAGCATAGAACACGTACATGTACTGCATTTAATATATTCAAACACCATTAAAATCTATCTGACTTTGAATATTTTTATTTCAGTACAATGTTTCAAATTTCAACCGTAATTGATAATCAGCGATCCCATAAAGTAAACAAATGCTTAACTAATGTGCATTAAATACATAGCTCCTATAATCTGTGCTTGAATTATAAAGAAATTTATAACCAAATCTGACAATGTTCTCTACAGATAATAGAGTATCATTGTATGTGCTAAATTTCTCTTTGCCCAAGGTATTTTATATTTTTAATTTATTTTGTCTCAGTTTTTTATTAGTTGCCTCAAATCATTGATGTATTCATGGGTGTATAAAATAAGCGATTATACATTTATATTTACCTTAGACAATTGCAATTTAAAATATTTTACCTGAAACTGAGGAGATATCTCAAATTGCAGGAGCTTTGCGTGCTGGAGCTCCACATTTGATCCCAAGCATTGCACGGTCCCCTTGAGCACTGGCAATGTCAGGATTGACCCTAACTCAAGATGGAAGAAGTCCCTGAGCGCCTCTGTTTTATGTCCCCCTCCAAAAAAGTAAAACAGAACTCTCCAAAGCTCCAGAATATTTCCCCCATAAGGTAACACAATATCTAAGGTGAGCCACTACTTAGAATGATTAAATATATGAATAAACACTATAATTAAGGTATATATTTATTCCAGAAATCAAAAATCCCAATGAGATGGAGAATTAAGAATCAAAACATCAGATTGTCTCATAAAGGTAAAAACTTGCTTGGGCATATCGTTTGAATCCATCTGAAGTAGAAGAATATTTATTTGTTGTTCCATATCATACAATGAGCATTTTTTGGTATTCCTGCTAGAGTAAGAGTCTATGTTTTATTGTTATCTAAAGACAAAAATTGAAAAAAATGTTTATCCATAAGAAGTGTGTTATTATTTTCAATTATGTAAGCCACTGACAATATTGCTTTTAATGTATATAAAATTGATGAAATTGAATATATACACAAATAGTACCACAGTCATACCACAAACTCTGATTTGTGATGCCTAGATTATTTTTCCAACCCCCCTCGCCCAAATCTACTTACAAAACATGTTTTTATACTGCATCTTCTTTGAATAATATATTCTCAAAGACAGGAGATAAAGCAAGAAACATAAAGATGAGAATAGAACGGAAAGACATACGTATATTTAGTTTCTTCTCTATACCAAATTGTCAATGAGAAAATTAGGTCATTTTCTTACTCTCTGTGTAAAAGAAATTATGAGTACAATATTCAGTAGGCAAGATATTCAAGCAATTTAAGAAAACTTAGATAAAGTTTCACATTGCGTTTATATTTCATTTATGTTGTGCTTGTGAGTTTTATTCTTTTCTGTCTTTGTTTTAGTGGTTAGGAACTCTGTTTTCTTATTGCTTGCTTTGTTTATTCATGTCCAGGTATGACATTACACAAAACTTGATATTAAGTTCAATAGAACAGGTAAATTTTATAAAGTATAAATATAAAGAGAACAATTTAATCAATATCAAAATTAAGTCACGTGATGAACATTCGATACAACAAAATGTAAAAGGGGCCTAATTACCTTTTTTTTCTAAATGTTTTTTCTTTCTTCCTGAAATATGTTGTGTTTAGCAGTAAGTTAGCAAGCTAATAGAGAGGGAAAAGAGCACTTGTGTCTGCCAGCTTACCTTTTAAAGAGGGAAAACTGCAGATTTTGATATATATAAATTTCTAAACCTCGGTATTAGGTGCATCAAAAGGCAAGGCAGCAATATGTTCAATGCACTCAAGATGAAACACATTAGAAATCCATAAAACCAGCACAGTATCAATTTTGTTTAAATTATCACCCTTCAGCACCCAAAGTATCATCTGTACTTAGCAGCACAAAATAGCGAAAGATTTTTATTTCCCTGTGACTCAACACAACTTTTATTTTGTGTCATGTTCTCACATATCAAGTAAATTGTGTTACTGATAGGGAGAAATTTCTGAAAATCAAGAAGAAATGTGCTTCATAATCATTACGGGTGAATGGAGGGAGTATTATAAAGTTGAAGAGCTCTACTTTATCTGAGATTTTATAAAATCAGGTTTCTAATTCGTACTCACAGATAAAATATGTACTGGGCTTCCCTGAAGCAAAAGTATTTAATCATTGGAGGCCTCTGGATCTTTATTTAAAAAAAAAAAGAAAAAAGTAGGTAAATTAGTTATTGCAGGAGAAATCCAGTTTGAATCATCTGTAATGTAAATTGCTGTTAACAAGGAGAGGAGGAGGAAATCTCTCTTAGAAAGTTCTAATTTTTTCTTCTTGTTTATACTTTCCTCATCCAAAACTGATTTCTGAAAACCTAATGTTTTAGATTGTCTTTTACATTATTTATGATATTTTGCTCTAATTTTCCCCCACATTGTAAAATATACATGGGCTGGGAACTGCCGTTTAACCTTATTTCATCATTTATAGTTTGATGCATTACAATTACAGAACATACTGATGCAACTAATTAAATAAAAGTAAACTTGTATAAAGTTTCATTATTACTATAATTGATTTGTAACAGAATTACACATTCATATCTATTGTTTCGTTGGCAAGTTAAAATATTTCTCATTTTTATTGCATTCTTTACAGATAATTTCTCATTTCTAGGAAAAATAATCCTGCGTTTCTTTTGGCTTTCTGCAAGGGGAAACATTTTAAATTAATGCACTTAGGATCTTTGTTTCTGTTGTAGTTAAATATTTAATTGAAAAAGAATAATTTATAGTGCTTAATTGCATTTTGCAAGACCAATTATATCAAATTAATACTGGAAACAAACTACAGAGGCCTTCCAGACTGGGTCACTGGATTCAAACAGCATCTAAACGACATTTTTGTAGGGAAAAGACTATGTTAATTAGGAGATCAAGGGAATTAGTAACCAAAAGATAGCCTTTCTGCCATCACTCAGGTGAGCACTTCCAGGAGAGAGAGAACAGTGACTAAAAGATTTCCATTCAACGTGTGCATATAATGGGCAGGAAAGACACTTTCTCAACTATCTCTCCTAAAGTTCATGGCCACAGACAGACCAATTACCCAGCAGCCATCATACATATTTAAATCCTAGAATCCAAGGAAATCTGTAAAAAATGTGTAAGGGGATCTACAGAACCAGTGCATATGAAGACTCTACCCATTTACCTTAGGATTTAGGGGAAATAGAATATTAACTAGATAAATAGAAACTTTGATTTAAAGTGTATACTCTCTAGCTTACTATGAGTATTCCTCAAAAAATATGAAAAGTATCACTATTTTAAGTTGAAGTTTTCAGAAGAAGAAAGCTTGTTTTACTTTTTTTTTCTCTTTGGGTCACACCCAGGGATGCACCGGGGTTAATCCTGGCTCTGCCCTCAGGAATTACCCCTGGCTGTGCTTTGGGAACCCTATGGATACTGGAAATCGAACCCGGGTCGTCTGCGCACAAGGCAAATGACCTTCTGGTCCAGAGGGTAGAGCATTTGCCTTGCACGCTGTTGACCCGGGTTCGATTCCTCCACCCCTCTCAGAGAGCCAGCAAGGTACCGGGAGTATCTCACCCGCACCACAAAGCCTGACAAGCTACCAGTGGTGTATTTGATATGCTAAAAACAGTAACAACAAGTTCATGATTTGCTGTGAGATGTTACTGGTGCTCGCTCTAGCAAATCAATGAACACTGGGAGAACAGAACTACAGTGCTACATTTTAAGTTGAAGCTAAACCATTTTCCGTTTTTAAGAAATAAAGAGGCCAGAGAAATAATACAGGAAGCAAGGCATTGTCTTGCATGTGGCCACTTTAGTTTTGACACTGGTCTGATTTCCAGCAGAGTATTTGGTCCCCTGAGCAACACCAGATATGACCTCTGCGCACAGAACTAGGAGTATGCCCTGAGAACCATTGAGTGTGGCCCCCAAATAAAACAGCAAGCAAGCAAGTAACAAAGACAAAAAAGAAAGAATGACAATGAAACAAGGCAAAAACCCTCTTGATTCTCTTCCTATGATGTTCCCTTTAGAATTGAGATTGGTTTTACAAGTGAGGAGCAAATATGGCAAGTTTAGCAACTATGGCAAAAGATAAAGTTTATATTGTTGTGATATATATCTATATATCTATATCTATATATAATTAACACTTAAGCTTAAAGTCCTTGGGAATGCACAATTTATTCCGAAAGTAGTGAAAACTGAAGCACATGTAAACTGCTAAGCACTGGAAACACACAGTTCCTCTTCCATAATTGCTATTCTACTGTTTTCTCTGAAAATATTTGCTGTTCTTGTTAGGTTATAGTATTATGGATACTCTAGAGACAGTGTGGTGCTAGGGATCAAACCATTGCTTCCATATGTAAAGAATGTTCTCCAACACTTTGAATTCCTCCCCAGTCCCATAATATCTGTTCTGCTGTTAAGTTAATCAGTGAAATCAGTTAAAATATATAAACATCACCTGAGATTTATGAGATGGCTCAACAGTACAGGCTGACTTCTTAATTCAGTCCAACAAGGGTCAGGGCACTCAAAGCAATCAATTGGAGTCACTTATATGCAGTAAATAAAAAGGGGAGTAGCTCTTCGACTACACTTTTAATCCTTCGTGTTAACTCTTCATGTCAATAGAGAAATACTCCCCAATGTCAGTGCCTGACTGTCCTTGTCCTCCCTGTCAATTCTACCTAGTGAAAATTGGACGTTCATAGCTCAATTCTGAAAATCTCCGAAGTAATTTACATTCAACCCGTCTATGCTATAGAATTCTATATTCTCTCACACAGAGAGAGGAGGGCTGATATCCTGTGATTTCTATTGATTCTCGGACCCTAAAATGTGGGGTGAACTCACTCGCATCAATACCGTCCTGTAGGATAACATTATTTTGATCTTCTTGCACAGCCTAAGGTAGTTTAGGTTTATTGTTGCTCCCATCACAGTGCTTCCTTTCCTCTGTGTTTATTATTTAACTTCTTTCTTTGTGCTCCATTGACTTGTAAATACTGTTTTTCTCTTTTCCTTAAGTCCTGTGCATAGTTTATTGAGAGCAATATCCTTTTGTATGGGCACAGGAAGACAGTAGTAAATGCTATGCTTTTGTTATGTGGGAGTCATTTGACTCTAAATGATATTTTTCTCCTGGGCATCTGTTCTCTTGACCTAAACCTCAGCTTCCCTTACTTCCTAAACAGGGTCCTGAGGAGGGACTGGATGAACCCAGGGCAAGTGGTGAGCTATGTGTTACCCTGGTATCAAGATGGGTCTGACCAAAGTGCCTAATGCTTAACTATTAGTTAACAGCTTGATCATGGACAGATGCTGTCACGTCCAAAAATTAACAACTAGATTTGGACCCTGCTAGGGTTAGGAATGATTAATCTGGCCTGAGCTCTGTAGTCTGAGTCTGTGACAAGATGTTCCCAGGAGAGCTGCCCTACAAGCTTCAATGTATCTCTTACTGTGTCCATATAAAAATAACTAAAGGATTTCACTCCTTTACACCTTAAGTGGCATTTTGCTGGTTGGCCCTGAGGAAGGGCTTCCTTTTTGTGTTTGCTTCCAGACTGGGTGGAGCATGGGCCCAGAGGGCAAGGTAGAGAGAGATAAATAAGAGTGGAAAGAGAAACAGGGTGGGGAGGGGGGTTCAGAATCGATAGAGGAGATGGAGAGCCTAGGAGTCTCAGAGAAATGAGCGGGGATGGAGGAATGAGGGGCAAGGAAGGAAGAATTCATGAGATCAGGGAGACTAGAGATTGAAGAAACAGTAACTAATCAGCAACCAGCCTAGTCCTCATTCTTCCTTCGCCTGACCATCACCTACAGCCATCTCTATCATGCCTATACACAATGGAGCACTGAACGCAGGAGGTGAGAGAGAGCCGCCCGGAGAGCCCGCAAACACACATCCTTCCGCTGGTGTGTTCCTTACACCTTCTCATGGCCTGTGCCTACAGATTCTACACTAGTGACTCTAATACCTGTGATATCTTTTTACTATTCTTAGACCTGACTCTGCCTTATGACATGATCCAGATCTTGAAATTACTGACGTTATTTATTTCGCATGATTTTTTCTTTTACAAGTATGTGTGTGACTATTCAGAAATTAACTTTACGTTGGTATACTTCCCTAGGCTAAGAGTTTGTTTTTGTTTATTTTTTTGTTAGTTGTCCCCTCTATACTGAGAATGGCCTAGATTTTTTTGGATGGTGTTTTATTTACTATATACAGAACTGGTGTGCTTGGCTTTTGACACCAGACCAAAAGGACAATCATTTCTGACATTCCTCTGTCATAGCCTTAGCTTTACTTCTGTATTTAGGTTGAATGAGATCTCTATTAAAATAACTTATCTTCCTTTTCTACTTATCTCAATGACCAAGTATTGTTCAGCCTTTAAAATCAGAGCTCAAAACTTACATATTATCTAGGGTTGTGCAGACACTAACATTCTGTTTTATTTAAAACAACAGCAAATGGTAAAGGATGGGAAGAACAATGTTAGAAATTTTAATGGCTCTTAGAATAAAATATAAAAATGACAATAGATAGCATTAAGAAAGTTAAGTGTTTAGCAGCAGGAGATATTATGTAAGAATCTAAAAAATTTGATCAACCAACACCACAGTTTTGCCAACCTTCTGTGTACTGAGATATTTTTTAGTTTTAGCCCTTTGCAAAATGCACTTTTATTTATTTACTTGATTTTTTTTACTAAACATTTTTCAAAGAACTTTGTTGGTAGCAAGTTAGTAAATATGAAGATGGTAGTCTCAGGTTATCAAAGCAATTGTATTGCCTTTAGGGATGCAATATAGTTTTTTTGTTTGTTTGTTTGTCTGTTTTTAGTAGAAAAATAGGACAGGGAAAATTTTTGCAGGAATTGTGGTTTCCAGATCAGCAGGTGTAAGAATGAACAACAAAATCCTGTGTAGGAGGCTAGTACCTTGAAACACACTCCATTTTATCTACAAACTTAAACAAAGTAAGAATTTTACTTTATTGGGGGAGAAGTTAACTGAGAATACTTTATTTAGACTTATCTTGTCTTTAGTCTGTTGGGCAGGGACAGTTGTACTTGTCTAATACTGATCTTTGATTTTGCTTTTTTTTTTTTTTTTTTTTTTTTTTTTTTTTTTAGGTTTTTTTTTTTAATTTTTATTAGTGAGACACCATGAGGTACAGTTGTAGACTTACAAATTGTTGTGCTTGGGTTTCAATTATACAATGATCAAATATCCATCTCTCCACCAGTGCCCATTTCCCACCACCACGGATTCCAGTATCCCTCCCATCCCCCATCCTCCCATCCCAGCATTAGGGTTTTTAAACAAAAATTTTACACACAAAATTTAAGGATCCAAACTAGGCTTGGACACAACCCCCCCCCCCCCACACACACACCAGATTAATTCATTAAAAATAAATTTTAAAAGCACAGAAATCTAAAATTGGTGATGCGGTGCATTCGGACGGTGACAAGTTCTTTTCTTTTTTTTTTTTTCCCCCCTTTATTTTATTTTATTTTTTTTAAAGTTGTAGATTTACAATTTTTTGTGCTTTGGTTTCAATTATACAATGATCAGATACCCATCCCTCCACCAGTGCCCATTTTCCACCACCATGGATAATATCCCTCCCACCCCCATCCCCCCATCCCCCCTGTCTCTGTGGCAGGGCAATCCCCTGTGTTCTCTCTCTCCTTTTGGGTGTTGTGGTCTGCAAAAGAGGCATTGAGTGGCAAACATGTTCAGTCCATAGTCTACTTTCGACATGCATCTCCCCTCCTGGGAGGATCCTCCAAACATCCTTTATTTGGTGCTCCCTTCTCTATCTGAATAGCCCTTTCCTCTAGGATACCCGGCTGGCCTCTAAGTTATGGAGTAATCCTCCTGGTGCTGATCTCAGCTATTCTTGGGTATTAATCTCATACTTTGTTACTTTATATCCCCCAGATGAATGCAATCTTTCTATGTCTATCCCTCTCTTTCTGACTCATTTCGCTTAGCATGATACTTTCCATATTGTACCACTTGTATGTAAATTTCATGACTTCATCTTTTCTAAGAGCTACATAGTACTCCATTGTGTAGATGTACCAAAGTTTCTTTAACCAGTCATCTGTTCTTGGGCATTCAGGTTTCTTCCAGTTTCTGGCTATTGTAAAGAGTGCTGCAATGAACAAACAAGTGCAGATGTCACTTCGACTATACATTTTTGCCTCTCTGGGATATATTCCCAGGAGTGGTATTGCTGGGTCAAATGGGAGCTCAATTTCTAATTTTTTGAGAATCGTCCATACTGTTTTCCAGAAGGGCTGAACCAGTGGACATTCCCACCAACAGTGAAGGAGTGTCCCTTTCTCGCCACATCCACGCCAGCATCGGTTGCTTTTGTTCTTTTGAATGTGGGCCAGTCTCTGAGGTGTGAGATGGTATCTCATTGTGGTTTTGATCTGCATCTCCCTGATGATTAATGATGTAGAGCATTTTCTCATGTGCTTTTTTGCCATTCGGATTTCTTCTTTGAGAAAGTTTCTGTTCATTTCATTGCCCCATTTTTGGATGGGGTTGGATGTTTTCTTCTTGTGGAGTTTAACCAGTATTTTGTATATCCTGGATATCAACCCCTTGTCAGATGTGTATTCGGTGAATATCCTTTCCCATTCTGTAGACTGTCTTTGTATTTTGGTCACTGTTTCTTTGGAGGTGCAGAAGCTTCTTAGTTTAAGATAGTCCCATTTATCTATCTCTGTTTTCACTTGCTCGGCCAGTGGCGTGGCATCTTTGAAGATACCATTAGCTTCAATGTCATGGAGGGTTTTGCCAACTTTGTCTTCAATGTACCTTATGGTTTCTGGTCTGATGTTGAGGTCTTTAATCCATTTTGATCTTACTTTTGTACATGGTGTTAGGCAGAGTTCTGAGCCTATTTTTTTGCATGTAGCCATCCAGTGATGCCAACACAATTTATTAAAGAGGCTTTCCTTACTCCACTTCACATTACTTGCACCTTTATCAAAGATTAGATGAGCATATGATTGAGGAGAGATGTCAGTGTATTCAACCCTGTTCCATTGGTCTGCAGTTCTGCCTTTGTTCCAGTACCATGCTGTTTTAATTATTACTGCTTTGTAGTACAGTTTGAAGTTCGGGAGGTTGCATATGATCATATCAATAGATGCAGAGAAAGCATTTGATAAGATCCAGCACCCCTTTATGATGAAAACCCTAGCCAAAATGGGTATAGAGGGGACCTTCCTCAACATAATTAAAGCCATCTACCACAAGCCTACAGCAAGCATCATCCTCAATGGGGAAAAACTGAGAGCCTTCCCTCTAAGATCAGGGACGAGACAGGGATGCCCACTCTCTCCACTGCTGTTCAATATAGTACTGGAAGTACTTGCAATAGCGATTAGGCAGGAAAAAGATATTAAGGGCATTCAGGTAGGAAAGGAAGAAATCAAGCTCTCACTATTCGCAGATGATATGATACTCTACTTAGAGAACCCAATAACTTCCACCAAAAAACTCTTAGAAACAATAGACTCGTATAGTAAAGTTGCAGGTTATAAAATCAATACCCAAAAGTCCATGGCTTTCCTATACGCAAACAGTGAGAGAGAAGAAAGCAACATGAAAAAAACAATCCCATTCACAATTGTGCCCCAGAAAATCAAGTACCTAGGAATCAGCTTAACTAAGGAAGTAAAGGACCTGTACAAAGAAAACTACAAAACGCTACTTCAGGAAATAAAAGAGGACATGAGGAAATGGAAAGATATCCCCTGCTCATGGGTCGGGAGACTTAACATTGTCAAAATGGCAATACTACCGAAAGCATTGTATAAATTCAATGCAATCCCTATAAGGATACCCATGACATTCTTCAAAGAAATGGAGCAAACACTCTTGAAATTTATATGGAACAATAAGCCCCCACGAATAGCTAAAGCAATTCTTGGGAAAAATGATTTTGCTTTTAATCCTCACTATCAAAACTTCCTGGCATTTATGTTGGAAGTTGAGGCCTCTACTCAAAACTAGCTACTTCTTGGTAAATAAATTTTCCTAATACTCTATTTTATATTCTTCTTAATTTTTTTTGTCAAATTCTTTTTAATGACTCACTAATTTTTTATGATTGCCTTTTTTTCTTAAAAATGTATGCACATATTTTAAATGTGAACCCTTTGTTGGAGGTAAGTATTATGAGGATTTTTCTTCAAGTAATTAAATCTAAGTGGAAGAGCAAGAGCACACCATTTTGAATAGTACAAGAGAAGAATTGTAAAACAGTGAAAATGAAAAGCATGCTGTTTCATATTTGTTATAATCAAACTAGAGAAAAAAGCTTTTCCAAATAAATGTTTTACAACTAGGATTAAATCCATGGAAGACAGAATGAGAACTCAGCAGAAGATTTTGAAATTCCCTTTATCTTCTGAATAAGTATTGAATTGAGAAAGGCACCACAATGCAGAGCTCTGAATATATAACCAGTGGACAATCAGAAGCTTTGGAAGGAGACATAGTATTTACTCTTGTTAACCTAGAATAAGTAAGAGATATACTTATCAAAATAAAGCAAGAGATCCCTCTGCTGATTTTATACCTAAGGTAATAGTAGAGGCAAATGATAACTGATGCTTAATAAGGAACAGATTTTAAGGTCTTTTTGACTTTTGTTACATATTAAAGTCTTGTGTACATATTTAGATAAGTTAGTGTCTTTTAATAATTAAGAATCAGTAGTGAACTACATAAAAAATCATCTTGAAAGAGCTTATCTGCACATTTTGAAAGTTATTTCATTCTACAAAGTATTAAATATATGTAACAACTCTACATCACTGTGAGAAACATCAAATCTGATTATTTTGCTTCCAAAAGTTACAACTTGAGATCACATGTATATATCTATTATACTTAAATCGTTTCATGATATAGAACCCCAGTGTTCATGTTATCTTATGGTAGGCTTCCTATGCCTTTCTTCAGTTGTTCTTAAAAATAGAACACAAGGAAGTGGAGGGCAAATTCAAAGCAGGGAGAACAAATGCCTTTGAGTTTGTTCTTTAGAAAGGCAAGTGCCCTGGCTGGAGACCAGACAAAGAGCAGCAATAAGACTAGATAAAGAGGTTTTGTTAGAGCACATTAAGGGACACTGTAGTCACTAAACTCTCACAAAGAAAACAAATAGGGAAGGCATGCCACAGAATTGGACTTGCTTTCAGTGACAGACTGTCAAGTGCATTTGAAGTTGAAAAGAAACCAGCTTGGCCATAAAAGCCTTCTTTCCATCAGGTGAGCCTTCTCTGCCTGTCACAGAGGTCCCAGCAATTTTACATGCAAGCATGCTCACGTGAAGTTCAAGTGGAGAAGGGAAAGGAAAGCAAACAACCAAACTTGTTTATCGGATTCAAGTTGAACCATCTGTTGTTAATGATTAGATCTTCAGCTTCCAATTTTCTTTTGAATGTTATTGCTCATTTCTAGCGGGGTACTGAGCTGCTGTGTTCCCATGCGTGTGGATTTGAAGTAAAATACAGTTTAGATTGAAAGCTTCAAGAAATCATGTGTGAGGATGTCTGGTAGATTTTCCTTTTACACTAAAGAAAAGCTCAAGGACACAGGTCAAGGAAAAGGCCGATTTCTGTCCCAATAGGACATTAAAGGTTACACTACGTAGAACTCGATTTGCCCACTTGAAAATGGGTATTGTGATTTCTGACATTCCAAGAACAGACTAGATAAGGATTAAATACTGTGTTTCATTCACTTTAGATGAGAGACTTCTACACAAACTTTATGAAACTCAATTTCTTCTGTGGCAATAAAGCGGTTGTTGGGATAAATGTTTCTTTCCTGGAGGGTTTTATGCCTCTGTAATTGTGGTTTGGAGGAGTGTCTTAAATCACAATTTTTCATATGCCCTGTTCACCATTTGGAATTGGTTGTATTGATTGCAGGTAATTATAATTATATTTGTTGTGCTTCATCATCTATACATGAGGGATGTGAAATTACATGATCCAAGATCTTGAAAATAATGAGAGACTGTGTGCATGTGTTTGCTATCATGAGCATATCTGACTTCATCTCCCTGAAGCAGTGCATCTCTTCATCTTTCTCTTTACACTCATGCTCATACACACATGTATGTACATAGAAGCCCATATATACATCTACTACACATATTTAATATCAAACTAGTGTTTTAAATTTGTTATAAGATCAATTTGCCTCTGTTTTATGTGTATATTTGTGTATAATACTTTATAAAGGGGTGTGCAACTATCTGTATCTCTGTGTGTGTACGTGGAAAGGACTATACTGAAATGAGCTAAATTTAGGATTACTATGAGAATTTATTTATAGCTATGAGTTTCACTATTTGGAGAAAGTTAAACACCTTTCAAAATAACAAGTAAGTCAATAATTTGAAGTTTTCTTGACATATTTCAGAACTATGGCCCTTAATTCAACCTAATTATGGCAAAAGCATATAAATATATTGCTCATTTATATTCAATATTTACAAATATATTTATGCTTTATAGATAATACAAATTAAATATGAAACATCAAAATCATAATATGAATATTTACTTTTGTATCAAATTTTTGATTTTCATAAATATAAACTTATTTAACTAAATTGTAAAAAATATCTTTTTTTTCCTTAAATTTTATTGAATCACCGTGAGATAGTTACAAGCTTCCATGTTTGGGTTACAATCACACAATGATCAAATACCCATCCCTCCACCAGTGCACATTCCCCACCACCAATATCCCCGGTATACCCCCCTTTTCCCACCCTCCTCCTGCCTCTATGGCAGACAATATTCCCCATACTCTCTCTCTACTTTTGAGCATTACGGTTTGCAATACAGACCCTGAGAGGTTATCATGTTTGGTCCTTTATCTACTTTCTACACACATCTCCCATCCTGACCGATTCCTCCAGCCATTTTTTTCTTAGTGATCCCTTCTCTATTCCAGCTGCCTTCTCCCCTTTGCTCATGAGTCAGGCCTTCTCCCCTTTGCTCATGAGTCAGGCTTCCAGCTATGGAGCAATCTATCTGTCCTGTGTATCTACTATCCTTAGGTGTCACCCTCATGTTTATGTTGTTTTATACTCCACAAATGAGTAGACTGTCCATATTGTTTTCTAAAAAGACTGGACTAGTGGGCATTCCCACCAACAGTGAAAGAGTGTCCCTTTTTCCTGACATCCACGTCAACACTGGTTGCTTTTGTTCTTTTGAATGTGTGCCAGTCTCTTTGGTGTGAGATGATATCTCATTGTTGTTTTGATTTGCATCTCCCTGATGGCTAGCAATTTGGAGCATTTTTTCCATGTGCCTTTTGGCCATTTGTATTTCTTTTTTGAGGAAACTTCTGTTCAGTTCTTCTCCCCATGTTTTGATGGGGTTGGAGGTTTTTTTTTTCTTGTACAATTCTACTAGTGTCTTATATATCCTGGATAGTAATCCCTTATCAGATGGGTATTGGGTAAATATTCATTCCCATTCTGAGGGCTCTTTCTGTATTTTGGTCACTGTTTCTTTTAAAGTGCAGAAGCTTCTTAGTTTGATGTAATCCCATTTGTTATGTTTGCTTCCACTTGCATGGTCAGTGCTGTTTCATCCTTAAAGATGTTTTTAGCTTCAATGTCGTGGAGAGTTCTGCCTACATTTCCCTCTATGTACCTTATGGATTCATGTCTGATACTGAGGTCTTTAATCCACTTTGGTCTGACGTTTGTGCCTGGCATTAGACAGAGGTCAGAGTTCTTTTTTTTTTTTTGCAGGTAGCTATCCAGTTTTCCCAGCACCACTTGTTGAAGTGGCTTTCCTTGTTCTACTTCACATTTCTTGCTCCTTTGTCAAAGATTAAGTGTTCATATATTTGGGGGTCTGTGACAGAATATTCAACTCTGTTCCATTGGTCTGTAGGTCTGTTTCTAGCCCAGTACCATGCTGTCTTAATTACTACTGCTTTGTAGTACAGTTTGAAGTTGGGGAGGATGATGCCACCCATCTTCTTTTTCCCAAGAATTGTTTTAGCTATTCATGGGGGTTTATTGTTCCATATGAATTTCAGGAGTGTTTTGTCTATTTCTTTGAAAAATGTCATGGGTATCCTGATAGGGACTGCATTGAATTTGTATAGTGCTTTGGGCAGTATTGTCATTTTGATAATATTAATCCTCCCTATCCATGAGCAGGGGATGTGTCTCTTTTCCCTAGTGTCCTCTTTTATTTCTTGAAGTAGTGTTTTGTAATTTTCCTTGTAGAGGTCCTTCACCTCTTTGGTTAAGCTGATTCTGAGGTACTTGATTTTCTGAGGTACTATTGTGAATGGGATTGTTTTTTTAATGTCTATTTCATCTCTTTCGTTATTTGTATATAAGAAAGCCATGGACTTTTGGGTGTTGATTTTGTAGCCTTCCACTTTACTAAACCGACCTATTGTTTCTAGGAGCTTTTCTGTAGAATCTTTAGGGTTTTCTAAGAAGAGTACAAATCGTCTGCAAATAGTGATAGTTTGACCTCTTCCTTTCCTATCTGTATTCTCTTGATACCTTTCTCTTGCCTAACTGCAATGGCCAGGACTTTAATTTTCCTTAATTCATTTTCCTAAATATAAACTTATTTAACTGAATTGTAAAAAATATCTTACGTGCGTGGAAGGATGGGAAGATGTGAGTTGTTGGTGGACTCTCCAGGCAGCTCTCTCTCACGCACTGCCCACATTCAGTGCTCTTGAGCTGCTGTGTATGGACCAGATCGGGATAGCTCCTCCTTTGTGCTCTGCTTCTGTGTGTGCCAGTATGCTCTCTTCTGTTTATTTCTGACTTTGTCTCTGTAGTCTCTCCTCTGGTCTCTTCTGATCTCTCTCTCTCTCTCTCTCTCTGGAGCCCTCCTGCCTCTCTCTCTGGAGCCTGACCCGCTCTCACTTCTGACTCTGCCCCCCTCCGCTCTTGCAGTCTCAGTTTATATAGCAGTCACATTGGGTGGTAACACAGAGGTGGGAGGAATATTAACAGATCAACAAAGAGGGGTAAGACTACTCCTTCAGGAAATTAACTCAAGGATAAAATCTCATCTAAAGAGATTATTCCGGGTTACTAGGAGATCCGCTTAAGGACAGGATCCCATCTAGGGTGTGTCACTGTCTTCTTTCCTCAGCTAGTAATCCACTTAAATAGTTGTAGTAAATCTACTTCTAATATTTCTAGCAATGTCATTCTGTATGAGCACAGTCAGAGATATATCAACTTAAAGTTTGGTTCTTCCTGAGGATATCTCACTATATATTCCAGACCATGGTCCTCAGGTCAGGTTAGTCTTCCTAACCCTAGCAGGGTCCTAGTCTCATCGTTACTTTTGGATCATGACAGCATTTGTCAATGACCATGCTCTCAACTTATAGTTGAGTATCGTGGTGCTTTGACCCGGCCCTTTTTGATACCAGGGTAGCTCACAGCTTGCCCTGGATCTATTCAGTCCCTTGTTGGGATCCTGCTTTTGGGGTGCTAGGAACTAAGGGCAACTGAGTCGATAAAGCAGATGCCCGGGAGTAAATATTATTGGAGTCAATCAACTCCTGAGTTACAAAGCATAATATTAACTGTCTTCTTGTGTCCATACAGAAAGGATTTTGCTTTAAGGTAAACTAAGTTCCCTGAGGCGACGCTGAAAGGACAAACCCATGTTATCCTACATAGAATATTATATATTAAATACAAATTTATTAAACATAAAAATGAACAGCCTGGTTTAAATGCTAAAGTAAAGCATTTATACTTTTACTGTCAAGGAACAGTAGAGCATATGTCAACACTAAATTCTAATTATTCTGTAATTTAAATATTTATATTTCCAGTCAAATATATCTATGAAGTTGAAAGAATGGGATAAATAAAATACTGTGACACTGACTTATACATATTTTTTTTGACTCACTGACCAGACAATAACAAATGAGTCTAAAAACAAAACTCCAAGTGACAGCAGAAAACAACCACTAATTGTTTTAAGGTGGCTGCAGTTCCCAGGCATTTGATAAAGTCTTCAATCTCCTCAACCTTTTATCCTCTCTTTCCTGTTTTGACTCTAAATAAATTACATCCTTTCCAATTCATTTATTTTTCTTTTCTTCTTTTTTTTTTGATTTTTGGCTCTTGATGTTAAATTCACATTTTATGTTAAAGTACTCTTTCTTAGAGTGAAAATAAGCAGTGTTTGGTTGGATATAATCCAAGCCTTCTACTGTTATGCAGAAGAAAATTCAGAAGAATAGACTCTTGAGAAAATCCAAATAAAGTTTTTGAGAAAATACACCAGTATCACAAAATAACTTAAAAATTGAATTAGAAAAAAGTGTTCAAGTTACTAAGTATGAAGGTAACAAAAACTTCTCTTGTATATTCTGACTTATAGGTATGGACATCTTGGGATTACTTTTGATTTATAATTAAGTTTTATTAAAGTGCTGTCAGAAAGACAGTGCAAAAGTCTGGAGTCCAAGCTTGACCTGGGGACGCTACAAATTCAGTTCCTGGTAGGACAAATTTCCTGTGCAATACAGGGAATGACTCCTGTCCCCAAGCCAAAGTAGCTATCAGCAATCTTGAGGATGCCCCCATCACCAAAATACATACTTTGATTAAAAAAAAATAAGAACCCATCATATGTGCACATAATATATTGTGGGGGAAAAGGATTGGCACAAGTGCAGTGTTGTGTTCCAGGAAAAGCAGTCTGGAGAGATAGCACAATGGGTAGGGCATTTGCCTTGCACCCAGTCAACATGGCCGACGCGTGTTCGATTCCTCCGCCCCTTTCGGAGAGCCCAGCAAGCTACCAAGAGTATCTTGCCCTCACGGCAGAGCCTGGCAAGCTACCTGTGATGTATTCGATATGCCAGACACAGTAACAACAAGTCTCATGATAGAGACGTTACTGGGCCCGCTGGAGCAAATCGATGAACAATGGGAGGACCGTGATCCGTGATTCATCTCTAGCCCAGGCTATAATTATCTTCCGGACTTTCTGTTCTGTTCATTTATACTCAATCCACTAATAGAAAACACATGGAGATAGCTCTTACTTTCAAAATGTAGGAATAAATAGATATTGATAAATCAAATTTAATTTTTCTCCAAAGAGAGTGATGAGGTTCAGTCATATTTTGACTTCCATATAATCAACCAAATCAGATGAAAACACACATTTTACAGACGTTTCCACCAAGATTTCTTCTGGTACAATATATAGGTTATGGTTGATGAAAAAAGTCTTGAAAAACTTGGAAGTAAAACATTCCTGTGTGAATTTAACCCACACCAGTTTAATGCTATTTAGATATTTTCACAATATTTGCTATTTTCCAACCTTACCTCTCTACTGTGTTCTAGCAAAGTAGAACAAGATGGGAGCATCTCCTAGTTAGAGTGTAGAAATGGGGAAAAAAAGTCCACTTTCAAACTACACGTCATAGAAACACCTTTCAGTGTCTTTTCATACTAGGAGCCTTAAATAACTTCAGTTTAGAACAATAATTACTGAACTCTAGAATTGGCAGTATCACTTATATCATTTGAGATGCATATGGTCAGATTCTAATCTCAAGTGAGTGATTTCTGAAATTGTACCAAGAAACCTATATTTTAAGAAGTTCTCAGTGAAATTTAGTGAATGCCATGCTAATCCCCCTCCAGATTCTAGATTTTAGTATTATAGTTTTCAACTAGGTCTTACATGTCCACTACAATATTTGATGTTAACCAATAAAAGCACTGGATTAAAAGAATATCCTGAACTTAATGAAAGACAGTAACTCTAGCCAAGGCTTATTCATAAATATATATTGTTTATTGATGTAAGGGTAATTTTTATGTTTTATTATTTTTTTTAAGTCAAGTAAGTACATTTGTTTTAAATAATATTAAAGTAGCACTGAATTTGTTTATGTTCATTTATTTTTAATAAAATTTTAGTTAACATTATTTTATTTGTAACAACAATTGGGATTCTAGAGACTTTATTAAAGAAGAAAAGGTGATATGTTGATTGAAAAATACTGAAATTAATTAAGAAAACAAGTTCATATGAAGTAATTATATCATGGACCCAACACTGAAAAGGGAACAATTTTAATATAAATCTCAAATTCTTTACACATAAGGCAAACAACTCGGGAAACAACCTAGTTTCCCCCAACAGATGACTAGTTAAAGACACAATGGTACATCTACACAATGCAACACTATGCAGCTGTCAGGAAAAATGATGTTATGAATTTCTCTTATAAATGGATGGAAAGGGAGTGTATCATACTTAGTGAAATGAGTCAGAAGGAAGGAGATAAAAATAGAATGACTGCATTCATTTGTGGGATATGAAAAACAAAAACAAACAAAAAGCATAGTATGAGACTAACACTCAAGGACAGGAGGACGGGTCCAAGGTTGGATGTGTTCAATATGTGCTGGTGGGGAACTGCATTTGGGATAGAGAAGGGAAGTCGGAAATGATCAATCTGGATAAGAAATGATAAAAATAGGGAAAGGAACAAATGTGATGACCTCTCAGTATCTGTATTGCAAACCATAAAGAGCAAAAGCAGAAAAAGAGAAGGGTGTGGGGCAGAGAGAGACAGAGAGAAGAGACAGAGACAGAGAGATAGTAGGAGGGAAAACTGGGAAACTGTGGAAACTGGTGGCGAAAAATGTACACTGGTGGAGAGACAAGTGCTGAACATTGTATGGTTGAAACTCAACCATAACAGCTCTGTAATTGCTTATCTAATTGTGATTCAATCTATTAAAAATTAAAATAAATAAAAAGAATTAGAACACCATTATGTTGACATGTATAATAATTTCAACTTTGTGATTGAAATTTTAGATATTTTAATATATTCTGCATGTTCCCAGCAAGCCATTGGCAGAACTAGAATTTCTTTTCACAAAGGTGATTCCTTTGTGACTTTAAACTCCTGGCTCTTAATAAACCATATTTTGCTCTCATAACTGGTGTATAAAGCTTCCAGCCTTCAGCAAATAAGTGGCAAGAACAACTAGCGCATGTAAAAAAAAGGTAAATAGAAGCACTTGTCTGCACACTGGAGAAATAGGGAAGGGAAGTCCCCACAAGTGTTTTGTTGGAAAATCTGAATCACAAATGAGCACAGAAAAAGATACGGGGTGTTGACTAAGGTAGGTGGGGGAGACTTTCTAGCTTCAAAGAATCTCTTAGGGTTTTATTTCACATTCCACTTAGAAATCTTCGACAAGACTCCTTTCCTAGTCTTCTCTCCAGTTTGCCTGTAAAGGCAATTTTTAAATAATTTTGAACGTCATCACTTCTACTTGAAAATGTTGGTCTCCTGCATACAAGTTGTTTAGAGTACCTTAAAATGAAAAACAGGAACCACTGGGGCCTAGACTCAAGAAATATTTCATTGGTTATTGTAAAACAAATGTTTGAGAAAGGAGACTAGAGTGCTAGATAATAGTAAGTAAATTGCAGCCTAAAGCAATAATAGTAAGTAAATTATAGCTTAAAGCAAACAATCCTACAATTGCCTGTAAGGTGGGAAGATAAGATGTTGATCCTGCTTGGGAGCAGTTCTTGTAGACTTATCCTTTTGATAGCTGACCTCAGATAACTAAAGTTGAAAGGACATCACGTACAGATTTTCATTTCAGGAAGCAGAAACATGGTGAGTAGATATATACATTTCCAAATAACTAGAGAGCTAGGGCAAGTAATATTTCCAGAGAAGCTGATACATTTGGGGGATCAAGCAATAAGTGTCTTGGGGTTGGAGAGAATTTAGCAGGTAGTACAGCAGGAAGGACACTTGCCTGACACAAGGCCAATGTTGGGTTCTATCTCTGAAATCCCATTTGGTCCACAAAACAAAGTTTCAATTACTCCTCAATGCAGAGCCAGAAGTAACCCCTGAGCAGAGCCAGGAGTAATTGCTGAGCATTGCTGGGTGTGACCCAAACGACAGCAATAGAAAAAATAATAAATAATAATGACCATGTCCATCACTATAAATATTATGATTTTTGTTGTTGTTGTTTGCTCTTTATATATATAAACACAGAGAGAATATCCTGCTATCCAACATTTTTATTCTGCTCATACTTCCTAAAGTAGACTATACATTTTTATTAGAGCTGAGTTGTTCAATAGAGGAAGAGAGGGCTGTTATTGGCAGGAAAAGTTTTTGGAGTCCACTGGAACAATGAATAAGAGTGCATCTACTAAGCAGAAGTCCTGTACAGATAAGGCAAATATTCAACTTTATTTTTTCATTTCTAGAAATTCCTCCTAGGGGATTCCCTCATCATTTACGAGTGGAATTATGAATGAAGTGTGAAAGAAGATGTGGAATTAAGCAAAACTTAACCAAATCTTTATATAGTGAGAGATCAACAAAGACCAAAAAAACATAGAGGAGACTATCTGGGCATTGCTATTGTTTAATAGAATATGTGAGGTTTTTTTAAGTAGTAACTTGATCACTTGATCACTTGACATCCCTTTACTCATCTATTTGCTCGAGTGGATGCCAGTAATGTCTACATTCGTTCCTGTCACGTGTTAGTGTAGCCCAATGGCATCTGCTCATTCTAGGAACAAAAAGAGCCTCAAACCAATAGTTCAGGGTCTGACGATGAAGTCTGACCATCTCGTAGGTGGCGGCTACGTGGTCTTTTAACATTCCGTGGAATCCAGTCGGTTATGGCTCTAGTCCAATGGTCATCTCCAAATCTCATTACGTGTCTAGCCCATCTCATTATATGCCCATATGATTATATGCCTTGGCAAACTACATAGCGTTCCTGATTCTTGACCATTGAGAGAGATCGGAACTCTGGATTCTTTCTCTCATTTGAGTGAAACATGATACTCCACGCATAGCTCTTTCGATTCCTCTTTGGGAAACCCAAATAGCATTCTCATCCCATTTTCATAGGGCCCAGATCTCTGAGGTGTATCTTAATGCAGAAAGAACAGTGGAATCATAGAGATGTGCCCGGAGCCGGAGTTTCTTTGTCCTCTTAGCTATTTCTTTGATGTTCTTGAAGGCATTCCAAGCTTCTCTCTTCCTCCTGCACAACTCAGGTACCAGGTCATTTGTCATGTAGACTTCTCAACCTAGGTACACTTAACTGTTGCATTAGGAGATGGTCTGTTGAGAGCGAATGAAACATCAGGAACATCAGGAATGAGACTGTCTCATAAAAAACATTGTCTTCATGAGATTCAGCTGTAGTCCGACCTTTCCACACTCATGGTCAAAGTCGGCTAGCATTTGTGCCTTTTGGCTAATGTTTGGTGTTATTAGAATGATGTCATCAGCGAAGCAGAGGTGGTGTAGTTGCCTACTGTCTATCTTCACTCCCATTCCTTCCTATTGCAGTCATCACATGACATTCTCGAGGGTAGAACTGAAGAGTTTCAGTGAAAAGTTTCAGTGAAAACCCTTCGGAACCCCTCTCTTGACATTGATGATCACTTCTTCATAGAATGGTGAGATCCTGGTAGTGAATCCATAATACAGCTCACAGAGGATCCTGATGTATTGAGTTTGAATGCCATGATTGGTAGGGCTTTGATGACCACTTCCATCTCAACACAAGAAGGCCTTTGCCTTCTTTAAATCAATAAATGTTAGACAAAGAGGCATCTTGAACTCCTGAGAGACCTCAATGAGCTTGGTTATCATGTGGATATGGTCAATGGTGCTGAATCCTTTTCGGAACCCTGCTTGCTTGCATGGTTGTCCTTCATCTAGTGTTCTGCCAATCCTATTCAGGATGACTCGAGTGAACATCTTGTAGATGACAGACAACAGGCAGATCGGGCGATAGTTGCCAATGTCATGGATGTCCCCCTTCTTATACAGTTGTACAGTCCTGCTGGTTTTCTATTGGGATGCTACCTTGCATTCAGACAGGTAACGTGTGAAGAGCTGAGCCAGTGTATTGATGAGAAATGATGGAAGTTTCTTTAGGTGTCCAGGTCTAACCTTGTCTGTTAATTTATTTACTGATGAAATAGCGTGTCATATTTCAGAAGGGAGAATGTTGGGAATGACATATTCATCTGGCGGAATTTGATATGTGGGCAGGTGGACATGGCTATCAAAGAGATCAGAGTAGAAGTCATGGATAATCTTCTCCATAGCCCTTCTGGAAGATGTGATAGATCCATCAGGACGTCGGAGGGCAGTCATATTGGTATTGTAGTTGGCGAAGAACAGCTGGGTGTTGCGAATATTTTCCCAGCTTTTGCCGCATCTACCAGCACTGTTGCTCTTCTATCTTGAGGGCTTCTTTTATCGCCTCTCTGCAATGCTTTGTGAGCTCAGAGGTTCGCTTGTGGTTACATGAGGCATGCACCAAGCCATGTTGGCGAATAAGTTCAAGAGTTTTTGAAGACAGGGTTTTTTTTTTTTTGTGGCGATCTCTCTCTTGGCATTCCTTGCACAATCATGGAGGTGCTGAACCAGTCCATCATATGCTTCATCAATTTTGTCAATGACGGCATCTTCCCATGTTGCTGCAATAGTGCCAAAGAGCTCCCAGTTGGTGGTCATTCTGGGAGTTCTCTTGAACTTTGCAGCCCTTTCTCCCTGCTCTGTGAATTAGAATTTTGCACGAAGGAGACAGTGGTCCGATCCCATTTGAAATTTTGGGACAACAGTGACATTGGGCAGTCAAAACCGTCGATTGAATATGACATGGTCAATTTCATTGTGGAACTGTCCACCGAGAGACTCCCATGTCCAATGTTTAGATTCGACATTCTGGAACTATGAGTTATCATGGATGGTCTTGGTTGACATGATGAACTCAGACAGTCTCTCACCCTGTTTGTTCCATTCTAGGCCATGGATTCCAATGTGGAGTTCTTCAGCTGATCTTCTCTGTCCTATCTTGGCATTAAAATCACCGGCAATGATCTTGTAGAAGGTGTGGTCTTCTTTATAGAACTTCTCCAGCTCCACGTAGAACTTCTCAATTTCTCCTTCATCATAATTGGATGTTGGTGCATAGATAACGAAGATAGAAACTGCTGGCAGAGAGCCACATCTATTCAAGTGTTATTGTCTGATTTGAGTTGTTAAGCATTAGAATAAATCAATGCTTATGGCCAAGTTCATGTTGACAAGGACACCGACACCACCAATGCCTCTTTTGTCACATATTCCGAGGAACAGTTCTTTTCTAGTGTTGAAAACAACGTGATGTGATTGATACCATCTCTTCTTGGTCAGACCAATGATGTTGCACTTGATCTTTCGCGCTTGTATCATCAGGTCCTTGATGGATGCATCTGATGCTAGTGTATGTGCACCGAAAGTACAGAAAGTCATTTTTGTCTTTCTTCGTTTTGGCAGCCTAGTTCCGCCTTGAGGTTTTATCAGCCTCTCCTTCCACATCCTTCTCAACGCTGTCTTATTGGTGGCTCCTTCAGGGTCAGGGAAATGAGACCCATTGTATTTACTGGTTTTGGCGTGTCCAATATGCCACAGATAGCTTACCAGGCTCTCTGAGAGGGATCGAGGCTTTTGGGGCGGCCTCTAATTGCCCTAGTAGTTACATCTCAAATTTCATCTTTGGTGCAAAAACAAATAACAACCTTGAGGAAAACCGACAGACTATTTAACAAATAATATTTCCTAAATCTACACAAAGCAGACGAGAGTAATGACATGCTAAAGATGCACCAATAGAATTAAAGAAATAAGTTTTGAAAAATGTAGAAAATAAATGCTTCTTTGTCTCTCTCTGACATATACACATGCACAGAGAATCACATATGTTAAACACTTACACACATACATCTAATACTTGAAAAAATATTGTTAAAAATAAACACGAGTTAACCTAGAGAGAAAAATGGACTGACTCTATAAAAATTAATTGGTTTGACTCATGGTTAATTATTAAAATATTCATTAATAACATTGCAATCAATTGATTTATTGTTTTCCCTACATAATTATCTGATCAGCATATAAATTAATTTTAATTGTGAATTCCACACTGCTCCCCCTCTAAAATACTGTGGCATCCTACCCTTGGTATCAGTTGTGTGTGCTCATAGCATATTCTATCTTTCATTTTAAATTCAGGCTGAATTTTAGGAAAATGGTATGGGAGTAATATTTCTAAGATAAAACTAAAGAATGAAAACCATCTTTTTCTTCCCTTAATATTAGAGGAAATCTAGATGAGACAAACTTCTAGAAGCCTTCCCTCCTTTGACCCCATGTCCATTCCAGGAGGGCAATTTAGTTGACTTATTTTCTGAGATTTAACACTGGGCTGGAGAGATTCAAATGTTTTATGCTCCAAGCAAAAGAACTTTTTTTTACTGTTTGCCAATCTGTATCAGATTAAATCTAAATCTGTAAACACTAGCACATTTTCCATTCTGATGCAATTTCCTTAAATTTACCCTCCAGAAAAATCTTTCATTTCACTGTTATTTTCTTTATCTTTGAGGGGAGAGGGAAAGGGTGTAATCTAAGAGTAAAAAATCTCTTAACCAATTGGTCAATTGATTAACAAATTAACTGCTAAATAATAGATTAGGCCCTGTCTACAGGGTGACAGAGCTCCCAGAATAAAATACGTCTTTACGATACTTCTTTGAACACATGCCTAACACGGCAACTCTTGCTTATCCTAACTAGTTTACACAAATGCCTAGAAACCAAATAGAAAAACAAGGCCCTGTAATATTTTAGCATTCATACAAGCTGAACAGAAATGGGCATTACATTGAGAAATGAAGAAAACTTGTTTTCTTTCGAATTAAATTTTAATGTAGCAGAACTTTACATGATGCTTTGAACACAAATAAATGCAAGAAGACAACAAAATATTTTCTACTGCTAATTATACCATTTACACTGAACATGGTGTAAAAAGTACACAAGAAAATAATGTTACTAAGTAGACAAAAAAATAGAGCGAAAGGGATTGGAAGAGGGAGGAGAGGATGACAGAACCATATAATGAAGTTTGTGTTTTGTAAGAATTATCCTCTACAGTGTCTCAAGTCTTGATTATTTACTTAAAGGCTTTTAGTCTGGAATAATGATGATATGAATAATCATTGAAGCCAAAGCTGCAGCTTAGAAACCTAGTGAGAAAGGATGTAATATGGAAAAAGAAGGAGCTGTACATTAAAACAAGGGCATTTAGGACTGCTCTTTACTGATAATATTCATACAAATTCTGCAAAGAACACTAGAGGGGGAAGCAGGGCTATCTCCCCATTCCATAGTCTTCATTCACATGGGGGTTATTCTAGCTGATGATGCTAAGGGATGCATATTTGAGTGGATGAATTTAAGTGGAAAATAATTTATTAAGTGGTACCACCTAGTAGCACAGCAGAGCCTGGGCCTGGCAAGCTACCCATCGCGTGTTTGTTATGCCAAAAATTGTAACAACAATGGGCCTCATTCTCCTGACCTTGAAAGGGCCCCCAACACGCCATTGGGCTACACTAGCACGCGACAGGGATGACTGGCACCTGCTCAAGCAAATCGATGATCAACTGGATGACAATTGACAAGTGACAAGTGACCATCTAGTAAAACTGGAAATATACATTTCCCAAATCTAAAGAGTTTAATACATAATATAAACTTAGAAGAAATCTAGGTATGCTTGCATCACAACAACATTTGGATCGACATTTTCGCAATAGTTGAATACAAGAAATAAACAAAGTTACTTTTAACGGCAGATCGATTCTTGTGAGCAAATCACACAACGAAATAGTAATCCAGAAAATAAATGAATAATACCCATTTCCAATAACAGGGAGAAAATGTACAAACCAAATTGACACAAAGATGCAAGACACAAAACTTGCAGCTCATGTTTTATGATTGGATTGCTGTACTTGTTAAAATATATGCATGTCTACTTAAAATGTAATGTTTATTGTGATAAAGTAATTAAATAGTGCATAGCATCAGGCTAATTATAACTTTGGAAGAACTAAAGTGCATTGATTGGGAGGGATAATGGAAACTTGGAGATGTGGTCCAATATTTTTTCTTGCCTTTTTCTGTTCAAAGGTTGCATGATTAGATATTCAAATACATTTGTGTTATTTTATAACTCACAAACATAAGGTTATAGGAAAATAATTTTAAATGCTTAATATGGTAGAAGGTTCTGTGAATTTCAGTTTCCTTCTTTGTAGTATGGGGATAACAAGGACACTATCCAAGGTTTCTGGGAATAGTGAGAAAATACCTAACATATCATATAGAAAGCTCTCAAATGCTGAAAGGAATTTTTTATACAGGCAAAAGATTTTTTATTTGTGAAAATAAACAGGGAGAAGAGGTGAGTTGAGGTATATGGTAAGAGATGTTTAAGGCACAGATTGCCTTCATTTGATTCAAATCCCTTATTAATGGAGTCAAGCAAATGTTGGACGAGCAACTATGAGGAGTGTGTAAATGAGGATTCATGTTCTGTGTAGAAATGTATCCAAAAGATCAAGATATTTAAGAGAGTAATGTTCTCAGAACTTGAAATGATATCTGTATGCCAATTCTAACTCAAAAGACTGAGATGAGTTTTTGTCCAAGATTTTAATTCTTTATTTAGTAATTGGGACGAGGATGTAGGGAGAGAAAATGTTGGAGTTGTCCAAATATCCTTTATAAACTTTATTTCATATTCTACATCCAGTCTATCAGAAAAACTTTGGCATTAATTATTTTTAATATATCCAACCACTTCCTCTATCTTTATTCTTCCCAAACCAATACTTTTATTTTATCTGCTTGCTTTTCTGATGATCCCACAATTTGTTATTCACAGAGGCAATGTGATCCTTCTAGAACAAAGCGTAGAATTGTTCCTTTTCCCTCTCATTCTAGGGATGACATCAGAGTCCCTACAATGATCTATAAGATTCTACATGACACTGCTATTCTCATGTTGCACTATATTTTTTTCTCTGCCAAAATATAGACTTCATAGTCTTCCTCAGAGAAGTGTAACATACTCTTCCTTCAAGACTTTTCCATCACCCAACCTCTCTGGGGTTATATTGTGGTCCTGCTTCACACATTCCTTTACTTTCTTAGACCTGCATCAATTTCCTATTATGACAGGAATACCATGACAGAATACCATGATTACCTTTATTACGACCATCCTTTGTTCGTCGATTGCGTCGAGCAGGCCCCAGTAACATCTCCTTCATCCAAGCCCTGAGATTTTTTAAAATGTGCCATGTTCAAGGCTTTTTGAGGGTTAGGAGAATGAGACCCATCATTGTTACTGGTATTTGGCATATTGGGTACGCCACAGGGAGTTTGCCAGACTCTGCCATGTGGGGAGGTTACATTCGGTTGCCTGCCAATTTGTTCAAAGTAAGGATGAGATAATAAGATTTCGCGTGGCCACGAATGCCAGGCATGGGGGGCAGGAGACTCTGTGCTATTCTCTTCTGGGATCTGGGTTTTATAGTCTCCTGCCCCCGCGCCTGGCTATCCTCGCTGGGGTCCCTTGGAGGGGAGCGTGTTGAGTTTCCCTCCCCACCCCGACCAGGGCTCCGGCAGCCAAAGACCTCCAGAACCAGTTACAATCATGCTGAGACCACTCCCCACAGGCATGAAGGTACCAGCAGAGGAACAAAGGCATGTGGGTCCCGGGACTGAGATCTCCAAGCCTGCTTGGATCGGGGCTGAGCATCCTCCACCCAGATCCTCCATATTCCAGTTGGCAGGGGTCACACCCACCAACTGGCCCCCTGGTGCCGTGTAATCCCATCAAAGGCCAAGACCCAGAGATTACCTTTATCACTATCTCTAAAAGACCTCAGTCACATTAGTCTCACAGTATGTTTCTTTCCCCAGCACACCCTCATAACTACTATTCAGTACTTATTTGCTTACTTATTATCTATATCTAGGAGAGCATTTTTCCTCTTTTGTCTTCTGTATTATTATGCTAGTGCAGAAAATATATCTGGAGTATGTTGTGTTCCAAAATTAAATGTGTTGAATGAATGTGGAGTTGATTTCAAGGTCTGCAAAGAGAACTATTGACTATTTCTTCTAAAGCCTATCTTAGCCAGGAGCCAGAAAGATACTACCCTGGGTATGTCACTTTGGCACTTGCCTTGCACATGGCTCATCTGAGGCATCTCATAGGATTCCTTGAGTTCCTGGAGCCCTGTCAGGAGTTATTCCTGAGCACAGAGCCAGGAGTACACCCTGAACACTGCTGAACATCGCCCAAAAACAAAAAGAAAAAACACCTATCTTACCTAACAGTCAGACTTTTCTATGTTCTGCATTCTTCTATCACCTGGACAATTCCAAATTTATTTATCTCAGTTTAAGTTATTCTATTTCTATCTATGCACATGTGCACATACACACACAAGTGATGGGTGTGAGTATGTGCACATGTGTACACACCTGTATATGTATGTGCATATATACACATACACACATACACACCTGTCTTTAGCTTATTGTGCTGCAGATTTCTACTCAAAAGCAATAAATATCTAAGTAAGGTCTTAAAATGTTAATAGCTGTTCAAGATATTGACAGATATTGCTGTCTCAAGAAGTGACCACTTAATGAATCACCACTACCAAGGAGGTCAATGAGGCCAGTCCCAGATGTGTCATGTTATTTCAACTCACCTGCAAATGAGCACATTAATATTAACTGACAAAATCTAGACTTTTATATTCTTAAAATGTTTGGGGGAAACTACAAAGCTGGAAAGTGTTAGAAAAGTTTCTATAAATTGCTTTTGCAAATAGGCCACTTAAGTGTCTTATTTATATACTATTATTTTCATTTCCCTCCTTTTTGCTTTCTCTTCATATACATACATACATCATACATATATGTAAAATACATATATATTATATATATATGTGTATGAGCTGGAGTGACAGCACAGTGGGTAGGGCATTTGCCTTGCACATGACTGACCAGGGTTTGATTCCTCCACCCCTCTTGGAGAGCCCAGCAAGCTACCGAGAGTATCTTGCCACGAGGCAAAGCCTGGTAAGCTACCCATGACGTATTCAATATGCCAAAAACACTAACAACAAGTCTCACAATTTGTTGTGAGATGTTACTGGTGCCCGCTCTAACAAATCGTTGAACAACGGGAGGACAGTGCTACAGTGTTACATGTATATAAATAGCACTGTAGCACTGTCCTCCTGTTGTTCATCAATTTGCTTGAGTGGGCACCAGAAATGTCTCCATTGTGAGATTTGTTGTTACTGTTTTTTGCATATCGAATATATCATACATCACAGCGAGCTTGCCAGGCTCTGTTGTTCAGGCAGAATACTCTTGGTAGCTTTCCGGGCTCTCCCACAGGGACAGAGAAATTGAACCCAGGTCAGCTGCGTGCAAGGCAAATGCCCTGGGCTGGAGCGATAGAACAGCGGTAGGGTGTTTGCTTTGCAAGCCGCCTGGCCAGCCAAGCCGGATTTCAATCCTCTGCCCCTCTCAAAGAGCCCTGCAAGCTACTGAGAGCATTTCACTCACACAGCCATATGCCTGTGCCAAACACAGTAACAACAAGTCTCACAATGGAGACGTTACTGGCCCCGCTCGAGCAAATCAATGCACAATGGGAGGACAGTGCTACAGTGCTACATGTATGTGCTTGTGTATTCTTACCCACTTAGTTTAAATAGATTGCTAAGCATAATTAAAAATTATTTTAGTAAATGGAGGCAAAGTTTCTAGGAAAGAATTGTCCCTCTTTCTGGAGTAGGAATAGACCCTTTGATACACAAGAAATTTACAAGACTGTCTTTCTCTGAGCATTGGGTAAGATTATTAAAGATAAAATATGGTCACTTGATCACTTGATCACTTGACTTCCCATTAATCGTTGATTTGCTTGAGCGGGTGTCAGTAATGTCTCCATTTGTCCCTGTCACATGATAGTGTAGCCCAATGGCATCTGTTCACTCTAGGAACATAAAGAGCCTCAAACCGATCGTTCATGATCTTGATGAAGAAGTCTGACCACCTGGTAGGTGAGCGGCCATGCGGTCTTTTGACATCCCATGAAATCCAATCGGTAACAGCTCTAGTCCAGCGGTTGTCTTCAAATCTCATTATGTGACCAGCCCATCTGGTTTTTTACACCTTGGCAAACGAGACAGCGTCCCTGATTCTTGATCATCGACGGATGTCGGAACTCCGAATTCTTTCTCTCATTTGAGTGAAATGTGATATTCCAAGCATAGCTCTTTCAATTCCTCTTTGGGAGACCCGAATAGTGTTCTCATCCTGTTTACGTAAGGTCCAGGTCTCTGAGGCATATGTTAATGCAGGAAGAACAGTGGAATCAAAGAGATGTGCCCAGAGCCGGAGGTTCTTTGTCCTCTTAGCTATTTCTTCGATGCTCTTGAAGGCGTTCCAAGCTGCTCTCTTCCTCCTGCGCAGCTTGGGTGCCAGGTCATTTGTCATGTTGACCTCTCGACCTAGGTACACATAGCTGTTGCATTCGGAGATGGTCGTTCCGTTGAGAGTGAATGGGGCATCAGGAACAAGGCTATTTCTCATAAACATTGTCTTCGTAAGATTCAGCTGTAGTCTGACCTTTCCACACTCACGGTCGAAGTCTGCCAGCATTTGTGCCGCTTGGCTGATGTTTGGTGTTATTAAAACAATGTCATCAGCAAAGTGGAGGTGGTGTAGTTGCTGACCATCTATCTTCATTCCCATTCCTTTCCATTCCAGTCATTGCATGACGTTCTCGAGGGTGGCACTGAAGAGCTTCGGTGAAATGGTATCACACTGATGAACCCCTCTCTTGACATCAACGATTACTTCTTTGTAGAATGGTGAGATCCTGGTAGTGAATCCGTAATACAGCTCACGGAGGATCTTGATGTATTGAGCTTGAATGCCCTGATTGGCTAGGGTTTCAATGACCGCTTCCATCTCAACAGAATCAAAGGTCTTCTTTAAATCAATGAACGTTAAAATATGGTATGTTTGGGAAAACGAGAATTGAAAATGGAGACTGAACTTTCTCAAGTGAACACAGAATTCTGGCTTTATTCCCTTTTGTAGTGAAAGAGTGGAGTAGTTGAGGCAAAGAGTGGTTTGTAGATAGTTCAAATATTTTTGTGTTTGAATTTGTTTGTTTGCCCATCTCCCCCCACCAAAAGATTAATCCTTTTACCAGAATCATGTTTTCAGCTTTTCTTTTTTTGTTGTTTTCCTGAATTTCCTGGAACAGTCATGGAGTTTGTTAAGGATAGTAGAGAATGTTTGTCTGCTGAAAATAAGTGGAGGCTCTCAGCTCCTTTATTAGTTAGCAGTTCTATTATGGGTTGATGGTGGTTGAAGATAAAGGAGTTGGGCCAACCACTATTGTGGGCTAATAGCTTTGCAGAGGATAGCAGAGGATGGGGTTATCAGTTCTGCTGTAAATTCTGTGGATTGGCAGTTCTGCGAAAGATGGGAATGGCTGTGGCTTTCTACTTAACTGTTCTTCTGTGGGGTGGCATTTTGCTAGAGCAAGGAGTGGCTGGGGAGTTTTCCATGCCCAGATGTATGTTGCCTCTTTCAACAGGGGGCTGCTTTATCATGGGGGTGGATGGTGCATCTTTTTGGACCCTGTAACAATATACTATGTGTCCTTACACTTTGCCTTATTATGACACGACTACTCTGGACAAATTTTAAATGCCCATTTGCTACACGTTGTGAAAAATTAAATTGACAATTTCTTATCTTAGAATATGTAGCATCCTCTGACTCTGTATTCTGATTCTTCTCCATGAAGCTCCCCTCTCTTTTTGCCAAAACTTATAAAATCCATTCTATTCCAATAAGAGTTTGCAGATTCATGGTGACACTTAATCCAGAATTTCTTTGTTCCTTCTTGCTTTTCTGTTTTCTTTTCCTTGTTTTTAACACCTCTTCTTACAGCATCTTTTCTAGCTTTTATTTATTGTCCAACCATATACCTTCCGTCCCCCATCTATAGCTCTACTGAGCAAATAAAGGCATTTATAAAGAAATGTAAAATTAATATAATAATTCACTAATAAAAATAATCCTTGGAGTTGGAGAGATAGCACGATGGATGACAGTGGGTAAGGACTCAGCCAACCCATGTTTGGTTCCTGTCATCCCAAATAGTCCCCTAAGCCAGGACAGGAGTGATTCCTGAGTACAGAGTCAGGAGTAACCCCCTGAGTATCACCAGCTATAACTGCAAAAATAATAAATAAATAAATCTTAAGGAATGGGAAAAATAAAGTATAAAACCAAATTTATCTGTCTAGGTTCTGTCACTCACTTTCATATACATCTTGACATATCTTCAAATGAAGATGAAGAAGTTAAATCAAAGAAAAAACTTAGTTCTAATATCCTTCATAGTCTGAACATTAGTGAAAAATATTTGAAAAAATACTGGAATATGTTTTTCAAGTATGTATCACTGGGCTCTAGCTAGTATAGAGGGCATCAACTAAAGTTATATATAATGTTTGCTAACCCTAGCCTTGATTTCTACAAAGAATTTTCACTGTGACATTATGGAGCAAAGTGATGGATAATGTTAAAGACAACACATTTTTGGAGAATTGAGTTAGGTTAATCATCTTTTCCTTTAGGGCCTTGATTTATCTGGGGAGTTCATAACAATTGCAGGGGGAGAGCTTTATAAACAGATGGCAGGGTTCCAATCTAGACATTGTGGAATCACAACCTTCAGGGTACAGTCATGATTAAGCAATTTAAAATATCTTTCTTAGTATTTTTGAAGACTCTCTTTCCAGAACTTAAAATAAGATATGTTTCTCCTCAACTTTCTTAACATCAAAACAAGCAAATAATTCATTGCATTATCTTAGGTCTTAGGTTATGGCATTTTCTATTTGTTTATCTTGGCCTCCAGCACTATTTGTGTTAATAATTGTGTGTGTGTTTCTGTGTGCGTGTGCATGTGTGTGTGTGTGTATGTGTGTGTTTTGGAAGGAGGGGCAGAGGAAAGCACCCCTATTAATTAGACAACTTCCCTTACAAGATTCCATGAAAAATATGTTGAAGCCTTAAAGACAGTTCACTTAATGTGGCAACAGTGATATTCATGGACAGTGTAAGACTTAGAAAATTCAGCCTCTGTCATGAATCAAGTCAACTCTGAATGGCATCCTATATCCACCCAAATTACTCATTTCACAGCTCAGAGAAACCTGTTTTAAATTTGTCTTGACCTGTCCAGTGTCAAAAGATTTGGAAAACTGTAGGATCAGGGCAAAACCCCAGGAAATCGGGTTCTAAACAGTGTCATTATCTCTCGTCCACAGTACCCATAAGCACCTGGTCACCTTTTCTATATCCATGTCCTCCTCTGTTTCACAGGAAGCCTGCACCCCATGGAAATGCAGTATCTATTGCTCTCTATGACTGGCTCCTTTTGTTTCCTTCGCAGCACTCTTTGAACACCCTGAAAGAAAATATGTATTTCTTCTCTTCATTTTGCATTTGTTTCTCTACTTCCTTCAACTCTACCAGTTTGATTCCTGCTGCTGCCTGATACTGTTTTTTTTTTTTCTTCCCAACATTTAACTTAGGAGTCAGACGAATTTTCTCTTTTGAAATTCAAAACCTAACTAGGTTGACCTCATTTCAAAATAAGACCAAATCTCAAGGCATCTAGTTTCAATTCAAAACATTATTTTGCATAGCCTTATTTATTTATATGAAAATATTTGTTTTCTGTGGACATTTTGTATCTACTTGAGGGATGTTAGAGTGTTAATGAGAAAGAGTATGATAATGTTCTACATTTGCATACCACTTCACAGTTTTGAACAATTCTCTGAGAGCCATTTCTCTTAATAAGTCTGTTAATGCTGGAAAATTCCTAAGACCTCCTTCCCCTGTTTGGCAACTGAGCTTTTCCAATGGGATAAAATGAGTTTTACAAAGACTCTGGATTGTTAACTAAACACATATACTTACATATACACGCACATTTATACTTACAGTATTATTTACTATAAAATTTAGACACCCCATTCCCTCTTAAAAATGCCAGCTTTAAATGACACTGTTTACCTGAGTTCACCCAAAGCACTTCGGTGTTAAGCTCCTGCAGAAGAAAAATAAATGTCAGAATAACATGATTAGAAGTAGGGAGTTTCCTTTAAACCAAATGTTCTAAGATTATTTCAGTTGCGGTTTGTGGCCAGCCCTTTCTCAAAGTACAATGAGGGAAAATCCTCTTTCACCTTATTTTGATGACAAGCAGCCATGGATTTCTGTAGAGAAAATGCTGTTTTCATAGCAGCTGGTTTAAAATTATGGTTCTGATGTACTTCTGGCTAATGAAAAACGAGAGGGACTCTGATGAGATGCTCTGTTGGAGGCTTTCTCTTTGTTCCTTCTTGGAGTTGGTTCTGGACATGAAACCTGGATTAGCTGAAGCTGTTTTCCTACTTTGTTGAAGGCAGAGATAATTTGCCACTATTGTTTCTATTGCTTGTGATGTAAGTGCCCTAATTCACTTGCACTAACCCCTTTGTTCTTCTCTGCAAGCATATCTCTTGTCTGGAGCTCTTCTATCATGATTACTTGTGTTTGGGGTCCATGCACAAGATAAAAAGAAACACACTCGTTTTTTTTTTTCAGTCAAATTCTCCCAAAAGGAATTTGGAGTTAAAACAAAATAGCATGCAAAGAGATTCAGCTAAAATATATTATAAACTTACGGCTAGAAGAACTAAGATTACCTGCCCACACAGTAGAGTTATGTAAGATTATAAGTCAATGAGCAATCATAGGTAACATGTGACAGATGAGAGAAGTCACAGAATAAAGAACATGGAGAAAAAGATAGACTTTATGTGGAAAGCACATATTAGATCCCCACTCAACTGTATTGATTTTGTTTTTGTTGAATGCCACTTGTTCATATTTTTACAGTCAATATAACAAGTGCTACGACGACTATTAAAAAAAATAATGGTTTCAGATTGGAGAAATACTACAAGTGGTAGGCAGAGCCTGGCAAGCTACCTGTGGTATATTCGATATGCCAAAAACAGTAACAATAATGAGTGTCATTCCCCTAACCCTGAAAGAGCTCCCAATATGACACTGGGCTATGCTAGCACTCAACAGGGTCAAATGGAGACCTTACTGGTGCCTGCTCGAGCAAATAGATGAACAACTGGACGCCAAGTGACACAAGTGATATTACAAGTGGTCAGTTCTTTTCCTTGCCTGCAGCTGACCCCAGTTTAATATCTAATACCATATATGGGATCCTCAGCATGGCCAGAAACATTTTCATTTTTTGGTGATGGTTTTATGCATACATCATTCAACACCACACCCACCATTGTAATATCTACTTCCCCTTTGCAAGATTCCTAAGGTCCCTCCCATTCACTACCCTCCCCTCTTACTCAGTTCTATGAACCAACTCTGCATTTCTGTTGCCTATGGCCATTTGTTTCACCCTTACTAGGTATATCTTTGAATTCCACTTGTGAGAAAGATCACTGAAATTCTATTTTTAAAAGCATTGCAAATGATGGTATTTAAATAAAACTTGGAAAGGAAACTATGCACTATGAGAATCTAGCAAATATTCTTTCTACAATTCTAAAATGTAGACAGCATTCAAAATAAAGTATGTAAGTAAGCAATAGCATAAAAACTACCTAGAGTCTGACTAATGGTAAATTATAAGATAACAAAATGTGGACAGAATTGGATAATTTGGTGATGTCTGTTAAAGAAGTAATAGCATAATCATTATTAAATGTATTAAAAACATTAAAATATAAAGTGGAAACTTCATCTGATATTCCAAATTGATGCATAGTTTGGGTTTAAATTACTCCTCTATCTATATAAAATCATTAGCTCTGTCTCTCTATATGCAGCAATAATTACATCTTTCAATTGCTTTTAAAGGGTATCAGAAGCAAGGACAAACACAAGAAAGAGCTCAAACAATGGCACGACAATGGTGTCCTTTTAAATTATGTAAGCCTCATTTTATATAATAGTGTCACTGAACAAATAATCAGTTGGTTGAGGAAGATTAGTGGCTATAATTATTTATTCATTTTAATGTTTGTTATTAAGCCTTTCCTTAGCTATATTTGTGACCATTATGTGATGAAAGATCAATACAAAGAAGATGAGAAAGTGTGGAGATGATGGTTAATTATCAGAAGGGAGAAAGGTAGGCAGATGCCCGGCTTCCTGCTGATAATCCTGTTCTTCATCTCACAAATGTTTCTCTAGTTAACATTTGCCTTGGCTTGAACCAATCCAGAAAGATAAGCAGCTGTCTCATTTCCTTCCTTGTTGGTCAGGACTCTTGGTTACCACTCATGTGACTTAACGGAGCAGTCTGTCTGTTCTCTTCACAGCAGTACCCCAAGGTAGAGTGGCACCTAGAACGTAAGAGACACTTTGTATTCACTAATGGGATAAAAAAGCCAGCAGTAAATGACTGTTTAGTTTAAACACATTTTTACCTACAGGAACTGCCTTCAGTGGTGATGGATCTGCAAGTGAGCACCCCAAGCGCAGTGTGTGGGCCCATGGCATTTCCTCAGAGGTACAGAAAAACTGGCATCTGGAGTTCAGGTGGACACCTGGAGCTGAAGATCAAACTCAAGGCTTCAAACACACCTACTATATATGTGACCTGCCACTTAAGCTATTTCCTTGTCCCCTAAATATGCTATTTTTATAAACACTAATTTTAAGACACAATAAATAGTCCTTTGGGGACAACTTGTGGGCCTAGGTGAGATTCTGTGATCATGGTTTTATAGTGGTATCAAGCTTTCCTTTTTGGCTTTTGGTTTTTTGAACCACATCCAGGATGCTCAAAGCTTACTCCTGGTTCTGTATTTAGGAATCACCCCTCACGGGGCTCAGAGAACCATACGCAATGCTGGAAATTTGAAACCTGGTCAGCTGTGTTCAAGACTATACTATCTATACTGTGGCAGGCTATACTCTCTCTCTAACCCTGAGAGGTCTCAGTCTTTGATGTGTGATTTAAATTTTTCTTAGCATTATCAACTATCTCAGGATTAAAGAATACTGAACAATCATACATTGTTAGTAAGGCCCAAAGACATAAACCTTCAGAAAATTCAGATTGAAGTTTCAATTTTAATAGTCTTCTCTTTGAAATCATAGAATTCAAAAGGTCTATTCAATCAGAACAAATCTGTCATATTTCCAATCTCTGTGATCTTGAAGAGTCATTTATATTTCCTGAACCCTTGTTTTTTCCCCTGTGAGAAAAAAATGAAATGATTTTTTTTTTGGTGAGCATTAAATGACATCCACGTAAAATCTTTAATGTGCTATCTGTTGCATATTAAATATGTATTATTACCGCCTTAAATATTTTTACGTAGATTATTAGTTACTTTTACTCAGAAATATAATGAAGATTATCAAGCTATTTAAGTCCTAAGAGATGAATATGTAGGTCTAAATTATGAAAATCATGTTTAAAACATTTATTTCATTGGGAAAACTAGAGAGATAGTGTTGGAGTTATATAGTCAGCCCCCTGACTCACTCCCACGGGGTCCTCTGATCCCTCCTGGCTATACTCCTTGGGTTCCTGAAAGCACTGATGAGCTTGCCCAGGGATTCTCAACACTATCAGTGACCTGGGTCATCCCAAACACCCAGGCCTTACAGTCTCAAGCAGTGCCACATCCTTGGATCCTCAAACTGAAACATTGATCTGCTTGGTAGAGAACCTCCAGGAGTGGTCCCTGAGCCTCTGAGCATCATTTGTGAGGTTCCACAAAAGCAGAGTATTTTTTTTAATATCACATATATGTCTTACTAATTGTGACACTTGCTTGTTTGCTGGTCTCAGCTCAGTCTTTGATGTCTTCATTGCCTATTTCACTCTGTTGGTACAGTGAAAGAACTTTGGCCATCTTTTATTTTACCCAATAAGACCAACTCTTTGGTATATAACAAGTGTTTTATATAATACATATACTTCTTGTTCGCTTCTTGCATTTCATTTATATTTTGATTTAAAAAAAACCTATATGCTTTTTGAGAATTGTTTCTTTGTTATTCTTTCTTATTCCCGAACTCCTCAGTAAACAGATGGCTGCTTGGGATGGTCTTCTGTGAAAGAATATGTGAAAATTTCTGCTTGAGCCCTATTTGCTTCTCTTATAGCTATCCTATTGACTCTTGTTGGTAGAATACCCAGGGTTGGGGTCAAATGCTGCAAACGTCATTTCCTCAATTTTACCAAGAGATTCACATATTGTTATCAAGTTAAATAGGACTAGAAACTGTTTAGTGAGGCTCTCACTCTCTTTCCACCCCCTTCAAGTTAATTTTTTTCCACTTAAATAAGCACAGATGACTCAACTCATATATCCAACCAGGTCAAGAGACAGGGAAATCTGCTTTGGGGAGCAATTTATGTTGAACCCTTTAGCACCATACTTAATTTCAGTGAAATGGAAGCAAGCTTTTCTCACCTACCAGGATTTAGGTAGAGAATGAAGAGTTCCTATGTTTCTCATCCTTGCTCACATGCTAAGTATTGTTCACATCTTTCTTCATAGGCTGAGAAAATGGAGGAAAGGGAAATTTTGCGAAGGGGAGAGCTGACTTTTCTCTGCATTAAATATGGTCTAGAAAAATTTCTTTTTTTCTTTGATTTTTAAAATATTTTTTATTAGTGAATCACTGTGAGGTACAGTTACAGACTTACAAACTTTCGTGCTTGCATTTCAGTCATGCAATGATCAAGTACTCATCCCTCCAGCAGTGTCCATTTTCCACCACCAATGGTTCCAACATCCCTCCCACCAGCCCCACCCCATCCCCTCCATCCCACCCTGTCTCTGTGGCAGGGCATTCCCTTTTGCTCTCTCTCTCCTTTTGGATATTGTGGTTTTCAATAGAGGTATTAAGTAGCCTAGAAAAATTTCTAACCTCAAATTGTTACAGGATGACTGTCAGACACCCTGTACAAGCCAATTCTAGGAAGATAGAGAAGTCCAACACAACATCCTCATGATCACTGTCTAAATAAACTAGCAAAAAATAGCATCCTAAATGTCAATACACGGGCATATTGGAGTATATCTCTATCCGCATACATAGACTTCTTTTTATAGGCGAATCCTCTGTTTAACTTTATAACTATTGAGCTCCCCTCATAACTTTCAAATGTGAAGAGCTAATGAAATCAAAGTCATAGGTTAGAATTTAGCATTTATATAACACTTGTATTTGCAAAGTGCTTTAGTATCATTCAATCCTTAATCCACTCAACAGCCTTGGGTGGGAGGCCCAAATATTGTAAGTGAAGAGACAGAGAGCTGGAGAGGTTGTGTGACATATAATGCTGGTGATTGGTGTCAGTCACCAATAAAAGCACAGGGGTCTTGATTTGGAGGAATACTGTCATCCTTGGTGTCCTGAAGAATGAGATTCCTTAATAAACCCTGCAACTCATGGAGAAGAAGCACAGACTGACTATGATTTTACTAGGCTGTTTCTCCTGCATCTCATTGATGGCTTAAATCATCTTAGTGCCGCTGAACCCTTTTCAAGCAATAAAATAAAAAGTGTATTAAGTGCTAAATTCTGCCCATAACTGGTATTTCTCATTGACTGCAAGTTTATGGAAGTTGTCAAATTCAGAGACTAACTTATATGAAGGCAATCCAGCCTCTGTAGGTAGAAGAATTGATGTAGTCAGAAATGATGAGAGTAAAATTAACAAATTTACCAATATTTTGGAGCTGCGGCTACATTTGCCAGTTTTTATACTCCAGCACCATCTCCCTACAAAACTCCAGAGTTGAAGCATCATTCTCACCTTTAGACACTGTTACCTAGATACCTCAGTTTTAGTTACAAGCTTGAGATCACCATAGCAACCAATTAGTATTTATGTTGCTGAGACAGGCTGCAGAGAGAGGGGAAAGCAGGATGTGCTTACTCATTTTTATGCAATCTCTGTGAAGAAAGGATAAAATGCTGATTCCTGTTCCCAAGTCCTTATTTTCTCCCACCTTATTTATATTTGTGTTTTCCCCCGGTAATTTAATGACAATGTACTTACGGTATGAACAATAAGTTCTACAATAGTGCCTAAAAGAGGAAGAGGAACCTAATTTTTGACATCTGACATTTTGTAGGTTCTGGTTTTCAACATCTCAGCTACTACACTCTAAAAAATACCTCAGCATGAAATTATGTACCCTCGCCTTGTTCTTCAGTAGGTTTTAAGCAGTGTTATTTATTGGTATTTGTACTGAGGCCACATTTAACCTCCTCATTTTAATTGTAAGTAACACGAGACAAACAGTGTATGGGTCAATTAGAACCAAATTTCAGCTCTAAACTAGCAATGAAGCCTTTGGAAAGTTGCTGCTCTCCCTGGCTCAGTGTCTAAAAGAAACACAGGAATCTTTCCCTAGAGCCAGAGTTAGTGCCCTGGAATCAACATAGGTTGAGTGCTCCTTAAAACTTCGATCTCTGGTGCCTACTTGCCACATAGATTAGTTGAAGATTTTCATTTGTGTGTGGGTGTGGAGGGTTCTATGTTAAAGGGCTTATTTAAAGAGAGTCAGAACAAATGCAGGAGAGCATTCACCACAAAGCACCTCCAATTGCTTAAAAATGGATCTTTGCAATGTTTCCTATCACCAGTGGGTCCTGGTCCTTTTGTTCACCTTGTTTATAAGAACAATAGAAAATTCCCATAAGCTGCATAGCTTCTCCCCAGGTTGATTCTGAAGGAGTTCAACAGCCTTTGGAACTAATGAAATAGACTAAGAAACTATTACTGTGAAAAACTAAGTGTCTATGTAGTTTGGATAAATTAGGTAAAGAATTTCCCTTTCATCTAATTTGTTGTAGACTGTTTTAGTGGCAAATAAATGGTAAAAGCTCTGTTTGTGGACCATATAGGAAATGGAAAAAACATTTTGGTCTGGTAGAGTATCTTTTGACACATCACATTAAGGAATTAGACAAACAACAAATTATTTAAATGAAGCTCAATCCAAGTTTTAGTTGCATCAGGTAATTGTTTCCAACTAATGGATAGCTCACATAATCCACATCATCTTTATTGCTTAACATATCATAAGAATATATGCCTGTGTACCAAAAGTTCCCTTCTCAATTTAATTGTAAATTCTGAAATCAGATCCAGTTTGGATGTCCTTTCTACCCATTCTGTGCTCTCAATTTTTAAAATGAGATTACTGCAGATAATGATATCAACAAAGAGTAATTTTGTTAAATGATTACTAATGTCAAAACAATGGCAGTGATAACAGTCAAATAAAACTAAACATATTTGGGATTAACTGATTAAGATAAGAATGTATACACTATTATCTTGTTGGGTAATTTCTTCCTCTGTGTTTCTTTCTTATACAGACAGAACTTCAAGACTTTATATTCAACATATGAACAAAACAATATGGCATTTCTCCGTAAAGAGTCAATTAAAAGATTGTAGCATTGAAAAAAACCCTATATATTTACTTAAACCAGTTAGTATATATTTAAAGATTCAAGAGAATGTTCAAATTATTTTTTCTAATAATGTCATAAAATTTTATATTAGAAGCAAATATTGTAAATGCTGCTTTTTCTGATTTTAGTTCTCTTACTAATAACAAATTTTCTATCCAAAATAATGAATCTCTTTTCTAATGATAAGTTCATTTAAGTCTAGATAATTCTCTTTCTCTAAAATTTGAAAAATTTTAATAGGAAAATCTAATGGAAAATGTGTTAGAATTACATAATTATAGTTGTAGAAGAATGGAAGAATAATATGCCTATGGAAATTGTCCTAGAATTATTAGAACTTAAATGTAGCAAAATGTGTTAAGTATAACAAAATAAAATGTATTTTATTACCTGAAATGTATAAAGTTATGTATTGAGCATTGTGAAGGGCATACATATGAAAATAACATAGTTCTTTCTCTTGGGAGAAAACAAAACATTTGGAAAATATGACCTAAATTACCCCATCAGCGGCCAAGACTCAGAGACTATAAAAACCAGCTCCCGGAAGAGAAGAGTGCAGTCTCCTGCCCCCCGCGGCTGACTGTCCTTGCCGCCGGGGCCCCTTGTTGGGGAGCGGGTTGAGCTTTCCTCCCCGCCCCGATCAGGGCTCCGGCAGCCAAAGACCTCCAGAACCAGCCACCACCATACTGAGACCACTCTCCGCACACATGAAGGTACTGGCAGAGGGACAAAGTCACGCAGGTTCCGGGGCCGAGATCTCCAAGCCTACTCGGATTTGGGCCAAGCATCCTCCACCCAGATCCTCCAAATTCCAGTAGGCGGGGGTCACACCCACCAACTGGCCCCCTGGCGCCGTGTAATCCCATCAGCGGCCAAGACTCAGAGAGTATAAAAACCAGCTCCCGGAAGAGAACAGTGCAGTCTCCTGCCCCCGCGCCTGACTGTCCTCGCTGCCAGGGCCCCTTATTATGACATTTTATTATCTCATTCCTACTTTGGACAAACTGGCAGGCTACCATATGTAGCCTGCCCACATGGCAGAGTCTGGCAAACTCCCCGTGGCGTACCCAATATGCCAAATACCAGTAACAATGATGGGTCTCATTCTACTAAAGAGCCTTGAATATAATCTCAGGGCTAGGATGAAGGAGACGTTACTGGGGCCTGCTCGAGGCAATCGACGAATAACAGGATGACTTGTGATTTGTGATTTTGTGACCTAAATAGGTGAACAATTAAATAGAATTAAGAGAATAAAATAAAAATTATATTTGCAATCACAGTGTGATTCCAAGGACTAAGACACTGTTGGGCATTAAAAAGATACTAGTTCAAAGGTAGAGAAAATAATTTCAGATAGGGAATATTCAATCCATTTACCCTTTACACACACTTCTTAAAATTGTACCTTGTATACTCCCTTGGGGAAAACAGTGGAGGGGAAAGAATTAGAGCTCAACTTCTTAGGACATATACTGTACATATCATTACCATGGAATTTATCACAGATGGCTTGTACTACTGTAAATATTTAGAAGCAAATAATACAATAAAAATGATAATTGTTCCTATAGTTTATAAAAGCCAGCTATATTTCAGAAGATTCTGTCTCTATATATCTCATTTAAACCTCATCATCAATTTTTTTGTGATTAACACTGCTAATGATATTTAAGGAGGGGGAATATGCCTTTACATAATAAAAAAGAATCATGGCATCAAAATAACTCAGCAGTGTTATATTCATGAACTGAAAATTATCTGTGTAATATATCAAATTCTGTGTTCTTAGCAACTGATCTCTGGATCATTCATTTTTATTAGATTATGAATTATGACATGGAAGAATTGGAGCTTTTTATTGTCTTAATATTCATAAGGGCATTGATGTCTGTACCTGTCCATTGAATCTTGTCATGAGTATTTCTGTCATTTGACCTATGCAGAAACAATTGGGACTTTAAGGAGCTACAGAGTGTTAGATTAGTAGAATGTAAAAGTAGAGATATTCGTTGTTTTCAGAGTAGTGGTGGCAGGTTCAAACTCGGGTTTTCACACATGCAAGACAAGTGTTATACTGCCAAGGATGTAATATTATCAGTCCTGGATTATCCCAGTGCTCCCAGGAGTGGCCCTCCTACTTTTGGAAAAACTGATCTGAAAACTGATAGGTTGCTTCTCACTCCCACTCTAACTCATCCTAGTTATGACACTTTGTTGAAGGGACTTAATGCTTCCTGCCTCCAGTTTATATCAGTAAAATGAGGAAATAATACCTATGTCCATTTTTGGTACAATAATGACTATATAAGAAAAGCTATGTTAAGGATCTAAAACTGTGCTTTTCAGATAAATGATCAAAAACATTTCACTGTCACTGTCACTGTCCTCCCGTTGTTCATCGATTTGCTTGAGTGGGTCCAGTAACGTCTCCACTGTGACAATTGCTACTATGTTTGGCATACCAAGTACGTCACAGGGAGCTTGCCAGGCTTTGCCATGTGGGCGAGACACTCTCGGTAGCTTGCCAGGCTCTCTGAGAGGGGCAGAGGAATCGAATTTGGGTCGGCCATGTTGGCCGCTTGCAAGGCAAATGCCCTACCCACTGTGCTATTGCTCCAGCCCAATCAAAAACATTTAACTATGAAAATTGTTCTCTTGCCTCTGTGGACATTCATATAACTTCCGCAATGGGTCCATTTAATAAATGTCCATCATTAATTTCTGACTAATTTGTTTATGCAGAATAAATGTTCTGAAATACCATATCAGACTTTTCTGAAGAGTCAGAAGTGAGGGAATCAGTAAGAGAAATTACATTTAATTTTTATTAATATTAAATAAATATTTAAAAAGCAATGCTAAACAATGTATCAATGTCTGTGTCTAGAATCAGTTTCCACCTTGGATGAATTTGACATGACGTTTCAAACTGAGCTATCCAGGAAGATTGGAGATTGGAGTTGCTTTTAAGTTTCTTTTAGTATTTTGTGAAAAAAGTGTGTGTGCACATGTGTGTATGTGTGCATGTGAGTTTAACATTTATTTTCCTTTTAGATTCTTACAACATGGCATTTATCCTTTTTTGTTTTATTTGCTTTGAATTGTGTTTGAATCATTGCATGTTACTTATGAAACAGGAGGTTGTGCATTGGCTTCTGTTTCAGTGTCTTGTCATTCAATCTACAGACAGATACATTTGAAGTGGAAATCTCCAAATGAAAAATCAAGTTCTATTCAGCTTTTCATATCTTACCAAGATTGTGTTTTTAATCCACCCCAAAGTGAAATTCCTTAAAAAAACTGAGAAAAAATCAAAGTTCTTTGACACAAAACAACCAACCAAAGTAACAGATTGAAAATCTGTTTTTATAAGCCATAGAAATTCATTTCTCTTTCTAAACCAAACAACCGATCATCTATCAAAATGTTCTATTGACAACATATTGCATTCTGATTCTTGAACTTTGGCTTGTTGGGTAGACTTGGAATGGAGGAAAGGGACTAACAATTATTGATCACTGTGCCAGAAATGTTATTTTACGGATAATTCTGCTCTAAGGACCATTCCAGGAGATGTTAAGATGAGGTCATGGTAGTAAGGGTCATTTTTTTTCCCAGACCTGCCTCAATACACAATCAGAAGAACCTCAAATCTTCTCCATTAAATTGAGTACTAAGTAACTTTTGAGTGACCAATATCTAGTGACATATCCTGACATCTAGGTCCAAGCTTAAACTTTCTGTTTGTGACCCTTCTGACTGCAGAAATGCTGCCCAAACCCCTCAGATTCAGTGGGTGGTGGATTTTGAATTCATGTTTAAAATCTGTACACTCAGAAATCATTAATGTTGATAATTTTTCACACCCTCTACATTCAGCTTAAAAGCCATCATTTTAGAAGCAAGGTAGATGCCCACTCTGCCCTTTGTCGATCATTCCTCCCAGATTCCTCAGGGTCTGATCTTGATACTCTGATCACGTCTTTGTCTTTCCCCAGTTTCTTCCACTTACTTTCTTTCCACCTTCACCTCTCAAGAACAAAGTTACTGATCCATTTAATTTTCTTTGTATAGGGGTATTTGGATCACACCCAGTGATGATCAAGACTTTCATTTCTGTGTGCTTAGGGGTTCACACAAGGAAGTGCTCAGGGCTTTGTATATGATGCCAGGAGGACTGAATCAGGGTTGGCTGTATGAGAGGCATACCCCTGGTGCCTGAACTGTCTCTTTCCAGTCTTGTCAGTCCGTATTCTTTAACCACTTTATATCCAAGGACCCCAGCTGAACCACAGACTGATCAGCAGTTAAAATTGCAGTGTTATATCAGCATTTTGTAACCTTTCTGCACTGCCGGCTGGCACTTGTCTGTGACTGCAGATCACTGTTTTAAGTCTTTTTTATACCTCCACCTACAACTTTCCTCTGTTTCTATACTATCTATCTTGTTTCTACTTCTTGTTACATCATTTTACATCTAATATTTTCAGCAATCTTACTTGAGAGTGGACATCAAGTTTGAACATTGTTCATTCATTTTTTTTGGGGGGGGGTCATACCCGGCAATGCACAGGGTCATTCCTGGCTTTACACTCAGGAATTACACCTGGCAGTGCTCAGGGAACCATATGGGATGCCAGGATTTGAATCTGGGTTGGCCACATGCAAGGCAAAGGCCCTATCCTCTGTGCTATCGTTCCAGCCCCTAAACATCATTAATTCTTGCTTTGCTTCATTCCTGGTATTCAACTCATCAATCAACTGTGATTTTTGATATCCCTTTATATTACAATTATTTCCCTAACCTGTCATTGCCACAATTTTGTCCTGTCCTCATTTACTGTGATCTGGATCACAACAGCAACATCTTAATGGTGAATTCAACCTGACCATGAAAATACTCTCACAAAATAATTCATGACTTTGATTGTAGTTGCTCAAAACACAGATTTGCTTATGCCAGGTTTTTCTCTTAAATCTTTATATTTTTGTTTTGCATTTTGGTCCATACCCAACAGTGCTTTGTATTTATTCCTGTATCTGCCTTCAGGTAGATTTCTGGGGTCCAACTGTGGTACTAGGAATTGAACCTTGGCCATGCACATGCAAACAGCTGGTCTCTGGTTTCTGTTGTACAATCTCTCTAGTCCTTACAATACCATTCTTTTCTGAGGATGTAATTCAATGCTTTTAGCCCTGCATGCTTTTCCAATCTCATCTTTCAGCATGCCCACCACCACTCAGCTGGTTGGCCATACTAAACATCCTTAAATTGTCTACAGATACTAACTTCTGTTTCTTTTTTTTTCTGTAAATTGTCTCCTTTTGTCCCGAAAGTTTTGACTTAAACTAAGTGACTTTGAGAAATCTCACACATCCTTATAATCCATCCACAATCTCGTTTATGATATACCTCCCATGTGTTCTCATTGCACCCTGTACACTCACTACCATCACAAAGACTGTCTAATTATCAATATTCTACTTAGCTGTGTCTCTTCCCACAGATATCTCCCTTAGGTTTCTGTATGCAAGAATTATGGATGGATCATTAACAACAACCTCCTCTTGATCTATGGAGGGTTCTCAGTTGATATTGGAAGAACGATGTGCAATGCAACATGATGACATCTGCTGCTATGCACCTTCCAATGGCCTGCGTATGCACCTTCCAATGGCCATGATGGTTCTGTTGAGACCGATGAAGTTGCCAGTGTCTCAGAACAACGATGCCCAAGGTTGAATGTATAAGACCTGCATAGCTGATGGTGCTCTACCTGCACAAAAGTGAACCCAATGCTTGGAACCTGTTTTGTTTTCTAGAACATGCAATGCCCTTCCAGAGGATATTATTTATGTACATATAGGTTTTATCCTCCCTTTTCCTCTGCTTTTATCATTCAAACATGTACCCATGTACTGGAATAGAGGATAGAAATGTGGAAGATAAAAAAATGATAATAATTAGTATAAGGAGCATGCCCCCCCCCTTGGGGATTGTTAGACTTTTAGAAGGAGTCTTAGGACGATATCACAGAATTAAATCACTATCTGTTTCCTTAATCAACTCTTCCCCTCTTCAATCCTCAAGAGACTGTAAGGGTTAACAGAGGTTAGGTTCCAAGTAAGCTTCCTAGAACATACATCACACTTTTATTAGCCATGCACAACAGCATGCAGCCTATAATATAGGAATACAGAAAACTCTTAACAAAGTTCCACACATCAAGATCATTGTTATGATGATGATCATTGTTATTATTAGGCATTATCTGGATATTCTCAGGGCTTACTTCTGGCCCTTTATTCACGATGATTCTGAGCAATGCTCCTGAAACCCTAAGTTATGAGGGGAATCAAATTGGGTTAGGCCACATGCCAAAAGCAAGTGCTTTATTCCCTATAATCTTTCTTTGGTTCCATTAAGATCATTCTTATACGTTTTATTGTTTTCCTCTGGATCCAAACAGAACAGTTGAGGAATATGAATTAATGTATCAAGGAGTACCTCCTAGACAAGGCTTCAGGATATCAATTACTCTGTAACATTCAGCAAATTAAATCCCTCACTGTGCCATTGTTCATCACCTGTAAAACAATTTGGTTGTGTTAAATGATTGCAAATGATTGCTACCTCTTCTCCCACCCTACTTGTTTTGGCATGTTTGTGAGTAAAATTTCATGAACTTGTGACCTCTCCTAAAATACATTAAACTATTGAAAGAGGTAGGAAACAACAAAGAAATAAGAATTTCTCATATGAATAATGACTGTAGAGTTTGTAAACAATGAAAAAAGTAAGTATACAGGGAATACTTAAAAACTTAGAAGAAATTAGTCGTGTCAGCCTTAAATGAAAGATAAAATATACAATGAACCTATAGTGATGTAGTAAGTTGTCTAAAACAGACCTCCTTGTTAGTCTGTGGGGGCTAATTTAATCAGAACACAACAAAAGTGATTAATAAAACAATAAGGTATCTTGCAACCTACTAAAACAGATTAAGTCTAAATATCTGACAAAAAGTGACGGTTCGTAAACTTGCCAGGCTTCACCTATCAGGAAACTCAGCTATATGGAATGACTTATGCCTGTGGACATTGAATAGTGACAGTTTCAGTGTAATAATAATAACCACAGTGCAGGCAAAGAAAAAGACAGATGGACCCAACTTCTAGGCCTTACCATCACTCCTCCTGATTACTCTTGCTTATTTTGAACATCGACAAAACGGTGTGACTGTTATCATAGATCTTTGCATAGCATTGATTCAAGCTTGTGTTGAAACAAGCCTGCTACGGTGTAATTCATTTATATCACTGGCTCATCCCTGCCTCTTCTCCCTTTCCTTCGATCTTACATATCTCCGAGATGAGCATTTATCTTACTTTGCTCTCCTGTTCCTCTTCTGTTGTCAGTCCAGCAGGTGTTCTTTTCAGATTGCTTTCATTCTTCATTATTCATTTTGGGTTCCTTTCTACTTTTGTGTCCATTTTTATCCTTTCCTTTCCTTCCTATGCACCTCAGGTGCCAGAACCATCCATTTGTCAGAAATGCTTGGTGCTATTTGTTTGTGGTTCTTTCCTCCTTAAAGTCAGGCTTAGAAAATCCACCTGGTGAGCTGTTTCTTGTTTCTCAGGAAAGAAAGGCTCTCTAAGCTTAGGAGAAGGAGAAAATCAGGACTGGCATTTTTCTTTACATGTGCTGCAGCCCTGATCCAACCATTCTTTAGTGGCCCTGTTTGGTTGTGAATGACATCACCACCTATTTTGTCCAACAATAAATTGAGTTAAAGTACATTTGAAAATGTGTGGTCCCTGGTTATTCTTTTCCCAAAGTTCAGGGGTCCCCATTTCTATAGGCTTATTTAACATCTGGTGCATTGTTAGTGCTAAGTCTCACACAAAAGTATTTAAATACATGTAGAAATCACTTCTTTATGCATTGAAAATTGGGGCACCTGGAGAGATTGTCAGAATCACCTGTACCCCTTCATAGTGATTCAAGGACCACCAGCTGGCTCTGGCTCATTAGATGAGCTCTGAAATCATGTTATTTCAGCATCTTTGGGAAAAGAGAGCTTGGTCCATTCACATAGTAACATGGCCAGTCACACCCAGCCTAGAAAGAACAAAAGTCTAAGCTCAGTAGGGGTTTATGATACAATTGTCATATATATGTCATATTTATATCACTGTCCTCCCCTTGTTCATTGATTTGCTCAAGCAGGCCCAGTAACGTCTCCATTGTGACAATTGTTAATTGTTTGGCATATCGAATACATCACAGGTAGCTTGCCAGACTTTTGCTGTGCGGGCGAGATACTATCAGTAGCTTCCTGGGCTCTCTGAGAGGGGCGGAGGAATCGAACTCAGGTTGTCCATGTTGGCTGCTTGCAAGGCAACTGCCCTACCGCTGTGCTATTCTGGAATGATAGCATAGCTGTAGGGCATTTGCCTTGCAAGCAGCCAGCCTGGCCAAGCCGGGTTCGATTCCTTTGCCCCTCTCGCAGAGCCCGGCAAGCTACCAAGAGTATCTCGCCTGTATGGCAAATGCCTGGCAAGCTACCCGTGACGTATTTAATATGCCAAACACAGTAACAACAAGTCTCAAAATGGAGACATTACTGGGACCACTCAAGCAAATTAATATTCATATAAATGAGATACATATTCAATTGTATGCATGTTAAAAGAAAAATGAATCATTTGTATTTTAGGGGCAGTGCTACACTAAATTATCCAGACAGTATAGAAAGACCTTTTTTTCAGAAAAACCTCAGATAATTACTTGATCACTTGACATCCCATTACTCATAGATCCATTCGAGCGGGTGCCAGCAACGTCTCCATTATCCCTGTCGCGTGCTAATGTAGCCCAGTGGCATTTGCTTCTTCTAGGAACATGGAGAGCCTCAAGCTGATTGTTCAGGGTCTTGATGAAGTCTGACCATCTCATTGGTGAGCGGCCATGTAATCTTTTTAAGTCCCGTGGAATCCAGTCAATATTGGGTCTAGTTCAGCAGTCATCCCTAAATCTCATTACGTGTCATTACATTTGCCAAGGCGTCGAAAATCAGATGGGCTGGACACGTAATGAGATTTTGAGATGACCACTGGACTTGAGCCACTACTGACTGGACTCCACGGGATGTCAAAAAAGATCGTGTGGCCACCCACCTATGAGATGTTCAGATTTCTTCGTCAGACCTTGAACAATTGATTTGAGGCTGTTCATGTTCTTAGAACGAGCTTACGCTATTGGGCTACATTAGCACGTGAGAGGGACTAATGGAAATGTTGCTGGCGCCCGCTTGAGCAAATCATTGAGTAATGGGATGTCAAGTGATCAAGTCAAGTAAGGATATATATATCCTGCGAGCTACAGAGAGTATCCTGCCTGCAAGGAAGAGCCTGGCAAGTTCCCCGTGGCATAATCGATATGCCAAAAATGGTAACAATAACGAGTCTCATTCACCTAACCCTGAAAGAGCCTCCAATATGGCAGCATAGGGAAAAACAAATAAGGAGAGGCTGCTAAAATCTCAGGACTGGGAAGAATGGAGATGTTACTGGCACCCACTTGAATAAATTGATGAACAACAGGATGACAGTGATACAGTGATACTTTCTTTTCAGTGCTATGGAATGCAGAGGAATCTAAATTGTACGATAGTAAATGTAGAGCACATGGGGAAAGATTCTTTCTTAGAGTCACAGAGTGAGCCTTAAACTTGGATAGTCTAGACCACCTGTAATGGTAGTCTGACACTATAGCATTTCAAACACTTGTTCCTACATCAAATTCTACTCAAGTACTTTGTTTTTCAGTTGAGTCGAATACTATACTAGTGCCCCCAGCTTAGAGACACTGTTTTGGCCTTCTTATTGGAATTCATGGTGGAACAATATCTGAACACCAACAATTACATTTGAAAATATACTTCTCATTTCTTTTATTCTGTAGCTGTAAGTAAACATTTGATTGTGTAGGGGCATGTGGGTTTAACTCAGAAATTGGCTTTTAATTATTAAGGGATTTTACAGGATGTGTGTAATGTTACCTGCAACTTGGACATTTAGTTTCTTTATGTTTCTAATAAACTCTATTTTTGTGGATTTTTAAAGTCTAAATTCTCAAAATTTTATTTATTTATTTATTTATTTATTTATTTTTGTCTTTTTGGGTCACACCCGGTGTTGCACAAGGTTACTCCTGGTTTTTCATTCAAAAATTATCCATGGCGGTGCCCATAGGACCATATGGGATGCTGGGAATCAAACCCGGGTTGACTGTGTGCAAGGCAAATGCCCTACTACTGTTCTATGGCTTCAGCCCCTAAATTCTCAAAATTCAGACCTTTTAAATTTATTACTTATTACTCTATCATAGACAGAATTTCTATTTTTCAAGTTTTAAATTTGCCACCCTGAACTGTTTTTACTTTCTTCTTTAAAGAAACAACGGCAATGCTAGTTTTTTTTTTGTCAGAAGTTTATGACAACCTTTGAAAATAAATACGTCTGACTAACATTTTGAAGATGCATATGAAAACTCTTTGTAATGGTACACAGATATTTATTTCTTGTAACCCATGAGAATCCTTTTTTGCTCCTTTTATCATGATCAGGGTTTAATAAGATACAACGGAGTTTTAAAAAATTATACCAATATTTGAATATGGTGCATATTGATTCTCTCAGGAGTATTTTTCTTCTACTAAAGCTTTGTGGAATACTTATTCCTATTACTAATTTTTCCCTATACATTGTTTTTCCATATTTAAAAAACACAGGGCACAGTATTTTCTTGTGGCTCCTGGTCCCTAATTCCTTAACCATTCTATAAGTATCTGAAAGAGCATGATCTGCAGAATGCCTGTAGTAAATGTAAAGATGCCTTCAGAGTGGTAAAAACTTTGTTCAGAGTAATATTTCAGTTACTGGTAATGATAATATAAAGCGTATAGCACTCCAAAAACTGGATCAATGCATGCTTATGCCATGATGTTATATTTTCTATAAGTAAAAGATAACAAAGATACACTAACAACTGGTTGAATAATATCTGGCTATGGAAGAGGGTTGATTAGATACATCTAATCAATCTGCCTGAATAGTAAGTTGCTTTTGTAATGAAGAAGTTGGATTTAAGAAAACTAGATTCATTACATGTATTTTCTATACAGTATTTTTCATTCCTGGGAAAGAAGTTAATGATTTATTTAAGATTATAAATACAATAAGGGCTCAGTAAGCATTAAAATAATAGATAATAACAATAGAAAATAAAACAATAATACTAATAATCTTCAGTTCTATAGAATCCTCATTTATATTCAAATATTGGAAGTAACTTTGTCACATTTATTTAATTGTATTTTATAAAATAATTCACATTATTCACACAATTGAGAACATATTCTCTTAAATCTTTCTTTTGTAATTTCCTATACATTTCATAATTGTCAAAATATAATAGAATTTCACAATCACACATAGAATATTTTTCCTTCGTTATGAGGCTCTAAGATGCACCTTATTAGGAATAAGTTTGATGCACCTTTCCTTTCCCACACTTATATCTCCAATCACGTAATATTTGAAATAATTCAGACCTTAAGACCTTTGACCATTTGTGTAGATGTTTAAATAGGAGGTATATTTGAACATAAATTTAAATGGCCAATTTTATATGTATTTAAGAATTTTATAGGCTGCAGATTAATCTCGAGGCAGGTTTGGCAATTTAATAACCTGCCAATAGTGTAGAAGGTTTTAATTTGCCAAAGTTAATACCATTTTTTGGCAAATTAACAGATTTAAAATGATATCTCATTGTTATTGTTTTGTGAATATCTTAAACATATGTTTAATGTACATGTGTAATTATTTTTCTTTGAGAAAAAGTCTCTTCAGATTGCTTGCTGTTTTTACTTGAATTGTTTTCTTTTTATAATGGATTTGAGTAGACTCTTTGTGTTGTAGTTACAGTCATCATTTAAATATATTAATATTGGTTGCATGGATTTTCCCTCCATCTATTACTTGTTATTTATTTTTGTTGTTATCTCTTTGCCATTCTGAGTTTCTATTTCAACTTGTTGGTAGGTTTATTTATTTATTTATTTATTTATTTATTTAAATTCTGCAAATACTCCAGGGTCTCCACACCAGGCTATTTTCACTCGGGGTGCCCCAGAGTGTGGTGGGTGAGAGCCCTCCTAGGCAGCTGAGCTCCACTACCCAACCACCACCACATTTATAATGTGTCACATGTCATGCAAAGTGACTGCGTGACACATTATAAGACACTTCCTACCCATTTTTGATAATTACTGCACCGTATCCGATGGGGTTCAGACAGCAGGCATCAAATCACAGAGAGACATACATAAATATGTTTCTCGGAGGGAGGGAGGGAGGCAAGCTACCGAGAACATCCCGCTTGCATGGGCAGAGCCTGGCAAGTGCCCTGTGGCATATTCAATATGCCGAAAACAGTAACAACAAGTCTCATTCCCTTGACCCTGAAAGACCCTCCAATCCTTGGGAAAAGACGAGTTAGAAGAGGCTGCTAAAATCTCAGGGCTTGGAGGAATAGAAATGTTACTGGCACCCGTTTGAGTAAATCAACGAACAACGGGATGGCAGTGATACAGTGACACAGTGATTCTGCAGATAATGTAACAATAGAAATCATACAAGTAACAGGTAAATGTGGATTTCCATAGGAAGATTTAATAAACTTTGCGTTTTCCTCTTTTTAAAAAACTCTTTATATTTACTACAAATGAAACTCATTTGTAATTGAAATCTTACTGGGTCCAGCAACAACTTCTTGATTTTCTTGATGGGAAGTTGGAGAAGAAAAGAGAAAAAGATATAAGCAACTGGCTTAAATATAAACTTTAGTCCATCAAATGAATACATTTAATGCTGGTTTTCCCTTGAAGTTAATCGTATACAACACTACATTCCTAGCAGTAGCTGATTTAACCACAAAGTTTTACAATTGTTGTAACTCAATTGTGTTTTACAGTGGTTTTTGAAAGGAACAAGTAAACTGATTTATTGAACCAAATTCATATAAATATAGCAGGTTATCTAGGTTTTTTAGTGTGCAATGACATTGTAATCAAGTAGTGTCAATTTTGACGTCTATTTCTTAATTCTGAAGTTAGGAGTTGTGAGAACATTGGACCCAAAGCTTCTTCAAATTCTAAGTTGTTTATGTTCAGGCTTATCTCTTGAAAGGTAGCATCTATGAAGTAGGTAGTTTTCCCTCATTTTGATTCTTGTTAGAAATAAATTGCTGCCCCTGCCAGAGCTTTTCCAATCCCTGTTCCTTACACTTAGTCAGGAGAACAGCAATGAACCAAAAGTTAAGAACAGGAAGCTTACTAGCAAAGAATATCAATACCCCTGTGCATATTTTCATCCAAAAGAAAAATAAATACTGTGCTCCCTGAAGCATAAAATGTACCTGATATTGTGTTAAAGAACTTTCTGCTACTAAAATACTCTTAGCAAGCATTTTCAGAAAGCTATTATTTTTGTTGAGCTTTATCCATATGCTTTAAATAATAATAATTAATTGATCTCTTAAGGTTATTATATTCTCCATGCAATCATTTTCAGAGTGTAAGAACTAAGTAAGAAATTTTAACTATATTATGTATGAAAAATTAAACGTAAAAAAATGGAGTAAAGCACCAAGATATCAGAAAGCATCAACTTTATTTACTATTCATATTAGGGGCTAGATTTTTTTTTTTTTTTTTTTTTTTTTTGCTTTTTGGGTCACAACGGGTGATGCACAGGGTTTACTTCTGGCTCTGCACTCAGGAGTTACTCCTCGCGGTGCTCAGGGGACCATATGGGATGCTGGGGATTGAACCTAGGTCGGCTGCCTGCAAGGCAAATGCCCTACGCACTGTGCTACTGCTCCAGCACCAGATTCTACTGTTTTTTGACCTATTTTTTTTTTTATACTTTTGCTTCCCACCTTTTACTAGTTTCCTCCCTTCTGTTTCTGTTTCACTGGGTTGGCCGCGGACAAGGCAAACACCCTACCCACTGTGCTATCTCTCCAGCCCCTAGGGGTTAGAATTTTAAGAGGGGCCGGGGCGGTAGTACTGGCCAACAGACATTCAATTCCCGGCATCCCATATAGTCCCCAGAGTGCCATCAGGAGTAATTGCTGGATGCAGAGTAAGAGTAACCCATGAGCACTGCTGGGTGTGATCCCAAAGAGTAAAAAAAAAAAAAAAATCCCAAACAAACAAAAAACTCGAAAAAGAAGTTTGAGTATTGGGAATCCTGGAGCATATCTTCATGAGCAATTCAGAAAAGTATGTAAAGTTTTCCTTTTAAAGTCAATTCACAAATTCTGTCTTACACTCAGGAAAAATTTGCTAACGGAGGAGTACACATCATATTTTTAAATCCTTGTTTGCCCTTGTTTCTTACATTCACTTCCTTGGAGGTAAGACCTCAATTTTTCTTTGATAAGTGTGGAAATTGCAAAAAGACACCCACAAGCCCTTTAATACTCCTCGGTGTGGGTGGTGGTGACGGCCAGCTTACACATATTCAGCGGAACTCAGGCCAACACCATTACTTCAGGGCAAAGAAATCAACTTAGACTCTTCTAGATGAAAACTTTGCCCTTTTGCAGCTGTCTTTCCTCTTAGAAAACAAGTTAAAAGGTACCATTGGCCAGGTTAATTGACTTACAAGTGTGTCTTTTTAATAAGTGTCATAAAGTATGTCAGGCTGCTGAAAGTTGCTTTCAGTGCATTTTTTAAAAAACTGTTGTCAACCAGATTAAAGTTTATTGTTCGCATGTGCATTGGTTTTCAGGTGGTAATGAAAGACACTGAATTGATTTGCCATGCGGAAAGAGAAGGGGCTGGTGTCCTTTGCTCCCTCTCAATGTGCCTTTCTTCCGGTGTCTCCTCCAAACTGTGTTACCAGCAGACCTTGTCCAGCTCAGGGCTCACTGTGGCAGAACCGTGCTCGCTGCCTTTTCTATGTCTACATGGAGACTTTCTGGAGGACGGAGAGAGCAGTGAGGTGAGGAGTGTTATCTAAAGCTGCCCTGCATTTCTAAACTGACCGTTTTGCATCAGATGAGTTCTAAACAAATCCCTTCCTTTGAGGATGCAAATCATTTTGGAAGGAAAGGTTTTCCTTTGGTTTGAAATTGACAGATGTTCAGTGTTCTTTTAATGTCGTCTGCACAACCATCTTTGTCCCTCCTGTTGATAGCTCACCGCTCCAGCCCCATGTTCACTGAAAATAACATGTGGGTAAATAGACTAAAAATATTTGATTTTCCCAATTTCTTTTTATCTTCCAAATTCTGGAGCTCAGAAAAATGGAAGGGGAATCTTGAAGTGCTCTTAAGACACCTTTCTCATTTTTTCCAACCAGGTGTACAGACCGTCTTTCTGGAATCTGCACTATTCAGACATTATTAACTGTGATCCTATATATGCAGAGTATTAGCTGGAGCTTTTGCTTTCCCCTTGGGGCTTAATTTGACATAAAATACATCTACAAAAGAGTATCAGCAGAACTGGCTTGGAGCAGCAGAGGATGACATGGCTTTTGTGTTCAGTATTAGAACTCTCTAGCCTAATAATCTCTTCTTCCTCTCCTAACTTTGCTGGGTGAAGAATGCCATAAACAGTGATTTTTCTCCACACTAGATGTAGGTGTTTTCTGCCCTTTTGCCAGAAATTTTATCTCTCGAATTCTAATGCATTTGTCCTTTGTTTGTCTGTTTTTCCCTGGTAGCAATTAAGCATCATAAAATCCCAACCAATCCCCCCCACCGACATCCCCCACCCGTGTCTATGGATTTTGATATAATTTAGTCTTCACTCCACTAGAGAGAAAATAAACTTTTGCCCAAAATGTTAATCATTCCTAAAGCATACTTCTTTGTACCAAGAACTCTTAAATGTGGAGGGGTTTGCTTCGACCTTTCATCTCTGCAGGAGAGCACAGAGCTGTTGGCACAGGATGAAATGGGACAGTGGGAAAGGGTGATGGGTCACACACAAGTGGCAGATTCCAGAGAAAGAGTGACAAATTTGCAATGTTTCTTGGGAAAACAGTAGCTTCTGAGCAATTTTCAGGTCACTGAAAGGGTAGGGGTTAAGAAGCAGACAGCCAAATTGAAATGTTGTACATGGAAAATCACAGAAAGTGTAATCACAATCAAAGTTTGGGAACAGAGATATGAGACTTAGGGAAACAGGAGAAAATACAGGGAAAGGGAGTGATAGAAACTACTGTACCTCTTCATTATTGTTTCCTGGACAGATAACAATATACAGATTTTGAAGTATATTTAAGATGACTCCAAACATTTAGAGATAGCAACTTTGAAACTAAAAGGAGGGAAACCATGTTCTTATGGTAGTGATGTGTGTGTGTGTGTGTGTGTGTTTGTGTGTGTGTGTGTGCGTATAGGGGGACAGGCGGGGGGAGGGCGGTGAAATGTTTTATTCATGAAACCCCATCATTAACAGTAGTCTAAAACTGAAAAATCATGCTAAGGGAAATTTAAGACAAAAAGGGAAAAAGTAGACTCCTGTATAATTCTAGATTTTTCTTTCTTCTCCTTGTATCTGTGTCTATTGAGTATGGATAAATGTCCGCATCTGAATATGCATTGTGTATAACTGCAGTGGGGAACATCTGGACAGTAGACCATATCACCTGGGTTATTATGTTTTATGGCCCCAAGTACATGATGGGACAAACACACATCTTTCTTGTTCTCTGCCTGTTATGTTGTATGGCCTAAAAATGATGTTCTAAGTATCCACATTTCCCTTAGCAGAATAGTTGCCCCACCTTAGATGTATAAGAGATAGGGAGAACACACTGTGTAAAATGGCTCTGCTGATTGGGATCTTCATGGAATAGCTTTTGAGTCCCTGGCTCAAGGCTAAAACCAACCCTGCTCAAAGTTTGTTAGACTGTTTTTAAAAATCCCTAAATTAGCACAGTGTTCTTAATGCAACAGCAAGTGCATTGCCTGTTTTTATCTCATACTGGCAATGGTATTTCTTTTGTTTGCTAGCCCAAGAACAACCTCTGGGCTCTAAATTCAGTCCTTTTTTTCTTACCCACGCCTTATCCTCCAATGTTTTGAGAGTCAGTAGCCATTTTCCAACTACATAGAACTATGTCCACTGCCTCCTGTTCGTACCTAGTAGAAAGCCACGGCCATGCCTTTCTTTGTTCCTTCCCTCATCATTTGTTTCTTTCTTGGAAACCTCTCCCAGAGGCCCTCTCCTACCCAAATCCTCAAATAAGGATTTTCTTGGTTTCTCTTATTTACTTTCTGTTCCTCATATCAAGGAACATCAGTGTATAGAAATGCCTGTTTGCCATTCCTTTAATACTTTTTCCACGCATTCTGATTTTCTTTCGTGGTAAAGTAGTGAGCTGGGAAAGACTGATGTTCCTATCCATGGAGTAGAGCTTCATGGCTTAGAAATCGCTTAATATGCTAAATATGTTGATCTTTTATTTTGGTGGCGTTCATCTTCTTCTTCACTCTATCCCTCTGATTCTGCATTAGAACACAGCAAGGATGGGATTATCCAAGGAAGGAGCACAAAAGAGTTGAATTTTATATGGAGTTTTGAAGCTGATTACTTTCCATACTAAAGAAATGAATAAACATAGAACTGGGCAGCCTGAAAAGGTGTTTGGAACCCTGAGAGAGTTAGAAGTTCTTGAGGGGAATTTCTGAGATTGAGGGGTCTATAACTAATCTATCTGTGACTCTGTGTGTGTATGCATGTATGTATATACTTATATTTATGTGAACATGCACATATGCCTGAAGTGGGGAGAATTTGGTGAGTGATGAAAGTTGAATGCCTATATTTATTTTACGAAATTGTTAACGCGACAATAAGGAGAGCAGAGCTGTCATGAAAAAACTTAAATGCTGGTGCTTGTCTCTGAAGATGCCTTGTGTTACATGACCCACTACTTGGAGAGTTTTAAAGTACTTAATAATGACACCATTCTGAAATGTGCCCTTATGACCTTTGAAAAGCATGATAGGAGACCAAAGAGATAGTACAATGGGTCAAGTGTTTGCCTTGCACTTGGCCAACTCAGGTTTGATCTTTGACATCCTGTAGGTCCCCTGAGCACTGCCAGAAGTAATTCCTGAGTGCAGAGCCAGGAGTAATCCCTAAACACAGCTGGGTGTGGCCCAAAGAGATTAAAAAGAGGATATGATAAAATAGCTACTTTTGTGGTACATACAACTCTAGGGGTCTTCAAAATAAAAATAAGCTCATATGACTGAAATGCCACTGTACATTTTAAAAAGTTCTATACAAACATCTTATCGCACTCTCATAATAAGAGGCATCAACAGAAAGCCAACAGGAATGAGCAAACACACGTACCCAAACATCCACAAACACATTCGGTGTTAAAATCCATCATTCCTTTCCCTGGAACCAGGGAATTTATCTAGTTCAAAATCTTTTTGACGTTCCCTAAGACCTCCTCCACCTGATCACATGCCACAATGAGGCCTTGATGACGTCCCTCAAATACCTATACCTTAAGTGCTCCTCTATTACCTTCCTCCCTACCATTATGGAAAACAAAGAGCTTGCTTTCTGTTCTTTGCAGAATACAATCAACATAGCCAATGGGAAACCACATGAATAATTTAACCTCCTGGCAGGAACTGGACAGGATCAGAAGATGCAGCAGCTTTCCCAAATTAATAAAGGCTTTTATAGAGCTGTAAAGAGCCATAATTCAATCATCTTAAAAAGGGCACCAAACACAATGCTTATTAAAGACTGAGTACCGCTGAGGTGTGCGCAGAAAGACCCAGAATGCTTACTCAGCAGCCCTGGCTCAGTGCATGCCCATTCCTGTAGCCATTCCTATGGCCCAACATTTAATAAGCAATATTTACTGATGATTTTTCCTCGACAGGCTCACTCAAGGGAGGAGACTAATAAAGTGCTTGACTAAAACAAGGGTAGGTCTTAAGTATTTCGATGAACAGTAAGTGATTTGTATTACACTCGAAGAACAAAAGTTTGGGGGGGAAATGTAGCTTTTGAAAAGTCACCCAGCACTTGGGGAATATGTTTGAATAAGAATCCTCTTTTCATAACTGAAAAGGGTTAGTTAGAATGTTTGCTTACTCTCTGCCTGTTTCCTCCGAGGGAAAAGCAATGGAGTAGGTGTGTTTGTTACCCAGCACATTACTGTAGTTTCAAAATACACCTACCCTACTGTACAGAAGTCCTTCCTGCATGCTTGGGGTTGGAAGGTGTGGAGGGTGTGTGTGTGGGGTGGAGGGCCGGGAGGGATCTTAATTGTGTTTTGTTTGTTTGTTTGTTTGTTTGGGGGCTATATCCAGCATTGCTCAGCAGCTTCTCCTGACTGTGTGCTTAAAGATCACTCCTGCTGGTGATCAAACCTGGTGGCAGTGAACAAGGCAAGTACTCTGATCCTTATACTAACTCTCTGGCCCCCAATTAGCTTATTTGGACTGACTTTTCATGAATAAAAGGACCCCCATGATACTAGTGGGCCAAAAAACACTACTCACAACTCAGGATTCAAAGTTTGCCCAGGTTGTATATCACACAAAAAAACACGCCCAAAAGAAAGAAAAATTGGGCAGCTTCTACAGTCCAGGAAAAAGAGTCTTCCATATGAAGGAAGAGGGCTTTTCTTTTTATAACTGTCCAGGTGCTAAAGGAGGTGCTGATCTGAGCCTCAGTCTGCTCCTGTCCCTTAGGCCTCAGAGTCTCATGTGTTAAGTGATTTTTCTCTAAGTCTTGATGGCAAATCTACTCTTTGACTTCAAGGAAAGAGAGATCATGTCAGGACCAAGTTAGAACATGCTTCATCGACCAAAGGGAATAAAAGGCTCAGACCCCGAGGATCTTGGCAGTTTTGGTTCAAGCATGCCTCTCTGTTCCATTTCTGATTTTGCTATTTACTGGAACAAGTGTCCCAGGGCTTCCAGAGCAGATGAATTTTTAGCAAACAAAACATAAATAAGTAAGTAGCTTCACAGCCAAAATAGGCTCTTAGTGACTTGTCTGACCCATATAACTTCCCTGGACTTTGCATTCCTAGTCGCCTTCCCAAGCAAGGCACAAGCGAATGTGTCTTTAAACACCACAGGTATGTACTAAGTGATTTTCCCTTTGCCTAACCTCAAGTGACAAAGTGCTGGTCCTCATATATCACAGTCTTTCCCAGCAAGGATTAGGTCACACTGGGCAGAGGTTTTACTAATGAGATCATACATAATCAATAAGGGTCAACTGACATCTTGTCAGCTCCATCACTGTCACAGGGCCTGGGGTAGAAAGAAATGGGAGCTGTGGTAAAAATAGGGAAAGGGGACCCCTGTCATGTTTCCAGATTCTGAACAGATGGGCAACACTGGATAGAAAACAGACCCCAGACTTTCTAGCAGAGAAGATGGGTATACACATGTATTCATTCCCCCCCCCCCCTCACTCCTTTCTTTTATCCTGGCTAATTAACAATGTGTCAGGTATTGTTAATAACTCTTCTTACCATATTTTCATATAATATTAAGTGGAGGATGGTAAAGAAATGGATTGTTGCATTTGAATGACCCCCGAAGCATTCACATTGTCCATAATAGAGGCAAAGAGGATGAAGAAACAAATTGAAATATAAAGAGTCAATAAAAACAACATAAGAGGAAAGGATATCAAGGGGAAATTCACAAATAATATTAGAAAATTCTAGTTTTATAGGCAGCAATTATTTAAGTTTGAGAGGTTAGAAAGGAATATGGATACTTCTCACTTTAACTAGCCACAGATTCTGTTTAGAACTCTGTTTTGTAGACTAGAATTTTCTTATTTTCTGGTAATAAGCAGATAAAGACTTGTTAGTTTACATTACCATTCTAGTTTAGTTATTCTAAGATCCATAAAGCTTGTCTTGGAAATTGTATAATATCTTAATATAACATTTAAAAGGCCCTCCTGTTGATCGTCGATTTGCTTGAGTGGGCCCAGTAACGTCTCCATTGGAGACTTTGTTGTTACTGTGTCTGGCATATCGAATACTCTCGGTAGCTTGCCGGCTCTCCGAGAGGGGCGGAGGAATCGAACTCGGGTCGGCCATGTTGGCTGCTTGTAAGGCGAATGCCCTACCCACTGTGCTATCGCTCCAGCCCATTTAAACATTTAAATTTGTCTCTTACCAACTTATAAGTCACATAACACAATTGACATAAAATCATCATACTTTTTATGAGTCACAGAGGTATAGACATATATGCATAGATATGCACACCTATATAAAATATATATAGTATATATTATATATATTTAAACATGTGCATGATGTGATTCAAAAGAATGCTTTGGTGTTCAAATAAAGCCACATTTCTTAAACATTTGCTTATTATCAAACCTTAATTTTGCTTATTATAAATACCTATTGTTCTCTCAGTTTCATTTGCTGTTTCATTATTATAAACAAATGATTTGTCTAATTAAAAGTACAAATAATATTGGTGTGGGAAAGAAAAAACTATGTCTTTTCTCCCCAATACTAGTATTTTTCTTTTATAGGCTTGATCTCCTATTATTGTCATTCATTCTATTTGTTGGCAGGATTGATTCCTGTAGGTATGAGACTGAAGTTTCTATACTCTTACTTACTGAGAGGTAGTGCTCCTCTGAGCAATTGGGACCTGTGCTCAGTCACATGGTCTTCTCCATGTATAGTAGCTACAATTTCATAGTCAGCAAGAGGATTTGTGTCCAATGTGATATAGTAGGGTCTTCCATAAGGATATATAAACATGGAGAATGAATACATAGATAAATCATTTAATAAGCTAAAAGTCTTTTGTCTCTCTTCTTTTTCTCAAAATATTAGCTCATTATCATTGTGCTAATATTTCTACTCTACTATTAATTGATCTTTGAATGTCCACTTGGAATGATTTCAAATATGATTACTATGAACATTCTATTATAAATATATCAGTAAAAATGAGAACAAATTCTTAGTTAGATTTCATGACATTCAGTCCTAAAATGCCCGATGTATTCTGAGGCTATTTTCTTGTCATCTAGCTTGCCTTTTTTAATAACCAAAAAGGAAAAAGGCCACAGGACACTTCATCATGTTGTGTGTGATGGGAAGAAGATTTAATTATCTGACTATTGTGAATGTATGAATTCACATAGGCATCGCGAATATGAAGGTAACTAAGCACAGAGCATATATGCCATCATGGACTGAATTAATTAATAATGGGTTGGGGCATTCCACACTGTGTTTAGAGATTTTTTTTCTGGCTTTGACTGTGCTTAGAGTGACCCTGGTAGTGGCTATGTAATGCTCGGAATTTGAAGTGGGGTTGCTATCATGTAAGGCAAGAGTGCTACCTCCTATCCTATCTCAGCAGCCTAGAATTATATTTTCGTGACAAAAAGTGAAAGCAGTCATTGGGAGAACATAAGAAAACAATAGCATGATGCATGAGAAATATGTTAGGTAGTCTGTGAGGTAAATGAGAAAAATGAAGTGAGAAAGGAGGCAAACGGTTGTAAGGGCACAGTAACGGATTCCCTATTGAACCTAATGTCATTTTCTTTTACATTCGAAGTGATGTATACTGTAGTCAACAGACGTAGTTATTCTATTCTTCACATGCTGTGATTTCTCTAAAAGTCACCAATTTTCTACCACAGGGTAAAATGTTTAGTTCATACTTATAACATACTTGTGCTAACTACCCTTGGAACCACAGGATATATCATCATTTTCTTCTTTATCCTCAATTGTGATCCACAACTGTGTTAAGATTTCAAGAAGTATGATGATGGGGGAATTCTTTCTACTTGCTTTTAAATTTTTAATGCAGGTATTAAATTTCTTTTATATGTGCTTATGTATATATGCCCCTCACATTTTATATAATCGATATATATGTCATATCAAGTCCAGACATGAGTTGACAGTTCCAAATATTTCAATTATACCTTATTATTTGTACTCTACCATCTCTAGTCTTTCTGATTTGTGTCCTGGGATTCCATTAGAATGTCTATACCTAGCATGTGTTCTTCACCTTTACCATTTATATGTGATATTTTCCTTTTTGTCAAAATTTTTATGTATACATTAAATCTTGATATTATTTTATTTTTATCATTCATTTATGGTATAACAGCTCTAGTCCAGCGGTCGTCTTTAAATCTCATTCATTACACTAGCACGTGACAGGGACAAATGGAGACATTACTGGCGCCCGCTCGAGCAAATCGATGACTAACGGGAAGTTAAGTGATTAAGTGATTAAGTGATTTATGGTATGTGGATCTTTTAAGAAGACCTTTAAAGCGGTTGATGAAATTTTTGACATGTTTTTTTTTTACATATACCCCAAGCAACATTTATTGGAATATTAGTTATCAGTATTAGTCATTTGCAAGTTGTTACTTTATGTAAAATATCTGACTCCACTCTCAATAAAATCCATATTGGTTTTTACCTGTCTTGTTAGTTAAGAACACAAGGTAAATTGAATTGTTCTCTTAGAACACTTTCTTACTGTTTCTCAGAGATTCTATACTGCATGTTCTATCTTAATAAAGATAATTTACATTTCTTTTAAAATAAATGCTTATTCCTTTGATTAGTTCATCACAGCACTGGACAAATCAAAAAGCTTTTCATCTGTTCTGCACCTCCTGCTCTTACCTTCATGTCAAGAGATGTCTGAGATCACTCATCATTTCCACATCTATCATTTATTTTAATCTAGGCCATAGCTGCATGGTGGGTAGAACTGTGTCCATTTGCTTCTTAAAACCTTCTGTCCTGTCTTATCCATTTGATCCTAATCAATCCATACCCATGTGTGTACTGGATATATCTTCCCTGTAGTTTCACAGCCTGTCTGTCACTTGTCATAAGCAAACTAGCCATCAACCTCAAAAGTCCTGACTGCTGAGTGGCTTCTTTGACAGTATCTGGGTTTCCCTAAGGGCCTTCACTCTACAGAAGTCTTAAAATATCTACACTGACCTTTCCAGGTCTGTCCTGAAACCTCATGTAGATACTGTTTCGCTGAAGCATAACTAGTCATGAATGCAGCCCATTGAGACAAGGAGCAGAGAAGAGGCTGTATAACAAGACCTTCCCCTTCACAAAGCTGAAGGTTTAGTCAATATTTGGATGGCAATTAAACTACTTCTGAAAAATTCATAGCAGTAGCTATGTGAAAATAAGACATAATAATTTTTGAACAATGAGTTACTTTTAATATTTAATAAGTTTAATGTTTATTAATTTTAATTTAATAGCATGATAATAATTTTTAAGGCCAGTCAAGAGCTTTGAGTTCTAGAATGATTATGCCATGCTTATGGTAGAATTCAGCCTAAAGAGATACATTTTGTGAGTTCAAGGTAAATCTAGAATATCTTTAGATGACAGGCCTGAAAAATCCTATCATATGCAGAATGATTAAGGAGATAGAAGTGCTTATATGGAGAAAGAGAGGTATATGAATCTTTCAGAATATATAAAGTTCTCATTTGAAAGAAAATAGAAATTTATTTCACTTTATTCCAAAGAAAATATTTCTTGCTATATTTATTAGATCACTGATCTGAGACATTCACAATCACCTAATGTGCACTAAGCACAAATCTACAGATTTGAATTATATCAGGGGAAAAAATGAAAATGTATATCCAAGTAATATTTGCATTTTAGCACAAGAAACTGTATAATAACAATGACTATACTAAAAGATGAATGACATGCATCATATATATTATTCAAAAAAATGAAAAGTCAGGATTCATGTTGAATAGTGGCAAGAAAGTAAACACACAGATCGGAGGTAAGCGATATAGACAAGAAAGAGGAGCAGTCACATGAAGTAGGACTGGAGATGCCATGTGTCTGAACAGCAGAGGACTGCATGGTTTGAGCAGATTGGAAGTGGGGAAAGGAGATGAAGAGAAAGGGTAAATGACGGAATTCTAAGCACAATGTGTAGCCAGTGAACATGACTTTCTCAGAGTCCCTGTTCATGTTTGACAGTGTCTTGGAGGGTGACTTGGATAAGATATGTCACTTCATTTCATATATGCACTTCAGTCTAGACTGCAGGATAATGGGAAACCAGTTGGAAAGCATTTGCAGTGCTTTGAAGAAGAGTGTCAGTATGTGGAGTGTGTGGAGTGAGTGGACACTGCTCATAGTAGGTGTGGTATGTAAGATGAAGAAGGTGAAAGACGGTTATAGAGATGGCAGAGAACACATTCTAGAGTCAGGGAAAGTTTGGAAGAGCACATTGAGGTCTCTTAAAGCACTGCTAAAGCAACTTTTAGGAAGAAGCAAAATGCTACACTATATTTTAAATGTATGAATAACAGTAAAACATGAACAGTTTCCTCAGGGAGATCATATCTACTGGAAGAGAAAAAAATCAATAATTTTAATGAAATGTGATAATGGAATGAAAAAAATATGCCAGATAGACTCAAATGAGCAAATACAATTTTTCATTCACTGCAGAAACATGAGCATTTTAATAAATAACTGAATCTCAGTTTTCTCATTGGTGAAATATAAAAACTAACATTTTTTTCAGTTTTTGTGCCATACCCAGCTCAGGAGTCACTCCTGGCTTTGTGCTCAGGAATTACTTAGAGTGCTTGGGGGCCCATATGTGATGCTGGAGATTGAACCCAGGTCGGCTGCATGCAAGACAAATACCTTCCCGCTGTGCTGTATCTCTCCAGCCCCAACATTTTCACATGTGACACTTATTTGAAAAATTAAGGCCATGTGTGCACAGTTCTGAACTCATCAACTCCTTTCTGCCTTTCCATGTTCCTCTTAGTTTTGATTCCTCACATCTACTCAGAACAGATCTACCTGTCCCCAGACCTCACTCACCTCTTTCTACCTTGTTCACTTTCCTATAGGATCTTTTTTCACGTAGATTCTCTATCTCCTTGATACAGGTAAAATGTGGGTTCCTTCTGATAATTTTACTTGTTTGAATCCATTTTATAATTGATGCTGCTCTTTGACGTCCTCAAACAGAGGACATTCTATCAATTTAATTAAAATGAAATGAAAGGAGAAAGACGTTCACAAAACTTTCATCTTTTCTTAGGAATTTACTTTTATTGGAGGAGGAGATAACTCAAGGTCTGAAACATATGCCTAGTGGGCCAATACTGTAGGTCCCAGCACTTTTTGGTCCTCAAAACAGTTCTGAGGTCAGCTTGGTGAGCTCTAGCATGGTAGAAACAGATCGCACTATTTCTAGGAGTAGAGTGTGGGCCCCTGGATCCTGTTTGAGAAATAACAAACAAACAAATAATTAACTCTTGAACATTTCCAATTCTTGATGTTTCTCTCAAGGCACCACCACATTCACTAACACCTTTGGTAGAAGGTTCGTATGCTCCAGGTAGTGTGACCACAGAGGCAGCTGCCATAAAGAAGTCATACATCTACCATGCAGATGCCATACAAGTGGTTTTCTACTTTTCTCCTGCAATACTTTCCAGTTATTGGAGGTTACAACACCTTTGTTGAAGTTAAATAAATCAGTGTCAGCATTTACCATCCTTATGTCCATCTTCGATGGTCCCAGTCTTCACATTAATATCTCTTTTTGGTCCTTATCTACATTACTTAATTACACTGACCTTAAAAAAGTCTCCTTTTGCCATGCCATAAATATCTAATTAACATTTTTAAGGTATATTGGCCTAATGTGAACATCTTAAATGTAAATGTTCTTTAAAGACATAAAATGCATCTTCAAGTTTAAGGAAAATTAAAGCAAAATTAAGGTGACATGGACATTTCTTACCACTGCATGAGACTTAGTTATAAGCACCTCATTACATATTGAATTCATCCTAATGGAAACTACACTATGGATTGATACCTATAAGATATTCAAACAGGAGGAGTATTCAGTGATCAATAACAAACAAGTTCTGTTTTGCTTGTGACTGGTTAAGAATGAGTTGGCCCATGAAATTCCTTGTCCTGAGAGCACAATATATTTTGTTTGGAAGCATTCCCAGGCTAACATTTTGCTATATAAAACTGAAGAATTCCTCGATGTCCCTTCCACCAGACCTATCTGTTAGTTGTCCAGCTTCAATACGTAATACAATGCAGATTTCACTTGATCTTTTTTTCATTTTTTTTTTTTTTTTGCTTTTTGAGTCACACCTGGCATGCTCAGGCGTTACTCCTGGCTCTGCACTCAGGCACTTAGGAATTACTCCTGGCAGTGCTTAGGGGACCATATGGGATGTGCTGGGAATTGAACCCGGATTGGCCGTGTGCAAGGCAAACGCTCTACTCACTATGCTATCGGTCCAGTCCCTTCCCATGATTTTTAATATTAAATACACCAAAAGTGGATAGCATGATTCTGACATGTTAATTTCAGCAGGATCTGGGTCTGCTAAGAATTTATTCCACTATCACATTTCCTGTTCTTCTATCTGTTCTAAGGACATTCTATATTAGTTCTAAAAAATTAAGTTTCCACAGTAGCTTTTAGAAATTCTGGAGGAAACCTACAGTCTAAGATGAAGAGCAGTTATCTTTTATCTTTTGGTGTAGGTTAGTGGAGTTGTTTTCTCTTTCCCTCTTCTCTCTCTCTCTTTCTCTCTCTTTCTCTCTCTCTCTCTCTCTCTCTCTCTCTCTCTCTCTTCAGTTTGCTTGTAACCAAAGAACCCTAACTGATACAGAGCAATGAGTATGACATTTTAATTATGACCTCCACAGGCCTTGGGCCTAGGGGACAATGTGTAAATGTTTATTTAATGAGTGAATGGATATAATTTATTTTAATGTAAGAGGAAAGTTGAACCCACATAAATGAGCATCCAGACTCAGCTGAAAATGGACTCTGTCTTGCCCTTATTTATTTTTAAAACACTATCTCTCTCCCTGTTTATTTTTTTTTCTGCCTTGGTTTCTGGTTTTCAGTTGTAATTTGCTGTAAAGATAATACTGCCATGTTTCTTTGAACTGAAACGATCTGGCAATTTATGACCAAATTTAAGTTTGGCATAACAGGCTTAATGTTCAGCTTTCCATCTGTATTCTGTGCTTGGCAAAAACCCAGAGAAACTTGGGATTTTATGCTCCTGAATTTTATAAACCAGTAAACACAAAGGTATTTAGATTGTATATCTTAGCATGAAACATTTTATTTTGTGCATAAGAAATATCAAATCGGACCATGATGTAGGCAGCTAAGGGATTTTTGTTGCTTCCTCTCTTTAAAAATAGTCTTATTTAAAAACCAATGTCTGTGGAAAATGATGATAAAACAGAAAAGAGAAATTTACTTTGTTCACAGCTGCAAGATTGTCAAGTAATTTCTACAAGAATCCTATCATGTTATCTGTATAGTAGGCTCACAGTGGTCAAGGTTTGGGTTTTTATTCCATTTTGTGAAGAAGAGCAGAGCCCCACAGAACAAAAGGGGTTACCAAGGTCTTCCAGCTTGCTAATGCAATCATGACCAGAATGGAAGGCTTCTTTTGAGCTGACCATTTGATGAAAGGTTTTCTTCATGTTTCCATTCTTTTATACACTCACCCAACAGATATTTGTTCTGTTGCAAACTTTAGCAAAAACCATTTTCCAGGCATGTTACAGGCTGCGGAAAGCTAAGAACAAAAGAGATGGTGTCTCTGGTCTTAGTCTCAAGGAGCGCAATAGAGCATAGGACTGAACACTTGCTATAATGTGAAGATTTTGCTCAAACTTTTGCATCTCTCCTCTATCCTTAGTATCCAAGAAAAAACTTGATGAGCAATCTGATTTTGACTATGCTAGCAGCCATCATACCAACAGCAGTTCCTCATTTTGTGCGCTTCTTTACTGAGCATTAAATACTCTGGAAGAATGCTCTCTAGCCTCTATCCCTTTAAAAATAAATTGACTTCCTAAAGATTTGTTCTGGCAACATGGTCAATAACAACACTTTTCTTTTTCTATCACCACTCCCAACAAGTCCAAGTCCATGGCAGGGCAAGTCCACTGTCTGTGATCTGAGAGGAGATAGCCTTACCCTTACTTAACCTCTGAGATCCAATTATCACTGCCCAGTGTGAGGTTAAGAGACAACCTTGAGTGGAGAAATATTGAATCAGTAGCGAGATTGCAATAAATATGCAAATCTTTCCTTTCAGAAGCTTTATTTCAGGCCATCTAATAATGTATCCATATTTCTTCATGTTATTATTCTCCCTGCTGCAAGGGGAGGAGGCTGCTTCTGCAGCAGTGCTGTTCTGCCTTCCCACCTGTTTACATTTACTATATGGCTGCCTAGGGAACCCTGCAGAAAATAATGCTTGTGTGAGCCATTTAGTTGACTACATGTCAAAAAGTAATTTGAATCAAAGAGTCACTAACTTAATTGATGGTGATGGCTCCATCCAAAAACAACCAAAGAAATTGATGTTGTGCAAATTGCACATATATTGCTCTTGAATTTGTGAGCATATTCTTGTTTGCCTTGACAGGATTCAAATTATCTTTCGGACAGCTCGACACATTACTTAAGATGTGCCTGTATGTGAATTTTAGCTGCTAAAGGGGGCAATAACAACCTTCCTGTGAAATTAATTCCCATGAATTCAACTTCATCTTTTTTTTTCTTTTAGTCATTCCCTGCACATATAACTTCTATTCCCTTACAATTTGCGTTTTAACCTCTAAGTCATTCTAGTCACCATGGAATACAGACCTATTGTCTTTGCAGACCCCAAATAGAACTAAATTCTTAAACAGCAAAGAATGATGCATCATAGTCAATGAATTTTTTTTTTTTAATATTTGAATGCCATTTCCCTCACCGCAGTTGGGGGGGAGGTTACAATTTTGAATTATTGCATTCTTTTTGAGGATTGTAGCACTGTAGCACTGTCCTCCTGTTGTTCATCAATTTGCTCAAGGGCCCCAGTAACATATCCATTGTGAGACTTGTTGTTACTGTGTTTGGCATATTGAACACATCATGGGGAGCTTGCCAGTCTTTGCTGTGTGGGCAAGATACTCTTGGAAGCTTGCCAGGCTCTCTCCAAGACGGGTGGAGATATAGAACCCAGCCACTACCCAATCCCCAAGGGCAGGTAGACCAATAGCAATTTTTGTTATCTGACCTTTGGCCATAGGCTGATTTTATTTCCATGTTTCTAAATATGCAGATAGGAGATCATAGGTTTCCTTAGAATCCATAATAAATGGGTGTATATCCTAAAATAAATCTCCCTTTATACATGTGCGTATGTCTCTGTGTACCTATAGAAAATATAGCTATTGAAACAAAGATGGAGACAAAAACAGAGAGAGAGAGAGAGACACACACAGATATAGACATTGATATCCTACTCTTTGTCAGCAACTGCTAACAGAAGTTCATAATACATGATGTACCTCAAAAGAATACTTCTAGAAAGTTCTATATTTTTTAGCAGCAAAACATTGTGGTAAAAATGGCAAGTGCTCCTCTAAATTCAAAATTCACATTGCTTTTGTTCCCATTTATGCAAATCAAGAAAATGTTATATACCAGCTCAATATAACTTTATGTACTTCCTTATTTTCCTTCTTTAAAGAAATCATCTAAAGTTTAGTGGGGGCGGTCACAAAAGATTTAGAGAGACTTACTCATCTCTGATTGTTGCAACATGGGTGTTGTTGCTAAGACATATATACATGAATGCTGATTTTTTTATTGAAACACAGTTACAACATTGTTCATGGTTGGGTTGCAATGTTCCATCACTGGTCCCTTCACCAGTGTACATTTCCCACCACCAATATCCCCAGTTTCCCTCCCACCCCTGCCTTCTCCCCATACTATGTCTATGTCTTCTCTCTCTCTCACACCCACACACTCTCTCTCCACATTTGGGCTTTATGGTTTCATACTGATGTTTAGAAAGGATAACTTTGGTAAATACTTATGGACAAATGTTGAAGAATCTAGCTTATTCATAAGATGATGTTATATTCAAATCCTGAGACTTGAATTTTGTATAAGCTCCTAAGACATCCCCCCACATATACAATAGCATAGACTGAACTCCCAGAAAGCTTTAGTTTACACATGAACATATTCAGACTTTTAACAGATTTTCTGTATCATCTAAAAACCACAGGGCTGTTTTTGCTTCTCCATTTTTCCTCCTCCACCTACTATTTCTCCCACTTCACATTTTCCTCTGCCTCTTCTCTTTCTCCTATTCTCCTCCTTTTATTCTTCTTTCCATCTTTATCTCTCCTCCTCCTCCTTCTCCTCCTCTTTGTCTTCCTCCTTCTCCTCTTTCCCTCCTCTTCATCCTTCTCCTGTTCTTCTTTCTTCTCCTCCTTCCTCACATTCAAACTGTAGGACTGTCTTTTGTGTTCGACTGTCTCATTTTGTACTCAAACCTTTTGACATGATAGTATTAAGGAGAAGATATAGAATTACTCACTATGAGTGCACAGCGCATCTTTGAGCTCACCCTCTCTCTAATTTACAAGCATAACAGTTCCTCTTACAAAACATTTTACTCTTCCTTTCACATGGAAAAGCCTTTATCTTTCTCTACCCCTATGTTTCCCATCACCTGGATCTTCTTGGTTTTCTTTCTTTCTTTCTTTCTTTCTTTCTTTCTTTCTTTCTTTCTTTCTTTCCTTCCTTCCTTCCTTCCTTCCTTCCTTCCTTCCTTCTTTTTACTACTTACATTTTAGTGCAATATTCTATCTCCACACTAAGTTATTTGGCCTCTGTAATCTTTTCTAACTTTGCAACATACATTTTAATCTAACTTTGAGTATCAAAACTGAAGAATAATATCCATTGACCTGAATGACAAATGGTCTCTCTGTTTTTCCCATGAACACATAACATAGCTTTCAAAATTGGGTATTTGATAACAGTATGTGATGTGAGATTTAATTGGCCGTGTTTTGAATCAATCTCCTTCACAATGAAAGTCCCACTGTTTTTATATACCAAAGATGCATCAACTATAAACTTCCTGTAAATTCTACAGTCCTCTGATTATCATCTGTTCCAAAATTGTATGTACTGCAGGGATGGGTCTCTTCATCTTAGTTTATTATTTGCTTCGTACCGTAGACCAACTGACTCTGACCTATTATTCTGTATACTACAGATGTTTATAATGACAGCATGAACAATTCCTTTTCCAAGTCATTCCAATTCCCAACAGAATTGCAGGCCCTCTGCACTTTATTTCAGGTGGATCTGTGCACTGCTCTCTAGCCTCAGGGGCACAATCTGGCTAGAACTGAATCATGATAAATTCTCTTATTAGAAAAGACAAAGTAATTTTGTCATTTTATCATTTCTTTCTTTCATGTGGCCATTTAAACAAGTGCTTCTCAAACTTTAATGTGCGTATGAATCATTCAGGATTTTGTTTAAATGCAAATTCTTATTCAGTGAACCTGGGATGGGGTCAAAGACTCGAAAAAACTTTTAAAATGATGTCAGTGCTGCTTGTCTGTGAACTACCAGTTTTATAAAATATCCATTGTTGATCCAAATTATTTTCAGCCGTGTCTCATTTATTATTCTATTTTTCTTTTATAGCAATACCTCTAATTACCCAGATATCGTGACTATGAGATCATCCAAAAGAAAAGATATTTCATCTTTATATAAAGATCATTTAAATGGATATATATATATATATATATATATATATTCAGGAATTACTCCTGGTAGTGCTCAGGAGACAGGGGACCATATGGGATGCTGGGAATCGAACCCAGGTAGGCCACGTGCAAGGCAAATATCCTACCCACTGTGTTATCGCTCCTGCCCCTTAAATGGGTATATTTTAAACATGTTTTTCCCCTTCTATTTGATTTTGCCCACATAATTAGTATGGGGTATTGTCCACCTCATTGCATAGCACAACCTTCTTCATGAAACATGCTAAAGAAATTAGCTAAAAAACCTTTACACAGCAAAGTCTTTGTCTTAGATATTGAATGATGTTTAACTGTATGAGAACAATCTAATAAAAAAAACTAAAATATAAGTCATATGCGTTTGGGAGTTGAATTAAATTGTATCCTTTTAATTGTTTCCCACCTGCAGGTTCTCCCTTGTCTGCACAAGTCTTTTCAGTTCTTCTGCCTATTGGTATGAAGCGAGTAAGAGTAAGCTGGAATCTCAAGAAGCAGTGTCATTTGCTGTGTCCCATCTGCCTGCTCTGACCATAGATGTGTGACCCCCTAGGTCATTGTCTCAGAACTTAGATCCTCCCTTCTTTCTGAACCCTCCTTGGAAATTACATCCCTTATTCTGCCTGCCAACTCTCATTCAACCTCTCACTGTGTTGTACACCTGTTCAGAGTAGAATGGGAGAGTTTAGAGCTGGGACAGATGATTTAAAAGCAAAGGGGCTTAAAGAGAAATGACCATGTCCAATAAGTAGCTAACCATAGGCTTTGTGTGACTTTGCACTAAGCAGCCTCACAGTTACACCAAGCAAACTGAAAGTGTCTGCCTTAGAAAATTCTCCTTTTATTTCCGAGTAAATTTTGATGGGAAAAATGAAACCCATTGTGCCTTTTCTCTTTCAAGTGACATCTCCCAAGCACAGTTTGCTATTTTGCTGGTTTTGCTGGCAGTGAAAAATGCCAAGCACAGATCCAGTCTGTGCACTTTTGAGGCAAAAGTCACCTTTTGCTGGTCTGGAACAACACTGCCACAAAGTAAAACCTATCTTTTCTGCCTCTGTCAGCAGGTGAGGGCTGCAAGGAAAAAAAGAAAGGTTTGCATAAGAAAGTGCCAAATGTTAATCCACTTTTATAACTATCCATGGCCCTAATCTTTTTCTAAGCTTCAAAATATTGAGATTATTCTTCACAAACTTATTTCTCCTTCCTTACAAAATGATATATTATAGAAGCAAGGAATTAACTGAAGTCACAATGAAAGTGGCACATTCCCAGTCAAATTCTTCTGGCTAGGAGGATAGTGGCATAGAATTATAAAAGCAGAGGACAAAGGGAGGCCAGGCTATGGTGGCCTGTGACCTAGGGAGAAGTTCAAGGTCATAAGCTGTATCAGTTTTGAAATTAGGTTAATTCTAAAACGATTTTCAGTATAATTATCCTTTTCCTCTTGCAATAAACTCTGAAGATTGTCTTTTACCTGAATAAGAGTACATAAATAAATACAGAAATAGGCATTTTCAGAGATCCTTTTCTAATTCAGATCAAATATTACCTGAATGCATGTGCATCAAAGATTTTCTAGAGTGAGTAATTCCTCATTTATTTACTTCTCTAAAGTTTTTCTAAACTACTTTAATGAAAATAGTAAATTTACAGCAGAACCAGTTTTTCTTAAATATTTCTATAAAAGAGTATTGTGGGCCAGAGAGATAATAAAGTGGGCATGACACTTGCCTGGCATGTGACCGACCAGAGTTTGATCTCATGCAACACTTTTGGTCCCCTGATCCTTGCCAGGAGTAAACGATGAACACTAACATCTGGGCATGACTCCCCAAAATAACAATTAAAAAGTTATTATCAATTACAAAACTTAAGACACTTATTTAGTCACCATAATGTAAGAAAAAGCATTTCCTGGAATTTAGATTAAAAATTTAAAAAAAAAATTAAAGGTACCTTTATACTTCCTAATCTCTCAATATCCGGTTGCTTTTAAGTAACAGTATGTCTTATTGTAGGGTACTGAATTGATCGGAACAAGTGTTAGTATGTACCCATGAAATAATGAAGCTTCAGATATTGGGGATTGGGGGAAAAGTTCTTTCAAAATGTATCCACCTTGAAAACTCTGAAATGTGCTTTCTACCCCAGCTCATGATATTTATGAAAAAAGCCATATTCCCTAGGCAAATGTATTCAGTATGCATGGGGAGTGGAGGCAGCAAAAAAAAAAAAGGTGAGAGAGAGGGGAGGACCTCAGCACACACTTATTAAAAAACAAGACAATACATCTATCTGCCTCATTCACAACTCTTCAAGGTTGAAAATAACCACAGAAACAGAGGAGAAAACTGTCAAGTAGTTTTATTTTTCAAATTATCTGTGTTAAGGTCACATAGAGCATGTTTTTTTAATATCACAGATCATATTTGCTCATATGTGAAGACATTGTCACTCTGTGAAGTTAAACTCAGATTTCTTTTAATGAATAGGACAGGAAGCTTAGAGAGGTTGGGACCCATCATGATTCTGGGTCATGAAACGCTAGAGCAAGTCCCTGCCTTTAGTGAGATATGTGAATATAGAAGGGGCAAGAGAGATGTGGAAGGTGACGAGATCTGGGCAGCACGATGCCACTGAGGTCTGAAATGTTTTTTTTTTTTTTGTAAATATGCAGAGGATACATGGTGGGCACCTCTGGTACATCTGCTTCTAAAAATTCAGTGAAGTGCTATTTGGATGCAGTGAAACAGAGAGAGAAGGGAGGAAACTAGTAAAAGGTGGGAAGCAAAAGTATTAAAAAAAAGGTCAAAAAACAGTATAATCTGGTGCTAGAGCGGTAGCACAGAGTGTAGGGCATTTGCCTTGCAGGCGGCTGACCTAGGTTCAATCCCCAGCATCCCATATGGTCCCCCAAGCATTGCCAGGAGTGATTCCTGAGTGCATGAGCCAGGAGTAACCCCTGTGCATCACCGGTGTGACCCAAAAAGCAAAAAAAAAAAAAAACCAGCAGAATCTAAAATTAAAATCTAAATTATCAGGGAAAGAACAGAAGATTATGATTTGTCTTACTCTAGGAATCTTAACAAGAGGAATAGTGTTGGGGCTGGAGCAATAGCACAGCAGGTAAGGCTTGCATGCCTTGCATGGGGCCTACTGGGGTCTGATTCCCAGCATCCCATATGGTCTCTGGAGCACTGGCAGGAGTAATTTCTGAATGCAAAGTCAGGAGTAAACCCTGTGCATTATCAGGTGTCACCCAAAAATAAAAAAAAAAGGAATGGTATTACAATATGCAAGAGGTAGTTGAATATTGTTACTGATGTTAAATCGGGGAGATGTTAAAAAAATAAATAAGTAAAACTGGGTATACACTCAACTATCCTGGGGAGATAAGCACGAAGAAAATTCACTTAGTTTCTAGAAAGGTTTATACAAATTCAGTCATGTTGGCCACTACCTAGGTTGATGCAAGATATACCTTTGAAGGTTGGTCTCTAATCATTTTATATTGATATCAGTGAGGACAAAGTTGCAAAAGCTGAATTTACCAAGTCATAAACAAGTTCTGGGACAGGAAATATGAGACTGACTTTGGAAGGCTTTGTTTGACACAGTTAAATTTTCTATCGAAGTTGACAAGCTCCTCTTATTCTGTTGTAACAAATCCATAACACACGTAAAACAGATCACCTCAGAACCTGCTTCTCTATGAATGCAACCACAAAGGTATTTCTAAAGCTCTTTAAAGTTAAAAATCTATTTTTAAATCCTCCAACCACTAGCATGTGGGGCCTCAGGCATCACACTACTCAGTGTGTAGACTTTACAAGTACAGGTACTTCTACAAGGTTGTTTATTGGTTGGAGATGTGTCAAGATCTTTGAAACTGATTCTAGGACAGAGAAACAAGGGAAATTTTATGCCAATCTTTTCTTTTTAGTTAGGGCCATGGCCATGATATTGAGTTCAGTCTTGTACACAGTGTTCTTCTAAAAAGCATTAAGGAGCCAGAGTGATAGCACAGCGGGCAGCGTGTTTGCCTTGCACATGGCTGACCCAGGTTTGATTCCCAGCATTCTATATGGCTATATGGTCCCCAAGCACCTCCACAGTAATCCTGAGTGCATGAGACAGGAGTAACCCCTGTGCATCGCCAGGTGTGAACCAAAAGCCAAAAAAAAAAAAAGCATTAAATGTCCTTAAGATTTTAATGGCTAGGCATTATGAGAAGACACGGGACTACATTAACCCATGGAAATGGGTTAATGGAAACAAAGATATTCAAAACAAACATAAACTAAACTCTACAGTGAAGATTTCAAGAATCTTTACAAACTTATCATTGAGTCTTGTTCAGACCATTTTTTTCCCATATTCTCCATGACACATATTATAAAGCATCCTGAGACTAGAGTTCATGTAAAAATGACTCTACTGTGGTTCCTTCAGAAACTTGCTCTGTTTGATTCGATGGACTAGCTACTCAAGTGAGCTTCATTTTCAAAATACAAGATACAAATATTTGCAAAATAAGTGATGGAGGACCAGAGAGGGAGAGAGAGTACAGGAAATAAATCACATGCCATGAACGCAGCTGACCTCAGTCTGATCTTCAGACAGTATGGTCCCCCAAATATCACTGAATATAGCCTGGAAGACCTCTGAGCATCACAGGACTCACGGTGGAGATCCCTGAGCGTTGCACTGGTGACATGAATCATTCTTAGCGCTATGGGGCCTGAGCAACACTTCATCCTCTGCTCATCCAGAACTGCTGGAAAAATAGCTTAGAATTGTTAGAGGGACTTAGGCCTCCTGAACACCACTTAGGAGGCCAAAATTATTAATTGATCGAGGTATGATTACCACTAATATCATATTTGACTGTAAAATATAAAAGTTTAACATCATATATGTATAAACATATAATATATATAAACACATAATTACTGAGTGCATAGTATGATATTTCTGCTCTATAAAATGTGTCATGGTTCAAGAACTATTTTATTGTTTGATATGTGCATTGTAGTCATGTTTACCTCTAAGAGACCAAGAGTTTGATCTGGAATACAAAAATAGCTGAGAAAAAATTGATGAATGCAGGTGTTTATTTACATTTATATAACAATAACATGTTCATTCATTAAGTAATTCTTTTATTATTCCCTTGCTATTATAAAAGCATATAATCTATTAACACAAGTGAAGTTGAAAAGAATTTTACGAGGGTGAAATTCCTTCCTTCCTTCCTTCCTTCCTTCCCTCCTTCCTTCCTTCCTTCCTTCCCTCCTTCCCTCCCTCCCTCCCTCCCTCCCTCCCTCCCTCTTTCTTTCTTTCTTTCTTTCTTTCTTTCTTTCTTTCTTTCTTTCTTTCTTTCTTTCTTTCTTTCTTTCTTTCTTTCTCTCTCCCTCCCTCCCTCCCTCCCTCCCTCCCTCCCTTCTTTCTTTCTTTCTTTCTTTCTTTGGTTTTGGCCCATCCAGCAGTGCTCAAGACTTTCTCCTGGCGCTGTGTTCAGGGATCACACATAGCAAGGCTCAGGGGACAATTTGTGGTGCCAGGAATCAAATCTACATGGACCACATGCAAATCAAGGTCCCAATCTGCTGTAGTACTCTTCAGCCCTAGCCAAACTTTTTTTGTGTTAAAAGATGTTTTCTTTTGTTGGCAAATAGGTATTTTAGTTCATATATCCTATTATTTGTGTATATCAGAAGCATGCGTTTATTTTTCTCAGTAGCATCAGGTATCATTTTGTTCAAAAGAAAATTTTGAAAGCAATTTTGGGGGCTGGGTGGTATGTTGGCAAATTACTGAGTGCATAATATGATTTCTTTTCTATAAAATGTGTCATGATTCAAGAACTGTTTTGTTGTTTGATATGTACATTATATAATCATATTTACATCTAAGAGACCAAGGATTTGACCTGGGGTGCAAAAGCAGATGAAAAAAATGATGAAAGCAGATGGTTATTTACAAGTTTATAGCAATAACATGTTAAGACGTTGAGTAATTCTTTTATGACTTGTGTTCTAATTGTTGAAAACTTAAAAAAGGATATGTTATATATTAAAATTTGAAATTCAACAACAGTGAAGTTACTTTTGTGATCTTTAGAACTTTATGGCACATATTAGGAACTGTAGTTAGGCTTAATGGCAGAATTCTCATGATCCTGTTGCTTAAGACTCATTAATGACTATGGTTTTCTGTGTTAATCGTTATTCTTCCAGCTGCTTTCCTGAGGCAGAAGCTGGGCACTTACCAATCAAGAGAAAAAAGGCAAAATATGTAACCACTGAAATCCAGGAAAGATGACTAGTTAGGAATTTATTTAGATTCCATGACAAAGGAGGATATTTCCTACCCAGTCTCCCAAAAGATTCAAATAATGTATCTGAAATCAGCACACTCAGATGTCTGTTAACTTTACCCACTCACTACTAATGTTTGCTACATTTTATCTCTGCCTTTTCCATTGCTCTACATTTCCTACTTTTATATTCAGGTCACAGTCACTCAAACAAAGCTACATTAAAAAAATATGTGAAGGTTTATATAATGATGTTTATTTATATGTGGTCTTGTGTAATTTCTAGGAATTTTTAAGGAGTAAATGCAGTCAGTCCCATTACTATTGCTCTTTTTTACTTTCTTCATATTCTTGAATAACATGAGAATGTGTTTCCACGAGATCAAGCTGACATTGAGGGTCACATGGTCATGAAATGAACATGTCAAACAACAAAACAGTAAATCTTGAAGTATAGAAGATGATGCGATGGGATTGAAGTATAGAAGATGATGGGATGTAATCCCATCAGCGGCCAAGACTCAGAGACTATAAAAACCAGCTCCCGGAGGGAGAACAGTGCAGTCTCCTGCCCCCGCGCCTGGCTATTCCTCGCCGGGGCCCCTTGGAGGGGAGTGGGTTGAGCTTTTCTCCCTGCCCTGACCAGGGACCTGGCAGCTGAAGACCTCCAGACATCTTATTATGACCTCAAGAGCCGAAGACCTCAAGACATCTTATTATGACATCTCATTCCTACTTTGACAAGCTGGCAGGCTACCGAATGTAGCCTGCCCACACGGCAGAGTCTGGCAAACTCCCCGTGGCATACCCAATATGCCAAATACCAGTAACAATGATGGGTCTCATTCTCCTAAAGAGCCTTGAATATAATCTCAGGGCTAGGATGAAGGAGACGTTACTGGGGCCTGCTTGAGGCAATCGACGAATAACAGGATGATCTGTGATCTGTGATCTGTGATCTGTGATAGAAGATGATATAGAAGACACATACCAATATTTGATTGCAACATTCTGGAGTCATATGTGAAAATGAAAAAAAACACAATATTTAAAAACAATTCTTATTTGTAGTCTTCATCACTGACCTTAATCTTTTCTTAAATCCAACTTTCCTTTATTCTAACTGACATTTTGTCCTAAATACACAGGGCAGGAGGTGGGGATGGGCGAGATGACAAAATCCCAGAAGACTCAAATCAGCAGACACGTTTGTCTGTTTGACATAAAAAATGGAGAGAGAGAGAGAACTAAGTCACTTATATTTTTTAAAATAAGAATGATATAAAACACATTTATATAAATATATATATTTTTAATTTAACAATTGTTAAAAATCTTACTCTAAAATCCCCTCTTCTGTGAGATTGTGTATCTCACGGAGCACAGCCCAGAATGGTAATTTATATAATGTCTTTTTCCCTATGATGCCCATTACAATATATTCTTATTATCTGAGATTGGTTCAATAAGTTTTTCTCCATTTTCAAAAAAGATTCTCTGTCGGTATTACAGAACCTAAGACCTAGATCTACTCCCCTGTTGGGAACTGTGGTAAGTGACTTATGGTTATTACTATATATGATCTTAGATGTGAGACATAGTATCTAAAGTTTCAAAGGAAGAATAAATGATGTTTTTCATCACATATGTGGATAAAATTAAAAGCATTGGTGGGTCAAAGCAATAAGACAGTGGGTAGATGCTTGTCAGCATTGTCTGAAATTTGTAATATTTCTACATGGCCATCAATATGACAAGATTTGATAGTCCCTGTTGCTGTTTTGGTGGTTTTAGTTTTAAATACTTAGTGTACCATGTTATTTTATTGGTATTTTAATTCATATTTCCTTAGTCATGGCACAATCAAGCTTTACATTTATCTTCTGAACAGAAGTACCCAAAAGTTGATAGGAAATATGAAATTAAAGATCAGAAAAGTTGCATCTGTGGATAAACTTTCTGGCCACTAATAATCAAGTTTAATGTGATCACTTGATCACTTGACTTCCCTTTAATCGTCGATTTGCTCGAGCGGGCGCCAGTAACATCTCCATTTGTCCCTGTCTCGTGCTAGTGTAGGCCAATGGCGTCTGTTCATTCTAGGAACATGAAAAGCTTCAAATCAATCGTTCATGATCTTGATGAAGAAATCTGACCATCTGGTAGGTGGGTGGCTACGCGGTCTTTTGACATCCCGTGGAATCCAGTTGGTAACAGCTCTGGTCCAGCGGTCATCTCTAAATCTCATTACGTGACCAGCCCATCTGATTTTTGATGCTTTGGCAAACGAGACAGCGGCCCTGATTCTTGATCTTCCAGGGAGGTCGAAACTCCGGATTCTTCCTCTCATTTGAGTGAAACGTGATACTCCAAGCATAGCGCTTTCAATTCCTCTTTGGGAGACTCGAATAGCATTCTCAGCCTGTTTGCATAGGGCCCAGGTCTCTGAGACGTTTATTAATGCAGGAAGAACAGTGGAATCAAAGAGATGTGCCCGGAGCCGGAGGTTCTTCTCCTCAAGAGCATCGAAGTTTAATGTGGCTTTTGGAAATTTGATGAAAATGACCAGGCATTAATCAGCATGTTTGATATTTGTGAACTTGTCATGTTAATAAATTTATACAGAAATATCTTATTTAGCATTCAGTTCTAACTTATTTCACTTCATTATTTTTCATCTAACTAGAGGGACAGAGGTGTGGTCAGAGATTTGAAAGACTTGACAATTTTATTTTGATACTTGAAAATTTTAGCAGTAGCCAGCAAGAGTCAGTAGGGAATCTTTTTTAATTTAATTACTTTACATTTTTAGCACAAAAATAATTGCCATACCCTTAGGAGAAAAGCACCAAGAAGAGAGCACATTGTACTAAATGCAGTTTCTTTAAGTGTATGCAAGATTTGAGGTCCTGGAAAAAAATAAAGCAGTTGAAAGCAACTGAAATCGTTTTCCTTTTCATTTTGATACTCAAATAGCTAGATTATACTTAATACTATAAAATACTGTATTTCATTCTATAGAAATTGCATCCTATTTTCATTTTTTCTTATCATCTGAATGTGAAATACAGAAAAATTGGAATGGTTAAGGAATAAACAAATCTCATATAATTAAGAAGCTCTAATATCAGAAAAAAATAAGAAAAAGTAATCATACATGTTGCCCTTATTTGGCTGGTTTAGAGTGAATTAGTGCTATGTTGCTGATGTTTTGTATATACACTTTACTTATTTCTATTAATTCACTATTGAACCTAGATTTTAGAGTCAACAACTGACCAACTGACTCTCAAATAACATTTTAAAATACTTAATGATTTTCATTCCTGTCAGGATTTACTAAGGTTTAGATTCAGTACATAGAGTGTTAAGCTTGGCTAGATGGGATTTCTTCCAATTTAAGATAGTAAGCACAAAAATGAAGGTCCGGAACAAACTCAATCTTTTACAAATGGAGATGAGAGTCAGTTAAATGTTCCAAACCTCTGAGGTAGAAGGCTGGGATAAACTTGCTGTTTGTTTCCAAAAAAGAAATTAAATGATTTTAAATTTACAGAAATGTGCAAGTGCATAACAGAGAACACTTTGTGAAAATTTCAGCATGCGTTATGAAAGGAATGCTGCATCAGTCATGGGCATGTCGGTATTTATTTCCTATGAGAAATTCTTCCATAAAGTCAAATACAATTTAGTGAAGTGATGCAATTAAACATACATTCATACCTCTACCTTGAACTTTTCTCAAGTATTCTAAGAAAGTTCTTGATTGCAAAAAGTTTCAGTTCAGAGTCATTCATTGGATTTGTTCATTTATTTTTATTTATTTATGTGTTTGGTTTGTTTGCTTTAATTTCTCTTGGCCACAAACTGAAGACTTCAGGCTTACCCTTAGCTCTGCACTGAGGGATCACTTCTGACCAGATTCAGAAGTGTGGCATATCAAACTCAGGTCTGGCATTCAAGGCAATGGACTATCGCTTACCTGCTGGACTATCGCTCTGGTCCTTATTCATGTCTTTAATCCATTTGCATCTGAAATAGTTTCTCACTCTTGCTTTGACATTTATAAAAGAAACACTTTTGATGGGTACAGGGCAAGTGTTTTATAGAATGTTCTCAGAATTTAAAGCTTTTTTTGATTAGATCAGGTTATGCATGATTGACTGAATTATCATAGATTGATTCTGTGTTTTTTACAGTGACCTATCAAATAGGACACACTTTCAATTTGTATAAAAGATGATGGTCATGCTGACCCCTTAATTAGAGTGTCTTCCAAGATTCTCCAGTCATATGATAGTATTCGTTTTCTTTGTAAACAAGAAATTGTTTGAAGGGAATTTACTTAAATCTATGTTGATATTCCATTAAGCAATAAACTTTTTGGTAATTAATTTGCTTCACTATACACTAATAGTGATGCTAATTAACTGGTATCAGTATGGTCACACAATAGAGACTTTTTAGAAAATACATAATGCAATTTCTTGCTATATCTTATTTTAAGACTGAAAATGCCAAGATGGTCAGTGACAACTCATTGCATTTACCTTTTGTATCTTTTAGACTATGGCCAAATGTAAGCATTTTTCATTTTATGAAATGCATTTCAGGTCCCTTCCTTTCATTTCTTTTCTCTCAATGCCAGGACCAGCCACCACCATGCTGAGACCACTCTTTGCACGCCTGAAGGTACCGGCAGAGGGACAAAGCCATATGGGTTCTGGGGCCGAGATCTCCAAGCCTACTCGGATTGGAGTCACGCATCCTCCACCCAGATCCTCCAAATTCCAGTAGGCGGGGGTCACACCCACCAACTGGCCCCCTGGCGCCGTGTAATCCCATCAGCGGCCAAGACTCTGAGACTATAAAAACCAGCTCCCAGAACCGCGTGGCTGCGACATCTTATTATGACATCTCATTCCTACTTTGACAAACTGGCAGGCTACCGAATGTAGCCTGCCCACACGGCAGAGTCTGGCAAACTCCCCGTGGCGTACCCAATATGCCAAATACCAGTAACAATGATGGGTCTCATTTTCCTAAAGAGCCTTGAATATAACCTCAGGGCCAGGATGAAGGAGATATTACTGGGGCCTGCTCGAGGCAATCGACGAATAAAATGAAAAATAGTAGTGAGAAAACTGCATTATTGCTGCAGCCCTGTTTTATCAAGCTTTTTAAAAATAGATGCTTGTTGTACCCATTGTGCTTGACCAATGTCTTGTTGACTCTCCGAAAATCTAGAGAATTCTGTCATATTTATATCTGGCTCTCTGTTGACCAGTAAAGAAAAATCTTTATCACCCCTAAAAGTGCTTATAGAAGCTAAATACAGAATCTCATATTTTGGCATATTTTCCTCGACCCTGCTCTTTCTTTGACTATCTCATAATTATGTAGTTTATTTAGCGCAATGCAAAGTCTGGCCATAATAACTGTTATATTATTTTATAAAATTTATAGCTATGTTTGATTCTAAGTAAAGCTTCTTATAGCATTCATTTGTTACTAGAGAAAAACATACTGATTGAATAATCATAGCCATAAAATCGTAGTTCTAAAAGAAAAAAGAAGAAAGAGGATTGGAAGAAAAAAAAGCTGGAATTCAAGTAAATGGTAAGTGAGTTAAAATGGAAGCTGAGAAACGTGATTAGAAGTAGGGATAAATGAAAATCTAAAATACGCACAACCTCAATTTTTGATCCCTCTGGTCAAATTGAGACCAACTGTCTCATTTAGTGTAATGAGTTCCTTCTTTTTTGTAAACTCCTTCAGGTCAAGTTATTCTTGTTCATGATTAGCACATCCTCCACCTAGTACTATTTGAGCCCAGAAAAAAAGATATCTGTTGATTTTCCCTAATACCTTCTTTTCACACTGATCTTGGTTAAAATACATCATTTCAGGACTACTCTGTGGTGCATGATGCAACTTTGAATATCTTCATATTTATGCCACAATAGTAAATACTTGCATCTTCAGAATTCCCAAAATATTGTTTCCTTTAAAAAGTTTTTCCTTATTAACACTACTCAGTCTGAACATTGTCTAGCTAAGGTTCTCCATACTTACTATAACAGTAAATGCATCATATTTTATATAGTTATTTAATATTTCAATGTGTTGATCAATGAGACTGATAACATTTGTTTGTTTTTTTTATTTTTTTTATTTTTTTTATTTTTTTTTTAACATTTGTTTTTAATATAAAGAATATGGGGGTCAGAGAGATAGTACTGACAAATTTCTGCAAAATTTGCCTCCTGTTTCCATATTGCATCAATATTTTTTTAAAAAATTTTAAATATAAAAATCTCACTGTCCTCCCGTTGTTCATTGATTTACTCGAGTGGGCCCAGTAATGTCTAAATTGTGAGACTTGTTACTGTGCTTGGCATATTGAATATGTTATGGGTAGCTTACCAGGCTTTGCCGTGTGGGCGAGATACTCTAGGTAGCTTGCCAAGCTCTCCAAGAGGGGCGAAGGAAACGAACCCAGGTTGGCCAAGTCAGCCATGTGCAAGGCAAATGCCCTACCCACTGTGCTATCACTCCATTCCATCTAAACTGTCATACATCACCACTATTTAGTATGTAAAAGGATGCATTAAATGGTCTACAAAATATTTTCAAAAAGCTACAATAAAAATCAGGTAATGTGTGTTATGGTCTAAAACTATGCTAACTAAAAGAAAAAATCCTCTCCAGTGTTTATAATCATGACTTTTCTTCATTCTTTTCTTATTTTCTTTTAAGGAATACAGATAGCAGCATACTTTCTTTTCAGTATGGAGACCACTCAGATTGAATAATGTAAATTATTCAATCTAACCAATGGAAAAATAAATACTTCAACTGGTGTTTCAATGATGTTCATTGCGTATAACAAGTATGAAGACTTCCTTGCTATTAAGAGTCCAGTGGAAATATGGGCATACCTCAAAAAGGTATGACCTAGCAATATGTATGACCTAGCAATATATATGACCTAGCAATATATATGACCTAGCAATACCACTCTGGGAATGTATTCTGGGGTCCCAAAAACACACGGCAGAAATGCTATCTGGACTTTTATGTTCATTGCAGCATTATTCACAATAGCCAGAATCTGGAAACAACTCAAGCACCTGCGAACAGGTGACTGCTTAAAGAAACTACGGTAAGTCTAAATAATGGAATACTATGCAACTCTTAGGAAAAAATAACTTAAAAAATTTTCTAATAAATGTATGTACATTGAGAATACTATGCTGAGTGAAAAGAGTCAGAAGGAAAGGTATAGATGTAGATTGATTTTATTCATTTGTGGGATATTAAAAACAATCAAGCATAATATGTGACCAATACCCAAGGACAATAAAAACAAGGGCCAGAAGGATTGGCCCTTGGTTGGAAGCTACCTCAAATTTTGGGGGAGAAGGTAGTTGGGATAGAAAAGGGACCAGCATGACAAAGATAGTTGGAAATGATCACTCTGGATAAGAACTATGTGCTGAAAACAGGTAAAGGAACAAATATGATAATGCTGAGCGGTTGGCAAGACCAAGGTGAAGGGATGGAGTACATAGAGACTCGCATGGTGAGGAGAAAAAGGAGGAGAGAGAAGAAGAAGAAGAAGAAGAAGAAGAAGAAGAAGAAGAAGAAGAAGAAGAAGAAGAAGAAGAAGAAGAAGAAGAAGAAAGAGAAGGAGAAGGAGAAGCAGAAGGAGAAGGAGAAGGAGAAGGAGAAGGAGAAGGAGAAGAAGGAGAAGGAGAAGGAGAAGGAGGAGAAGGAGAAGGAGAAGGAGGAGGAGAAGGAGGAGGAGAAGGAGGAGGAGGAGGAGGAGGAGGAGAAGGAGAAGAAGAAAGACAATGATGGAGGAGGAAGACAAGGAGGAGAAGGAGGAAGACAGGGTCGAGGGAGGAGGATTTTATCTTTAGAGACTCTACACTAACTGAATTCTTAAAGCAAGTCCCACAACAACAATTCATAGGTTTAAAGATACCTAAAAAATAGTTCAAATGGTCAGATATGTCATAACCACAGTACAATTTTAAATATTGTTGCAGTTCTAAGGGGATGTGATAACAAATTGTTTGGAATTTCTTAATGGTGAAAGAAGATGAGTGAAACTCATCGTAGGAAAGTTTTATGGTTTAGCATTTATGGAAACAGTATGGAGATGTAAAACAAAGAATCAAACAGAATTCTTTAAAGCCTAATATTTTTAATTCTTGGAGTATATTCCAAAACATAAAATCACCGATCTAAAAAGATACATACACACCAATGTTTGCTGCACATGAGGCGACAGTGTTCACCAAGGCCATAAATCTCAACACCATTGGAAGACATTATCTTAATTATAATAAATTTTTTAAAAGATAAGTTAAAGTTATATATTGTTTTAAAGTTTAAGGAACCCAGAAGATGCCTCATTCTTCAACCTGTGCTTCATGAACCGGTGCTTGTCTGTGGAAATTTCCTGGCTTAACATTGGACTTACTAAATAAAATCATATCTACATTGTTCTTTTATTTTCTTCGAAATTAATCGGGCCACAAAAATAGAGTACCAAACAGCACAAAATATTCAGAGATCTCACTGGTCTTTGCTTCATAACTTCAGTGAGGCTCTTTTGTAAGGCTTTGAAAAAAAATGCAGACCAGCCCAGTCCTGCAGAGACTTTGTTATCACTCACTCTTCATTATTTGTGTGACTAAAAGATGAGAAGGCACAAAGCGTTATCATTTGATATTCTTTGCAGATTGTTCATTTTGATTCAAGTTTATTATGAAAATTCAAGGCAAGCAATAACTCACAGAAAAGAAAGTTGCCCTTACAAAAGAAAGGCCCGGCAGAATTGATAGGCGAGATACCCAATGCACACAATAACCCTAGCAGACTCAGGAGGAGTAGTGATGACTGATAAGCCAAGGTCTCATTCTTGATGATGTCTACATGACATTTTATGTTGTGCACTGCTGGGCGGGTAGGAACACTCCAGGAATCTCCAAAATGAGCAGCAACTAAGTGTATCTCTTGTCCAGCATGTTTTGCATCGTCCTCCTGTAAGCAGAGCCCGCTCCATTTCTCACCATCAAAATCTTAATAATCCTTTGTTTCCTGTAAACTTACAAGGTGCCTCTAGAAAATTCCCAGTCTGAAAGAATGGATTTGTGAATAGGTGGAGACCTCCGTAAAAACAAACTAGAGATAGCGAGTTCAGATGACTCATCTTCTAGAATGCTTGGGGTCAAGCTTAAGCTCTGTAAGGGGTGTTGACAAACAATTGAGGGAAGAGAGAACTCTGGAAATATTATAGCAGGAATAAATAATTCATGAGACCAAGTGGAATAAAATTGAAATTATTATTTTTTTAAACTCAGATTTTGCTTCAATTCTCAATTCTGCTAGCACTGGGAACTTTGGAAACAGGGAGATCAAAAACAAAAATGAGAGAGAGAAAGAAAGAGCAGGATGTCTGTACATCAAACAATATATTGAAATACATGCTGCTTTTGCATAAACATTCGTGAGCATCCCCTTTTTCTCTGTTTCAGTGAAGATCTGTACTGAGAGGAAAAGTGACCAGGTACGTACCCTGAATAACATACTCCAACCTTAAAGCTGAGGTTGTCTTTAGAAGATTCTCACTTACTCTATTAAATACACCTTATATTGTTTCTAATACTGTGAACATCACATTTCCATCCTCAATGTACCATGGCACAAAGATATCTCAACAAGTTTTCTTCTGTCACACTGACAGCAGATAAAAACAGAGAACGCACACTAAAATTTAAATTTCAGAACATAATGTTTTACTTTAGTCCCATGTAAAATTCAGTTAGGTGTTCTGTACGTTTAAGTATTTTATTCTGAGGTAATATTAGAAATAGGAAGCTTTTAGAAATAATACAATGGAATATTTTGTATAATTAGTTCCACCAGTGTTAATCCATCCATTACACTAGTGTAAGATTGTAACAAGGATGTGAACAACACAGCTAAATAGAGAACTTCATCATACAAATAGTTCCTTATTTTACACTCTGAGCGCCGAAAAACTGCCCTCTCACGAGTTCCCCACCCAACTGATCATTTCTTCTCCAATTTTTAAAATGTTGCCAATTATCAAATATATGGTTTAAGTGGCATAACATAGCATGAAAAAACCTTTAAAAAAATCTTTGTTTTGGAGCTGGAGAGAGAGAGCTCAGCACACAAAGTGCTTGTCTTCTATATGACTAACTTAGAGTTCAATTCTCAGTTTTGCAGGCGTGAACCCTGAGCACAACCTCTGGGTGCAGTTCCCAAATAAACAAAAGACTTAAAATATATTAAAAAATTGGTCGGGAGGAGGGTAAAAAATCACACCAGTGCTATTCAGTGGCTGCTCATAGTTTTGAGCTCCTAGGAGCCCTAGGTACTATGTTGTGAACTAGGGGTGGGTGCTCATAAAGCAAGGTCTTTAACTCCTGTCTCATCAGGAGACAAAGGATATTTGACATTTTCCATATAGAATAATTCTATGGAGATTCATTTGGGTTGTTTTCTGTATGCATAGTTCATTCCTTTTTATTTCTCAATTATATTCTTTAGTATGGACACATTGCAGTTTAGCCATTTATTTCCTGGTTAAAAAAAATCCAGTTTGAGGTCATTGTAAATCAAACTAATATAAACATTTGTTTCTGGATTTTTATTTGGATATTTGTTTATTTTGTGCTATTTATTTGGCTATAAACTTATTTTTTGCAATAAATTTCCAGGATTAAAATTTTCTCACTGGATCTTATAGACATTGATTCTTAGACTTCTTTTCTTTTTTTAGAAATTACCACGTTGCTTTTCAACTGGCCACACAATTTGCATACATGAATTTGCCATATTTATGTATTTTTTATGAAGTTTCTCTGATTCTTATTTTATGACTAACCTCTTTGCTTGTCTTTGCTTGTCTACTATTGAGTTTAACGGATTCTTTTTATTGACTAGTATTCTTTTGTCAGGTATTTGGTTTGCACGTATTTTATCTCGTTCTGTAAGTTATTTTTTAATCCCCTTAAAAAGCTTTCAATAAAAGCCAAAGAAATAGTGCAGTGCGTAAAGTACATGCCTTACCAAAAAGTAGCAGAAATGGGTTTGCTGTCTGGCATGAGCTCTGGTTTCCTGAGCACTATCAAGAAGTGATAACTGAGCACAGGGTCTGGAGTAAGCAGTGAGTTGAGTCTGGGACCAACTTAGCACTGTAGCACTGTAGCACTCTCCTCCCGTTTGTCATTGATTTTCTCCAGCGGGCACCAGTCTCTCTATTGTGAGACTTCTTGTTACTGTTTTTGGCATATCGAATATGTCACGGGGCGCTTGCCAGGCTTTGCCATGCAGACGGAATACTCTTGGTAGCTTGCGGACTCTCCAAGAGGGACAGAGGAATCAAATCTGGGTCGGCTGCGTGTAAGGCGAAGGCCCTACCAGCTATGCTATTGCTTAGGCCCTAGGACCAACTTAGTTCCTCCCCAAAATTAAAGAATAGATTTGAACAGAGCTACATATTTTTATTCAGGTTTAGATAAAATCTAATGCACCAATATTTTAATACATCATGTTTTCAGTGCCAAATGTACACTCCTGTCCTAGTTCTAACTCCTGAAAAAAAATCCTATTCTGATATTAAAGTTTATAGCTCTACAATTTATATTGAGTTGTGATCTATTTTTAGTTACTTGTTGCCTAAAGTAAGTCAAGTTTACCATTTTTGTGCACTTTATTTTCTTTCTTGCCAATAATACAGTTTCCCTAGCACCCTTATTTAAAGTTTATTTTCCTTAATTTAGTTGTCAATAATATATATAGATATATATGTATCTTATATGTACATATATAAGATTGACAAATATTAAAATCTATTTCAGCTTTTTTATTATTTTCAGCTGATTATTTTGTTCATTCTTTTACAAAGGAATATTGATTACTATATTGATTACCACAACCAATATTGATTACTATATATGTCAAATAGTTCTGTAGATTGATTTTTAATGTTATTATTCTTTATCAAAAGCTCTTAACCATATTCTAGCTCTATTACTTTCATACATAACTTTTTTATAATTTTGTGTTAATCTACAAAAAAATCTTATATTTTGAAACTGCTTATTAATTTGAGAATTGATTTTATTTTCTACTTTGAAGTTTCCAATTTCTGAACACATATATCATATCTTTGATCATGACATAGTATACACTTTAAAGCAAATAAGTTAAGTACATATTATTACACTTATTGATGTATTGATATTCTATTAAATTTATCTATTCTATTGAAACAATTTTAAATTGTTCTTTTTTATTTTCATGTCTATATGCTTATTGCCAGTATTTAGAAATTGAATTAGTTTCAGTGTTCTTATTTTGCATCCTACAAGGTACTTGAACTAAGTTAGCACATCTTAAAAATATGATGTATTAAAACATTTACATGTTAGATTTCTTTTTTTCTCCTCTTCTGTTATTCTAGTCCTTTTCCTCCTTTTTTTCCTGTTGATGAAATTCTTAGTATTTTATTCATTAATATGTCTGCTAATATGAAAAGTGTAGCTTGCATTTCCTATCTTTTATTTGCACTTATTTTCTTAATTTAAATCGAATTGAATAGAATTTCCAACACAATAGTAAAAACAAGTAGTAAAAGTGTATATTCTTTTGTTAATACTTCATTTAATGCAAGAGTACTGCTATTTATTCAGCCATTGATTAAACTGGTTGAATTGGGCATGAACTCCATATTACTTTTTTTAAAAAATTGTTTTAGTTGAATTACTCAACTACAACAATAGTTGAGGGCTGGAGTGATAGCACAGCGGGTAGGGCATTTGTCTTGCATGCGGCTGACCTGGTGGGCCCAGGTTCGATTACTCCCCCCATCTCGGAGAGCCCAGCAAGCTACTGAGAGTATCTAGCCCACATGGAAAAGCCTGGCACGCTACCCGTCACATATGATATGCCAAACACCGTAACAAGTCTCACAATGGAGATGTTACTGGGCTGACTCAAGCAAATCGATGAACAATGGAAGGACAGTGCTACAGACAGTGTTTTAGTTGAATAACCATGATATAAAGCATTACAAAGCTGTTCATAATTGGGTTTCAGTCATACAATGGTCCACCACCCATCCCTCCACTAGTGTACATTTTCCAAAACCAATGTCTCCTGTTTCCCTACCACCATTCCCCAACCCCCCACCCCCTACTCCAGACTCCCTCTATGGGAGGCACTTTCTTGCTCTCTCTCTCCTTTTTCTTTTGTGCATTATGGTTCGCAGTATAAGTGCTAAGAGGTCATGGTGTTTGTTCAGGGCATTCAGTATTTTATTTTCCTTAAACTTTTATTAGTGAAACACCATGAGGTACAGTTGTAGACTTACAAATTTTTGTGCTAGGGTTTCAGTTATACAATGATCGAATACCCATCCCTCCACCAGCTCCCATTCTCCACCACCACCAGTCCCAGTATCCCTCCCATCCCCCTTCCCCCCATCCCCATTCTCACCCTACCACTGTGGCAGGGCATTCCCTTTTGTTATCTCTCTCCTTTTGAGTTCTGTGGTTTGTGAAAGAGATATTGAGTGGCAATCTTGTTCGGACTAGAGTCCACTCTCATCATGCATTTCCCATCCTGAGAGGAACCTCCCAACACCCTTTATTTGGTACTCCCTTCTCTGTCTGAGCTGCCTTTCCCCCTAGCATGTGCGGTTGTCCTCAAAACCATGGAGTAATCCGCCTGGTACTTGTCTCGGCTATTCTTGGGTGTTAGTCTCCTATTTTGTTACTTTATGTTACCCAGATGAATGCAATCTTTCTATGTCTATCCCTCTCTTTCTGACTAATTTCACTTAGCATGATACTTTCCATGTAGTACCACTTGTATGTAAATTTCATGACTTCATCTTTTCTGACAGCTACATAATATTCCATTGTGTAGATGTACCAAAGCTTCTTTAACCAGTCATCTGTTTTTGGGCACTCAGTTTTTCCAGATTCTAGCTATTGTAGACAGTGCTGCAATGAACAGACAACTGTAGATGTCACTTCGACTATACTTTTTTGCCTCTCCTGGGTATATTCCCAGGAGTGGAATTGCTGGGTCAAATGGGAGCTCAATTTCTAGTTTTTTGAGAATCGTCCATATTGTTTTCCAGAAAGGCTGAACCAGTCGACATTCCCACCAGCAGTGAAGGAGGGTACCTTTCTCGCCACATCTGTGCCAGCACCTGTTGCTTTTGTTCTTTTGGATGTGGGCCAGTCTCTGTGGTGTGAAATGATATCTCATTGTTGTTTTGATCTGCATCTCCCTGATGATTAATGATGTAGAGAATTTTTCTTATGTGTCTTTTAGCCATTCGAATTTCATCTTTGCTGAAGTTTCTATTCATTTCTTAGCCCCATTTTCTGATAGGGTTGGATGTTTTATTTTTGTGGAGTTCACCCATTCATGATGAAAACCCTCGCCAAATTGGGGGTAGAGGGGACTTTCCTCAATATAGTTAAAGCCATCTACCACAAGCCTACAGCAAGCATCATCCTCAATGGGGAAAAACAAAGAGACTTCCCCTTAAGATCAGGGACCAGACAAGGATGCCCACTCTCTCCACTACTGTTCAATATAGTACTGGAAGTATTTGCAATAGCGATTAGACAAGAAAAAGAGATTAAGGGCATCCAAGTAGGAAAGGAAGATATCAAGCTCTCACTATTCGCAGATGATATGATACTCTACTTAGAGAACCCTAAAACCTCTACCAAGAAACTCCTAGAAACAATAGATCTGTATAGTAAAGTTGCAGGTTATAAAATCAATAGCCAAAAGTCCATGGTTTTCCTATATGCAAATAGTGAGAGAGAAGAAAATGACATGAAAAAAAAAATCCCGTTCACAACTGTTCCCCAGAGATTCAACTACCTAGGAATTAGCTTAACTAAAGAAGTAAAGGACCTGTACAAAGAAAACTACAAAACACTGCTTCAGGAAATAAAAGGAAATGGAAAAATATCCCCTCTTCATGGATCGGGAGGACTAACATTGCCAAAGCACTATACAAATTCAACGTGATCCCTATTAGGATACCCATGACATTCTTCAAAGAACTGGAGCAAACACTCCTGAAATTCATATGGAACAATAAGCCCCCACGTATAGCTAAAGCAATTCTTGGGAAAAAGAAAATGGGAGGAATCAACCTCTCTAACTTCAAACTCTACTACAAAGCAGTAATAATTAAAACAGCATGATACTGGAACAAAGGCAGAACAGCAGACCAATGGAACAGAGTTGACTATACTGACATCTCCCCCCAAATATATGATCACCTAATCTTTGATAAAGGAGCAAGAAATGTGAAGTGGAGTAAGGAAAGCCTTTTTAACAAATGGTGCTGGCAAAACTGGACAGCTACATGCAAAAAAAATGGGCTCAGATCTCTGCCTAACACCATGTACAAAAGTAAGATCAAAATGGATTAAAGACCTCAACATCAGACCGGAATCCATAAGGTACATTGAAGACAAAGTCAGCAAAACCCTCCATGATATTGAAGCTAATGGTGTCTTCAAAGATGTCACGCCACTGGCCAAGCAAGTGAAAACAGAGATAGACAAATGGGACTATCTTAAACTAATAAGCTTCTGCACCTCAAAAGAAACAGTGACCAAAATACAAAGACAACCCACAGAATGGGAAAGGATATTTGCCAAATACACATCTGACAAGGGGCTGATATCAAGGATATGCATTCAGTATTTTTATAGAAAAGTGTAGATTCTTACTTTGTTTCTTATCACAGGAAATTATCACTTGCTCACCTTAAGCACAATGTCAGGCTTCCTCTTCAAGCCCATGAACATGTATCTGGCTGCTTGTCTCTGTATTTCATTGCTTTTTATTTCCGTTCTGGAGAAGCCTGTGTTCTCATTCAAGCATGAACTTACTTCTCCCTTTCTCTTCTCTCACATCTTTCTAAATAAGATTCTATGAAAGCTTCATTTCAAAGACATTATTCATAAGTTATGGAGTTTTTCTGTGAAATTTTATTATAAATGGAAATTAAATTTTGTCAAATTTTTATGCATCAACTAATATCATCATAATCTTTTATTTAGCTATTAATATGATGATTTAAATGTACTTTTTCCCATTGTTATATCAGCCTTGTGGCCATGGAATAAGTTCCATGTGGACTTGAAAATTGTTTTTATACATTTTATTTAATTGACTAAATTTTAAAGAGTGTGTTATTGATTTTCAAAAGGGATGTTTACATATAGTTTTCCTGCCTTCTAATGCCACTATCAGGTTTTTTTGTGTATGTGTGTGTGGGGGGGGGTGGTAATGTTGACTTAGAAGGTATTATTTCTAATTTCTGAAAGAGATAAAAGAAAGTTCAAATTTAATATGAACTAGATAACTTCTTTTGGAGGTTTGAAAAGCTTTAAATTAAAAATACATGGCTATTAAAATAATTTTTGAATATTGACTGAATTCTAGTAGTTAATATTTTCAAGGTAAGCATCAGTTTTTGAAAGTTATACTTTGTATATTTACAGAGTTGTTTATAGTTATTCATTATTATATTTTTAACACTTGAAATTTACATAATGATATACCTATTTACTACCAATATTGATGAAAGGACTTCTCTTTGTTCTTCCTCAGTGATGTTATTTTAAAATAACCCTTCATTTTATTAATTTTGTTCTATTAATTTTGTTCTATTATTTTTGTTTAAACTTATATTGCTTTCATATTAATTATCAATTTGCTTGCTCTTTTGGCTTGCTTTGTTTTTATTTTGCTCTTCTGTTTGCTCTTGAGCAGAAGCTTACATTACTGATTTGATCTTTTTTCTATTTCTTAATGTATGCATTGAGTGCTATAAATTTTATAGGATTGCTTTACCTGTGTTTCACAAAATTTTATGCGATTTTCATTTTTAATCAATTCAATATATTTTTAAGTTTCCCTTTAGACTTTTTTTGGCCCATGAGCTATTCAGTTTCCAAGCACTTGAAGATATTTTAAAGTTATTTTTCTTTGATTGATTTCTACTTTTAAGTCATATAACCACTATACAGGGAACCATATTTTAATTATTTTACATATAACAGGGCTTGTTTTATGATCCAGGAAATGGTCTAACTTGACATAGTTCTGGGGACACTTAAAAATAATATGAATTCTGTTGTTGTTGAATGGATTCTATATCCTTTCTATTTTCTTTCTTATTATTCATATACTATTGTTGAGGTTTCCAAGTTTAATTATTCATTTGTATAGTCCAATTTTGTTTTCAATTATGGTGAGAGGTGTGTCTTACTCAACACCACTCAGGGCTTACACCTGAATATATATATACAGGAAGCACACTTGGTGGGGCTTTGGGACCCTACACAGTGCTGCTCTATCATTTTATTATATGCCTCTATCTCAGAATAATTCCCTTTAAATTAAATTTTATTTTGATAATTTTATAAAAATTATATTATTTGACTATCATTTTACTTTCAATCTGCCAATATCATATTTTATTTTTGTAGCGACAGAGAGGTCAATACTGTTATTATCAATTGCCACATTTTATTGACATATTGGGTCATTTAGATTTAATATAAATTTGATATATTAAGTCTGACTTTTGGGATTATTTGTTTGCTCATTGTCTATTCTCTCTAATTTTTTTCTTTCTGGTTATACTTGTCCATCCATTTTGTTGACTAACTGAACAACTTTTGAATTCCAATTATATTTGATATTATATTTAATAATTATATTTAGTAAGCTGTCATTATTATTAAGCATATACCTGTTTTATTTTATGCTCTACTTGTTCAATAAATTTTACTAACGATATTTGATATTATTTTCAAAGTTTGATTACATATGTAATTATTACTTTTCATTCTCACATTTTGATCTTCAATGTTTCTAATATGGTCATCTTAAATATTTTCTTTACAGGGTCTCGAGAGAAAGTATAGTGTGTAGGCACTTGTCTTGCACACAGATGACCTAGGTTCCATTCCCAGCATTCTCTTTGTGCCACTAAGAATAATTCCTGAGTACAGAGACAGAAGTAAGCCCCTAGTATAGCTGGATGTGACCCCAAAACATACAAACCAATAAAAATGATTTATTTACATATATAAAACAATATATTCTATTAATTTCTTAAAAAATATTATCAAATTTTCTAAAGACATAGGCCAAATGCTTCTGAATTAATATGGTTTAATACTCCACCCCACCCTGAAAGAGAAAATCAGTTTTAGGAAAATTATTATAGACACTTAAATGAATGAGAGACAATAGAGAACACAGAGATACACTCTCAAGCATATAGTCATTTAATCTTTGGAATAGAAGTTAAGAGTCTGTCATGGAACAAGAAAATCCTCTTCAGAAAATGGTGTTAAGAAAACTGGTCAGCCATGTTTAGGAAAGTGATCCTAACTGTATCTCACAACTATGTATAAAAGTCAATTAATGGGTCTGGAGCAATAGCACAGCAGGTAGGGCATTTCCCTTTCAAGTGGCTGACCCAGGTTCGATTCCCAGCATCCCACATGGTTCCCTGAGCACAGTGGGGAGTAATTCCTGAGTGCATGAGCCAGAATTAACACCTTGCATCTCCAGGTGTGACCCAAGAATCCCTCTCCCCCAAACAAAGGTAAAGGTAAAGGTAAAGGTAAAGGCCCTCCCGTTGATCATCGATTTGCTTGAGCGGGCCCAGTAATGTCTCCATTGGAGACTTTGTTGTTACTGTGTTTGGCATATTGAATACGTCACAGGGAGCTTGCCAGGCTCTGCCGTGCAGGTGAGATACTCTCGGTAGCTTGCCAGGCTCTCCGAGAGGGGCGGAGGAATCGAACTCGGGTCGGCCATGTTGGCTGTGTGCAAGGCAAACGCCCTACCGCTGTGCTATAGCTCCAGCCGCATTGGTGGTATGGTGGTTAGCATAGCTTCCTTCCAAGCAGTTGACCCCCCAAACAAAAGTCAATTGAAAATGAATTAATGATATCAATATTGGAACTTAATCATATAGATATATATTACACACACACACACATACACACACACACAAATGCAGGCAGAGTCCTTGAATATTATACTCTTGTGGTATCATCAATAATACAACACTACTAGCCAAACAAATTGATGCAAAGTTTTAAAAATGAGGTTACATCAAATTTAGAACTTTCTCTACTGTAAAAGTAACAATAACCAGAATGAAAGACAACCAACAGATTAGAACATTTTCTCAGTACTCATCTCATAAGGGTTAATACGAAAGAGATATAAAGCACTTGTAAAACTTAACAAGAAAAAAAAATCAAACCCATTTAAAAAAAAATGAAGAGAAGAGATGAACTGAAACTTTCTCAAAGGACACACACATATGGCTAATAAATATATGCAAATCCAAACAACACACCAGTGAGACTGACAAACATCAAAAAGAACAAAGCAACCAGTGTTGGCAGTGTTGTGAGGGAGAGAGAATCCTTATCCACTTCTGGTTGGAATGCCAACTAGCTCAACCTTTTGGGAAAACAATATCAACATTCCTTGAAAAACTAAGAATTAAACTTCATATGACGCAGAGATTTCAATTTGGGGCATCTATCCCCAAATTCTAGGCATCTACCCTAAGGGCCCCCAAACCCTAATCAGAAAAGACATCTGTGCTATCATTGCAGCACTCTTTATGAAAGCCCAAATCTGGCAGCAATCCATGCAAAAGAAGATTAAATAAAGAAACATGGGCTGGAGCTATAGCACAGTGGTAGGGCGTTTGCCTTGCGCTCAGCCAGCCCAGCCGAGCTGGGTTTGATTCCTCCTCCCCTCTCAGAGAGCCTGGCAAGCTGCAGAGAGTGTTTTACCCGCACGGCAAAGCCTGGCAAACTATCTGTGATGTATTCGATATGCCAAACACAGTAACAACATGTCTCACAATGGAGAGTTTACTAGGCCCACTCGAGCAAATCAATGAACAATGGGAGGACAGTGGTATATACATGGGGCTGGAGCAATAGCACAGCGGGTAGGACATTTGCCTTGCATGCGGCCAACCTGGCTGACCCAAGTTTTATTCTCCGCCCCTCTCAGAGAGCCTGGCAAGCCACCAAGAGTATTTCAGCCGCAGGGCAAAGCCTGGCATATTGACATATTCAATATGCCAAACACAGTAACAACAAAGTCTCACAATGGAGATGTTACTGGGCCTGCTTGAGCAAGTTGATGAACGACAGGAGGATGGTGCTACAGTGGTATATATATGCACAGTGGAATACTACTCAGCTATATGAAAAGAAAAAATCACGCAATTTGTCACTATGTGAATAGAACAAGAATGCTGAGAGAACTGAGCCAGAAGGAGAAAGACAGGAGCAGAATGATCTCTATTGTAAGTGGGATATAAAGACGTATAGTAAGTGAATACAAATGACAAAAGACAAGAGAACCTGATGATTTGTCACAGTACTGAGCTTACTATAACAGTTAAATGACTAGGGAGGGAGGTTGGGCTTTCAGCGGGGAGGGAGGATTGAGACAGCAGTGGAAGGAAGCTCACTCTGGTGGAGGGTATAGAGTTGGAAAGCTGTATGCATAGAACCTTATCATTTACAGTATTCTAAGTATCAATGACTAATTTTTTTTCATTTTATTAGTGAAACACCATGAGGTACAGTTGTAGATTTACAATTTTTTTTGTGCTTGGGTTTCGATTATACAATGATCAAATACCCATCCCTCCACCAGTGCCCATTTTCCACCACCATGGATAATATCCCTCACACCCCCACACCCCCAGTCCCCCCTGCCTCTGTGGCAGGGCAATCCCTTTTGTTCCCTCTCTCCTTTTGGGTGTTGTGGTCTGCAAAAGAGGCATTGAGTGGCAAACATGTTCAGTCCATAGTCTACTTTCAACATGCATCTCCCTTCCTGGGAGGATCCTCCAAACACCCTTTATTTGGTGCTCCCTTCTCTATCTGAGCTACCCTTTCCCCTAGAATTCCCGGCTGGCCTCTAAGCTATGGAGTAATACTCCTGGTACTGATCTCAGCTATTCTTGAGTATTAACCTCATATTTTGTTACTTTATATCCCTCAAATGAATGCAATCTTTCTATGTCTATCCCTCTCTTTCTGACTCATTTCACTTAGCATGATACTTTCCATGTAGTACCACTGGTATGTAAATTTCATGACTTCATCTTTTCTATCAGCTACATAATACTCCATTGTGTAGATGTACCAAAGTTTCTTTAACCAGTCATCTGTTCTTGGGCATTCAGGTTTCTTCCAGTTTCTGGCTATTGTAAAGAGTGCTGCAATGAACAAACAAGTGCAGATGTCATTTCGACTATACATCTTTGCCTCTCTGGAATATATTCCCAGGAGTGGTATTGTTGGGTCAAATGGGAGCTCAATTTCTAATTTTTTGAGCATCGTCCATACTGTTTTCCAGAAGGGCTGAACCAGTCGACATTCCCACCAACAGTGAAGGAGTGGTCCTTTCTCGCCACATCCATGCCAGCATCAGTTGCTATTGTTCTTTAGAATGTGGGCCAGTCTCTGAGGTGTGAGATGGTATCTCATTGTGGTTTTGATCTGCATCTCCCTGATGATTAATGATGTAGAGCATTTTCTCATGTGCTTTTTTGCCATTTGGATTTCTTTGAGAAAGTTTTTGTTCATTTCATTGCCCCATTTTTTGATGGGGTTGGATGTTTTCTTCTTGTGGAGTTCAACCAGTATTTTGTATATCCTTGATATCAACCCCTTGTCAGTTGTGTATTAGGCGAATATCCTTTCCCATTCTGTAGACTGTCTTTGTATTTTGGTCACTGTTTCTTTTGAGGTGCAGAAGCTTCTCAATTTAAGATAGTCCCATTAATCTATCTCTGTTTTCACTTGCTCAGCCAGTGGCACGGCATTTTTGAAGATACCATTAGCTTCAATGTCATGGAGGGTTTTGCCAACTTTGTCTTCAATGTACCTTATGGTGTCTGGTCTGATGTTGAGGTCTTTAATCCATTTTGATCTTACTTTTGTACATGGTGTTAGGCAGAGTTCTGAGCCAATTTTTTTGCATGTAGCCATCCAGTGATGCCAGCACAGTATGTTAAAGAGGATTTCCTTACTCCACTTCACATTTCTTCCACCTTTATCAAAGATTAGATGATCACATGATTGAGGGGAGATGTCACTGTATTCAACCCTGTTCCATTGGTCTGCAGTTCTGCCTTTGTTCCAGTACCATGCTGTTTTAATTATTACTGCTTTGTAGTACAGTTTGAAGTTAGGGAGGTTGATTCCTCCCATTTTCTTTTTCTCAAGAATTGCTTTAGCTATTTGTGGGGGCTTATTGTTCCATATAAATTTCAGGAGTGCTTTCTCCATTTCTTTGAAGAATGTCATGGGTATCCTTACAGGGATTGCATTGAATTTATACAATGCTTTCGGTAGTACTGCCATTTTGACAATGTTAAGTCTCCCGACCCATGAGCAGGGGATATCTTTCCATTTCCTCATGTTCTTTTTTATTTCCTGAAGTAGCATTTTGTAGTTTTCTTTGTACAGGTCCTTTAATTCCTTAGTTAAGCTGATTCCTAAGTACTTGATTTTCTGGGGCACAACTGTGAAGGGGATTGTTTTTTTATGTCGCTTTCTTCTCTCTCACTGTTTGCGTATAGGAAAGCCATGGACTTTTGGGTATTGATTTTATACCCTGCAACTTTACTATACAAGTCTTTGTTTCTAGGAGTTTTTTGGTGGAGATTATTGGGTTCTCTAAGTATAGTACCATATCATCTGCGAATAGTGAGAGCTTGATTTCTTCCTTTCCTACCTGAATGCCCTTAATATCTTTTTCTTGCCTAATCGCTATTGCAAGTACTTCCAGTACTATATTGAACAGCAGTGGAGAGAGTGGACATCCTTGTCTCGTCCCTGATCTTAGAGGGAAGGCTCTCAGTTTTTACCCATTGAGGATGATGCTTGCTGTATTCTTGTGGTAGATGGCTTTAACTATGTTGAGGAAAGTCCTCCCAAACCCATTTTGGCTAGGATTTTCATCATAAAGGGGTGCTGAATCTTGTCAAATGCTTTCTCTGCATCTATTGATACGATCGCATGGTTTTTATCTTTTCTTTTGTTGATATGATGGATTATGTAGATTGATTTTCGAACGTTAAACCAACCTTGCATCCCTGGGATGAATCCTACTTGATCATGGTGTATGATCTTTTAGATGAGTGGTTGGATTCTATTTTCTAGTAGTTTGTTGAGGATCTTTGCATCTGTGTTCATCGGGGATATCAGCCTGCAATTCTCTTTCTTTGTGGTATCTCTGTCTGCTTTTGGTTTCAGGGTAATATTTGCTTCGTAGAAACTGTTCGGAAGTGTATTTGGTATTTCAGTCTCGTGGAAAAGCTTAAAGAGGATTGGGCGTAAGTCCTATTTAAATATTTGGAAGAATTCACTTGTGAATCCATCCGGGCCAGGACTTTTGTGCTTGGGGAGACTTTTTATTACCATTTCAATTTCCTTGATGGTGATAGGTCTGTTCAGGTATTCCAGGTCTTCTTGGTTTAGCCGTGGGAGTCTGTAAGAATCTAGAAATTTATCCATTTCCTCGAGGTTTTGATGTTCCGTGGCATAAAGCTTCTCAAAGTACTCCCTGAGGATCCTTTGAATTTCTGTAGTTTCTGTTGTAATGACCCCCTTTTCATTTCTGATTCGGGTTTATTAGGGTTTTCTCTCTCCCATTCTTTGTGAGTTTTCCTAGAGGCTTATCAATCTTGTTAATTTTCTCGAAGAACCAGCTCTTGGTTTCATTGATCTTTCGGATTGTTCTTTGGGTTTCCATCTCGTTAATCTCTGCTCTGAGTTTTATCATTTCCTTTATCCTGTTCGGGTCGTGCTCCTTTTGTTGGTCCTTCTCCAAGCTCTTAAGCTGTGAGGTTAGGTTATTTATGTGTGCTCGCTCCTCCTTCCTGAGGAATGCTTGTAGAGCTATAAACTTTCCTCTTAACACAGCTTTTGCTGTGTCCCATAAGTTTTGGTAACTCGTGTCCTCATTTTCATTCATTTCTAGGAATCTTTTGATTTCTTCTTTGATTTCCTTTCTAAGCCACTCATTGTTCAATAGCGCACTGTTTAATTTTCAGGTGTTTGATTTAGTTTTCTGTTTTTGTGTGTGATTTACTTCTAATTTCAGCGCATTATGGTCTGAGAAGATTGTTGATACAATCTCTATCTTCTTAATTTTATGGAGGCATGTTTTGTGACTCAGCATGTGGTCTATCTTGGAGAATGTTCCATGTACACTTGAGAAGAATGTGTATTCAGTCTTTTGAGGATGAAGTGTCCTGTATATATCTACTAAGTCCCTTTCTTCCATTGTTTCCCTCAGATGAAGTGTGTCCTTGCTAAGCTTGAGTCTGGTTGATCTATCAAGAGGTGACAATGCGGTGTTGAAGTCTCCCACTAGAATTGTGTTGCTATTAATGTCTTTTCCAATTCTATAAGTAGTTGTTTTAAGTACTTTGCTGGTCTCTCATTAGGTGATATATATTTATTTTTGTAAGTTCTTCCTGTTGTACAGATCCTTTGATCAATAAGAAATGGCCTTCACTGTCTCTTATGACCTTCTTCATTCTGAAATCGATGTGGTCTGAGATTAGGATGGATACCCCAGCTTTTTTATTGGAGCTGTTTTCCTGTAGGATTGTTTTCCAGCCTTTGACTCTGAGTCTGTGTTTGTTTTGACTATTGAGATGTGTTTCTTGCAGGCAGCAGAATGTAGGGTTCAATTTTCTAATCCATCCTGCCACTCTATGTCTTTTAATTGGTGCATTTAGCCCATTGACATAGAGAGAGATTATTGTTATGCGATTTTGTCCCATTGTTCTGTTGAAATTTGTTGTATTTGAGGGGCCTGTCTTGCCTTAAAGTAGTCCATTTAGTTGTTCTTGTAACCATGGTTTTGAGTCTATGAAGTTCCTGAGCTGTTGTTTGTCTGTGAAACTGTGTGTTGTTCCTTCTATTATGAATGAGAGTCTCGCTGGGTAAAGTATTTTTGGAGAGGAATTTTTTTCATTGAGTTTTTTCAGTATGTCATACCACTGTTTTCGGGCCATGAGGTTTTCATCAGAAAAATCAGCTGTGAATTTTAAGGATGCTCCTCTGTACGAGATTTCTTTCTTCTATCTTGTTGCTTTCAGAATTTTGTCTCTGTCTAAGGTTTTGGTCATTTTGATCAGGATGTGTCTTGGGGTATTTTTATTCGAACTTCTTCTAGCTGGTACCCTTCCAGCCTCCTGAATGTGGTCACAAGTTTTCTTCAGTTCTGGAAATGTTGTAGCAATGATGTCTTTGACAGTTTCTTCTTCATCAGGGTTTTCTTCCTGTCCCTCGGGGACTCCAATAATTCTTATGTTACCCATCTTGGCTTCATCACGATCTTCTCTTGCCATCTGTTCCCGAATTGTGGGTCTCTTTTCCATTTTCTGTTCTTTTCTGGAGAGTTTCTGAATTTCATCTTCGAGCTCACTGATTCTGTTCTCAGCAGCTGTTACTCTGCTGCTGAGGCCTTCCACTGAGTTTTTCAATTCGCCTACCAGGTTTTTCAGGTCTGACATTTCCGATTGCATTTTTCTCATTTCTGCCTTCAAATCCTCTTGTCTTTTATTGGCATTGCTTTCCATTGTTTCTTTTAGTTCCCTAAGCATCCTAAGTAGCTCCCTTCTGAATTCCTTGTCAGAGAGGTTGTCTAACACTACAGTACTGTTGGTGTCTTCTGGGCTAGACTCTTCAATAAGAAAATTTGGTGGGCTTTTGCGTTGCTTTACCGTTGTGACCAGTGTGGTTTAGTCCTTCACGTTCACTGTTACTATTCTGCTTGATATGCAGTGTGAGTTGAGATAGGCTTATGAGTTATTGGCTACTGTGTTTCTAGTGGCTGAGCTAAACTAGAGAAGATTCCATCTAAGAGGGTAGCTTATGGTTCCTATGCCATATGTATTGGGAGAATATTTTGCGGCGATGTTATTGGCCACGGCTGTGGAAAGGGTCCCTGGCGCTGGGTGCCAGGCTGTACCTGGTTAGAATGAGGAGAGAGTACCCGGAGATGTTCAGCTTTGTTGCCGAGAGAGAGGTGCGCCTCAGTTCCCATCCCGCGCAGATCAGGGGAGAAAACCGGCTGTTCTAGGAAATCAAGCTAGCTGCGCATGCCCAGAGAGAGTCCCAGGCCCTGGGGGTGGGCTGTACCTGATTGGAATGAGGAGAGAGTACCCGGAGACGTTCAGCTTTGTTCATCAATGACTAATTTAAAAAAATCATCATTCACTCAACCATGAAGCTGATGTATAAAGCTCAAAATGAAAAATGCAACACATTTTATTTACACATATTTTCTCTGTCATATAGATATATAAAGATATATCTCTATATATTTATATATTGTTTTCTGTTCTAGAAGTTTAAGTACTTTTTTCTTTGTTTCATTTTCCTTGAAAAAACTTCCTTAATATATTCTCTTCATGTATATTTATGAGTCATCAACTCCTAAGGGTTTTTTTGGAGGGTGGGGTGGGGGTGGGGACTGGGCTTGCCACATGTGGAGTTGATCAAGTCTCTTTCATAACTGCTTAGGGAACAAAATGTTATGCCAGAGATTGAACACAGGTCTGCCATGAGCAAGGAAAGCACCTTATACCTTGTACAAAATTTTCTGTCTTCCCCTTAGTTTTCATTCATTCAAGACTATACTGAACTTCCTCACACCTAAAGATTATTATGTTGGACATAATTCTTAGGGTGACAATTCATTTTTGTTTCCAAAGATTTAATGAGATATATCATTTCAGTTGCTTTTATCCAATAACGTAGTTAGACATTCAAGATGTCTATTTTCATTATAAAACAGCTTAGCCTGGGCTTTTTTGTTGTTAAATGTATGAGATTTACATTCTTTAATATTCCAACTAAATATCTCTCCTGTTTCAATTCTGCTATAGAATCCACTCACCTAATATTATTTATCAACTCTTGTGTTCAATTCTAAAATTTTTGTTTGGCTCATGTATATCTGTCTCTGTGTAGATATATCTATAGGTACATAGATATATGTGTACATATTTTATATACACATATGTATACATATACTTATATCATTTTCATTTCATTCATTTCATCATCCTGTTAATCGTCGATTGCCTCGAGCAGGCCCCAGTAACGTCTCTTTCATCCTAGCCCTGAGATTATATTCACGGCTCTTTAGAAGAATGAGACCCATCATTGTTACTGGTATTTGGCATATTTGGTAGGCCACGGGGAGTTTGCCAGACTCTGCCCTGTGGGCAGGGTACATTCGATAGCCTGCAAGTTTGTCCAAAGTAGGAATGAGATAATAAGATGTCGCGCGGCCGCAAATGCGGCCGTGCGGTTCCGGGATCTGGATTTTATAGTCTCTGAGTCTTGGCCGCTGATGGGATTACACGGCGCCAGGGGACCAGGTGGTGGGTGTGACCCCCGCCTACTGGAATTTGGAGGATCTGGGTGGAAGATGCTCGACTCCAATTCGAGTAGGCTTGGAGGTCTCGGCCCCGGAACCCGCGTGGCTTTGTCCCTCTGCCAGTACCTTCATGTGTGCGGAGAGTGGTCTCAGCATGGTGGTGGCTGGTCCTGGAGGTCTTCGGCTGCCGTAGCCCTGGTCGGGGCGGGGAGGAAAGCTCAACCCGCTCCCCTCCAAGGGACTCCGGGAAGGAACACCCAGGCGCGGGGGTAGAGACTGCACTGTTCTCGTCCGGGATCTGGATTTTATAGTCTCTGAGTCTTGGCCGCTGATGGGATTACACGGCGCCAGGGGGCCAGGTGGTGGGTGTGACCCCCGCCTACTGGAATTTGGAGGATCTGGGTGGAAGATGCTCGACTCCAATTCGAGTAGGCTTGGAGGTCTCGGCCCCGGAACCCGCGTGGCTTTGTCCCTCTGCCAGTACCTTCATGTGTGCGGAGAGTGGTCTCAGCATGGTGGTGGCTGGTCCTGGAGGTCTTCGGCTGCCGTAGCCCTGGTCGGGGCGGGGAGGAAAGCTCAACCCGCTCCCCTCCAAGGGACTCCGGGAAGGAACACCCAGGCGCGGGGGCAGAGACTTATATCTATTTATGTATATATCCTAATTTTTCAGTGATGCATTATTTTCCTCCATTTGTTTTAAAAGTATTCATAGTTGTATTATTGCAGGGACATTTGCACATGCATAGAAAGTTATTCCACTTTCAAGATTTCAATATGTATTCCTTAATGTAGTCACACCGGGATCTGCTATACGAGTGCATAAAATACTTTTGAGTTCAGGGACTAGAGAAGTTCATGGTTGAATTGACTTATATAAGTTTTCCTGTTATAAGGAAACCTGAGGCACATCAATATTTCTAGGCGAACATCAGAAATGTAGTGGGAGAAAGAGAAGTTATGAAAGCTGTCATAGTAGAAAAATAAACAATTATCATAAACATCTGCATTTGCTAAGGAGTCGCTGGTCAGGGTACTGCTTGACTGCGACTCTCTGTGGACTCAGCACAGCTGCACCTCTTAAAGCAAGGTCAAATAAATTAGCCAAAGTTAATGTCTCAAAATTACTTTGTCATCAAACTTTTATGTTTCTTCTCCTGTCATGAGTAAACCATCTGAGTCTGCTTATTTCTCCATGTGTAGGCAGAAGAGGAAAGAGACATAAAACTATTTTTCATACATGGCACAGTCATTCATCTTAAAACCTTCAGAGAAGAGAGTAGAGGGAGGAAGTTAATATTTGAAAACAAATTAACATTTAAAATGATAGAATACAATTTTAATTATGGGAATCAGCTAAGCAACAATAACATAAATTATAAAGAAAATTATAGGGACAATAATATAATATCATTCATTTTTCTCCTCCAGAAATATTTCCACTAATATGTATGCTTTCATTTGACTTCTTCATTAGGCTCAAACAATGAAAATGTCTTATGATCCCACTTTAAACAGAAACACCAGTAAGCAGGTTATGGCAAAACAATAGTGAATAATTTCTCTTAGAATTTGGGCTAGTGCTGCCTATTTTTTGTTTCCTAACTTAGGGAAATTCCCTCGATAAACTACTCACTTATTTTCTACGTAGGGTTAAGGTGATATTCTAGATATTGGAGGAATTTGAATTTTTAAACACTGTGGTTATCACCCCATCTTCTTTCTCCATCTTCTCTTTTCTCCTAAACTTCAAAAGCATCAGGAACTGCTAATACTAAAAGATAAAGGAGAGTATGATTTCTTCATGGCTCATCTGTCAAGAATATGCCAGATTTTAAATTTCAAAACAAATTTAAATCTTTTAGGTTTGTAATTTGGTTAATAATACAGAAGATTTAAATGGGGTTATTTTCTAGACAGTTCAGATTCTTTTTAGTCTCTGAATTTTTTTTCCTAATATGGGTAAAAGGGAAAAGAATAGCAAAAATGTCAGCCTAATTTTATGAGAGATAATTTGGTATCATTTCTACAAATGACAATGGAGTGAAGAAAGGAGAAGGAAAAAATACATTATCCATGTGTTAGTATAACTCAAGTCATGCATCAAAATTATTCCAATTACTAAGAACTCAAATAAAGAGTTCATGCATGTGAATGATTCTTAGTGAACATTATAAACATATCAACAATCTCCATATGTGAGTTAAGGAGGAAGTTGAGAAAACTTGTGCTATTATATTTCTAAAAAACACATGTACCCCATATATTAATGGACTATAATTCTAAATATTGAACAGTAACTCAATAACTTAGTAATTTGAGCGGGGAGAGGGGGAATATTAAGTATCGGATGGAATATACAGTGGAAATATTCTGCAAGAGAATCTGGGCTTTAAAAGACAAATAATTTAGATAATGTGAAGATTCTGAAATCGTATTTTAGTACCTGCTGCTTCTTTGGGTTTAAATGATCTAGATAGATTCTATGAGTTACAGATTTTTTTTAAAGTATCTTTTTTTGAATAGGACTAAACCCATTATTTCAAAGAGATGGTATATTGATAGCTCTTTCACTCATATTTGCTCGGCCAATCTGTAGTGTATTACATGATGGTCATCACTGGCTCGTTTGCATATACAATTCAGGGAATGGTTTATTACCCACAGTGTGGGAATGCTAAATCCAACTGGAAGAAGACACGCAACAATGGGAAATAGGAACACTTGGGATGGGGAAAAAAAAAGTTGATGGTAGTACAGGCTGTTAGGAGAACTGAAGGCTCAGGTGAGAAAAAGAAAATGGCTAATATGGCTCTTTAGCAATTACTTTTTAACATCAAAGTGAAAGTTTAGGTATTTAGTAGCATTTGTGGCTCTCTATTACCTGATTCAAATTCACCCAATAAATCTTTGTGTTATATGAATAGATATATTCATGTATATATATACATGTGTATACATGTGTATATATATATACATGTATCTGTATATATGTGCATATGTATACTCTGTATATGTATAGGCTGTTACTATTTGTTTATGATTTTCCTTATTTTTCACATTAATAATTTTTGTGTACACCTTTTAACATACAATTCATCTCCAGCATTTCCAGTAAATTTTTCCAAAACTGACCTCAACTCATTTAATTCCAGTATTTATTCTCCCCCTTTCCCAGTATTTATTTTCTATTAACAAGTGAAATGTGTACTCTATTACCCAACCAAACAAACTTCCTAGGCAAATAAATATACAAAAAGGCAAAATCTTTTAGATACCTGCTATTGAAACGTTTAAGATAAAACTTCATGCTTGAAATTTTAGAACCAATTCACTGAGTCATTTTCTTTCTGGGAAGATGCTCATTAACAACTTATTCTTAAAAGTCTTCTCAAGCTCATAGCAAATTGTTGATACTTTCCCTCAAACTGAAGTTTTATTTTCTTTCCTTCTTCATCACCGAATTTAATTTCCTTTCTTTTTGCTTGCTCATAATTTAAACACATAAGTAATGTAAGGTCTCTAATGCATTCCCCGAAGATATATTTCTGCATCATAATGTTCTACTTAGATCATAAACTACTCAAGGTCAGTGTGAGTATCTATTTAACTCTCTTCATGTTCTTTCAGCAGCATGTACTAAGAGATTCTGAATAATTGTCCTTATGAAAAAGTAGCTGAAGTTTTTTTCATCCTTAGCTTTGGAAAGAACATCAAGGTTAAGTTGAAAGATATTATAAACCATTGAAGTTTAATGAGAAAACACTATTTTGTACATATATGTATATATATCTTCATATTATGACTCTAATATTTCTTTACAAAACATTAATAAAAACTATTCACATCTACATAATCAGATTTATGCAATAGCATTAAGAAAAATTATATTTTAATAAAATTTTAAATTCAAGATACAGATATGATCCTTGGCTTGGAATTCTAAAGGATTTGATAAAGTAGGAAACAGGTCAGATCAAGAGTTGCTGAGTACTGACTGAGAAATCTGGGCCTTCTCTGAGTGGTCTTGGATGACCTCTCCTCCACACAATGTTTTCAAAAGCGCTGACAGCCACACCCACATTACACCCCTACTGCTATGTAAGCTCACTGACCTGTTAAATATTCAGCATTTCCTCCAAACTCTACAACATTAACACCTCAGTAGGAAAACACTAAATTACGTGGGGATGTAATGTAGAAGCCAACTAAGTTTGACTAACAAAAAACATTAACACAGAAGGTTCAACTAGCAACAACTGCTTAATAAACCCTCTGACAAGGACTTAATGTCCTCATGGGGAGATATATAAATTTTCACAAATTTTCTTCTACTGAAGTATTTTTTGATAATTCCATTAATTACTTAGTGGTAACAGGCAATATGAAATGAATTATTTTGGGCCTGCTAAAGGGGCAGACTTGAGAGGTGGTTTGGAAAAAGTGGTGGAAGGAAGGTGACAGTGGTGGTGGGATCAAGATTCTAATATTGAAAGACTAAAAACTACGTTATAAACAACTTTGTAAGCATCACTGTGTTTAACTAAAGTGGGAGGGAAAAAAGAGTTGTTGCCTCCTCATGTTCACATATTTCTGTTTGGAGACATAAAGTTTGACCTACTATATGTATTCTTTTTCAGACTGAATGTCCAATTGGCTTTGACATATATGGTTAAAATGGTCTTTATTTATTTTCTTGTAGTCACAATATGTAGCCCTAAGTTTGGAGTTCAGATGAATTATGATACTTGGGTTAATTGATGAGTTAGTATCTACCAGTGAAGTTAGACCATTTTAGATTGGAACACTAGGGTCCTCTTGAGAGTATTAGTTTACTGCTTCATAGATTCCTCACGTTGTAAGCACAGATGACACACAAAGTCAGATATTGATTGTGTGAAGGTATCTAACTGGATTCTAAGGTTTAGTATATACATGGTCTCAAAGAAATGTGTGAATTAAAATGAAACATAAATATTCATTCTCTTAGGATGCTTCTAGTCTAAGATTTTATGGGTTAATCTGGTTCGCAGAGTGAATTTATTCTAGATTACATCTTTGTGTCTCTAGATTTCATTAACAGAAGTAAACTTTCTGGGATTTGAGTACTAAATCATAGAAGAGAGAAAAACACACACAGAAAAATCTTGATGTTGCTTTTGCCAATTTTCTTTGAGGAATATTACTGTTTAAAGTGAATGTGACCATCCAGAATATGTTCAATAATTTCTTATAGATTATGCAGAAGATAGCCCTCAAAACCACAATTCCATCTTAAATCTAAATGACTGTCACATTAATATTGACTCTAGAATTCTGGTTACAAAATATCCTCTACATCTTGAAAGTTCATTAGAAACTGAGAAATTTTTTCATGGAATGTCTTTTGCTTAGAACAAAACCTATTCTCTTTTGTTCCTGTTTCTTACTTAATCCAGATATCTGTATATGAAGATCCTTTCCTCACCCAAACCCATCAGCCTTTTCTACTTCTATAATTTCTTCTAAATTATAATTTAGATGATTTAATCGATTTGCTCGAGCGGGCCCAGTAACATCTCCATTGGAGACTTTGTTGTTACTGTGTTTGGCATATCGAATACGTCACGGGGAGCTTGCCAGGCTCTGCCGTGCGGGCGAGATACTCTCGGTGGCTTGCCGGGCTCTCCGAGAGGGGCGGAAGAATCGAACTCGGGTCAGAAATGTTGGCTGCATGCAAGGCAAACGCCCTATCACTGTGCTATCGCTCTAGCCCCTAAATTATATTTATCACATTCGGTTGACCTTCTTGTTCCTGTCTTGGCATTAAAACCATCGACAATAATCTTGTAGAAGGTGCGGTCTTCTTTATAGAACTTCTCCAGCTCCATGTAGAACTTCTCAATTTCTCCTTCATCATAATTGGATGCTGGTGTGTAGACAACGAAGATAGAAATTGCTGGCTGTGAGCCACATCTATTCAAGTGGAATAGTCCGATTTTGGTTGTTAGGTATTCAAATGAATCAATGCTCATGGCCAAGTTTGTGTCGACAAGGACACTGACACCACCAACCCTCTATTGTCGCATGTTCCAAGGAACAGTTCTTCTCCAGTGTTGAAAATGGTGTGATGTGATTGATGCCTTCTTATTTCAGTCAAACCAACGATGACATACTTGATCTTCTGTGCTTGCATCATCAGGTCCTCGATAGATGCATCCAATGCCAGTGTACGTGCATTAAAAGTACAGACAGTCATTTTTGTTCTTCTTTGTTTTGGAGCCTTGTTTGGCCTTGAGATGTTATCAGCCTCTCCTTCCTCATCCTTCTTAATGCTGCCATATTCGTGGTTCTTTCAGGGTCAGGGGAATGAGACCCATTGTGTTTACTGGTTTTGGCATATTGAATAAGCCACAGATATCTTTCCAGGCTCTGCTATGGAGGCGGGATATTCTTGAGAGGGATAGAGGCTTTTAGGGTGACCTCCACTCACCCTTGCAGGTGTTCCCATGGTTCAAACCATATTTGAACCCTATCACATCTTTCAGAAGGGCAATGGAGAAGAATATCCATGACTTCTACTTGGTTCTCTTCTATAGCCACATCCACCTACCCACATACCAAAGTCCTCAGGATGGATATGTCATTCCAAACGACATGCCATTTCTGAAATCCGACTTGCCATTTCGTGGGTAAAGAAGCGAAGAACACCCAGCCCAGACAAGGTCAGACCTGAACAGCTTAAGAACCTACCATCGGTACTCATCAATATACTGCCTTGGCTCTTCACACGCTACCTGTCTGAATGCAAGTTTCCATCCCAGTGGAAAACCAGCAGGACTGTACTACTATACAAGTAGGGAGACATCCATGACATTGGTAACTATCGCCCATTCTGCCTGGTGTCTGTCGTCTATAAGCTGTTCACTTGAGTCATCCTGAATAGTACTGACAGAACACTAGATGAAGGACAACCAAAAGAGCAAGCCGGGTTCCACAAAGAATTCAGCGAAATGTCGGACTACAGCTGAATCTCAAAAAGACAATGTTTATGAGAAACAGTTTTATTTCTGACGTTCCGTTCTATTCACTCTCAATGGAACGACAATCTTCGAATGCAAGGGTTGTGTGTACTTAGGTCGAGAAGTCAACATGACGAGTGACCTGGCACCTAAGTTGCACAGGAGGAAGAGAGCAGCTTGGAACGCCTTCAAGAGCATCGAAGAATAGCTAAGAGGATGAAGAACCTCTGGCTCCAGGCACATCTCTTGGATTCCACTGTTCTTCCTGCATTAACATATGCCTCAGAGTCCTGGGCCCTATGCAAACAGGATGAAAATGCTATCCGGGTCTCCCAAAGAGGAATTGAAAGAGCTATGCTTGGAGTATCACGTTTCACTCAAATGAGAGAAAAAAGTCCCAAGTTCCGACCTCCATCGACAATCAAGAATCAGGGACACTGTCTCGTTTGCCAAGGTGTCGAAAATCAGATGGGCTGGACACGTAATGAGATTTGGAGATGACTGCTGGACTAGAGCCATTCTCCACTGGATTCCATGGGTCTTCAACAGATTATGTGTCACCCACCTACGAGATGGTCAGACTTCTTCGTCAAGACCCTAAAGAATTGATTTGAGGCTCTTCATGTTCCTAGAATGTGCAGACTCCATTGGGCTATGCTAGCACGTGACAGGGACAGATGTGAATGTTACTGGTGCCCACTTAAGCAAATCAATGAGTAACGGGATGTCAAGTTATCAAGTGATTTATCACATTGCTTTTTATTAATGCACAATGTTATTCACTTCCATAATATCAGAAAAAAATGTATTTGCTCAGTTTTGTGTAGATGTGTTTGAAGAAATTGTTTACCCTTTTTTGTAAGATTCTAGGAACTCAGACTAGGTATGTTCTCAAAAATATTCACATAAACAATAGTCCTGCAAGCCTGTTGACAGATCTATAACACCAGAATCTTTTTTACCTTACAATTATGAAATTATATAGGAATGAGAGTAGATGGTGGAATATCACTAGACTTTTGACAGAAGAATATCTGAGGTGTAGGTTATATAATTTAGAAACAACAAAAAATTAGTGTGTAATACTAGCCTAGACCCAAGGACTATATGTTCTTACAGAGCAATGAGGTACAACAGATAAAAGATTAGGTAACTGCTCAAGTGAGATTTTGGGTACACAGAACAGGTAATTAAAAACAGTGCTTGTTGTGAAGGTGGCTCACTATTATAACCCTGGAACTGACTATCATATGGAATATTGACAATAGCCTAACACAGTGGACCCAAGTATGCTTAATGGATCAATGAAATTGCTGTGTTCTCATAGAGGCTATAACAGAGAATGAAAGAGTATAGTATAATAAAATTTATAAGCGCAAGACTTTCCAGAGGGATTACCAGAGAAAATTAAAATAATTTGGGGGAAGTTTTAATATCCCATAGATTAACTGCATAAAATGTTCTAATTGACAGTATTGACTAGAATAATTTGGGGGCATTTAGGTTAATAATAGTATGAATATTTACTTGATTACTACCTATGGGTAAGAAATCCTTCTTTATATTTTCTTTCTATATTTTGTACCATTAAAAAAATTAGGTTACTTCCTACAATCTGTATTAAAATAAATGGATAGGGTAGACTGATAGTAAATTCTCATTATTTTTGAAGTTTCTCAACTAAGCTTTTTTTGCTAAAAAAAGTGCTTACTGACTATTAAAAAATTGGCCAAATCATTGTCACTGATAGCTAGTTATGGCAGAACAATTAAATGTTGCACCACATCTTTAAAAACTCATAGTGGATATAAGTTTGAAACAAAAAGTTGTGTTAGTGGAATACACAAGAACTCAATCTTTCACATAATAAACAAAGAAACTCAAGAGTAAAAATGATAAAACCTCACGGACAGGAATATCTATATGTTCAATAAGTTAAAGGGTCTGGTGTGCCTGAGAAATATTTTTTGAGGGAGGGGACAGGGCCTAGGTACTAAATAATATATGCCATGAATTTTTGAATTTGAACAGAAAATTGTCTATTTTTACTACCAAAGATACATATTTAAATTATTGGGGGAAAAAAGAAATAGTAAATTAAACCAAAATGGAAATGCAAATAAATCATTGGTGTAGTATGGAACTCAAAATTATGACAGTCGCAAAGCTGCCCAACATAATATGTGGGTTATAAAAAGCTACATGTAAATGTCAATTTCCCAAATCTCTTTAATCTTTGGATATCAAGGTGATTCCACTAAAACAGGGTCTGTCTGTCACACAGAATGGAACTGTTATTTTATGGCAATGGTCATAAGTGAATAGAAAGAGTATATTTAATAAACATATTCCATCTAGTTTTCAGGTTTCTCCGAAAATTTTCATGTTTAATATTGATAAAATGCAGAAAGTCTATGTACTTTTGTGTTCAAACATAGTGCTTTCTGCTACATCCTATCCAATTAAATACATTCTGAGATCACCTTATAATACAGATTTCAGAAATTCACGGCATGAAACAGGACTGTGATACAATCAAAGCAAGAAGGCAGTCTTGGTATGGAGGCTACATTTGAATAATGTCAAAAGAATTTCAAATAGCAATGAATGTTTTGAGGTTGACACACACACTGTCAGGTTAAGAAATGTTCTAGAATAGATGACCCTGCAGAGATGGATGCAAGTGACAGTTGAAACCTTAAGAGAAAAGCACCTCTACAAACTGGCTCAGAACAGAACCTGCACACACAAACACATAAGCATGCACACACATTCCCATGTGCACACAGTTTATTGATATAGCAGAATCCTGATGGAAGGTAGATAGAAGATTCATAAAATAAAGTGAGGCCTGACAGAGGCAGAAGATACGGTTCTTACTTGATAACATTGAAATCTGACATACTATGAATATGCAAGAAAACCTGATGAAAAATTCTTCACAGATGTAGAAGCCAAGTTTCTGAGCCTAGGAGAATGCTTTCTTGCCATCTGTCACCTGGGTTGAGAGGATAATTTCTGATTTCTGTGTGAGTAGCTGCTTCTAGCTGCAGCTGGACAACTAGCTCACTTAAATTAGCAGACCCAGATGAGCATGACTTTCTGTTGTTTTCATGGAACCCCTAAGGTCTTGCCTTAGATTAAGATTCCTGTTTGGTGACTGTGCATGGAAAAGCCATTATATTTTTTGATAGACAGATGTCCTGTGAAGTCTAATTGCATTCCCCAAAGGCAAAAAAAATCCTAGAAAAATTAAATTAAGAATAAAATGGCAGTGTTTTAGGAATGGATAAAGCTCATGAAGAGCCAAAACCAAGTAGGCATGGCATCCCATAAGCTATGTAGATTATAAAAAGTAATTATAAAAATTTTTATTTCTTCCTACTTCTCGCCTTCATTTCAATTGCTTTTTCTGTTCCAAAAGAAAATCAAGGATTATAACTTTTAATCCATTTTGAATTATTGTTTTCATGATCGACATGTAATAATCTTCTTCATAAAATCATAATGTAAAATTTAAATGCAGATTAATCTCTATGGGAAAAAATGGAGGCAAGTTTTAATGACAATTTATCTCTTCATCATTTATGAAAAACAGCATATGTTCAATTTATTTGAAGAAGACGTGTGAGGACATAAGTCCGTCAAGGGTAAGCAAGTAAATATGGCTGAGTCAAAGAACTCCTTGATACAGAGAGCCAAAGAGATAGTTTAACTGGCATGAATGCATGCTCTGCTTATAGAAAACCAAGGTTTTATCCCTAGCACCACAGGGGTCCCTGAGCACAGTCAAGAATAACCCCTGAGCATAGAACAAATGACAGTCATCAAGAACTGCTAGGCATAGCAAAAATAAATAAATGAATAAACAAATAAAACAAAAAAAGGATCCAACAGCAAAGCAAACAGAAATCCTTGATTTGAGTATCATTTTTAAAGTTGTTGAAAGTCAGAGAAAGAGGACCAGAAGAGATAATACAGGGGTTAAAACATTTACCTCAATGTGACAGATCTCGGTATGGTAGTTGGACCCCTGGCCCAGATACTGCCAGAAATGACCCTTGAGCACAGAGGTAGAAATTAGCCCTGAGAATCACTGGGTGTAACCCCCCAAAAGCTAAACTAAACAAACAAAAAAAGAAGTCTAGAGGAGAATAAATTTCTGAGTCACAACCACGATCACGACCATCCTGTTGTTCATTGATTGCCTCGAGCAGGCCCCAGTAACATCTCCTTCATCTTAGCCCTGAGATTGAAGGCTCTTTCAGGGTTAGGAGAATGAGACCCATCATTGTTACTGGTATTTGGCATATTGGGTACGCCACGGGGAGTTTGCCAGACTCTTCCGTGTGGGCAGGTTACATTCGGTTGCCTGCCAGTTTGTCCAAAGTAAGCATAAGATAATAAGATGTCTCGCAGCCACGAATGTGGCCACGAGCTTCCGGAATCTGGGTTTTATAGTCTTTGGGTCTTGGCTGTTGATGGGATTACACAGCGCCAGGGGGCGAACTGGTGGGTGTGATCCCTGCCTACTGGAATATGGAGGATGTGGGTGGAGGATGCTCAGTCCCGATCCAAGCAGGCTTGGAGATCTCAGCCCAGGAACCCGCATGCCTTTGTTCCTCTGCCAGTGCCTTTAAGCGTATGGAGAGTGGTCTCAGCATGGTGGTGGCTGGTTCTGGAGGTCTTTGGCTGTTGGAGCCCTGTTTGGGGTGGGGAGGGAAACTCAACCCGCTCCCCTCCAAGGGGGCGCCGGTGAGGACAGCCAGGCACGAGGGCAGGAGACTCTGCCAAATTTTTGTTGCCGAACCAGAAATTTCTGAGTGGTGACTGTAAATTGAAACAGTATCCCAATATGGAAAAATTCTGAGCATCCTTGAGCGAGCCTATGATTAGGCCTACTCATTCATGATGATATTTAATAAAGAATTATTTGTAGTTTATAGGATATCCATTTCTCACTTAAACCCTAAAATGCTATCTTTGGTCTTAAGTAAGCAAAAGAAAGAAGTCAAAGAAAAGAGTAACTCCAAATACAGAGGTGAGGTATGAAGACAAACATGAAATTGCTCCTTTGTAATAACTCTGTTCTAACTAGAATGGCACTGTCCAAATAAACTATGAGCACATGAAAGTTAATACAATCCTCAAAATTAGTTAGGACTTTCCTGGCTGTGAGTTGCAGAATGAAGGATAAACACCCTTTTGAAAAATGGGGAATCACTTGATCTATTGATCATAATGATACACGGGCATTTGTGTGCGTGCAGGCACACACAGACACACACATACACACAGACTTGTGTGGACACATACCACTCATTCTCACACAATAAGAGAAAAACAGCTTTAAGGTCAACCAAATACATATCAACAATTGCATGATAGAGTGTAGCATATGTGTATAAAAGAAGTAGAATTACTGGAAAGAGGGAAAGAGAGAGGGAGAAGGAGGGAAAGATGTGGGAGAAGTTAGAGTGAACAATGAGGGGGAGGGGGAAAGGGCAACAGAGAATGATAGACTGGCTTTGATCTTCTTTCCATATTCTGAATGTGTATTGACCTCAGTCTTTCAGGACTTTGCACACAGCAGGGGACATAGTCACTGACAGTTCTGGGGTCACAGCCTTATTGCTTGCTATTCAAGAGAAAAATAGCTTCTTTCTACCAGAGACAGTATTAAAAATCCCCAGGGGAGGTCTGATTGACCTAGCATATACCCTTTGCCCTAAGCCAATCTGTGTGACCATGGAGATATGGGCTTTGTCATTGGTTTGACTAGTTCCCACACTCATTGCTATGACCAAATGAGCTTGTCACTGTGATTAGATACTACAACTGTTTCATTTGGGACAAGGGATCTCCTTCAAAGAGAGTAAATGGAGTTCCGTACTGAGAAAGAGAGAAAGATTTCATTTATAGTCCCATGTAAGATCAAGTGACCACAGGCAAAAGCATATCTATTTGCACATAATGTACTTCTAAGTGATACTGCTAGTTCAATATTATTGCCCCAGAGGTGCCGAGTCTTTATGTGTCTGTCTCTAAAAACTCCCTTTAATTCTTGTTTTCAACTTGACATTTCTCCTAATTTTCCCCTTCTTAATCTCATTCTTCTCATACTTAACCTCCATAATTTTGAGTCATAATGTTCCTTGTGTTGGGTCAGTATCTCTGAAAAATAGAAAATGTTCATCAGTGTTGGACAATTATTTTGTCTTGCAAGGAGAGCCCTACAGGCCATTTTATTTTATTTTTACCAATTTACCTCCTCAGATTTTAATTATATAAGTAATAAAATAGCCTTTAGATTCAGTATTTTGAGCAAGCAGAAGTTGAACAAGCTGCAAAAAATAGAGAGTTTTCACTATCAATAGTATATGAACTAATGGATTCCCCCACTACTAAAGATAAATAGTCCTAAAATTGTAAGTAGTTCCAAATAGATGGCTCAATGGGCTGAAACACATGTTTTACAAGCAGGAGATCCAAGTTCAATAACCTGTAATCATATGATCCCCTGACCTCTGTCAGCAGTGACCCCCAAGCCCTGAATATTGAGCCCAAAGTAGACCCTAATTACTACCTGTTGAAGTTTCAAAACCAACAGTAAGTAAATGAATTCCATGTGATATATATATGTTTTCTTTCTTCTTTTCCTTCTGTCAAAGTGATATATCCAGTCCATCAGAATTAAAGTCAGATGCATTTAATGTAGGAATTGTTAATGGTACGGTAATGAAACCTAATGGTGATGAACTATAATTTATAAATGTATTAGGATAATTCTAAAAAGTTACTTAAGGGAAAGACACCCATAGTTATATTTATACATTGCAAGATTGTAAACTATGGAGCAGGTTCCCATTGGTATTTCTACAACAGTTTCACAGTTGTGAATGAATCTATATCTGGATTAGATTTCCAGGAATAAAATCACTGAATGTAAAATTGTACATAACAGAAATGCATCAGAAGAATGGCTTGTGATAGGAGAGAGATATTGGTCATTGGGGGATGCTAGTTGAAAATGAGTTAGAATAATTTGCTCAGATAACTTCCGGTCAGGGTTCAGTTTCTCAAGAAGATTTAAACTAATTAAGAAAGAAGAAAATTGTGGACTTCATAATGGGAAACCCATAGCTACAATATACTGGGCAACTTTGAATCAAATATGTGATAAAATGAACTCTTTGGGGATATGTAAAGGTAGAAGCAATAAGATTCTAAAATATATTGCTTAATTTTGATCATATATATTTGTCCTTATATATTGATTGCAGTATTATTATACATATGCGATTGAAAAATATAATGACCAATAGAATATATATAGCACAGCAGGTAGGGCATTTGCCTTGCAAGTGGCCAACATGGCCGACCCGAGTTCAATTCCTCCGCCCCTCTCGGAGAGCCCGGCAAGCTACCGAGAGTATCTTGCCCGCACGGCAGAGCCTGGCAAGCTCCCCGTGACGTATTCGATATGCCAGACACAGTAACAACAAAGTCTCCAATGGAGACGTTACTGGGCCCGCTCGAACAAATCGACGATCAACGGGAGGGCCTTTATCTTAACAATAAGCAAGAATCAAATATGACAAAAACAACCTTATAACCTCTCTCTGCACACATGAAGGCGGGGGTCACACCCACCAAATGCCCCCCTGGCGCCGTGTAATCCCATCAACGGCCAAGACCCAGAGACTATAAAAACCAGCTCCCGGAAGAGAACAGTGCAGTCTCCTGCCCCCACACATGGCTGCCCTCGCCGGGCCCCTTGGAGGGGAGCCGGTTGAGCTTTCCTCCCCGCCCTGACCAGGGCTCCGGCAGTCAAAGACCTCCAGGACCAGCCACCACCATGCTGAGACCACTGTCCGCACACATGAAGGAACTGGCAGAGGGACAAAGCCACGCGGGTTCTGGGGCCGAGATCTCCAAGCCTACTCGGATTGGGGCCGGGCATCCTCCACCCAGATCCTCCAAATTCCAGTAGGCGGGGGTCACACCCACCAAATGCCCCCCTGGCGCCGTGTAATCCCATCAACGGCCAAGATCCAGAGACTATAAAAACCAGCTCCCGGAAGAGAACAGTGCAGTCTCCTGCCCCCGCGCCTGGCTGCCCTCACCAGGGCCCCTTGGAGGGGAGCTGGTTGAGCTTTCATCCCCGCCCCGACCAGGGCTCCGGCAGCCAAAGACCTCCAGGACCAGCCATCTTATTATGACATTTTATGATATCATTCCTACTTTGGACAAACTGGCAGGCTACCAAATGTAGTCTGCCCACATGGCAGAGTCTGGCAAACTCCCCGTGGCGTACCCAATATGCCAAATACCAGTAACAATGATGGGTCTCATTCTCCTAAAGAGCCTTGAATATAATCTCAGGGCTAGAATGAAGGAGACGTTACTGGGGCCTGCTCGAGGCAATTGATGAATAACAGGATGGTCGTGATTCGTTGATTCATGATTTGTGATAACCTAAAGACTGAAGGAATAAAGTTGTGGAGATGAATACTTATGGCAGGAATGGAAGGAGGAGATCTTGTTCTGAGTTTTACTAAGTTCTCTGGAACAAAATTGTAGGGACTGTGATAGTATTTTACCACCAATTTGCTTTTACTTCTTTATGGACCTCATTAACGTATTTATTCGGCATTTTTTAAATGGAAAAACAAAAATAAAGCATGCAATCTTAAATGTTTTAAAATGGAGTTCTAAATTAAAAAATGGAGTTCTATAAAAACTCTAAGGGCAGCCAGGGGCTGTCCCCGATGATTCTTTCCCCTGCCGCCCAGGTTTTGGGTGGACTCGGGCTGCTCCCCCAGCCAGGGCAGCCCGCGCCCTGGGGCAGAAGGTGGAGGAGAGGAGGGACAAGCCCGTGGATTGATCAGATGCCATTTATTACATTCTCACCCTTGTTCACTCCTCTCTTTCTCTCTCTCTCTCTCTCTCTCTCTCTCTCTCTCTCTCTCTCTCTCTCTCCCCCCTTCTCTCGTGGGCCCCTCCTCTCCTCCACCTTCTGCCCCAGGGCGCGGGCTGCTCTGGCTGGGGGAGTGGCCCGAGTCCACCCAGAACCTGGGCGGCAGGGGAAAGAATCATCGGGGACAGCCCCTGGCTGCCAACATGGAACCCCTCTTTCACTCTAGCTGTGACTCTGGATCTTTATCTGATCTTCTCCCCCCAGCTTACCCTTACAGTCTAGTTAAATCCCCCAAACCTTGAGGGGCTGGGTTTCCACATAGGTGTGGTCACAATCAATAGGATTAAAGTTATTTCACTCAGGGGATGCTGCCTCTAGGGCAGATTCTCTTTCAGCAGGATGACAAACCCAAGGACAGAATCCCATGGGTGTGTTTCTCCTCTCCTTGTTCAACAAACATATAAGCATTCATAATATTAATCATTTTGTATGGCACAGTAAGAATTGCATTAAGCTTATAGAATTGCTCTCCTGGGATCATCTCGATCTCAGACCACAGTGCTCAGTCCAGATTAGTCTTTCCTATCTCTAGCAGGGTCCTAGTCTTGTTGTTACTTTTGGATCGTGATAGCATTTGTCATGATCAAGCTCTTACCTTATAGTTAAGAATTGTGCCACTTTGACCAGGCCCATCTTGATGCCAGGGTAGCACATAGCTTACTACTTGCCCTGGTTCCATCCAGTCCCTCCTCGGGACCCTGCTTTTGGGGGCACTAGGAAGTGAGGGCAACTGAGGCTTAAGTTGAGAAAGCAAATGCCCGGGAATGAATAATATTCGAAGCCAATTAAATCCCATGTTACAAAAGAATAATATTAATTGTCTTCTTGTGTCTATACAAAAGGACATTGATTTAAAGTAAACTATTCAAGACATAAGGAGAGGAGAAAGGCAATATTAACTTACAATATAAGTTCAGTGTCCTGGAAAGATCTGACTTTACAAATTAACAGAAACTGATTAGGGGAATAATCTGATTAACTGTTTTGGGAAGAGAGCATAGAGAGAGAGAGAGAGGTAGTTACAAATAAACAAAAGAATGGGAGTGACTAGGGGGCATAGGGATGGGTGTGACAATCAACCTAAGCACCTTGCGGCAGGGGAGAAAGGACAAAGCAATATTATTCTACATAGTTCTAAAAAGGAAATGGTGAATCCTCTCTTCATTAGTTTCACTAATTGCAGAGATGTCCATGGGAAGAGCACTAGAGATCTAGTTTGAAAAATCAAACAAACAGATAATACTTGTTAGACAAAATTCTATTACTCATCTTCCTCCTCCTCCTCCATGGCTGGTTTGAGTGTGTCCTGAGCAGCCATGGCCGTTGATATGACTTGGCCCAACTCAGCATCTTCCGGGCACATCTGTGAGCCATGAGCCACCTGCTGCTCCTTGGTCCTAACTGCCCAGGTCAGGGACCTGGGAGCGGCCAGACTCCTGCTCACTGATGGTCTTCTTCAGAAGGCATCATCCAGATTTTCCTTTTTATGAGCCACAACCCTCGCCTTGGTGGCGGGAGCTTCCTGCTTGGCCTTGGCCTTCTACCACTGGCACTATTGTTCCATCGAAACATGCAGAGTCAGGGCTAGCCTAGTGAGGTCCACTCCGAAGGGAAAGTCTCTGGTACCAGACACTGACTTGGTCTAACCTTTCAGAGCCAGAATCTGAAAACCGATGATGATCCCAGCCAAGATGGGTCCAAGAGGGACCATGAGCAGGTAATCATTTCTGAGGATTTCAGAGGACCCTATGGGGTGCCAGAGATCAAATCCACATAGGCCAAGTGCAAGGAAACATTGCTTAGGTAGAGAAATACTATGCAGAAGCTATAGGATTTGGCCTACATATATAAAAAAAATTTCCTGCCTCCACACCAGGTGTCCAAGAACCTTAACCAAAGCCATTAGGTTAACTTCAGTCTGCCTTATCATTTACCCTATTCACTCCTTATCTCCCCTCCCCACACACATTTACATGAGCATATTAGTTATGCAATCTAGGACCAGTGTTTTCAGTCTTTTCATTATTATTTTCTCTTTACATCACAGATAAGTGATACCAACTAGTGTTTGTTCTTCCTTCGACTTACTATGCTTAGTATGGTACACTCCAGAGTTGTGCAAGTTGCATCAAACTTCTATATTCCATATTTTTGAGAGCTGAATAATATTTCTTTGTTTAAATATGCACCATAACTTCGTTATCCATTCACCAGGCATTACATATTTCCCTAAGTATATTGAATTAATGCTAAGAGATCAAAAATATGCATATATCTTTTTGAACTATTGGGGCTTTTTGGTGTGTGTGTGTGTGTGTGTGTGTGTGTGTGTGTGTGTGTGTTGGGGATATATATCAAAAGCTAAAGGTAAAAGGTAAAGGCCCTCCCGTTGATCGTCGATTTGCTCGAGCGGGCCCAGTAACGTCTCCATTGGAGACTTTGTTGTTACTGTGTCTGGCATATCGAATACTCTTGGTAGCTTGCCGGGCTCTCCGAGAGGGGTGGAGGAATTGAACTTGGGTCGGCCATGTTGGCCGCTTGTAAGGCGAACGCCCTACCACTGTAAAGTGGGATATTAAGTCATATGGAACTCCAGTTCTTAATTTTTTTTTTTAGAAAACTCCATACTGTTTCCTTTAGAGGTTAAATCAGATAACTTTCCCACTGACAGTGGATGAAAGATCCTTTCACACAATATCTCAGCCCAAATTGATTCATTTCATTTTTTAAAAAAAATTTGTCAGTCCCACTAATAGAATGTATTCCATTCTCATTGTGATTTGTGTTTTCCTAATAATAAGTGATGATAAAGATTATTTACACATGCCTACTAAAGCATTTTTTGATTTTAGACCTTTTTATTATATTATTTAATATATAATTACATATATTTAATATATTATGTGCAAATATTTTCTTCCATTTGTAAGAAAGGGAGCTAGATCTGAAATGAACACAGGAGGGCCACAGATTGTCAGTGGTCATCTTCTTTATATCTATTTTAAGCAGATAGCTTATGCTATCACTAATATGATTTTTTGCGAATATTGAATACTATAAAATTTATGGTTGAAAAGATAGTACAGCAGGCAGAGTGTTTGCCTTACACGCGGCCGACCCAGGTTTGATTCCTCCGTCCCTCTTGGAGAGCCCGGCAAGCTACTGAGAGTATACTGTGTGCATGGTAGAACCTGGCAAGCTCCCCATATTTGATATGCCAAAAACAGTAACAAGTCTCATGATGGAGAAGTTACTGGCGCCTGCTGGAGCAAATCGATGAACAACGAGAGGACAGAGCTACAGTGCAGTGCTATAAAATTTATATAATACAGAATTTTAGAATAGATGGACTACAATAAACACAAGAACTCCATTTTTTATTTTATTATTTTATTATTTTTATTGCAGTGATACTATAGTAAAGTTTCAGGTTTATATCATTAAAATCAACATCAACAACTGCTGTATTAAATAAGTCACTGAAAATCTTTATTATAATTTAGATGTTTATTTACATCTAAAGTGGAATCACCACTTGAATGATCAATAAGAGACCCAGTTTTGTGATCTAATATTTCTGTCTCTCCAGTCCTTCCTGGTTTGGAATTATTACATAAGTTAGTGAGGATGAAATACTTGTTTCTTAAGCTTTTATCTCTGGCTGTGATTTTATAAAACATGACAGTGTTCTATCATTGAATACATGCTCATACTTACACACAATTTAAATTACTCATAAAAATATTGAATTTACTTGAACAAATGTTAGAAGATATAAGACTTTTGAAATGGAAAGGGGTTTACAGCTGATGAATGAAGAGTTGATGTTCCATAGTTCCTTGAATGCATTTAATTATATAATTACATATGCATATATGTATTTGATTATATTAGATACATCTACGTATATAATTATATAATTACATATGCATATATGTGTTAGATTATGTACGTATGTATATGTGTATATGACCTCTGACCTCTGGATTAGATTATACATATATAATATTATACATATATATCACTTGATCACTTGATCCCTCGTTATTCATCGATTCACTCTAGCAGGTGCCAGTAACATCTCCATTCATCCCTGTTGCGTGCTAGCGTAGCCCAGTGGCATCTGTTCGTTCTAGGAACATGCAGAGCCTCAAACCGATCATTCAGGGTCTTGACGAAGAAGTCTGACCATCTTGTAGGTGGGCATCCACGCAATCTTTTGACGTCCCGTGGAATCCGTTCAGTAATGGCTCTAGTCCAGCGGTTGTCTGTAAACCTCATTACGTGTCCAGTCCATTTGATTTTTGATGCCTTGGCAAATGAGACAGCATCCCTGATTCTTGAGCGTTGACAGAGATCAGAACTCTGGATTCTATCTCTCATTTGAGTGAATCGTGATATTCCAAGCAGAGCTCTTTCGATTCCTCTTTGAGATTGCCGAATAGCGTTCTCATCCTGTTTTCGTAGGGCCCAGGTCTCTGAGGCATATGTTAATGCAGGAAGAACAGTGGAATCGAAGAGATGTGCTCGTAGCTGGAGGTTCTTTGTCCTCTTAGTTATTTCTTCAACGCTCTTGAAGGCATTCCAAGCCGCTCTCTTCCTCCTGCGCAACTCAGGTGCCAGGTCATTCATCATGTTGATTTCTCGAGCTAGGTATATATAACTGTTGCATTCGGAGATGGTGGTTCCATTGAGACCGAATGGAGCGTCAGGAACGAGGCTGTTTCTCATAAACATTATCTTCATAAGATTCAGCTGTAGTCCGACCTTTCCACACTCATGGTCAAGGTCGGTCAGCATTTGTGCCACTTGGCTAATGTTTGGTGTTATTAGAACGATGTCATCAGCAAAGCGGAGGTGGTGTAGTTGCCGACCATCTATCTTCATTCCCATTCTTTCCCATTTCAGTCGTCGCATGATGTTCTCGAGGGTGGCACTGAAGAGTTTTGGTGGAATGGTATCACCCTGCAGAACATATATATAATATCTGGAATACTAGATTAAATTTAGTTTACACACAAACACACAAACATTTAAACAGCAACAACAAAAAGAACTACATTTAAAATCTAGGAAGGAATTTAAAAATTAAAAATTTAAATTTAAAATTTAAAAATGCAAGAAGGACTGGAGAGACAGAAATATTAGGTCACAAAACTGGGTCTCTTATTGATCATTCAAGTGGTGATTCCACTTTAGATGTAAATAAACATCTAAATTGGAATGAAGACTTTCAGTGGCTTATTTAATACAGTAGTTGCTGATGTTGATTTTTAATGATTTTTTTAAAATGTAGTTCTTTTTGTTGTTGCTGTTTAAATGTTTGTGTATTTGTGTGTAAACTAAATTTGGCAACAGTATTATCCTTGTGAACATCACAGATTAAGCTATCTACTTTTGTTTTTTGGACCACACCTATGAGGTGTGGGGGGATTGAACCTGGGTTAGCTGCATGTAAGGCAAGCACCCTACTCTTTGTGCTCTCCCTGGCCTTTCAACAGGCTATTTAAAGCCAAAAAAATCTATTGATTTAGATTAACCATTATTTGCAGTGTTCTAATACTTACTTCAATCTTTATACATGAACTGTTAGAACCAAACTGCTACTCACAATTAGCACATATACCTTAAGTACCCTCTGGACCTTGGGGTCCATCTCACTTATCTGCTTGGTGGCCTCATTAGCTTACTTAAGTTTCACCTTCTTCTGAGATAACTGTTGCCTTTCAGTAAGACTTTTTGTATTTATGACATGTACATGTTGTGTTTGTCTTCAATGTGTATTGTGAATTTGAAATGATTTTGTTTTAATGGTAATAGCATGATAATAGGTACTTAAAAATATGTCACCGAGTTTTGAGGTTAGCTGACTTTCTGACTTAGCTGTTATGTTTTATTGTCTGTAAAATATGTAATTGTGAAATTAGAAATACCTGTTTTTGTATATAAGTTTTCCTGGCTTACTAGTATTGGTTTAGATATTACTGGTCACTTAAAATATGCCCTGTCAAGACTTACTATATTTTATGAAATTTATGATGTTAAATAATAAATTTCCTAAAACATAGTACTGAGAGTAAACTGCCCACACAGCAGAGTCTGGCAAACTCCCTGTGGCATACGCAATATGCCAAATACCAGTAACAATGATGGGTCTCATTCTCCTAACCCTGAAAGAGCTTTGAATGTGGCACTTTTTAAAATCTCAGGGCTAGGATAAAGGAGACATTGCTGCGGCCTGGTCGAGGCAATCGACGACTAACAGGATGATCGTGATCGTGATTGTGATATGGAATACTATACAAACTTGTTCTATGACAGGTGATAGTAACAGGTAGGAAACTTTTCTTTCATGCAGCTGACCAGGCTTTGATAAATATGAGGAGGAAATCTATAAGATAACATTGGTTGGTGCTTTTTCCTCTGCCACTAAGAGCTTAGTTTTATTGAGTGATACCCATCACAGTGCTCCCAAAGCACTCCCATTTCCCTTGTATTCATCTTTAATTTCTCTGTGCTCTGCTTTCTCTGTTAATCACTCATTTCCCCTAAGTAGTACCTATGATTTGTAAAGCCAAATTCCTCAGAAATCTCTGATTTCGTATTTGTAAGTGAGATATTGTTTTTCTCCTTCCTTTATGTTCTTTGCATAGTTTACTTCAGAGCAATATCCTTTTTGTATAGACACAGGAAGACAGTTAATGCTGTTTTTGCAACTTGGGAGTTAATTAACTCCAAATAATATTCACTCCTGGGCATCTGCTTTCTTGATGTAAGTCTCAGTTTCCCTTAATTACTAGCACCCTAAAAACAGAGTCCCAATGAGTAACTGGATGGACCCAGGACTGGTTGTGAGCTAGCCTGGCATCAAAATGGGCCAGGCTAAGTTCCATAATACTTAACTATAAGTTACGGGCATGATCATGGGCAAATTCTATCACGATCCAAAAAGGAACAACTGGATTAGGACCCTACTAGGGTTAGGAAAGATTCATCTGGCCTGAGCACTGCAGTCTGGAATCTTAGTGAGATGTCCCCAGGAGAGCCACCCTATAAGCTTAATGTATCCTTTACTGTGTCCATACAAAATGACTAATATTAAGAAATAGAATTAGTATGAATGTTTAAATGGTTATTGGAGTAAGGAAAGGAGAAACACACCCTAGGTGGTACTTCCCTTGAATGGATCTCCTGGCTGCAGATCAGAAAGGGCTTTCATATATTGATTGTGCTACCGGACTTAAGTCTGGCAGCTATTCCCAAAGCTGAGAGGTTGGTGAGAACAAGGCGGCAGATGGAGAGCAGAGAGACTAGCATGGGGGACAGGAGGAGATGGGAATGAGGGGCAGTGTGAGATTGGAATGGGGCGCTTAGTGAGATTGGAACAGGTGTGTGGGGAGAATGGAATAAATTGCAACTGATCACTAACCAGCCTGGGGGCCCTGTTTCCTCCTCCTTGCATCTGTCGGCAGTAACTGCAGGCTGAGGTGGGGAAACTGCACATGGCAATGAACGCAAGTGGCGGGCGAGAGAGAACACCACTACAGCCACTCACTTATTTAATTTTTGATTACACTGGAACCATTCTATTACATCAAAATTAAATTACTTTGTAGTGTGTCTGCATTTTTTGGTTGCAATATTTCTTGCATTCCTTTCCCCCTCACTCAGATAAAATACGAAGAGAAAATGAATCTTAGATTGGGGAACTGAATTCAACACCTGTATATGTTGCTATATCTGCTTTCTGGCAAAATATCTGGCAAATTGTTTTCATAGGAAATCATATGTTTATTACCAGATAATTACAGTTATTTTCCAATTACTTTTCTTGTCCCCCTAAAAATGACATGTAATATTACTTTGTAACTCTTCACCCTTATAATTTGGTGAGAATACTAAAGATAAAATTCAACACCTTTGGAAAATTCCAATGTCTGTGGTACCCCAGGTATTTTGTACTTTTTTAATATTTTTATTTCTGGTATTTTTTAACAACAACAAAAAACCCCCCATAAAATCTCAGGGCTAGGACGAATGGAGACGTTACTGGAACCTGCTTGAGTAAATTGATAAATAATGGGATGACAGTGATACAGTGACAGTGATAGTGTTTTTTGTTGTTGTTTCTTTTGTGGTCACACCTGGCAATATAGCTTATTCCTGGTTCTGTGCTCAGGGATCACTTCTGGTGATGTTCAAGGGAATTATTCTTCCTCAGCATATTTCTTACTTTAAAGATGTCACAGTCAGATGCTAGCATTTTCTTATGATAACCTACAATTATCTTTGTAAAGTGCCGACACATCTATGTATCCAGACCTTTATATATGTTGATAAACATATATCACCCTTTGCTCTATTTTCTTTTTCTTCAGATGTTCATATGAAAGTTTACCTTGTTGTCTCAATTTTTGATGAGTCAAAATAACGGTAATAAATTTCGTTTGTTCAAATTTCTTATATAAAAATAGCTTTAAAGATTTTTATATGTTAGATAAAATAATATGTATAATTGCAATATTCCCATTTAACATAAGACTGATTGCAGGCAAATAAGTTGCTTCACAAATAACATTAATTACATATTTTAATCAACTGGATTTTATAAAAACAAATAATATAAATTGACACACTATTTGCGTTTTTAATTTTATTATTATTTTATATCAGAATTGAAATTCAATTGGGTTTCTTTTTCAGTGAGCATTTTTCTACAAGCGTCAGCTAAAGTAAGGTAATAATTACCTTAATATTTAAATTGAGAATACTTGAATTTTTAATAAGAAAAATTCTCTTGAAGATAAATCTATCCTAAATCTTATGTAAGACTTCAGGGAAAGAGAAAGGAATTTCATTTGCATATATTGGACAGAATACATAAGGGAATTGCGACTATAATTTAATGATACCTACATATGCATTGATTCATTTTCAGTTTATAAATTGGCTTCAGTAGAAATGTGCAATAAGAACTTGAAACGTCTTGAGTGATCTAGAATCATTGGAGTAAGCTTCAATTCCCAGAGTGGCTAACGGACTAGTGCTTATTTGAATAGAGATGTTTTCTTCATTTATGCCATAAAGCTTTATCTGTCAATGGGATAATAACAAAATATGTGGAAGCAAAATATTTTTCACTCTGCCAATTTAAATTTTTAATTAATATTTTTACTATTTTTTTCTCTTTAGGCACTGTCATTTCTTTTAAAAACAACTAACTGGCCGTATCTTTTTCTTCTAATACCTAAAATGAGTCTTATTTTATAATAATAACTTATTTATTAAAAGTTTCAACAACTAAAGACATTGTTAAAAGAAAGATATAACTGCACTAATAAATGGAAACTATCTGTATTGTTCATTATCTAGATCAATAGCTAAAACCATTGATCATATTGTCTCCGTTTTCAAAGATGGATTATGTTTGGTATATTGCCAAAGTCTGTAAAAATACAATATTTATTTCAACTCTTGAAATTTATTTATAGAGTATATTACTGTAATTTTTAAAATAATTTGGAAGACTGAAATAATATATTGGATTAAATTTTTCCACAATACCTTCTTAGAAACACAAGTGATTACAAACTCTCTACAAGAAAATTCAAGTCCATCATTTACAGGTAGTTTAGAAGAAATGCCTAATTTCTGTTCTCATCATCTGGGGTAGTTCACTCTTTACTCATGGTTCTGGAGTAGAATGTTCTCTGAAAATTATTTATTAGTAAACAGTGAATATATTCATGTTTATGTAAAAAAAGGACTAAAATAAATGGTTAAAATTGTACCATTTGGTTCAAACTTCAAGTATTAAAACTAAAAACCTCATATTCAAATTTTGTCATATGTGATGTAACTGATCATCACACATAGATTAATAGATTATATGTATTTCTGTAAATATCTAAATTATTTTTCTTATTTCAAAAATATAGACTAAAAATTTCTATTCTATTAGAGTTTAGAAAATCAGACAATTTGGGAGGATATTGAGGGTCTTCTTCTAAATGTTAATCTGACAGTAAATTTTACACGATGCATTAAATAAGTGTTCTGAGTACATGAATTTATTTCATCATCAAAATAGTCATCTGTTATTTTGACAGATTAGTACATATAAACAGCTTCAAATGTCACATGCACAAGATGTTATGTGACTATAACAGCATTCATGAATATCATGCATATTGCAGTTTTCTAGAAGTAGGTTTGTCCTAGAACAATTACACCATGAATATTGGATGACTTGGACATCTAAAATTATACATGAAAATGAAAGGAAATGATAGAGTATATAAGGACAAAGGATGAAGCATTCAAGTATTGCATTAAACTCCCCAGTATGTAAAAGGTTATATGGTCATCCTGAAAGCAATAAAGAAAGTAACATGAAGTAGCAAGAAGAATATATCTTTAAAGAGTTAATACTTAAAAGGGCTTCTCACATCTTGTCTATTAACTTCAACACCTTTCCTAATGGACATAGTCATTACCAGAATTAATCTTGTTTACAACATATGATTGGAAAGGGACAGTAATAACAGAATTCTATATGAACTGACATCAGGGTTAAGCTAATACAATATTGTATTTATATGAAGTTAAAATACAAATTTCTTCTACAGAAAGTTGATCACTTAATCACTTAAGGGACAAATGGAGACGTTACTGGCGCCCGCTCGAGCAAATCAACAACTAACGGGAAGTTAAGTGATTAAGTGATTAACTTGATAGTTGACTAAATATTGTGATAGTCATTACTGGTTATCCACCAACATGTTCTTCTGCTTCCTATTGGATAAAAGATGGCTTCCAGACTTCGTTCTTCTCTACTTCTACCCTTGTTAATTGAAGTGAAGTTGATGTCCCACCAGATGCAGGTGTTGGTTCCTATTTGTTAAGCAAAACGTGGTAATGCTATCCTCCATCTAGATTTCATGATGAATAAATGGATCTATGACATCCCTAAAAAATGTTTCTGAATTCCTTGTGGATATAGTTCCTTTCTCTCAAGAAAAAAATGACTAAAAAGAATCTCCCCCTACATTACATGGTATATACCTTTGCCAAAAAACTTGAAAACATAAAATGAGATTAAATGAATACTGAATGGATCATTGATCAGTCTCATTGAAAGAGAAAGAGAATTGGAATCACTTTTGTATGAGGTCTGAAAAGTCTGTTTCTTCATGCATAAAAATTTTCTATTTGTCACGTGTTAAGTCTAGTTTAAGCAGGCAATTGCAACTTCCTTTTAAGTAATCTTTCTGATATGATGCATATTTTATCAACCAAGATAATTTCTCTAGAAAATACTTTCAATAAGTTTCAAAAACATGATATAATAATACAGTATCTTCTAAGAGCTTATGCTCATCTTTACAAAGCATAAAATAATGTGCGATTTAATACAAACACATTTTATCAACCAGCATGATTCCTCTGAAGTTTTGTCTTTTAACTAGTCTTTTAATTCACCATTTCCAAGTCACTAAATCTCAAGTTTTACCTGTGATATTTCATAATTTTTATCTGTGGGAAATTTTCCACACCAATTAATCTTACTTTGGGTATTAAACATTCAAACAATGGAATATGCTTTTGCTTCCCCAAATACAATTTTGGTTATACCATCTGATTGTCATCAGTTATATATTTATTTACCAGGGGTTTTGATATAGTTGGCATTTTATCTTTTTGAACTCTGCATCTATAAATACTTAAGTTTGAGATGTCCTCATTTTGCATGCTACCTAGCACTGGACTATAAACCAGGATCCTTTAATGATATTTACTGATAATACATGATCTAAAACATTCATATATTCACTTGCGTAAACAATTATAAAGTTCTTTGATTTTCTGCTTTATAGTTTCAATGCACTTGTTACCATAAAATCCAAATAATGTATATTCAAAATAGGAACAGAAAAGGAAGCAGAGATTAACAGGTGTATCTACTTCTCACAAATTTATGTCTGTTTGATTTTATTTCACTGATATGTGTTTCCCTCAGATAGCTCTGATTCCTGTGCAGCTCCAGATCTGATTTTGTGTCCTTGAGCCTGATGTCTCTCCTGACAGACAGTTCACCTTTGCTATCCAATTTGAGACCATCATCTCCTGACATAGTGCTGTTCTATGAAAGCTCACCTTGCTCCTTCTGGGACCACATCCTGTTAATCATCACCAACCTAATAACAGTGATGTTAATGCTGCAGCCATAATACTCTCATCTCTCTCCGTGGGCCTTCTGGGCTGTTCAGACGGCTAATGTCTTGTTAAAACTTTTTTACTTATTAATTTTATCTGTGACAGAGCCTGATTAGCTTCTGAATTACTCCGTGCCTATTTTTAGTCTGCCATGCTTCTATCCTTCACAGACAGTTTAATCCCAACGTATTAATTCGTCTCTATATAATGCTGACTTGTCTTTCTACAGGTATCCTAAATCTTCTCGTTTTCACTCAAGGTCCATCCACCTTGCTTTTAACTGTGTTACTTGCCCATTGCGTTCAGTGATTCACCTATTTCAGGAAGGAGAGAACTCTTTATATGAAAGTCATGAAAAAGCCTGAGGAATACCACTAAACTATTATCAAGAACTTAGGGAGAATATGAGATTTTAAATATTTGTTATAAACAAGTATGCTTTAAGAGTTACAGTAGTATGAGACATGTTGAGACTTTTTTTCTGCAATTTAGGAGCTCACCAATCCCACTGTTGAAGAAAACTAATATTCATAAACCTAATTGAATCCAATACAGTAGAGTTTAGACTTTGAATAAATTTGTAATAACAAAGAGACAAAATATGTGGTCCAAAACCTCAGTCCTATTAGTAGACAGAGAGAAGGAAATATTGTTTCAAGACTTCATAGCAGCCATGAACAACGTATTCAAACCATTGTTAAATTTTGAATAAAGTCTAAAACACTAAAGGAAATCAATGGGGAATATAATAAGGATGATGAGAATATGATTAGAGAAAAAATTGACAATATAATTAAAATAGCATGAGTTTGGGTTGGCAAAATAATGGAATAAGAGCAATCAGTTGAATAGACGCATAGAATAAAGATTACATTTAGATTTTAACTTGTGTCTGGAAAATTATTGTAGAAGAAATTATTCTGAAGTTAAAATAAGTTGGAAAAATGCTGTGCACATATAAACAATTAGGATATTATAATAAAGCACTGCAATTTCTTCTCTACTCAATATTTGTTCCAAAAGTATATCAAAGTCTATGTGCAAAAAACTGAATGTTTCAACCCCTGTTTGCATACTTAAATAATCTATGCTTTTCAGTAAGTTCTGTTCTGTATAATTTTCTTTATTATTTTAGTGCTTTTTAAATTTCCCTTCTGCTGCTTCATCCTATATATCCTTCTTCATCATGACTCCAATTAGATACTTTATTCTACTCTTTACCTCATTTCTGTCAACTGATTACTGGATGATATAAACCATAGATCAAACTTCATACTAGTTCTACTGGGTTTCTGGAATCTCTACGTCCTTATTCTTTTAGCCGGTTATATATAAAAAAAAAAGACTTTAATATATTCTTACCTACATTCTCTGACAGTGTTTGAACAATATTTGGTGACTTTGGCAATGTATTTTTATTCTAGAACCAAGTTCAGAGAGTAAGCTCCTAAAATCAGGAGTAATAACCCAATTCATATTTGTACATGCTGTCTCTGTAGTGACTGGATGGGACACATACTCAGCATATTTATTTTTTAATTTGATTTTTAATTATGAATATAACATTAAGAATAATGGAGCCAACCTTTAAAAATAAACTATCTCATAAAAATATATTCAATCAATATTATCATAATCCTTACTGTATAGATTATTTCACAGGTATTTGCATACATAAGAACTCAATGAAGCACCCTTTAATTATGTATATATATAATTGTATATATATTGTTTCTCTACAAAACATTAAAATGTATATATTTTGTCACCTATACATAACCTATTATTTGGTATCATTTTTTCTTAAAATCTAACTATGGAAGCATATTTCCTATGCTGAAAGAATAGGCAGCTGACAGATCTTAATGGTAGAAGAATGAAGTAAATAATTTTAGCTTAAATATGTCTGAGAAGAATTTGTGAAATACAAAAACAACTAAGATTTAAGGAAGAGAGACTTGTTCAAGTCACTCACATAAGAATAATAAATGTTTTAAGAACAGTTAGGGTATAAAGTTGTTAGAAGAATAGTCCAGTGCTTGAAGCACTTGCATTGATTTTCCCTCATGATCTTTTTAATTCGTGGTACCACTTATGCTCCCCCAGCACTCCCAGACATTAGTACTGAGTACCGAGCCAAAAATAACCATGAGCAATGCCAGGTGTGGGCCCCCTAAAACCCCAAACAACAAAACAATGAAAGACAATTAATAGTAGAATAGAATATTGTCCTAAGCCACTCAGAAGATATTGAAACTGATATAAAGAAATCAAATTTTAATATTATTAATTTTAATGGATTTTAAAAGGAAAATTTTGATAAAAAACAAAAGGGCAATATATTTTAAAGATGGAGATAAGTAGTGTAAATAAGTACTCCGCTCCACCTTACCTTTTGAGTGATGACTTTTTTTACAGAAGCAGATACACCTTCTGAAAATTTGGTAAGAGGGGACAAGTCTCCTTTTGGAATATAATACATTTACACTGTTACTCCTAAACCTTCTGAATTGTGCAGGGTATTCAGAAATAAAGTTCTAGTTTTAACCAATTCATTAGTCTAAACAAAGTAAATTTTATGTTTGCTTCATTTTAGTTGTGATTTTAACAATCATTGCAAGTTAAAGGCCCTCCCGTTGATCATCGATTTGCTCGAGCGGGCCCAGTAACGTCTCCATTGGAGACTTTGTTGTTACTGTGTCTGGCATATCGAATACTCTCGGTAGCTTGCCGGGCTCTCTGAGAGGGGCGGAGGAATCGAACTCGGGTCGCCCATGTTGGCTGCATGCAAAGCAAACGCCCTACCTGCTGTGCTATCGCTCAAGTTATGCATTAATATTTTCCAAGTAGCTTTTTATTATATTTAAGCAATATTAATATTCATTTTTTTGTCAGAGAGTAGATATAATACCCCTTTGACAAGTAAGAAAACCGAAATTCATGATGAAATTATTTAACCAATGAGACAAAGAAAATTATCAGAGTTATTTTGAAATAACTATTTTGAAAGCCTTTCTGAATCCTTTCCAGTACACATGCTCAAAATACTATAGCAACCTCAGAATCTTTGACTTCTGTTTATTTTAAAACAAAGTCTAAGGTTGACTATTCTCCCTAAAACTTCCACCCATACGAGGATATTAACAAGGCACATTTTATTTAGAATTATTACTACAATCATACATTTATTGTGGAGCATGACAGGTTCAACAATCAGAACTTACACACAAAACACAAGGGGTCACTCAATACTCTCAATAGATTATCTTGAAACAATTGTATCATGAATACAGACATTAAAAATCTGAATATTTGAATGGTTCAATTTACTTTTGTTACTTCTTAAAATTCAGAACTATTCTGTAAACTGCGTTTGCCTAAAAAATGTTGGTTATCTAAGGATGTGGACACTTGGAAAGGAAAGTCTAGGAGGATTTAATTCTTCTTTGTCAAATTGTCTTTAGCTAATTCTCCTCTTTTTCACATCAATAAAATGAATGATCTTGCTCAACCATCAGTCATTTTGCATGTATCTTTATCCATTCTTTTGTACAGTAGCATTTAAAAGTCTTGATTAATTCTGACACTTAATCTAAGGAATTCCAAAGAAAGAGATGGATTCCTCAAATTTCTCAGCATCTCTATGTGCTTTCACCAGAATCTTTTCACTTAAATGCTAAATTTTGCTAAAGTCCATTGGCATAGACTTCTTGAATTTTCCAGCAGAGTTACACATTGTCACTTTGAGTCCCTTAACTTCCCACACATTTTAGACTTTATTTTTGGACCTAGTTAAAAAGGTTATTTCTAAATCATGAGTGGGCATTGACTTTTTAAAATTATGTCTATTCTGTTAATATAATTATGCATAGTTCCTAATTTAGTATGTTGATAGAGTAAATTATATTAATTGGTTTAAATATTTATCTAGAGTTGCAGACCTTGGAAGGAATATATCCTTGTCATGCACTGTTATTCATTTTATGCATCATCAGAAGTGATTTGCTCACAAATTGTTGGGCATGTCTGCTTCTATGTTCATGAAAAATAGTGCTATGCACTTTTACATTTTCCAAATATGTAAACCTAGTCCAAGTATTAGAGTCATAATAGTCCCATAGATTAAACTGGGAAGTTCTTCCTCTCCTTTTCTGCACGAGATTGTTGAACATTAACATTCTTGTTTCCATTGAAGTAATTTCTCAATAAAATCATATTAAACTGGAGGATTTTTTTTGATATTTACTAATGATTCTGTTTCTTTAATAGGCATACTCATGAAAAATTCTTTTTGTCCTTGTGTAATTTTTTTAATCTTTTAGGAACAGATCTATTTCAAAATAGTCATTAAATGATTTAATATCAATTTTACAGGGTGAATCTTCATTATTCTTTAATGTCGGTAATATTAGTTGTGATGCATCCTCTCATTTCTGATAATGGTAATTAATTAATGTCTTTCCTCCTTAAAATACTAGTTAAAATAAATTTATCAGTTTATCAGTAAGCTAGATTTTGATGAGATTATTTATATTATTTCAACCTTTAAAATACATAAATAAATCTGCAATTTTCATTTTGTGTGTTGTTGCTTTATGCTTTATGTTTGCTTTGGTCTTTGTGCAACTTATATTTAATATTGCTATATTTTTTATATGTAGTGATTTATGAAATAGGTTTTAAACTTTTCAAAAGTGATTAATAGATTATAATTGTAAAAGATGTTATGAAAACTATTTGGCCACAAAGCTCCAAAATTTTTAAGTTGCATTTTTTAATTTAGTTCTAAATATTTTTAAAAGGATATTTAATTGCCCAAATATTAATTTCAAAATATTTTGAATTTTTCCAGTTATCATTTATGATTCATTTCTAGTCTATATTCTTTTTTGGTCTCAGAACATACCTTATATTCTCTATTAAAAATTTAAACATAAATTTTATGAGCAAATAGTGTATGTGAGCTTAAGAAGGATTTCTAATTTTTACTTTTGAATGCAGTTTTCAATTTATGTTAATTTTATAAATTTGACTGATATACTATTTAAGCTAACTTTATCCTTTGATCTTTTAAATTAAAGAGTAGTGTTAAAGAATTTCACTTTAATGATTTACTTTAAAATATTTTTCTCCTTACACTACACTATTTTTAGTTATTGGCTAATGTACATTGACATTCTGTTACTAGGTGCATACATATTAAGAATCACTATCTCTTCAGTGAATTGACAACTTTATTATGCAATGTCTGTTTTATCAGTAATGTTTGCCTGTTTTAAATTCTGTGTTTTTCTGAAATTAATATAATTATGGGCTGGAGCAATAACACAGCAGGTAGGCCGTTTGCCCTGCACATGACCAACCTGGGTTCGATTCCTCTGTCCCTCTCGAAGAGCCTGGCAAGCGACCTAGAGTATCCCGCCCACACAGCAGAGCCAGAAAAGCTCCCCATGGCGTATTTGATACAACAGAAAAAGTAACAGCAAATCTCGTAATGGAGACGTTACTGGTCGAGCAAATCAATGAACAATGGGAGGACAAGTGCTACAGTGCTACAGTGCAAAATAATTATCCCAACTTTGTCATAACTAGTTTTATCATTATACATATTTTTCATTCTTAAATTGAACCCATGTGAATTATAATCTTCAAAGAGTTGTTAATATTGCTGTTCTTTTCTTGTAGATAATATTGTTAGTCATGGGACTGAAGAGAAAGTTCAGTGAATAATGCATTTCCCTTGCATATTGCCAAACCAGGGTTTGTTTTCTGGCACCCACATATGGACTCCTCAGCGCTTCTAGAAGTGATTCCTGAGCACAGTGCTGTAAGTAAGCACCTGAGTACTTAGCACAGATGGATATGACCTCAAAACAAAACAAAACAAAAAAACAAATAAATAAGCAAATAGCAAAAACAAAATTAATATAGATCAACTGCTGTTTATCAGTTTTGATCATTCATTGGCTGCATTTGGAGAAAGGAATGTGGAGGAATTAGAGAGGTTATTTTGACTATAATGTGTAAAGTGAATTGTGTTTTAATGCATTAGAATTAATATATATTTGCAGCAAAAAGTTCCTCACCCTTGCTCTTTTTACAGAACAAGGTTGCTACCTCTTTTCTTTCTTTTTGTGTTTAATTTTAAAATTGTGACTCCATTTTGTAACATATATACATAAATATATGCATATTACCTAATTTAGAGTAATGCTTTCTATAGACTTTGAAGTATATTCATTTAATATAATCAATATTCATTTTATTTTATTTTTGCATTTTTTTATTACTTGGCTTTTTTGGGTCACACCCAGCAATGCTCAGAAGTTATTCCTGATTCATACACTTAGGAATCGCTCCTGGCAGTGCTCAGGGGACCATATGGGATGCTGGGAATCGAACCTGGGTCTGCCGTGTGCAAGGCAAATGCCTTACCCGCTGTGCTATTGCTCCAGCCCCAATCAATATTCATTTTAAATAGTACCATACTAGTTGCTTCAAGAAGAGTGCGGGCATCTTAGAAAAGAATATTTCTAGCTCCTCACTCCCATCTTGTATGACATTTGTATAATTAAATTCACTTATCCATATGTTACAATCAACAATATATTTTCATAATTTTTCATTTAAGCAAGAAGTTAAATTTTCATCAATTACATATATCTGTGAGCATAAATATGAATGATATTTTCATATAATACCTCTAAAGAGAAGGAAACTTCACTGAAAGACAGCTTGACCTATAAAGGACATAATTGAGAATTGCTTATTTCAAAGGTCCTAAGAAAATGATTCTTGCACATAAATATTAGCATAAATTATAAGAAGTACTCAGGAATATGATAACTGAATACATGAATTTAAAGAAATAATATTGGCTTAGATTCAAATCCTATAGCAGGTAAGGCATTTGCCTTGCACGTGGCCAACCCTATCGGCCCAGATTCGATTCCTCCGCCCCTCTCGGAGGGCCCGGCAAGCTACCGAGAGTATCTCGCCCGCACGGCAGAGCCTGGCAAGCTACCTGTGACATATTCGATATGCCAAACACAGTAACAAGTCTCACAATGGAGACGTTACTGGGCCCGCTCGAGCAAATCGATGAACAACGGGAGGACACAACGGGTGCTACAGTGCTACAAATCCTAAACTACAGGCACTTTCATGGTCACAGTTCTCCTGTTGTTCATGGATTTGCTCGAGCGGGCCCAGTAAAGACTCCATCGTGAGACTTGTTGTTACTGTTTTTGGCATATGGACTACGTCATAGGTAGCTTGCTGGGCTTTGTTGTGCGTCGTGCAGGCGAGATACTCTCAGAAGCTTACGGGGCTCTACAAGAGGGGCAGAGGAATTGAACTCGGTTCAGCTGGGCCGGCTGTGTGCAAGGCAAACGCCCTACCACTGTGCTATTGCTCCAGCCCACAGGCACTTTATAATGTATAAATATATAATAACTTGGGCTGGAGCGATAGCACAGCGGGTAGGGTGTTCGCCTTACACGCGGCCAACATGGCCGACCCAAGTTCGATTCCTCCGCCCCTCTTGGAGAGCCCGGCAAGCTACCGAGAGTATTCGATATGCCAGACACAGTAACAACAAAGTCTCCAATGGAGACGTTACTGGGCCCGCTCGAGCAAATCGACGATCAACGGGAGGGCCTTTACCTTTATAATAACTTAAATACAAAAGAAAAATAAATTTAAAATTAAAACAAAGTCTATTTTCAGCCATGATGGAGTAGGCACAAATCATCCTGGATATCCCATTTATTTCAGCTTTAAAATTGAGACATTTACTGAACTTCTCTCTGAAGACTTTAAAAATAATAGTAGCATATGGATTAGTGAATGAGACCAAACTTCCGAGTACTTGCAAACAGGTGTTAACTTTCTTTTGGAAAGGGAGGCTTTAATTTTTTTGTTCTTGTCTAGAGCGATAGCACAGCGGTAGGGCGTTTGCCTTGCACGCAGCCAACATGGCCGACCCGAGTTCGATTCCTCCGCCCCTCTCGGAGAGCCCGGCAAGCTACCGAGAGTATCTCGCCCGCACGGCAGAGCCTGGCAAGCTCCCCGTGACTTATTCGATATGCCAGACACAGTAACAACAAAGTCTCCAATGGAGACGTTACTGGGCCTGCTCGAGCAAATCGATGATCAACTGGAGGGCCTTTACTTACTTTACTTACTTACTTACTTACTTACTTACTTACTATAAAATAATCTGGTCTAAATGCAAAGACAACTGATATGTTCTCAGTGAGTACTAATAGCAAGTCCACTGAGTAAGCTGTTCCTTGGTCTGAGAAACACGTAAGAGAGAGAAGAAAGGACATACCCTGCTATTGTTTGCTATTTCTTTGCTTTGACTTTGCCCATGTTTATTCCCACAGCAGTAATAGAGGGAAAATGTTAAGTTGATGGCAGTAGCAATAGCCCCATTTAGGTACCTAAAAATTCTGAGATCAGAACCTTGCTCTAACTTAAAATATGGTCACATCTGAAGGATGGGGAACATACTTGTTGTTTCTATTTCTCGTCCTGCCATGTGATCCTTGCTTCACTAGAAAACAAACTTGAGAAATGAACATAGAGAATGAGATACTTCGATTTTTATCAAAATAAATTATTTAGTACTAAGAAACCCATCACACTATATTATCCCACCTACCACAAGAAGACCACATACACATGAATTATTTAAAATAAATGGTTAACTCTAAAAAAGGTGCCTTTTATTACAGAATACTGTCTGGACTCCTGTTTTCCCATAAGTTAACACTGTCATACTTGGTAATTTATTTTATTTACTGTAATTATTATTTTTGGATTAAATATTGGATTATTTTGTACAAAAATAATTTGGACAAAATTAGTTTTTTGTCAAGTATACTTGACAATGCTCTAGTGTTATACACAGCCCTGTACTTGTTTTGGGTCTCTCCAGGGAATCATACATTGTTGGGTATCAAACCCAGGCTTCCAACATTGAGACACACACTTAGCTCATTAAGCTATCTCTCAGGTCCCTAAAATGCAATAATATTATTTATTTTGTTTTGGGGTTCACACCACACTGTAGACAAGACTTAACTTAGTCTTGTCTCTGCATTCAGGGATCCCTCCTGGAGGGACTCTGGAGATCATATAAGATGCTGGGGATCAGCGCCAGGTGAACTGTGTGCAAGACAAATGTCCTACCTAATGTGCTATCTTTCCATCCTTCCACTATACCTTTTTAAAGTAGAAACACTTGTCAGAAACTTTTGCTGGAGCAAGGAGATTAAAAAAAAAAGTAGAGCATATGCTAATTAGCTAATTGTAAGCTCAATTAACATCTCAAGGTTGGACCCTTACAAACTGGCCAGTTCTGTGTTAAATATAGATAAAGGGCAGAATTCCAGGATGTTTATGCATAGTTTTTGTTCAGTGTCTAAAAATTGGGCTCAGTCTACCTCAGTGTTGAGTCAGATAAGAGTCATCAAATTCTGAAGTCTCAGCAAAGTTGTAGCACCAGTATCATCACAGTAGCCTTTGAATGGATAGGATGATATAATTCTGGCAGGAACACCAGCACTCTGATAATCAATACTTCCTTGTTATTCCTTTCTATACTCTATAGACTATTTGGGGAAAACAGCTGGTTGGATATTGGGCAACAACTAACTATTCTCTGGAGTTACTTGTTTGAGCATTTTTTCCCCATCACACCAGGCAATGCACAGGGTTTACTCCTGGCTCACACACTCAGGAATTACTCCTGAGGCTGCTCAGGGGACCTTATGAGATGCTGGCAATCGAATCTGGGTCGGCTGCTTGCAAGGCAAACACCCTACCTGCTGTGCTATCGCTCCAGCCCTCTGGAGTTACTTGTGACTGTGTTCAGTAATCACTCTTAGCAGTGCTCAGGGGACCATATGTGGTATTGGGAACTTAACAGGGGTTTGTGGTCAGCAAGGCAAGTGTTTGACCCTATGTACTATCTCTCTGGCTCCTATGCACACTTTTATCTGATAAATTCACCAGCAGGAAGAGTCCATATTAGTGAGGAAGTCACTACCCAAAGCTAGAACTGTGTCAAATGTGATGGGATCTACGAGGACTTTTCAACTAAAGGAAAATATCACTCCCTGGGTTAGAGAGCCCAGAACTGGGTCACTGCTACAATGACTGAAACAGCCAGGTGGCTAGAAGAAGGGTAATAATGTTTCTGATAAAACCTTTCACTGTTGGGAGTTGAAGTGCTTTGGGTTCCTGGAGCATTGCTGTAGAAGGTCATTAAATAAGGCCCACCTGCCTGCTGGACCTGGATGAGACAAGACTCCTTACCCTCATCCCATGCATATGCTGCACTCTTGTGCCCATGTTCCATCTGAACAGCTTCTTCAGCAACATGTTCTTGAGGCAGTAGCAATCTTAAAAGCACTTAAACTGTATCACTTGTATCACTTGTCATCCCGTTACTCATCGATTTGCTTGAGCAGGTGCGAGTAACATCTCCATTCATCCCTGTCGCATGCTAGTGTAGCCCAGTGGCATCTGCTCACTCAAGGAACACAAAGAATATCAAACTGTTTGTTCAGGGTCTTAATGCAGAAGTCTGACCATCTCTTAGGTGGGTGACCAGATGTTCTTTTGACGTCCTGTGGAATCCAGTCAGTAACAGCTCTAGTCCAGTGTTGCCTACAAATCGCATTACATGTCCAGTCCATCTGATTTTTGACACCTTGGCAAACGAGGCAGCATCCCTATCTTTGATTGTCGATGGAGGTCAGAACTCTGGATTCTTTCTCTCACTTGAGTGAGGTGTGATACTCCAAGTACAGCTTTTTTGATTCCTCTTTGGGAGACCCAAATAGTTTTCTTATCCTGTTTTCATAGGTCTCTGAGGCATATGTTACTGCAGGAAGAACGATGGAGTTGAAAACGATGTGGCAGGAGCTGGAGGTTCTTCATCCTCTTAACAACTTCTTTGGTGCACTTGAAGGCATTCCAAGCTGCTCTCTTCCTTCTGCACAGCTCAGGTGCCAGGTCATCATGTTGAGTTCTCAACCTTGGTATGTATAACTGTTGCATTCAGAGATGTTTGTTCCATTGAGAGCACGTGGAACGTCATTCCCCTGACTTAAACTGTCTGAGACACTAAATCCCAGTCCGACTTCTAGATAAATTTAGTCATTTAAGATTCTGGACAGCTTGAATATGATATACTTGTAAGTTCCCTTGAATATGAAAATGGATCTATCTTTTGGTGTAATGTCACTGGAACTTTGGTAGTACAAATAATGAAGTTGTTTATACAGGTAATGGCACAAAGCTCTATTTCAATAGTGATGTTAACCAACAATAAGACAGTTTTTAAAGGCACCTACTAACTCAGAGGGTCTTGCTTCTTTTTTTACTCTTTTTGACCCTCCTAGTTTAAGGTCTTTTATACATTCCTCCACATTATTTGTAAGTTTGAAAACCAAAGTAAGCAACACCAAAATCCAAATAACTCAGCACCTAATGGGTAGCTAAAAGGTAGAATACTAGATGTGATATCCACAAAGTTTTTCTTTTTCTTAACGATTTCAAAGTATTTTTCCTAAGAAAGAAACAAAAAAAAAAATTCTACTAAAAAAAACAAAAAATTCTATTGAAAAACAAATCACAAATCACAAAAAATTGTGTCCATGTTAAACTAAAAATCCTGAATTTCAAGGCAAGAACTTTATAATATGCAAATTTGTGAGCATTTGCTATGTATCAGGTGCCGTGCTGAGACCTTTCCATTCAATGTACTCATTTCATGTTCTTTATCCTATAAGAATCTGCATTTTATACATGCAGATATAGATGCATGCGGGTCTAGCAAGACTAGATGACTAAATTCCGATTACACTAAAAATGACCGGGCAGCCCAGACTAAGCCAGTTTGTTGGATTGCAATGCCTATACTGGAATTCATTTCAATACACAAAACTTTTGGGAATTCCAGATAGCCCTGATTTGTTAAGGGCTTCAACTCAGATTAATAATAACCAAATGTGTCTATTCAAAACACGTGGATTAAGTAAGTCGTTGGAAACATGTTTAGTCAGTGTGGTATCTCATTTATATTGCCGATGTTGATGGGAAATGTGGATACTACAGTATACAAACAAAGGAAATTTTAAATCATGACACATAGATGATGTATGTGAAATATTATGCTCTGAGAATTAATGATTTTTTTCAAGCCCATGCTTCAGGAAATTGTTATTTTTGTGTTTGATTTGACATAACTGCAGATTTTTCACCTGCTCGATCATGAAGCCTGGGAAAGAGGAAAAAAAAAGCTAAACATTTTATCAAAGTGACAAGACAATGATGCACCATGTATGTTGGCTGCAAAAATATGTTATTAGATTCAATTTATCATGAAAAATTGCTAGATTGTGAGAAGGCTGAAATGGCAGCATGGCAAGAGTGCAGCTCTTTGGTACTAATTATCTTAAGAGTTGACCTTCCAGGTCACCCCAAACCCTGTATTAATTCAGGAGGAGAGCTTAGATGGTCAACGCCAAGACATCAGAAAATTCCATCAGAAAAATGTTTAGTTTAACTCTTGCAAGACTGCATGAGCACACATACATTGCAATGTCTAAAGTTCCAACAATCTTATCCCAAGATATGTTTATGACTTTGCTAATCATTTCTTCCTAAACAAATTAATTTAAGTCAAAATTAGTTACTGTTCCTGGAAGAAGCTAGTTTTTCTTTTGGTTTGGTCCTCTTGAAGGTCTGCTGTAAAAAACTATGCACGCTGAAGGTTGTGTGTTCGCGGGCTCTCTGGATGGCTCTATCTCACCGCTGAGTTTGGTGCCCTAGAGCCGCTGTGTGTGGCCTGGATCGGGGCAGCTGTTGACCAAGGGCAGATGAAGGAAGAGATGAGGGCCAGGCCGGTTGATCTGTAGCAGTTTATTACAAGGAAGTTTATCCCATAGAAGAATTTTATGTTATGGGGGGCCTAGGTTCTCTCAAGCATAAGTTCTCCTTGCTAGTCTCTCGGTAGTTCATCTTTCAGCCCTGCTCTCTCATTCTCCAGCTCCCTTCTAGTCTGGGCTGACACTCCACCCAGTCAGGTAGCCAAATCAACATAAGAAAGCCCTTCCTGACTGCTCAAGGGCAAAATACCTCTTAAGGTGTTTTTCTCTTTTCCTCAGTCCAATAAACTATCAACTATTCCTGAGGTTATGCAGGAAGGACAGAATAGTGTTATCCTACAGTCTACCTTTCTGGTAACTTGCTAAGTTAATAAATATTCTTCCTGAACAATTTCACTTTACCATTTTTCTCTTTAATAAATACTATATATATAGTATTTATTAATAACATATATATATATATATATATGGGCTGAAGCAATAGCACAGCAGGTAGGGTGTTTGCCTTGCATGCGGCCCACCTGGGTTTGATTCCTCTGTCCCTTTTGGAGAGCCCAGCCAGCCTGGATGCTCACAAGAGCATCCTGCCTTTACAGCAGACCCTGGCAAGCTCCCTGTGGCCTATTTGATATGCCAAAAACAGTAACAAGTTTCACGATGGAGACGTTACTGGGGCCCACTTGAGCAAATCAATGAACAATGGGAGGACAGTGCTATATATATATATATATATATATATCTGATAATACATATAGCTTGCTTTGTATAGGGCAAGAGATAGCTTGCCTTACATGAGGCCAATGTGATTTAAATCTCTGTACTACATATAGTCTCATAAAGCTGCTAGAGGTCACAACTAACCACAGAGCTAAGAATAACCCATATTCACCACTAGGCATATCCCTCAAACCTAAAATAAATAAATATGTGGAATAAAATAATCTATTCTCCTAAAATGCTATAGCATTTATTATCTGTGTCACATGTTAAATCTAATGTATAAATCTCAATTGAACAGGTTAGCAGGATTGTTTCATCCATCCAATGGACTCTTTAAAGGTTGATTTTTCTTCTATCTAGAGTAGAAATTTTTGTATGAAAGACCATGTTATTTCAGGAAAAACTGAGATAAGTCTAAAGCTTTTAGCCATGATCCAGAAACCAAGTTATTTTGACCTGTTGAGGAAAGAACTTGAGAAGTCAGAAATATAAAACAAACAAAGGTTTATCAGAGACTAGTTTATGTACAAGAGTTGGAATGCAGGCATGAAACTAGCTATTTATTTAGAGTATACACTATGTGAGACTCAGTGAGTCAGGGTGTGGACGTGCTGCAGAGAGTATTGCCATTTCTACACAGATTTCTATTTGATATAAGTTTAGAATTGAAGAGAAATGTCCAACAAATTTTACAGAAGAGGGAGCATTTGCTGTGATGATTTCCTGGAATCAAGGTGTACTGTACCCAGATTCTAACAATATTTTGTCACCTTCTGGAATCTTCATGTCAACTGTAAATTGCCATGACATGGATGTGTGTATTATTGTTTTGGTCCATCAAGTACTCCTTTTTATTGTTGTTAAGTAAACAAGATTTTATTTGGAGGTTTTTTTGAAGGAAGGTGTGAGAGGAGGGAGGGGGGGAGAGAGAGAGAGAGAGAGAGAGAGAGAGAGAGAGAGAGAGAGAGAGAGAGAGAGAGAGATGACATGCCCCAGCATTAAATAGAAAAGTACACCTCTCAAGAGGAGATATGCTGACAATACATGTGCTAAAACAACACATGTGTTTGGCCACGTGGGCACAAGTAGTACATGGGCTCAGGCAGCATATGTGCCTCCAGTGCTCCTTTTAACTAGGTAAATAAAATTTATACTAAATTGATGACCTGTCACTAATTGAAAACGGATTATGCTTATAAATCAGTCAGCACAGCTACAAATACATAGAAACATTCAAAAATATAGATTATGTTGTAAAAAGGAAAGCCAAATATTGAAGGAAAATTTTAGGTAGCTAATCAATGAAAAGTTTATGACATAAATTTTAGTATACAATGAACTTCAAGGTTATATGCAAACATTAAACATCTACAGTATTTCAAACTTTTGAAAAACTAACATTTACCAAAATTTCCAATATAAAGCGATTACAAAGAAATAAAATTGCTTTGTGAACTATTTTTATATCTCAACCTATGATCTCTACTGCCCTTGGATTACCATTTAGAGATTTTTTTTATAGATTTTTTTTTATTAGAATCATTCTATCAGGGACACTACTTGGCCTATTAGATGTAAGAGTTTCAGTTAAGTCTAAAACTTTCTTTTTTGCTTAGAAATTAGTATGACTATTATTTGAAAAATAAAAAATATAAATAAGTATAAATTATATATGATAGATTTTTTGTAATATTTATTGTATATTATAGGCATAAATAAAAATATATATCGCACTCTGTAGTTTTTGAAATCACTTCCATATACTTCTTATTAAACTGTCTTGGTGCTAAGAAGTATCACTATAGGTCGTATCTTTGATGTTACCCCAAGTTTCATATCTTATCTTTTAGTCTCTGGACATGTGCTTTTATATTGTAGCACTGTTGCACTGTAGCACTGTCCTCCTGTTGTTCATTGATTTGCTCGAGAGGGCCCCATTAACATCTCATTGTGAGACTTGTTACTGTTTTTGGCATACCAAATACGCCACAGGGAGCTTGCCAGGCTCTGCCTTGTGGCGACATACTCTCAGTAGCTTGCCAGGCTCTCTGAGACAGATGGAGGAATCAAACCGAGGTCGGCCACATGCAAGGCAAACACTCTACCCGCTGTGCTATTGCTCCAGCCCAATATTGTAAGATTATTCACACTGTAAGATTATTTATATTGTAAGATTCTTTGCTATTTCTACATGGACTGTTTTGCTTTTATCTCCTTAATCTCAGAGATTTCTCATTTTCTCAACAACAATTGTGCTGTTCAGTTTTCTCATACTGGTTAGGGAAGGCCAAATTTTGCATCTTTAGAAATGTTGCTTATTGTTAAGCTTATTGTTAAGCTTCTGTTAATCATTTGATCAGTTGATCACTTGACATCTCATTACTCATTGATTTGCTTGAGCTGGCGCAAGTAATGTCTCCATTTGTCTCCTTACATCTAATAGGCCTGTTGCATGCTAGTGTAGCTCAATGGCGTCTGGTCACTCCAGTAACATGAACAGTGTCAAACCAATCATTTAGGGTCTCGACGAAGGAGTCTGACCATCTCGTAGGTGGGCAGCCACACAATATTTTGACATCCCGTGAAATCCAGTCGGTAAAGGCTCTAGTCTAGTGGTAGTTTCCAAATCTTATTATGTGTCCAGCCCAAGTTATTTTTGATGCCTTGGCAAAGGAGACCACATCCCTGATTCTTGATCGCCAATGGAGGTCAGAACTCTGAATTCTTTCTCTCACTTGAGTGAAGCATGATACTCCAAACATAGCTCTTTCAATTTCTCTTTGGGATACTGAATAACGTTCTCTTCCTGTTTTTGTAGGGCCCAGGTCTCTGAGGCATATGTTAATGCAGGAAGAACAGTGGAATCGAAGAGATGTGCCCGGAGCTGGAGGTTCTTCGTCCTCTTAGCTATTTCTTGGACGCAATTGAAGGAATTCCAAGCTGCTCTCTTCCTCCTGCGCAACTCAGGTGCCAGGTCATTTGTCATGTTGACTTCTCGACCTAGGTACACATAACTGTTGCATTCAAAGATGTTCATTCCGTTGAGAGCGAATGGAACATCAGAAACAAGACCGTTTCTCATAAACATTGTCTTTATGAGATTCAGCTGTAATCCAACCTTTCCACATTCACGGTCAAAGTTGGCCAGCATTCATGCTGTTTGACTAATGTTTGGAGTTATTAGAACGATGTCATCAGCAAAGCAAAGTTGGTGTAGGTGCTGGTTGTCTGTTTTCACTTCCATTCCTTCCTATTCCAAGTCCTCACATGACGTTCTTGCAGGTGGCACTAAAGAGTTTCGGTGAAATGGTATCACCCTGCTGAACCCCTATCTTGACATGGATGACTACTTCCTTGTAAGAATGGTGAGATCCTGGTAGTGAACCCATAATACAACTCACGGAGGATCCTGATGTATTAGTTTGGATGCCCTGTTTGGCTAGGGCTTCGATGACTGCTTCAGTCTCAACAGAATCAAAGGCCTTCCTTAAATCAATGAACATTAGACAGAGCAGTATCTTGAACCCCTGAGAAACCTTAATGAGCTTGGATATCGTGTTTATATGGTTGATTGGGCTGAATCCTTTGTGGAACACAGCTTGCTCGCATGGTTGTCCTTCTTCTAGTGTTCTTCCAATCCTATTCAGAATGTCTCGAGTAAACAGCTTGTAGATGACAGACAATAGGCAGATCAGGTGGTAATTGCCAATGTCATGGATGTCTCCCTTTTGCACAGTCCTGCTTGTTTTCCATTGTGATGGAACCTTGCATTCAGACAGGTAGTGTGTGAAGAGCCGTGCCAGTGTTCTGGTCTGACTTAGTCTGGGCCAGGTGCTGTTCGCTTCTTTACCGATGAAATGGCATGTCAGATTTCGGAAGTGAGAATGTTGGGAATGACATATCCACCCTGCAGAATTTGGTATGTGGGCAGTTGGATGTAGCTAATGAAGAGATCCGAGTAGAAGTCATGGATAATCTTCTCCATTGCACTTCTGAAAGATGTGATAGGTCCATCAGGAGGACATCGGAGGGCTTTCATTTTGGTCTTGTAGTTGGTGAAGGACAAGCGGGCATTGCGAATGCTTTTTCCAGCTTTTGCTGCATCTGGCATTACTGCTCTTCTCTATTTGAGGTTTTCCTTTATCACTTCTCTGCACTGCTTTGCAAGCTCAGATGTTTAGTTGTAGTTGCGTGAGGCTTGCGCCAAGCCAGGTTAGCAAATGAGCTCAAGTTTTTTCGAAGAGAGGCGTCTTTTTGTGGCTTTCTCTCAGTATTCCTAGCATAGTCATGGAGGTGCTAAACCAGTCAATCGTGTTCCTTGTCAATATTGTCAACAATGGCACCTTTCCATGTTGCTGCAATAGTGCCAAAGAGCTCCCAGTTGGTGATCATTCTGGGAGTTCTCTTCTTAAACTTTGCAGCCCTTTCTCACCATTCCATGCAGTAGAATTTTGCATGAAGGAGACAGTGGTCCGATCCCATTTGGAATTTTGGTACAAGAGCGACATTGGTCAGTCAAAACTGTTGATTGAATATGATGTGGTCAATTTCGTTGTGGAACTGTCCACTGGGAGACTCCCATGTTCAGCGTTTAGATTTGGTCTTCTGGAACTTTAAGTTACCATGGATGGTCTTGGTTGACACGATGAACTCAGATAGTCTCTCACCCTGTTCATTCCATTCTAGGCCATGGGTCCCGATGTGGAGTCCTTCAACTGATCTTCTCAGTCCTATCTTGGCATTAAAACCACCGACAATGATCTTGTAGAAGGTGTGGTCTTCTTTATAGAACTTCTCCAGCTCTCTGTAGAACTCCTCAATTTCTTCTTTATCATCATTGAATGTTGGTGCTAGACAGCGAAGATAGAAACTGCCAGCAGTGAGCCACATCTATTCATGTGTGATCATCCGATTCGGGTTGTTAGGCATTTGAATGAATCAATTCTATGGCCAAGTTCATGTTGACAAGGACACCAACACCACCGATGTCTCTTTTGTTGCTTATTCCAAGGGACAGTTCTTCTCCAGTGTCGAAAATGGTGTGATGTGGTTGATGCCTTCTCGTCTCAGTCAGACAAATGATGTCATACTTGATCTTTTGCGCTTGCACCATCAGGTCCTTGGTGGATGCATCCAAATGCCAGCATATGTGCATTGAAAGTACAGGCAGTCATTTTTGTTCTTCTTCATTTTGGCAACCTAGTTCGGCCTTGAGATTTTATCAGCCTCTCTATCCTCTTCCTTCCTAATGCTGCCATATTAATGGCTCTTTCAAGGTCAGGGGAGTGAGACCCATTGTAGTTACTGGTTTTGGCATATCCACTACCTCCACTACCCAGCCACCACCACACTCCAGACCACTCTTCAGACAGTGCGGCTGCAAAGCGACACATCATAAGACACTTAATATCCATCTTTCACGATTGATGGGGTTCAAATATGGTTTGAACTATGGGAACACCTGCAAGGGCGATTAGAGGCCACCCTAAAAGCCTCTTTCCCGGAGAGCCTGGCAAGCTACCGAGAATATCCCTCCTGCAAGGCAGAGGCTGGCAAGTTATCTATGGTGTATTTGATATGCCAAAACCAGTAAGTACTTAATCATCATGGAAAACTCACTTATGTAAAATTATAAAATTTAATATAAAATTCACTTATAAAACTTTTGTTTGGTTTAAACTATATATAAATGTAAAACCAAAATTTTCTACATATTTTATTATATCTTACTATTATCTTTGATTTTGAAATAATTGATATCTATTATATGTTTATGTAGCAAATGTTATGTAAAAGTGTGTTATAAAGATTCTTCCCAGATCATATTTAGTGATAATCATATTGGAAACCTAAAATCAGTTATAGTGAAAGGCACTGGAAAATACTTAGTGACTGTGTTAGTATATTGTTGAGGGTTGTCAGTAAGAAACTGTTAAGGAAAAGGAAAATAATTAAGAATAGATTTAAAAGTGCACCATGCTTGTGAATAGCACACAAAACTAGGGGAAAATGCTTTCAATAATATTATGTTTTTAATTTAATATATTGCTTACATCATCAATGAATAAGTGAATTTGAATATTATCTTTTCTATTTTACTCTCCATAACTCCTTAACATAAAATACCAAATAGCGTTCACGTTATAACTACACAATTATGTCATTTATTTCTTCAGGTTTAAAAGTTAAGAGCAGGAATATTTTGAGTTTAATTGGGTTATCTGAATACAATAAAGGGTATTTTATTTTTTTAAAAAGCACAGGTTCATATCAGCAGTATATGTAATAACTTTATGTTTACATATATAATTTTACTTTATTTAGCTTTTTAGCTACTAAACATCTATCAACTTATCTTGATTCATTCCTGTGACCTTAATTCAGACTTTATATACTTCTCTGTTCTGATTTGTCACATCAAATTGTGATCCCTAGAAGGAAAAAAATGTTCGTTTTGCACTCTCATATCCAATATGGGTACTCATGAGTTCCTGTGTATAGGTGGAGAAAAACTAGGTGATGTGCTACTGTCACACAACAAGTTGTAGAACTAAGATTTTAACTGGAACCTTAGATCCAGTTGATCAGAACAAGGCAGGAATTCTAAGTTTTCCAATATCAAAGCCCCAGTTTTAATAATGGGAAATATGGATGCAGTGATACTGACTGTCACAACTGTTGTTAGACCAATGGCCAGGGTGTTGGGGAAGTGGAGACAAGGATTCTTTTTTTTATGGTATTCAAGTACTTTTTTGAAGTCCTCAGAAGAACCAAGAAAGCAAATGCCTAAGGCCAGACTCAGGCAGTTGGGAAGAAACAAAAAATACAATGGCTTACAACTATCAACCATCAAGGGTATTCTATTTTGATTTTATAGAGCAAAATAGGGGCATGAGAGTCATTCAGTATTCCTGGAGACAAAGGACTAGTGATTTGGTTTTGTGGTAGCTTCTTGGAACACAAACAGATCCATAGGGAAGGAAGGATTTTAGGAAATTATTGCTACTATTATATTTTTAGTGTTCTATGTCCTTACTCCCTTCTGTTCTTCTCCACAACAACCACACCGGCATCATCAACACACACACACACACACACACACACACACACACACACACACACACACACAGAGTTCTTTTAAAGAAAATGATCAACAGCCTGTTCAGCCACCAGGCAACACAAAGGAAAATGAGCTACACATACATTTATTTCTTTGATCATCAAATCATTATTTTACTGACATAAGGAGCTACCTGCTTATACTAGAATTCAACACAGCATATATTATTATCTTATCTTTTCTTTCAATCCTCTAAATTCAATTTCCTGCTCTTTTTGAAATTCTCTTATAATTTAAATGGTAGCAGCACATTCATTGCCCCAAGGTGATCATATTGACAATTAGAAGAAGGAGAGGTTTTGGTTTTTGAAAATATACTCTCACCCCTTACTGTCTCCCCTGCTGTTACATTCAGTCTGGATCTCAAGTAGGTACTTTCCTTCTGGATCTTAATTTTGAAGGAGTTGGTTTATTACTTGTGCATCATCAGATCAGCTGAACTCTCTGTTGCCCTCCTCTAATTAATTACTGTTTGTAAAGAGCTCAGAAGATGAATAGTGCTATATAAGTGCTAAGTATCATGATTTCATTGTCCTATTTCAGTTCTTATTGAAATGAAGTATCATCATAATAATCAGCTTGTTGCATTTGTAACTCAAGAGTGGGAGAACCATCATAGTAATATCTTTACAATTTTCATTTCAAACCTCTGGAGCAGTCTCCGAATCTTGCAGTGATCCCCAGGGAACATTTTCTAGTCTCATACCATGACCACCTCTTGGAAAACCAACTCCTTGAACATAAATCAGATATGATAGGAGAGATTTCAATGATAGATTAAAACCATGTGAAAATTTTATTCAAATAACTTATATTTCAGCTTTGAGTCAGTGACATTTAAATTGGGACAAACAACTCAACTCAGAGCAGTTTTGCTACAAAATAGTAATAAAAGCAACAACCATAAGGATATAATGTCAGGCAATGTATAAAAGAATTTTATAGCCTTAATCTTAGTTAAATTATTTTTATTTTTCAGGTAAAAAGAATAGATTAATAATTCTGAATAGAAAAACATGTAGTGGTGACCCTAAGAAATGTAATATTTTTTTATATTTATTTCTGTAGATATAAAACAATAACAGTGATTCTGGCATTTAATTGTTGAGGAGCTGAGATGACTGTAATTGTCATTAAGGAGATATCATTTAGAATAACTAGTTAAGATACATAAAGAAAATGGTAAAGAATAGGAAGAAATAAAATATAACTCAAGGCCAAAGTTAAGGGAAATGGTGGGGCTGGAGCGATATCACAGCAGGTAAGGCATTTGCCTTGCACATAGCCAACATGGCTGACACAGGTTCGATTCCCAGCATCCCATATGGTCCCCCGAGCACCGCCAGGAGCAATTCTTGAGTGCACGAGCCAGGAGTAACCCCTGAGCATTGCCGGGTGTGACCCAAAAAGCAAAAAAAAAAAAAATTGAAAAAAAAACAAAGGGAAATGAAAAGAAACTACAGACAGGAAAAAATGGTTAAGTGAGGAAAATGTGAATTCTACAGGAAAGAGAATAGGTGTTGTACTGTGTATTAGAACCCATCATAAAAATGGTAGCTCTGCTTTCCTTCATCAGTTCCATATTTGATTTGAAATTTATTAAGCAAAGACAGAATTGTTCTCTGGTTATTAAAAGTGTGGGGTTTAAATTGATGCACACACTATTCAAATTCTTGCACTTATCACTTAAGGGTTATAATTTTTTTTTAAATCTCGCATTTCAATTATTTTTTTCCCACTGGTGACAATAAATCCTCCACATATACACATATAGACAAACATGCAGACATATAAATATCAGACAGTCCCTGACTTATTTATTAAGTGTTTAATAAATAGCATTAGCATCATTGATAGCATTATTGCATAATTAAAGCACTGATTTACTAAAAGAGAAAAATACATTACTGGGATAAAGGACCCACATGGAGAAGATGTATACAGAATTGAAATATGTCAGTGTAGAAAAAGAAAGTAGGTCTTATGGGTATTCCTGAAGATTACTTATATGTCAGTTAGAAGAATACTCATTTTTGGGTAGGTTTGTGGGAAACACTCTCACAACTAGAAATGAGTGGACCCTGATTATTAATTCTATCAGATATACCAAAGACATATTTGCTGTAATTCAAATCCAAGATGCAAGAAATTTGATATAAGCATTAGATGAGAAGATAAATTGAATTTATTATAGAAATGGTGTCAGAAATAAAGAGAACCAATAGCATTCAGAGAGCTTTCAAATGATTCCAGTGAATAGGGCAATGTTAAAGACCCTGTGCTCACTTGAGGATGTATCAGTGCCTATGTGCACTTTTCAGTTAAGAACAGAGATGAATTATAGCTACACAGAAGACATCTAAAGATCAACTACTGATGATGTTCAGAAAATCATTTAATTAAAAGGTAAAATCAGGTAAGAGGTTTTCTCTATAAAGAATGAGTATCATCTGTAAAGAGGATTCTGTATTGCTTCTGGTGACAAAAATAACTCTTAACCCAAACTGCACAAGGTAAAGAAATCGTAAAAGAAGAACAAAGACCAGAGGTAGGACTCTTGACAGTAGGGGAGAAGCAAATGAGGAGGGGGAGGAGAAGGGGACAGTGAAGGGGAAGGGAGAGGAAGGGGAGGGAGTGGAGGAAGAGGAGAGAATGGGAAGGGAGGGAAGGGGAGGAGAGGGAATGGAAAGGGAGAGGAGGGGAGGAGAGAAGAGGGAAGGGAAGGGGAAGGGAGTGAAGAGGAGAGGAGGGGGGAGGGGAGTGGATAGGAAGGGAGGGGAGCAAACTTTCTTAAAGTTTTGTTATGATAATTTCTTTAATGGACATTAATAAACTTCTCATAAGTGTTTGGTTTCAGGGAAGCAAACCTTTGCTCCTAAAATAATAACAAAATAAATATGAAGTCTTATATTTAACATCATCAAAATTCATAAATGAGAGGGTATGGTGCCTCCAGCAGGCCAATTTGTACCTGTGAGGTGAGTGCATCAGCAGCCTGATGGTGCCTTCAGACTTCCAGATACCCCAAAATTGCTGCTGTGCCTTTGGCCAGACCCCTAAAACTTGGGGCAAAGTTTATTAAGAAAGTAAACAGCCAATGACTGGTTCAGCCCTTTAGGAAAACAGTATGGACGATTCTCAAAAAATTAGAAATTGAGCTCCCATTTGACCCAGCAATACCACTCTTGGGAATATATCCCAGAGAGGCAAAAAAGTATACAATGAAGTGACATCTGCACTTGTTTGTTCATTGCAGCACTGTTTACAATAGCTGAAATCTGGAAAAAACCTGAGTGCCTGAGAACAGAAGACTGGCTAAAGAAACTTTGGTACATCTACACAATGGAGTATTATGTAGCTGTTAGAAAAGATAAAGGTAAAGGTAAAGGTAAAGGCCCTCCCGTTGATCGTCGATTTGCTCGAGCGGGCCCAGTAACGTCTCCATTGGAGACTTTGTTGTTACTGTGTCTGGCATATCGAATACTCTCGGTAGCTTGCCGGGCTCTCCGAGAGGGGCGGAGGAATCGAACTCAGGTCGGCCATGTTGGCCGCTTGTAAGGCGAACGCCCTACCCGCTGTGCTATCGCTTAGAAAAGATAAAGTTATGAAATTTACATGCAAGTGGTACTACATGGAAAGTATCATGCTAAGAGAAATGAGTTAGAAAGAGAGGGACAGACATAGAAAGACTGCATTCATCCGGGGAACATAAAGTAACAAAATAGGAGACTAACACCCAAGAATAGTCAAGATAAGAACCAGGAAGTTTACTCCATGGCTTGGAGGCCAGCCACATATGCTAGGGGAAAGGGCAGCTCAGATAGAGAAGGGAACACCAAATAAAAGGTGTTGGGAGGACCCTCCCAGGATGGGAGAAGCATGCTGAAAGTAGTCTATAGACCAAACATGATTGCCACTCAATGCCTCTTTTGCAAACCACAGCACCCAAAAGGAGAGAGAGAACAAAAGAGATTGCCCTGCCACAGAGCAGGGTGGGACGGAGGGCATGGGGGGTGGGAGTGATACTGGGATCCGTGGTGGTGGAAAATGGGCACTGGTGGAGGGATGGGTATGTGATTATTATATAACTGAAACCCAAGCACAAAAATTTGTAAGTCTACAACTGTACCTCATGGTGTTTCACTAATAAAAATTAAAAAAAAAAGCAAATGGCCAAAAATTAGATATGTGGGACACACACCCTCAAATCACCTCTGGCTCAGCTATATAATTGGAGGCATGGCCTCTCTCATTTCTGATTGAATTACTTAATGGCCATGATCCCAGAGACTCAGAAACAAATCTCAAAACCCAGCAGCTTTGGGCAGAAATGTGTCCGGTCCCTGCAGTCTGTTACCAGAGCTGGGCTACCCCATGTGGGAATAGGTTTCATGCCTTGGCCTATTTCCTGGGCGGCCTGGTGGCTGCCATCCTCCAGAGGCCACTGGACAGTCAGGTTTGGGACCGCAGTGACGAGACACATGGGGCCTTACGGGATGGGAGTGGAGCTGGCCCTTTCCTCCCTATCCCAATGAGAACCTGTGACGCCGAACACCAACAGCCTCTCTGGCCCCTGATCGAACTGCTTAATGGCCATGATCCCAGAGACACAGAAACAAATCTCGAAACCCAACAGCTTTTGGCAGAAATGTGTCTGGAGCACACAGTAGGTTACTGTCACTGGGCCACCCCAAGGGGGAAAGGGTGCAGTACTTCCACCTGCTCCCCTTTGCTGGCTCAGTGGCCACCATCCTCCAGAGACCATTGGACAGTCAGGTTTGGGCCCTCAATGACAAGACACTCAGGGCCTCACGGGATGGGGGTGGAGCCAGACCTTTCCTCCACATTCCAATAAGACCCCTATTTGCCGCCTACGAACAGCCTTTCTCACTCCAGATCAAGCTGCTAAACAGCCATGATCCCAGAGACTCAGGAACAAATCTCAGAACCCAGCAGGTCTTGGCAGAAATCCCTCCAGATTTAATTGTTAAAATTTTGGAATTTCAAAATTGACATCATATGTTATTCATAACCAGCAATAGAAAACAAATTGTCTAATGTTGCTTTTTTGGCAGATCTGAGTGTTGGTGTTAAGTCCCAAATAATAATGGTGGGTCAGGTGTCAAAATATTTAATGTAATCAAAGTAGAGAGAGAGTAATGTGGAGGTCATCTGCCCCACAGTGGAGTAAACTTCCTGGTACTTATCTTGACTATTCTTGGGTGTTAGTCTCCTATTTTGTTACTTTATGTTCCCCGGATGAATGCAATCTTTCTATGTCTGTCCCTCTCTTTCTAACTCATTTCTCTTAGCATGATACTTTCCATGTAGTAGGGGGAGGGTGTGGGATGGGGGTTTGCTGGGGGTTTTGATTGTGGAGAATGGACACTGGTGAAGGTACGGGTGTTTTATTGTAGAATAAAATGTACAATGTAGAAGTCTTTCAAGACTTAAACCTGAAAGCTTTGTAACTGCTCTCACAGTGATTCAATAAATAAAATTTATAAAAAATGGAAAAAAATTCTAGTAGAGTAGAACACAGGATTAGCATTAATGAGGAGAAATTTAGCAGAGAATTTTTTTAAATCATTCTAAAATTAATTAAAATATCTCTTGGTGAAAATACAAAAAAAATCATAAATAACAGGCCACTTCAAACTGATTATGACAATTTGAGAAAATAAGAGGAAGGGTTAAAGAGATGAAGTGAGGATTGCAAAGTGTAAAGATGGTAGAAAGAAGACAGAGAACTCAAGAGACACACAGATAAAAGAGCCTGGGGAGAGATGGAGAAGGAGCCCCTCCTTCTTCAGACTGAAGGAATACTAATCTGAAAATTAGAGAGAAGGAAATAAAGAAAACCATGCATATAAATGCAGAGATACCAGAGACTAAGAAAAATCAAATAGTTGTACTCACTTAAATGATGCCAGATATCAGCAAGGGAAAAGAAATTAGTGCATATATAATAGTTTGTATGACAGGATGAGGTAGGAATACATAATCCAAATGGTTCAAACTGCAGGACGTTATGAAATAAATGAAAAAATTTTATTAAGGAGAATAGACAATATTAAAATGATTTTCTCCAATGTAAACCATGAAAAATACTTCTTAAAGAACACTTAGAGGTATAGGAAGAATTAAATAATGTATCTACATAGTACAACATTCTTGGCATTTCTTAAGGTAAAGGTAAAGGTCCTCCCGTTGATCACCGATTTGCTCGAGCGGGCCCAGTAACGTCTCCATTGGTGACTTTGTTGTTACTGTGTTTGGCATATCGAATACGTCACAGGGAGCTTGCCAGGCTCTGCCGTGCGGGCGAGATATTCTTGGTAGCTTGCCGGGCTCTCCAAGAGGGGCGGAAGAATCGAACTCGGGTCGACCATGCTGGCTGCGTGCAAGGCAAACGCCCTACCGCTGTGCTATCGCTCCAGCCTTGGCGTTTCTTAAACCCACTAAAAAGAATACCAATCAATATTAGTAGCACTATATTAAAGAGTATCATGAATTACTGGTTTGAAAGCATGGCAAGACAGTTTTCCACAACAACTTATAAGTTAGCCGGAAATATTGGCAAGAATCTATCTTGGGCTAAGGAAGCATTAGTATCAGGCATGTCTTCACAAGATAATGTCCAAACTAAAAGAATGACAGGAAGGAGGGCTTCCTCACACATTCTCTACTCTGTCTCTCTTGTTTAAGAATATAGTCTTTTTAATTTTGTTTTCTTTTGTTTTGGGGCCACACCCGATAATGTCTTAGAGAACATTTCTGCCTCTGTTCTCAGGAATCACTCCTAGCAGTGCTTGGGGAACATGTGGGATGCAGAGGATGATCCTTGGTGGGGCCTCATACAAGGCAAACCCCTAGCCACTCTACTAACTAGCCCCAAGAATATATTCTTTAACAGAAACTTCTTAGCTGACTCTTTCATGTCTCTCCTTGATCATAAATGACTTCTGAAGATTTCTTGGCTTTAAAGAAGAGTAGAACAGTAAGTATTCAGCATTTTGGGTATTATTTGAAAGATAAAGAGCCAGTGGGGGAAAAATGTACTGGGAGGGTATAATGTTTTGAATTTCTATGTATTTATAACTACACTATTTTTTTTAATAAACCTGTGGCACTTAAGAGTCACTACTAATTTTTTTTTTTAATATGGAATGAGAATGACTTAAATAAAGTGTGTGTTGAATTTAGAATGTACCTAAAAAGGTCAGAAGTTAAAACCAAGTTTTGATGAATAAAAAAAAATTTCAAGTTATAGACATATTAAAAGAATAATGGAACCACGGAACCACGGTCCTCCCATTGTTCATCGATTTTCTCGAGCGGGCCCAGTAACGTCTCCATTGTGAGACTTGTTGTTATTGTGTTTGGCATATTCAAGAATAACATAGTTCAAAAATAGGTGAGCAAAGACACAAAGATGCTGCCAGAGGTAGAACACTTGCCTTGAATGTTTGAGGCCCTGGGTTCAATTTCTGACACTGAAGAATATTAATATTAAAATTAACAATAAAAATAATAATAACAAATGCAAGAACAAAGTTAAGAAAACTTCCATATACAGTCATGACTAAGACATGAATATGTAAGAATAAAGCAGACACTTGTTTGAAGAGCTTGGATTATGCAATCAGAATAACAAATTCTTTGATTTGAGAAAGAAATTTCCAGCATAAAATATTACTAAAATAACTTATACTAGAAATTAAAAGTTATAGAAAATAATGAAACTGTGGACTCACACTAGAAACCTATTTTTGATATTTAAAATTCATCACCGAAGTCAAATGTTACATGTTGAAGAGATTGTGCTGCTGATTTGATAACATCTAAATCTTTGATCACTGTCACTGTCCTCCCGTTGTTCATCGATTTGCTCAAGCAGGCCCAGGAACGTCTCCATTGTGAAAGTTGTTGATACTGTGTTTGGCATATAGAATATGTCACGGGTAGCTTGCCAAACTTTGCCCTGCGGGCGAGATACTCTTGGTAGCTTGCTGGGCTCTTGAGAGAAGCAGAGGGGTTGAACTCGGGTCAGCTGACTCGGCCGAGTGTAAGGCAAACACCCTAATGGCTGTGCTATCACTCCAGCCTAGTAGAAGATAAAAATATGTTGTATATGAGAAGGTAGAATGAAAATAATATTAATAAACTAATAGTGATTCTTTATAGCAAATGCTGTTTGTGATGAAAGATAAAAATACTAATAAAGTTCTGGAAGGGTCAGTGAAAGTTAAAGAGACATAGAAAATTTATATTGGTCTCGAAGTAAATTATGGAAGATAATAAAAGAGAAGGCATACACTTAAGTATTTCTTTTAAAAAGTGCTTTTATTTGTGTAGATAATTTTTCATTAAAACCTTGTAAAAAATGGCATAACAGACAAACGTGTAGAATGCCTCATGACATAACCAGTAATTAGCTCAAAAAGATATTATAAAATAATGAGTCAAAGAGGACCATGGTACCATGGTATGTTATTTAAAATATATTTTTTAAAGATTTGATATTAAAAAGTTTTATGATATGATACAGAGCTCACAGGACTTACAGGTTTAGCTAAAAATAGTCTCTAAAATTAAGCTCTCAGAACTCGGGGGCCTAGGGAGTTGATCCACATGAAGCATGCTTTTCCCAAACATGCCATTTTACCTTGGTACCTTTCTTTTATGGTGTGACACACACTCTTATATAGCATACTAACAGTTCCTAAGTCACTGTGTCTAAAATGGTATCAGATATGATATGTATCATATGAAAAAGACCTTTACGCCAAGTGGAATATTTCTGTATTTCTTCATCTTCTTTTTTCTCTTTTCTTGTATTTACCTATGTGTGATTCATGAAGACAATAACTTGAAAACAAGTATAAATGGTGAAAGAGAAAAGGTGTAATGTTAGCTGGAAGCAGCTGTGGTTAATGCATAATGTGTTAGAGAAAAATTAGGAATATTTCTCAGCTTTGACACTATATTTTTGTTTGGTTTGGGTGGGGAGATTTTAGTCTGGGTGCCACACTTATCAGAGCTAGGGGACTACTGCCAGCTCTGTGCCTTGTGGTTTGTCAGGAGATGAAGTGGTGGTAGAATTCAAACTGGCATCAGCTGCATGCAAGACAAGTGTTTTAACGCCTGGACTCTGGCCCTAATAAGGACATTTTGAAAAAAAGAAATTTGTAGAATCTCCTAGTTTTGACACATTAGGTTCCACGTGTATCTCTTCATATGTTGGACTCCAAAGATATAGCAAGGTCTGACCAAATATCTTCTAGAGACAAAACACTCCTCACTTGATAGTCAACGAAGTAGAGAAGAAAAAGTAGGGAAAAAGAGAAGGGGAAAAAAACGGAAAAAATACAGAGTTAAAAATAGGAAAAAGAATGGATAAAAAGAAAGGAAGAACTAGAATTCTATAGTATTTCAGAAGAAATGTAGCAGTTAAGATAAAATATTGTGTATGATAAATCATATATGAATATTACATGGTTATCATGCATACGCTAGTAATAGATTTTTTAAATTCATATTATGACTCCTAGCATTAAGTTTTGTTCAAGTTATAAAAAAGGGCATTGAATGTGTACAGCCCTAAGGAATGCTTGTATAAATTTAGACAGTACTTTATAGATCACCTGTACAATGAAAATAGCAAAAATGTTAGAATTATTGAAAATTTAGTGTTTTACTTTTGATGTTTTATTTCATATTGTAAAACAATAATGTCAACCTTTTACAGATAAAGGAAGTTTTGAATTTTTTAAATTTTATTTCCCTGTTTGGTGGTCATACCTACTGGTACTCAGGGCTTACTCTTGTATGTCTGGTCAGGGATTACTCCTGGCAATGCTTGGGAGAGCATAGTGGGTATAGAGCATTGAACCTGTGGTCTGCCACATGCAAGATAAACACCTAACCCATTGTAATAGCTTTTGGTTTTGGCATGAGATTAATACCTAGGATTACCTTTGTCTTTGATAAGTGACTAGATATGCCTTCACCATCTCATGAGAAAAAATGTTAGAAAATATGAAATTATTTAAGGTTTTTAAGGAAGTAGAAGAAATAGAACAAGATTGAAAACCTTATCAAGTCAAGGAAAAACATTGACATAAAAGACGGCAGGTCCATTAGAAGATTAAAATTAGTCTCCAAGTGTTAAAATATAGCAAAAGTCAATTATAAAAATATCTAAAAAAGCATGTATAAAAATGTTACTATCATGAAGGAAGGCCTTACATGTATCTCTAAAAGATAACAGGGAGAAGATTCTTTGGGGGGATGCCTTGGAATCGCTGATGTATAAACATAAATGAGAGCCAGAGGGAGGAACTTTGAGGTGAGATATTACTGCACAACTGTAGGTGAGAGAGGTGAGAGAAAGCAATGTTTTTGACAGTACTGGGTTATAAGAAATTGATATGCAGTGCCTGTGGAAGGTTTGTTGGTTTCATTTGTTGAGAGAGTACCTGTAAATATAAATCATATGTAAACATACTTTATAACAAAAATAAACTGATGAGGATCAAATGACAGGATTACACTGGGCTGAATAAATTAAATGCATGATTCAAAAAAAGGGATGCAGTGTGATTTGAAATCGCATACCCTCTCCTGAACTACTGAAACTTTGCTTTATGTATATGTATATGTATATGTATATGTATATGTATATGTATATATATCTTGTTCAAGACCACTCTATAGTAGATATAGACTAGAGAACTGATACTGAAGTAACTTTTGTTATTACTGTACAGTAGATTTTCTGCTATAGACACCCTAGAATATTCTGTTCATATACATCATATATATATACATATCACCCTGGAATACTCTGTTAGTATATATATATATATATATGTTTATATATATATATTTAATCTCATCACACATTCCAAGAAGAAAGAACAACAAAGACTAAAGACTAAAGATAACATCTCTCTGCCAGAGACCATACAATAAGTACAAAAGAGATGAAATATAATACATTTCTCTTCATCTATTAATCCATACCATGTATAAAGATACATTGTTTCTATTAATGAGAGAGCATGTGATATTAATATCATGATCACACAGTAAGTGAAATGCCTTTTGGAGATCACAAGTTGATTTTTTGACTCTGTTGTCTTGAGTAGGGTGTCTGCAGGAGCACCTCAAAACTATACTAAAGGAGAAATAATATTTCAGGGCGTCTATATTGTAAACTTTTAGTGTACTGAAATAATAAAAGTTACTTCAGCATCAGTTAGTTCTGTAGTTTATCTTTACTATACAGTGGTCTTGAACAAGATTGAACTAAAATAAATGGAATTAAACAGATGAGAAACAAATACATGTAATGAAAGTTGAAACTGTGTTGAACCATGAGAATAAGTTTGCATTGGCAGAATGTTAGAAGTAATTAAGCATAAACTCTCAATATTCTCAGCAATGTAGAGAAAGGTAAATAAAAAGTCACTATAGCAAAATAGCTCTGTTAACACCTCCCCTGCCATTCAGTGCTTTCTGATTATATTCTAGTGTTTCTCTTTAAAATGATCTATTTTACAAATGGAATAGACACATTCAATCAAGTTCGTTCTCATCTTCAACATACACTCTATGAGATTTTGCTCAATCAAGCTATTTCTCTTCTTTTTCCCCTTGTCTTCTCCTCCTTTCTTTTCTTTGTTTATTTGGGGGGAGGCACTTATAACAGTCTTCAGGACTTAATTCCTGGCTCTACTCTCAGTAATTAGCCCTAGCAGGATTCAGGAGAAGCATTGGTGGTGCCATGGATTGAATCCAGTTGGTTGCATGCAGGATATGTGTTTTATCAGCTGTACAATCCTTCAGGCCCCTTTCTTGCATGGTGGCAAATCTTCTTTGCTGACTGGGATAGTCACTAATAGTCACACTGCTAAATATATGTGTGTTTGTATATATTAACCTCTCCCATATATACATATATATGAGAGAGGTTAATATATTATTTTATAATAACTTCTTCCATTTCATATGTAGTGTAGCCCTCTTGACTAAATTATTAGATCTTTGAGAATAATGTATTCTTTGCTCTAGCTATTGGTCTGGGGCTGGACTGATAGTACAGCAGGTAGGGTGTTTGCCTTGCATGTGGCCGACCTGGGTTCATTTCCTCCGTCTCTCTTGGAGAGCCCGGCAAGCTACTGAGAGTATCCTGTCCACATGGCAGAGCCTAGCAAGCTCCTGTGGCATATTCAATATGCCAAAAACAGTAACAACAAGTCTCACAATGAAGATGTTACTGGTGCTCAGTTGAGCAAATCAATGAACAATGGGAGGACAGTGTCATAGTGCTATATTGGTCTAAATCATTTTTAAGGAGAAATAAATTACAGTCCTGGATTTAGGCAGATTAAAGTTTTCTTTAGTCACTCAGTTAACTCAATCTCAATATAAGAATTTATGAAAAATTTTACTCTTATTTTGATCATGCTTTTTGACAAAATTCTTGTCTTGTTTCTGAAATTAAAACACACACACACACCGATTATTATCTGAAGGTCTTTTGTATCCTGCAGTTTTTCACAAGAAAATAGTTAACTGGCAGCAACTTTGAGCTTGATGTGAGTCTAGTACTAAGTCCATCCACCAGCGTTCTGTGTTAAAATCAAGAGTGCTTATTACAGCAAACAATCAACCAACACAACAAATCATTACTGTGCTCCCATAGATTTCTGATTTCCCAGCAGCTTGTCAGAAGTTGATTAGACATTGTCTTCTCAGGGTAAAAGAGGGAGTGTGAAGAAGGAAAAAAATGTATGATAACAGTAGTGTTGGACAGGAGTTAATGTTATGCCCTCTCATGATTGTTAAACATCAGTTCCTGTTATCTATCCTCTACCTATTATTGTTTAGTTACCTAGATAATCTTTAATTTGCAATTAATGTGTTGAAATGACTGAATAAAGATAACTCTGATTTGAACATCAAAGTGTAATTTGAGTCCCGTGGGGAGCTAGGCATAGGAATGGACTTATCTGTGATGCAGTATTAAAGGGAAGCAAAGAAAGTAGAATGAGTTTAAACATCACTTTATTATTGTCTCTCTTCTCTGGGTAAAGGTAAAGGAAAACTTACTTCTGGGTCAGGAATATAGCACTCTGACATATTGTTACTTTGTTCTTACACTAGATTCTGTGTAGTGTGATCCCAACAGCATAGAACTTTTCAAATCAGTTTTCTGCTTGCAGGAGAGGGTGTATACTCTTCCGGGCAAAATTGAAGTTTTAGTTGTTGCTTTATTGGTACTTTTGAAGTATGCATTGGATAGAGCATAGCATTCCTGGCTGTCTTCAACACACCGGGTAATCACACCATTGCTCAGTAGGCTAAATTAGTTTAAACCTTTCGAAAAATAGCTTCTCTCCTTTCTGCAGATTTTCCTAGGAACAATCTCCATGAAAACGACTCCTAATTTAAAGAAAACTAAGGCATTCCTCACCACTGACAAGGGAAATGGCTCTTTTTGGCCAAATCATAGAAATGAGCTTCCTTAAGTACATTGCACCTTTAAAAGCTGACATTATTGCCGTGAAGCCTGAATGGTACCTTGTCAGCATGGAATAACCAGACTGGGCCAAGTTGTCATTTCTGACAGGTCAGTGTAATGAGCAAAAGAACGCTGAGTTTGTCTAAAAGTTTTCACTCGAATCAGCAGGGTAGAGCTGTTTGGGGCGATAACAGCTCTAGGTATGTGACTCATTAAATGTGTCATATTATCAAACACTGTGGCCCATACTATCACAGCAACCACATTTATGCTTTGTTTCCTCCCCCAAGTACCCCCTGAAAGTCTTCATAGTTCTAATTTGGATGAGCAGGGATCGAAATGCTTTGAGACACTGGGAAGGGAGCTGAGTATGATTAGAGGAATGCCAAACATTCAGTCGTTCGTTTCAAAAATACCACACAGAGATACATCTGAGTCTAATATGTGAACTTCTCTCTAGAGCACTCCTTCTCCATTTCATGGGATCACTCTAGTAATATTTATTTTTTCCCATCATTAAACCAGAAACACAAAATACATATGGGAAATAGGCATAACTAGGGTTGCATTGACATGAGGTGTATTCTGAATTACTGGATGAGTCAGTGCCCAAAGTTCCACGTTACCTATGCTCCGGAACCCACAGACTGATTTATCACTTACATAAAATAGAAATATAATGATGTGAGAGATCCTGAGCCCAGATTTCATAGGAAATAGATAGAAAGCCTTATAAAGTTTCAGCCTTTTCCATCTTTCCAGCCAGCTGTGGTGCCCTTTTCTTAATCAGATGCACCAAACAACAGAAAACATTTTCCCCCTGCTTCAGAAAAATTCACTTAATGTTCGTGACTAATTAAATTCTCACTCTAGTCATGATTAATGTAACAAATAATTACAGCTTAGATCTAATATAGATACAACTAATTGTTCTGCCCACAGTGCATCATGACTAACAATTAAACACAGCTTTTAAAGCAAAAGCAAGATCTGAGGATTGACCTTCACCTGGCTTTGCTCTTCCCACTGCAGGATACCCAGTGTTTGAGCTTCTATTTTCTTCTTCACACCTTTGATAATGACAAAGGGTTTCATTTGTTGGGTTGTTTACATTTCTCTTTCCTTAGGTGTTACCTAAGTTCCATTCTTTCACAATTCTTATCCTTACAATTTTGTAAGATATCGGAGGTCCTGATACAAAACATTAAAAGGAAATATTAACTACTGAGGTACTTTTTCCCAGGATCAAGTTCAAAAACCTAGTCAAAGTAAACGGAAATGAGTGATTGGCAATACTTCTGACCCATGTATATGCATTGGCTCTCATTTCTCCAAATTCTATCCCAGAAGATACACTTTGTTTTTGTTGCATAGAAATGGTAGGATCTACCACTGAATTGATGGAGGCATATTTCCAGTCCCTGGAAATACATTCCCAACCAGAGCAAATATACAATTTTCTGGGGATGCTCATACTGGAGAACAACATTTCTAGTTTTATTAAATGCTCAATGCGAAAAAGAAATTACGACTTGACAATATTCTTTATTGCTAAGGAAACTTGGCAAAGGTGGTGCAATCAGATTCCATTGTCTTCTCTTACTTTCTCTTATATTTTCTTATTTTCCTTTCCTTTCTTTTTATTTCCTTTCCTTTTAATTATTTACTTTTTGGTTTTGTTTCCTTTTTTATTTTGGGCCCATACCTGGAGGTGCTCAGGACTTAGTCTCCTGATTCTATACTGAGGGAGCATTTCTGGTGATGCTCAGTAAATCGGATATGGTGCCAAGTTCAAACTGGGGTCTGATACATGTAAAACAAGAGTTATATGCCTGTAGTATAAAATCCAAGCCCACCATTACATTTTCCACTAATAAATATGCTTATACAGTTAATACAGGTTTGTGCCTCTACCATCCATTTTACCTTATTCCACTGTGACAAAATATCCCCTTACTATCAGGGAATAGTTAAGAGGAACTTCTATGTATGGACCAAAATTCAATATTAAATTGCCTAAGTAAAGATATTCTGGGTAATTTCAGCATTTAAATATAAATAGCTATGTCCCAAACACAAATGGTTTTATTTGCTATTTTATATACTTATAAATAGTCAAAACTGTTTTCTTGATATATATATAATAGAAGATAAATAGAATACCATGTTACTATTAAATGAGCTCATGGCATTTGGGAGACCAGGTCTGGAAAGTTTTGCTTAGTAAGCTTGCATAATTGATTAAAGTCAATTCTTATAACTATTGTAGTGATTTATATTTGGTGAGTGTCTAGACCAGATTTGGACAAGTTTTGTATTTTTTCTTATAATTTCACCTGATAAATTATGCAAATTCTAGGGACCATTTGATTAAACTAAACTCAGACATGCAGAGTAATGTTATGCAGCACAAAACTAACACTGCAGATCCCCTCCATGTCTCAAATTGTCCCTCCACTCTGTCTGCTACATCAAATTTTTTAATTACATGATTTCTATTAGATAATTAGTTTAGCACTAGTCCCACTGTAGGTTCAGTGTCCTCATCAAACAGTAGCTTTGGAGCAGTGGATGATGAGTCCAATTTTAAAATAAAGTCTATTTTTTAATATTTAGTTATATACATATACAATTTTATAAATAAATATTAATTTTACTTTTTGAGTCACCAAGGGTATTCTTCATTCTTTTATAGCTTTATGACTCAATATTTCTCAAATGTTATCAGAAATTAATCATCTTAATGTGTATGTGACTTAAAAAACAGAGAAGATATCGCACTGTACTCTGTGGACAACTAAATGAAATAGTTCTAGCTTAAAGCAATAGTAACTAAGATGTGCTAATTTGGTGAATTTTTATTATAAGAAAACATGCATTCTGTTAGAATATTGAAAATATTAGAAGCTACTCACAATTAGCATTTTTCCCTATCATTCTGATGGAAAAATCATAAATGGCCCAATGACTCTAGATTAGAAAGAGAAACTGCAAGTGCACAGAATTATCTAAATGAATTTGAATGTAAAAATATGCATAATTTACTTTCTTTGTAAACTCTTACATTATACAACCATTGGCAGATAAAACTTTATTTTTTGTTGAAATAAATTTTCTGCCATCAAAATTCATTTCCTTTTTCATTTCATCATCCTGTTATTCGTCGATTGCCTCGAGCAGGCCCCAGTAACGTCTCCTTCATTCTAGCCTTGAGATTATATTCAAGGCTCTTTAGGAGAATGAGACCCATCATTGTTACTGGTATTTGGCATATTTGGTACGCCACAGGGAGTTTTCCAGACTCTGCCCTGTGGGCAGTCTACATTCGATAGCCTGCAAGTTTGTCCAAAGTAGGAATGAGATAATAAGATATCATAAAAAGATGTCTTGATAAGATGTCATGTGGCCGCGCGGTTCCAGGAGCTGGATTTTATAGTCTCTGAGTCTTGGCCGTTGATGGGATTACACGGCGCCAGGGGGCCAGGTGGTGGGTGTGACCCCCGCCTACTGGGATTTGGAGGATCTGGGTGGAGGATGTTCGACTCCAATCTGAGTAGACTTGGAGATCTAGGCCATCAAAATTAAAAAAGAAATTCTTATAATCTTCATTTGAAGGTAAAAATATTTACATTTTGACATGGCTAACAGTCATATAGTCTTTAAGAGAGGTTACTTTGTGTGGGGGGGGGGATTTCGGGCCACATCCAACAATGCTCAGGGTTTGTTTCTGGATTTGCGCTCAGGAATTACTTCTGGAAGTGCACTGGAGACTATACGGGACGCCAAGGACCGAGCCAGGTGGACCACATGCAAGGCAAATGATAGTAGTCTGGACTATCACTTAGGCCTGAGAGATTACTTTTAGATCCTATTATATTGTTTTACTTTTTATACTTTAAAATAAATTTCATTATGAAAAGTGTCAAGTAGAAAACTAAAGTTCTATATTTATTCAAGTTCCCAAGTTGCCATGCAATTGATGAAAAAGTGTTCTAAAACCGTTGCTCATTGGGAAAAAATGAAAAATCAAGGTTCTAAGGGCTGAATGGTCACTTCACAAGCATTCTATTTCACAGCCATTCCAATACAATTGTTTTTATTCTCTAATGTCAAAATATTATTTTTAAAAAATCTCCTCATCTACCTCTTCAGAGCCTGTATCTCTTTGCTCTACCAAACACTTCTCTTTGACTTCTGCTTCTTATAAGATTGTTTAGATACCAATTTTCTATTTCCAGACCTCCTATAATAATCAGGATTTTAAAATTAAGCTCTATGTTTCAGGACTTTGGAATTCTCTTCTCAACCCTGTTTATTTACATTTCTGAGATTGTCATTGACTATCTTCTCCAAAGACTGCATGCAAGAATCCCCTGAATTATGTTTGAAGATCAAATATGGGGCCCTGAAATGCTAATTTCAATATATAGATTTTAGTGTATCACAGGTTAGCATTATGGCTGAGGTTGAAACTTCCTATTCTGTACTAAAGGCTCTTCATTACTGGGGTCAGTGGTGAAAAGATTTCATATGGACAACGTAGTGTAGAAGGACCCAAAGTCTTACCATCTTGCTTTTCCCCCCCCAGATTTTTAGAGTTGGGTTTCACCTAGCAATACTCACCCAGCAATACTCAGAGCTTAATCCTGGTTCTATGCTCGTCAGATACTACTGGTGGTGCTTAGGTGAACATATATGGTACTGCGATCTAACTGGGGATGACTGCAAGCAAGGCAAGAGTCTTATTTCTTCATCCCCCTTCTCTCTTTTCTTATCTTGTCTGCCAATTTCCTATTTTCAATGAAATATTGATGTGCCAGGAAGCTTCTCCACCTCTACACAATGGGCCCATGGAATCAAGATTTAAATTTAGTCTATGACTTTAAATTAATTTATGCAATATTTTTCAGTTTGAAAAGCCAATGATTCACTTGTGTATTGAAAAGGTGTTTATGACGCACTTAAAGCTTCCCAATCAATCAAAAGACAAAAACTACCTGAGGGTAAGCCCTATTCCCATCAAGACCATGTGATCTGATGCATTCTGCTACTTCACCCAGTATCCACTTTAAAATCTTATCCAAGAAATAGTATGCCCTTTAAGTTTATATATGAGGTTAAATTTTAAATTTAGCAAATAATTCATTGCTATTCAGTAGCCCTAATTTAACTACTGACTTCAAAAGTCTAGGTAAAGAGTACTAACAATTGTAGTTGACTGATTAATTATGGAATTGTTTGCTTAATTATCCACTATAAACCATGATTATCAAGCTTGTCTAACTACTGAAAGTATCTGGAGAGTTAAAAAAAACTACCTTAGGACCTGACACTTTACTTGAAATGCAAAATATCAGTTTTCTGTCCCACAGCAGCTGAATTTTAATTTATACTTTAAAGAGTTTCCCAAGTGATTGAAATATACATAGATGTCAAAACAAGCTATACCTGAGAGAAATAGTTCTCAAACTTGATCATCATCAAAAAATATGAATTTTTAAAAATAAAAGACAAAACAAAATGCAAACTCATTTCCTTGACTCTTCCTCTAGTTTCTGATTAGGAGGATCTGAAATGGGGCTGAGAATTTGGATATCTAGCAAATTTCCAGGTGATACTGACATAAATGGTCCCAAAAAGCAAAATGGAAATCACTGTTTTAGAATATTTTTATGAATCTGAATTTATTTATGAATTTATGCACTAGAATAATATGACTCAGTATACATGCATGTGTGTGTGTGCATGTGTGTGTGTGTGTGTGTGTGTGTGCACGTGTGTGCATGCTTACTGCTCTACAGGTCCAAAATTGAGATTTTGATTTAATTGGTCTGTGTATAGGCTGTTCACTGGCATTGCAAAAGTTCCCCTGGTGATTTTAATACGCAGCAAACTTTGAGAACTATTAGTCAGCACTTTTAAAAAATTAATTTATTGAGTTTAAATTCACATGATATACAATTAACGATTTTAAATAATTAATTTAGTAGTGCTCAATATATGCATAGAACTATTAAATCACACCTCTGTCTAGTTCCAAAACATTTTCATTACTTCAAACTTACTTCCCTGTTACGTGGTGTATTCTCCCTTCCTCACTAGTAGCCACCTGTCTGCATTCTCTCTATATAATCTACTTGGGATAGTTCATATGAAAGCAATCATGTAAAATGAAACTTGTGCTTGACTTTTTTCACTAGCATATTGCAATGAAGATTCATCTGTCTATAGCATGTTGGCCTTTCAATACATTTATATATTACATTGTTCACTTATATTAAGTATTATAATTTGTAATTATAAATATGTATCATTATTATGTATATATCATAACTATAATTTTCTTAGTGAGTTTGAGATGGTACTTCAATTGTTTTCCATTACCCAAATGACGATGATGTTTGCATTTATATGGGTGCTTATTGATCCATTGTTTTTCATTTGGGGACAAAGAATTCATTTTCCTAACAAGCTGTTGTGCACTATTAATTGGGGTGTTGTATGTATATGTGTATATATGAGTATATATATTTATTTGAGTTACAGAGTTAACTACCAATATGATCTGTACATATAAATTTTATTTCATTGTTCTAAACAATGTATCTGTCATTAAGCTGTTACCATATTCTTTTGGTTTTGATTTTTTCTTGTCTTAATTGTAAATTTGTGTAAGTAGCTTTATATAGATGAGGGAATGTTTTGCTTCTACAATAAAATTGTAAAATTTCTGAAAAAAATTAAAAGTATGAAACATTAATTTTACCTAAAATTCAAAATGTATAACCTCCATTTTAGAGAAAAGCGACCTAATTTATTGACTAATCCTACATTCTCACTATAGGGTAGAGTTGAATTGTTGGATTAAAGAATTTATGAGCCACAAAGGCAAAAATATTTGTTAGATTGTTCTTTAAAAATTTTTTTAAATAAATAAATAAATGTTTTCCAACTCCTGGTCCAGATGTACTGAACAGAAGTTCTGAAAGGAAATATATCTTTTTCTTCTATTTCACCACTGGTTCTCTAGTCCCTTCAACCAGAGGCCATAGGAAAAGCATGTATATGAATCATTAATGTATGTGAAATGGATAGGAGAGGAGAGAGCAGAGGTGCTATTTGGTTCTTTAATAAAAGGGGACAGTGGAACTAAGTTTGACCCTATATGTTCAATGCAGAAATGATAACCATTTTTCCCCATTTGGACTTCTCTACTTCTCGTAGAGATTGTGCTCAACGAGAGTCAAGTTGAAAACGTTTCTCTGGTCCCACTTAAAAGGTCATACATAATGAGATTTCTACCATGGTGAGAAAGTTAAGAATTCTGAGTGACTTGCCAAATCTTTTGGTTGCAGAGTTATTTTAATACACATTACACAGCATTTGTCTTTGCAAAGTATAAAATGCCAGGTTCAGCTTCCTTTTTCAGGGTCTGTCACTCTCCATGGTATAAATTATTGTAAATTTCCCAACATTACATATTTTTCCACAGTGTTAACTCTTTTCACTGAATAGGATGGGGGAAATATATTGATGTGTATGGTTACACGTATTACCTGAGAGTTTAGGGATTTATATTATTACTTTTTTTAAGTTTATCTATCCTTGGGACTTCAGAATTCTTGCACAGAATTCACAGAATTCTTGCACAGACTTCAGAATTCAACACATATTTTGGGGGGAAGAGTTGTGCACTAGGAAGTGCTCAGGGCTTATTTCAGGCTATGAACTCAGGACTTTCTCCTGACAGTGCTCGGGAGACCATATAGGATGCAGAGGATTGAACTTGGGTCAGTCACATGCAACACAAGTGCCTTATCCACTTTACTATCTCTTCAGCCCCTCAACACTTTTTTTTTGATTTTTGAGCCACACCTAGCAATGCACAGGGGTTACTCCTGGCCCTACACTCAGGCGGTGCTCAAGGGACTACATGGGGTGCTGGGTATCGAACTGGGTCAGCCGCATGCAAGGCAAATGCCCTACCTGCTGTGCTATTGCTCCAGCCCCCCCCCAACATCTTTATTGAGCATGTGTATGCTTATGACCTCTCTAAGGAGTATGATATAATGACACCAGATTGGTACTAGCAAAAAGAGCATACAAAGTCTATAAAACTCCTAGAATTTATGTAGAAATTCAAACAAGAAACTGATAACAGTGGCTACTTCTGAGGAGGTGAATAGGATAAAGGAAGGACCTATTTGGTTTTTGACTTGTGGGTACCACTGGAATTTGTACAATGTTTTTGATTAACATACTTCAAAATAAAGCTCAAAGAAAGACAAATGCCAAATGATCTCACTCATATGCAGTGAATAAAGGAACAATAGAAGTTAGAGAGATTGTAATGGGTTTAAATGCTTCCCTTGCATGGAGCTTATGGACCCCGATAGATTTCAAGTACTGAATGGTCACCCTATACATTTGGGAGTGACTCCCATGCACAGAACCGAAAGTAGCCACTGTTCACTATCACCGTTCAGTGTCAAATGTGGCACAGCCACAAATGCTGACCTCAGACTTCCCAAGATAACAGGAAGTCAGATTATGTCGATTAAACACAAATCCTTAGACACAGAGAATGAGTAGAGGTCACCAGGGGGTGTCAAGATAGAGTGAAAGGATACAGTGCAGGGATATTGGTGTGTTGGTATGGTAACATTGCACCCCTAAAACACAGAAATCCTTATGCAAATGTTACCTTAATGAAACAAATTTTAAAATAATTCAAATGAATATGCTACCAAATTGTGGTTTGGGATGAGTTTTTTCTGCACTCAACTATTGGAAGAAGATTTCAAGTGGTTTGCCCAAGTTACCTATATGGTTTCTAGGCATTAGTGAGAAGAAGAGATGAGAACCAGAATACTTGGAAATGATTTGTCTAATTCTCTTGCACTGACTGTATTAGAGATCAGATCATAGATACATAGTTCAGTGGAGTAAAAGAATATTTCAGTTATTTGGGTGGGGGCTGGGTTCATATAAATGAATCCATATAGTCACATATTTCCCTCTTAAATATGTGCTTTACTGCTTATGTGTACAACTGCTTGCCTTGTTTTTCAGGGTGCAAGCTCAGCATAGTTGTCTCTGTCTGGCTCCATTGTGAGGTATTTCTCCCCTCTCAACAGTACAAGGTGTTTATGTTATGCCAACACAGCCCAATTCATCCATCACTTATCTTCAGACATCTCACGATTTCTTCAATAGAGAACATTTCCACAACAGACTTTTATTGCTCCAGCTCTCTGGAACACTTTTTCACCTGGAGTTCCCAACTCTCAAAATATCCATCACACAATCAATTATTTTACCTCTGACTCTCAGTGGAGATGTTACTGGTGCCCGCTCAAGCAAATCGATGAACAATGGGAGGGCTGTGCTGCAGTGGTACAGTGCTGACTTGCAGTAAGTGGTGATTGGTATTTTCTTTGCATAAGAATGGTTATGGAAAACATGGAACAGATACTAGGCTATACTTAACACCATTTTTTTTGGTTGGGGAAGGGAGGGAATATTAATGTTATACTAGTAATACTCAGAGCTTACTCATGACTCTGTGCTCAGAGGCCATTCCTGGAGGTGCGTGGTGAAGCAAATGCAGTACTGGGGATCAAATTGGCATAGACCATATCCAAGGTAAGCTTTACTCCCTGTACTATCTCACCATCCCACCTTTCACACTTCTTGACCTTTCTTAACTTAAGTACCCACAAATAATTCAGTCGTGTATTATCTCATGAAAAGAGATGAAAGAAAAGATAACTTTACCATAAAACCAAAAAGATTTTATAGTTATATATAGCATATGAATATATGATATTTGTGCAAGATATGCATGTGTTTTCCTTCTCATAGAAAGTGTATATTCACATTCAGATGTGTCAAAATCTTGTAAATACAAGATACTTGTTAACTTTAAAATGGTTATATTGATTGTAAAGTTTTATAATAGTTACATCACAAGAGAATCAGAAACTAAAGCAAGAACATATCTCGTGGATTCTATCAAAGAGACTTAATTCTTTCCAGCATCTACAAATGACTGTAAAAGTAAAAATAAAGAATACTTGATGACAAGTTTTAGGATATGTATTCCAATCATTATCATACCCCTTACTTTGAAACTTTTGATGAAAACAACCCCTTAGATTTCGCACCTCATACTTAAATAATGGGAGAAAAAATTATTCTCTAGCGCTGCAGAAATGTTCAGGTGTATCTGAGACCTAAACTGCTTTGAAAATGATCTAGTGAATTATCTTTGCTGAAGTCCATGCAAAGGCTGAGTCAGTACGTGTTGAATATGAAAGAGAGGAAGTTGCCATGAGAGCAGTAAGCTTAAGATTTATAGAAAGAATGAAAATTTTCATTCTTTGAGGGTTTTGTTGATGGCTTTTAATAGTCTCCTAGGAGGTTTACCATGCATGTCTGGTATCTACAGAACAAATATCCTCAGCTTATATTGACCTTGATATCATTATGAAATATTCTAATAGGGAGAAACATCTCAAATATATTAGGTGCCACCCTGTTAAATTCAGCATCTGGAATAAAAGTCTTCTCTATTTGTCTGTTTACTTGTGCTGGATATAGGCCAGGCTATCAAAGCCAGCATGAATATGTAGATCATCTTCCCTTTGAACAAGTTGGCACCCAAGTTTGGAATTTTTTTTCCATTATTATTTGCAATAATCTGCAAATTTTATAAGGATAGAAGCAAAAAGTTACTTAAATATTTGAAGTAGCATTATATTTGGAATCATAAAAAGCAACTTCTTAAAAAACATACCATAAAAAGTAGGACAATTGTATTAGACCCAGAATTATATATACATGAATTTCCATCCTGATTTGGTTATTTTATTAGGAGGTGACCTTGAAAAAATATGCTTAATGTGTGTTACCCTGGTTTATGAAAGGAGAAAGTTAACTAAATGATCTATGAGTGTCTTCCAACTTTAAAATTCTATAGGTCAGTGAATGCAAATGAAAGTAAATCACATAAAACACCATAAAGATAAAAATTGAAAGTCACTATTCACTGCTAAAAATAATGAATCAAGAAGGAATGAGAGTAGTTTATATTAAAGAATAATGAATATACCTCTAGGGTACCTAGAAAATATTAGAGGAATAACTAATTGACACAGAAAAACAAACTCATAACTAGAAAATATCTTCTTGAATGACTGATAGGTGAATTATAAACCTGAATTCCTTTATACACACGAGGATGGTGCACAGATATCACTTGATGATGCTTCTTCCTTGATGCTCACCTAGGTAATATTTAAACTTTAGTTTTCTTTGTATTCTTATGACAAGTCTATGAACTATTGGGTAAAGTGGAACCTGAGGAGTAAAGAGAATGGACTATTTACTCAAAATTATTTGCTTTGAACTCACTTTCCTGCTACTACGTTGTAAACTTCATATGATTTTGAATATCACTGCACTACTACATTAATACTATTTACAGGAATATGCCTACCATTTGCAGAAATATGTCAAGCACAAGCTCACCTGGAATGTAGAAGGGCTGTTTTCAGAGAAAGGGCATAGTGGAAAGAGGGAAGTGTAGTAGAATTTGACTCTGAGATATTTACTATCTACTTAAACTATTAAACAATAGGTTTGCTCTAGGTAACATATTGAGTCTAGCAGTAGCATTAGGAGAGGTAGGGATTAGGATGCTGTGGGACAGAAGCTCTCTAAATACAGGAGAAAGCCATATAATGAAAAGTTCACAAATAATGTAAATAACCCCATTTCCTTCAAGAAAGAAGTTTCACGGAGTGCATTTCTTACTAAAATTAGCCATATTATCTTCTACCTAATATTCTAAATGAATGACACTAGAAAAATTTACTCTAACAACTCTAAGAAGTGGCTGTCAGTAGAAATAAACCAATAAAAAGACAACAAAACTGGCAAAATATATTTGGAAAGTCAAGTGATCTGGGTCACTTGTAGAAATGAAGAGAGATGAACTACCTTAAGAAGGTGCTACATATCTTCCCTCTATTTTCCTACATCCTCCCTTACACACACACACACATACACACACACACACACACACACACACACACACACTTTATATAATACCTGTGAACCAGGCTAGGAGCCTTCATCTCTATGCCTTTACTTTCATCAGAAGCTATTGCAAGAATCTAAATCTTACCATTCTGTCTACTACCATCTTAATTTTAGAATAGACCAAGGGCATCTGAAAGACCTATTACATGTGAGTAGAGAGAAATCTGGTTGGAACTAACACTAAATCTACAATTCCTGTGTTTCTGGATACTCAAATGTATCATGAGGCAGACTACAGTAAAACATAAAGAAGGGTTTGATATGACTAAACCCTTACAGCACCAAAAAAACTGTATATAAGTTAAACATTCTTTTTTATTTAAATGACAGAAATTAGTTTCCCATTTGACTCTCGGTAGACAGGGAACAATTATTAAGTTTCCATTGCATTCACATAAAAGTTTTTGGAAAAGTTAGATATTCTAACATACTTTATGCTAACATTCCTATTAAAAGATCATAGTCTGACTAGATAAGAGAGAACTTGAGTATCATGTAAAGAATGAACACACAAATGTGGCAGGAAGCTTAGTGAGGCAACAGTACTTTTCATGTAAAATAAATAAAAAATTATTCCTGGATTTGTCTACTGAAGATTTGTCCCTGAAGATTTCTGTTTATAGGGAAGAGGTTAAGTCATATTTTTAATTGTAATATTTTCTTGCTGGGTTTTAACACTTATCATTGAACAAATATGCAAGAATATGATTATTGAAATGGATATTAGCTCATAAAAATGTATATCTGTCTTTAACTAGCCTCAAAAATTTACAATTAAATTGATTTGGAATTTAAATATCAGTTGTTTTTAAAATTGAGGAAATCTAGAATGCTCATAGAGTGGCAGATCAGGGACATCTTTGAATATAGGTTAAAGTGGTAAAAAGAGTAAAATATAAAGAGAGATTTTTTAGAGGAATGAATGGCATATCAAAATTTCCCTTCTGTGTGACTTGATCCCAGTCCCCAAACTTCTCTGTGCTTTAGGTTAATTACCCGTGAGACAGGCTTTTAAAAAAGAAACATGATTATAAACAGTTTGGTTGATATAAAATCCTATATAAATGAGTAACAGGTGTAAGGAGATATGTTTAATTAGATATTGATTAAGTTATAGAGCCTTTATCTGACCTTTTAGAAACTGTGTATTTCTATTTGCTGTTGACTCCAATTTGCTGTGTGAACATAGACATAGTTGTACCAGTAAATAAAAGTAAGAGGTCTTACTAGGAAAGTGAGCAATGAACTAGCTGGAAAACCAAGGTAAAAGACATCAGGGCTTAGCCAAATGACAGAACAAAGAATAACAAATTCAACTTTCCTTGAAAAGGAGATAGTTATACAGTGAATATGATGGCCGTTTCATCCTGTATCCTGGCAAGAGTTGGCAGGGCCACATTGTGATAAAATGTCAGTAGATACCCCGTGATAATGGGTCTATTTGATTTCCTTGAGGTATGCGTAAAGAGAGTGCTGACTGATTTTAAAGGGCGATGCTATTGCCTGCAGAATGGATAACCATTCTGATTCATGGAGGCATAGGTGATGCTGAAAGACAATGGCAGCCAACATCAGGAAAGTTGTGAAGCATGGTGGTCCATGTGAGATTTTCTCACATTAGAAGCAGCTTCCCCTTATTTTACACTTTCTATTACTTCCTCAAGCTTTTCATTCTACTCTTTACCTTTTAGAAGTTACATCTGTATTTATCACGTCAATTGTCCTCTCAGAAATACAGATACTAATAAATCCAGGCAGACATATCTATTTACACTATTATCCCTTTTTCTTCAACCTACAACTGCTCTTGTGCTATAGTATATATTTCTCATAATTTTCTGGAATGAAATATCTGATTATTTATTTAAGATTTATTATTCTATCAATGTATATTCAAACACACCAAGATTCATATATATGTAAATATGTACATATATATGAGTGATATATACATATTGATGAATGATATATATATATATATACTTTTCCACATAGTGTAAAAGTAAAATAGTAAAGAGAGAGGAATTAAATATAAAATAAAAGCAAATATTTTGAAAATAACCACCTAATAAGTGATTATGGGAAAAAAGCCTAAGGAAGAGAGGAGTTGAGAGAGACAGAGAGAGTCAGAGAAAAGATAAGAGGCTTCTAATTTCATTAATCTCAGTCACTATTATATCCAAAATGAGAGAGAGAGAGGAGAGAGAGGGAAAGAGGAGTCAAATTCATAGAAAAGATACATACATTTTAAATTTTAAAATAAATTTATTTTAGTTTACATAAATTTAGCAGAATAAAGCATGCATTTGAACTAAAAACAAATGATTTTTAAAAATGTTGAATACACTGTTCTATTAAGGTGAGAAATCAGACATTTGGAGCGAGAGTGATCATATAGTTGTTAAGGCGTTTGCCTTACATGCATCCCTACCTGGGTTCAATCCCCAGCAACCCATATGGTTCCCTGAGCACTGAACTGCACTGCACTGCACTATCCTCCCATTGTTCATTGATTTGCTCGAGTGGGCACCAGTAACGTCTCCATTGTGAGACTTGTTACTGTGTTTGGCATATCGAATACACCATGGGGAGCTTGCCAGGCTCTGTTGTGCGGGCAGGATACTCTCAGTAGCTTGCCGGGCTCTCCGAGAGGGATAGAGGAATCAAACCCAGGGTGGTCACGTGCAAGTCAAATGCCCTATCCGCTGCGCTATTGCTCCAGCCACCCTGAGTACTGCCAAAAGCAAATCCTAAGCGCAGAGCCAGAAGTAACCCCTGAGCAACGGTGGGTGTGACCCATAAAGCCAAAATAAAAGAAAAAAAGAAAAGCAGAATTTTTTTTTTCACCTTTATTTTATTTTATTTTTTTTAAAGTTGTAGATTTACAATTTTTTGTGCTTTGGTTTCAATTATACAATGATCAGATACCCATCCCTCCACCAGTGCCCATTTTCCACCACCATGGATAATATCCCTCCCACCCCCATCCCCCCATCCCCCCGTCTCTGTGGCAGGGCAATCCCCTGTGTTCTCTCTCTCCTTTTGGGTGTTGTGGTCTGCAAAAGAGGCATTGAGTGGCAAACATGTTCAGTCCATAGTCTACTTTCGACATGCATCTCCCCTCCTGGGAGGATCCTCCAAACATCCTTTATTTGGTGCTCCCTTCTCTATCTGAATAGCCCTTTCCTCTAGGATACCCGGCTGGCCTCTAAGTTATGGAGTAATCCTCCTGGTGCTGATCTCAGCTATTCTTGGGTATTAATCTCATACTTTGTTACTTTATATCCCCCAGATGAATGCAATCTTTCTATGTCTATCCCTCTCTTTCTGACTCATTTCGCTTAGCATGATACTTTCCATATTGTACCACTTGTATGTAAATTTCATGACTTCATCTTTTCTAAGAGCTACATAGTACTCCATTGTGTAGATGTACCAAAGTTTCTTTAACCAGTCATCTGTTCTTGGGCATTCAGGTTTCTTCCAGTTTCTGGCTATTGTAAAGAGGGCTGCAATGAACAAACAAGTGCAGATGTCACTTCGACTATACATTTTTGCCTCTCTGGGATATATTCCCAGGAGTGGTATTGCTGGGTCAAATGGGAGCTCAATTTCTAATTTTTTGAGAATCGTCCATACTGTTTTCCAGAAGGGCTGAACCAGTGGACATTCCCACCAACAGTGAAGGAGTGTCCCTTTCTCGCCACATCCACGCCAGCATCGGTTGCTTTTGCTCTTTTGAATTTGGGCCAGTCTCTGAGGTGTGAGATGGTATCTCATTGTGGTTTTGATCTGCATCTCCCTGATGATTAATGATGTAGAGCATTTTCTCATGTGCTTTTTTGCCATTCGGATTTCTTCTTTGAGAAAGTTTCTGTTCATTTCATTGCCCCATTTTTGGATGGGGTTGGATGTTTTCTTCTTGTGGAGTTTAACCAGTATTTTGTATATCCTGGATATCAACCCCTTGTCAGATGTGTATTCGGTGAATATCCTTTTCCATTCTGTAGACTGTCTTTGTATTTTGGTCACTGTTTCTTTGGAGGTGCAGAAGCTTCTTAGTTTAAGATAGTCCCATTTATCTATCTCTGTTTTCACTTGCTCGGCCAGTGGCGTGGCATCTTTGAAGATACCATTAGCTTCAATGTCATGGAGGGTTTTGCCAACTTTATCTTCAATGTACCTTATGGTTTCTGGTCTGATGTTGAGGTCTTTAATCCATTTTGATCTTACTTTTGTACATGGTGTTAGGCAGAGTTCTGAGCCTATTTTTTTGCATGTAGCCGTCCAGTGATGCCAACACAATTTATTAAAGAGGCTTTCCTTACTCCACTTCACATTACTTGCACCTTTATCAAAGATTAGATGAGCATATGATTGAGGAGAGATGTCAGTGTATTCAACCCTGTTCCATTGGTCTGCAGTTCTGCCTTTGTTCCAGTACCATGCTGTTTTAATTATTACTGCTTTGTAGTACAGTTTGAAGTTCGGGAGGTTGATTCCTCCCATTTTCTTTTTCCCAAGAATTGCTTTAGCTATTCGTGGGGGCTTATTGTTCCATATAAATTTCAAGAGTGTTTGCTCCATTTCTTTGAAGAATGTCATGGGTATCCTTATAGAGATTGCATTGAATTTATACAATGCTTTCGGTAGTATTGCCATTTTGACAATGTTAAGTCTCCCGACCCATGAGCAGGGGATATCTTTCCATTTCCTCATGTCCTCTTTTATTTCCTGAAGTAGCGTTTTGTAGTTTTCTTTGTACAGGTCCTTTACTTCCTTACTTAAGCTGATTCCTAGGTACTTGATTTTCTGGGGCACAATTGTGAAAGGGATTGTTTTTTTCATGTTGCTTTCTTCTCTCTCACTGTTTGCGTATAGGAAAGCCATGGACTTTTGGGTATTGATTTTATAACCTGCAACTTTACTATACGAGTCTATTGTTTCTAAGAGTTTTTTGGTGGAAGTTATTGGGTTCTCTAAGTAGAGTATCATATCATCTGCGAATAGTGAGAGCTTGATTTCTTCCTTTCCTACCTGAATGCCCTTAATATCTTTTTCCTGCCTAATCGCTATTGCAAGTACTTCCAGTACTATATTGAACAGCAGTGGAGAGAGTGGGCATCCCTGTCTCGTCCCTGATCTTAGAGGGAAGGCTCTCAGTTTTTCCCCATTGAGGATGATGCTTGCTGTAGGCTTGTGGTAGATGGCTTTAATTATGTTGAGGAAGGTCCCCTCTATACCCATTTTGGCTAGGGTTTTCATCATAAAGGGGTGCTGGATCTTATCAAATGCTTTCTCTGCATCTATTGATATGATCATATGCTTTTTATCTTTTCTTTTGTTGATATGGTGGATTATGTTGATTGATTTCCGAATGTTGAACCATCCTTGCATCCCTGGGATGAATCCTACTTGGTCATGGTGTATGATCTTTTTGATGAGTAGTTGGATTCTATTTGCTAGTAGTTTGTTGAGGATCTTTGCATCTGTGTTCATCAGGGATATCGGCCTGTAATTCTCTTTCTTTGTGGTATCTCTGTCTGCGAAAAGCAGAATTTTTAAAATTTATATTTAATTTTTCTAATTTGTTCAATTGAATCACCATAAGGTACACAGTTACAAAGCTGTTCGTGATCAGATTTCAATCACTCTAGTTTCAGCACTCATCCCTCCACCAGTGTTCATTTCCCACCACCATTGTCCCCAGTTTCTCTCCCACTGGGCTGCCACTATGACAGGTACTATTCTTCTCTCTGTCTCTCTGTCTCTCTGTCTTTCTGTCTCTCTGTCTATCTGTCTGTCTCTGTCTCTGTCTCTGTCTCTCTCTCTCTCTCTCTCTCTCTCTCTCTCTCTCTCTCCCACACACACACACACACCATTTCTCAGATGCTTCTACATCATATTAATATAATGGCCTATTTTTCTATTTTTATTTATTTATTGGTTTTTGGGCTACATCTGGCAATGTTAAGGACTTACTCCTGGCTCTGCTCTCAGAATTCTCTTCTGATGGGCTCAGAAGATCATATGGAATGCTTAGGATAGCCCCTGTTTTGGCCACGTGCACAGCAAGTGTCCTATCTTCTGTACTGTCACTCAGACCCCTTGACATAATAATTTAATATTAAATATTTATGCTAATATTTTGGATTTATTATTTTGGATTTTGAGCCAACAGTTGCCAGGGCTTACTTGTGGATAGTGCTCGGAGTGCAATATGTGATGCCAACGATCGATCCTAGCGAGTTTCATATCACCCTGCCCTCTTTACTGTAATTTATTATAACCCATGCACTATAACTATATTGCTGCACTGTAGCATTGTCCTCCTGTTGTTCATCAATTCGCTCGAGCAGGCACCAGTAACGTCTCCATTGTAGGACTTGTTACTATTTTTGGCATATCGAATATGCCACGGGGAGCTTGCCAGGCTCTGCCGTACGGGCTAGATGTTCTTGGTAGCTTGCCGGGTTCTCTGAGAGAAATGAGGGAATCGAACCCGGGTCAACGACATACAAGGAAAATGCCCTACCAGCTGTGCTATCGCTCTAGCCCACTAGATAACCATATTTTCACAATATTCATGAATTCAGAAATGTTCTAGTATGATTTACATATTTAAATACATTTAATAAAACAAAAGCGCTTTTAAAAAATCGTGGTGTGTACAATGACTGAATTTGTGTTGGTTTATCTCTTAACTGTCTAGAATTGGTCTTTAGAATTTGTTACTGTGGTCATTGGTTTTGTTTTGAAAGAAGTCATGCTTATTAAACGCTTTCAATCTTTTCATGTTTGAAAAAGCACTTGTTGAATTCCTTCTTGAACTAAATATTGGCATATAATATTTCTTTTTTTCACGTTTTGGCAGCATTGTTCACCAACTTATTGTTGGATTATAGTTTTAATTATTTTAGAAAATAACAGCGATTTGTCCTTTTTCCCCCACCCCCCACAGGGAGCTTAGTAACTAGTAGTAGTTACTTCCACAGAGTGCTCCTGAGGCACACACTCAATTCCATCAAGCACTCCCAGTCCTCTGTGTTTATCTTTAAACTCCATGTTATCCTCCTCTCCCCCTATCTGTTCATCGCTTAAATTCTCAAATCAAACCCTGAATCGTGTAAAGTCAAATTCTTCTGAGGGCTCTGGATTTTGTATATGTAAGTGAAATATTGATTTTCTCTTTCCTTTGTGTCCTTTGTATAGTTTAGTAAAATGTCTTTTAGTATACATACAGGAAGATAGTTAATGCTCTGCTTTTGTAACATGGAACTTAATTGATTTCAAATATCATTTACTCCTGGGCATCTGTCATATTTACTTGACTGAAGCCTCAGTTGCCCTTAGTTCCTAACACCACAAAAGGGAGTCCTAGTGAGTGACAAGGATGAACCCAAGACAAGCCCTAAGCTACCCTGGCATTAAAAGGAACAGACTAAGTATCATAAGAAGTATAATAAGGTGAGAGCACAGTCATGGATCAAACCCTGATATGGCCCAAACAGAATTAACTGAATAAGTACCCTGCTGGTGTTAGGATAGACTAAGCTGGCCTGAGAACTTTAGTCTGAGATATATTGAGACATGTCCCCACAAAGACACTTTAAGCTTAATATATATCTTACAGTGTCCATACTAAATGACTAGAAATAGTATTAAGTAAATTAGGATAATTTAAGGGATAGTGGCTAAGCAAAGGGGAAAGGAGTATACCCTTAGATCAAATTTGGCCCATAACAGATCTACTAGCAGGAATCTAGAGTGCTGAGTACTTAGATGAGATTTTTTCATTGAGCAATTTTCCTATAACTACCCCTGAAGGAAAGGCTTTACAACTGTTCATTGTTTATGATAGTGTTCAACCACACCTATGTGTAATTGCTATCCCCAACCCTTCATGTTATGCTTGAAGGCCTTTCAATCATGTTTGAGTGAAAGGCCACTGATTACCAACCAGCCTGGTGGATCCTGTTCCTTCCTTCATTTGTCTGTCACCATAGGCCAGTTGCAAGGGAGGGGAATGGTAATCAGCCCCAAATGCACCAAGGGGACCCTCAGGTCACTGCAGGCAGTCCAGTGATCACTCACCCAGGAACAGCAACAACTTATCTCAGTTTTTTGCAGAATTTAGTGAGGACAACCATCTTTGCCCTTTTTCACTAGAGTTTTTTGCTTATTTTTTAAAAGTTTAAATATTCTTGGTTTTGGTCAGGGTGATAGCACAGTGGGTAGGGGGCTTGCCTTGCCCACAGCTGACCCTGTTCCCCTAAGGATTCTCCTGAGCCCTGCCAAGAGTGACTCCTGAGACAAAGCCAGGAGTAAACCCTGAGCACTGCCAGGTTTGGCCCCCAAACAAAAAAGACAAACAAAAAATTCTCAAATTATCTAAAATACTCCACAGTGCTACCGAATGTAGCCTGCCCACACGGCAGAGTCTGGCAAACTCCCCGTGGCATACCCAATATGCCAAATACCAGTAACAATGATGGGTCTCATTCTCCTAAAGAGCCTTGAACATAATCTCAGGGCTAGGATGAAGGAGATGTTACTGGGGCCTGCTCGAGGCAATCGACTCCACAGTGTGGGCTGGAGCGATAGCACAGCGGTAGGGCGTTTGCCTTGCACGCAGCCAACATGGCCGACCTGAGTTCGATTCCTCTGCCCCTCTTGGAGAGCCTGGCAAGCTACCGAGAGTATCTCACCCACATGGCGGAGCCGGGCAAGCTACCTGTGACGTATTCAATATGCCAAGCACAGTAGCAAGAAGTCTCACAATGGAGACGTTACTGGGCTCACTTGAGCAAATCGATGAACAACGGGAGGACCATGGACTGTGGACTCCACAGTGTAGAATATGCTGTTTTATTCTTTTAAAACTCTGTGCATATTTTAATGTAAAAGATTTGCATTTTCTATCCTTACATTAACGAACTATTTTCTAATATTTTTTATCTTTCTATATTAGTTTATGGAACACCCTGCTTAAAAAATATAAAATATTCTCATCTTTCCCACCTACTTAGCAGGTACCATCTTTCTGTCTTCTTTAATATGCTAATTGTTGCTTTTCTCATTTGCCATCATTGAGAATTTCTTGAACTTTTTTCTAAATCTGTAATTTGGTACTTTAGTTTTAGAGTCACATCTGGTGGTGCTCGGGGGACTACTCGCAACACTGTGCAGAGGTCACTCCCGGGTGACAGGAAGGATGTCAGGGAGAAGAAAGTGAAGACCACGTGGAACTGGGTATTGGGCCTCAGGCCTCCTGCATAAGGGGCATGTGCCCTTCACACCCCCATCTGTTGGGCTATCTCCCAGGTCCTCTAAGTATGTACTTGGACATTTTAAATATTTCCTATCTTAACTAGCCACTTCCTAACTGGCCTTATATCATTTATTCATTCCTAATCTCCCTTTTCTTTACCCTCTCTCCATTTTGAAACTTTCTTAGAGGAGCATTGTTTCGGTTTATCATGTGGTATATATACTTTTGGTATGTTGAGGAGAGAAGCACTGTATTCTTCCAAGAGATGTGTGTTAGTTTTTCTCTGAATTATATAATTCAGGTTTTCACTAAGATTTTCTAAATTGGGCTGAAGAGATAGTTAAGGAAATTTTCTTGCATGCAGTAAACCCAACACTGTGTCTGATGCCCCAATACAGTCAGAGTGATCCTTGAACACAGACAGAAGCAAACCCTGAAGACTGTGAGCTATTGCCCCAATCTCAGGAAACTTGCCCCAGACCCTGCAAAATGAAGAAAGAGAGAAAGAAAGAAAGAAAGAAAGAAAGAAAGAAAGAAAGAAAGAAAGAAAGAAAGAAAACCTGAAACACCATATTTCTCATCATTACTTCTTTCTTACTTTGAGACTATAAATTTGGGAATGGACATGAGCTTAGATGATTAGTGGTATGCTCTTCAAGACATCAAGATCTAGTTAAGTTCAAACTAACAGCAGTAACAAGCAAACTATATCTACCAACAGGAATTAATTAACTAAAATTAGTGTATGCATCTAATTCTAATATAAGCCCATCCCAGTAAATTTACCAGAATTTCCCTATACCGATCTTCTTCTTTTTTATATGTGCTATTATTTCACAATGGCTTTGTCCTATTGGGAGATGTGTCTCACCACTTCTACAGACTCCACTCTTGATTGAACTCCCCATTGAATATTTGGAGGCAGACATTCACTTCCTTCACAGATGCAACCTTGTCATTCATGTTTCATATTTCCCCTAGTAGTTATTTCTACCTGTGACCTAAGAAAGTGTTTTGAAAGAAGCTTCACATATTGTTGTTTTGCATATTCGAAAACATTCATGAAAATTTTCAAAGTTGTTACTTCTGTTCAACTCAAGAAACTTCTTTTACTCTCATTACATCAGCTGAGAAATTGCAAAGCATTTGAATGTACTCTTTTTTTTTTCTTTTTGGGTCACATCCGGCAATGCACAGGAGTTACTCCTGGTTCATGCACTCAGCAATTACTCCTGGTGGTGCTCGGGGGACCATATGGGATGCTGGGAATCGAACTTAGGTCAGCTGCGTGCAAGGCAAATGCCCTACCCACTGTGCTATTGCTCCAGCCCCTGAATGTACTCTTTAGCTGTGGTTTTGTCAGGGAATTTTCCAATGTTGACAGCGTTTTTTTTTTTTATCAGTGTTAATTTTGACAATGTTAATGGTTTTTACCTTTATCTGAAAGAGTTATCCCAAATGCCTGTGGATCCTCTGGTGTGTCATAATTGCCCGCATAGAAAGCTATTTCCTGCATTCTTTTTATTTTTTTAACCTTAGGAGATACTGGCCTCTAGAAGGTCTCATGGGAGTAACACCTTATTGCTGAACTGCCACGGTTGTCCGTTGTCAACCAGACCCCCCCCCCTTTCCTGGTGGCTGTCTTTTTCTTGGGATCTTCAGCATTTCTAAAACCTCAAGCCCTGTAAAAGCATCACTATGTTACTTCCAATCCTGACAGCCACTCTAAATGCTTATTGAACTTTGTCTCTTGGGACACAAAGCAGTGTAGTTTATAGTCAGCTTCTTACAAAATCCTTCTTCAAATCAATGTCGACATTTCTTTTCAGCCTACTTTCTCCCAGCAATCTGACCTGGCCCATAGGACCATATTCTCCTTCTATCTTCTCACATCCTTTAAAACCACAAAGATAAAGAGGAACAGTTGCCATTTAACCAAGTCCCTGGAAAGAACCAAATCTCAAACTTAGTCTTCTCTAAAATACTATACTTAATACTTGTGAACGATTGCATGTCAAGCTGTGTTTTTGTGTGTATGTCAAAGGCACAGGATAAGATCTTTGTAAACACCGAAATTAATTTATATAGAATAGGTGTTTTGAATAGCAATGTGAATGAAAAAGTCTGATTTTTTACTTAGAAAATCCAAGAATGTTACTGTAACTATAGTACAGTGGGTAGGTGTTTGCCTTGCTTGCAGATGACCTGAGTTTAATCCCCAGTCAGCAGCAAGCAACTCACCCTATATAGTCCCTCGAGCATCCTAGGATGATTCCTGTCACAGAGCCAGGAGTCCTGAGCACTTTCAGGTATGCCCCAAAACGAACAAACAGAAACGTCCAAAGTATGTTGATGTCAGAAACTATTCCTATTGTATTTATATTTTTAGTGTTAGAAAAATTTAATGCATTATGAATTGGTGTGATTGATTAATCATTTATTTTCTTACTGGTGAGTTTCAGTATTGTTATACATCTTATTAGAGAATAACATTCATAAATCTGTAATTTGTCACATTTTACAGATGTGCTTATCTTAATTTTGTTAATAAAATCTATCAATCTTTCTGTATATGTGTTTATATATATACTTATATCTAAAAATCATTTTCTTATATATTCCTTAGGAAAAAGGAAAGTATGCATTTAGTTAACCTTTACATGTACAGTCCAATCTTTACATTTCCCATTTGCATCATTTCTATCCCAATGAGTGTCTTTCTGTCTTTAGTCTTGATCCCCATCCTTGAATCTATGAGTAAATACCTTGAAACTTAGTTTCTCCACTTGCTTTTATATTCCTGAACATGCAACTATCCTATTTTCATATTCTGATCAGAACTTTTGTATTAATTTTCATATCCATATTGTTTTTTTTTTTTTTTTTTTTATCTTAATAATTTTTTTAATAATTTATTTATTTATTGAATCACTGTGGGAAAAGTTACAGAGCTTTCGGGTTTAGGTCTCAGTCATGTAGATACCGAACACATTTCCCTTTACCAATACTCATTTTTAACCCCGAACCCCAATAGACCCCCACCTCCCACCCCTCCCAATTCTTGTGAGGCAGATGAGTTCTAGTTAATACTCTATCTACTTTGACTAGATAGATTATTTCGATAGAAGATGCACAATTATTGTTAAGAGTTTACGACCCACCCCCCCCAAATCAGACATGCTGAAACAGCGTTGTGAAATGATTTGCTTTCTACAACTTGGTTTAAGAATAAAATGATGTCGCGCGGCCGCAATAGCGGCCGCGCGGTTTTGAATTTCTGCTATTTTACTTATTGACCCTGGAAGAATTTCTATTAAAAGTTAGCTAGTTAAGAGATTGGTTTCTGTGCCCTGGAGTCATGGCCGTGCCGGAGAACCGCTCATGGGGGGCAGCTGGCGACCTCGGTGGGGCGTGGGGGACGGCCCACAAAGCCCCCCTTCCCATGAGGTCCCCGCCGCTCCCCCCCCGAGCCCGGCTCAAACCTGCTTTCCACAAGGCTCCCATGCGGCCGCCATCTTTCTTTCCAGAGAGGAGCGGGCGGGCTGGTCAACGCCCTTCCCCCTCCGGGCAGGCTTGGTGGCGCGGATCAACACAAGTCCATTTGCTTTTCTGCTCCAAGCGGCTGGTTCTCTGTGCTAAGTCCTTGTGCCTCCGGGGCCGTGGCCGTGCCGGAGAGCCGCTCGTGGGGGGCAGCTGGCGACCTCGGTGGAGCGTGGGGGACGGCCCACAAAGCCCCCCTTCCCATGAGGTCCCCGCCGCTCCCCCCCCGAGCCCGGCTCAAACCTGCTTTCCACAAGGCTCCCGTGCGGCCGCCATCTTTCTTTCCAGAGAGGAGCGGGCGGGCTGGTCAACGCCCTTCCCCCTCCGGGCAGGCTTGGTGGCGCGGATCAACACAAGTCCATTTGCTTTTCTGCTCCAAGCGGCTGGTTCTCTGTGCTAAGTCCTTGTGCCTCCGGGGCCGTGGCCGTGCCGGAGAGCCGCTCGTGGGGGGCAGCTGGCGACCTCGGTGGGGCGTGGGGGACGGCCCACAAAGCCCCCCTTCCCATGAGGTCCCCGCCGCTCCCCCCCCCCCGAGCCCGGCTCAAACCTGCTTTCCACAAGGCTCCCGTGCGGCCGCCATCTTTCTTTCCAGAGAGGAGCGGGCGGGCTGGTCAACGCCCTTCCCCCTCCGGGCAGGCTTGGTGGCGCGGATCAACACAAGTCCATTTGCTTTTCTGCTCCAAGCGGCTGGTTCTCTGTGCTAAGTCCCTGTGCCTCCGGGGCCGTGGCCGTGCCGGAGAGCCGCTCGTGGGGGGCAGCTGGCGACCTCGGTGGGGCGTGGGGGACAGCCCACAAAGCCCCCCTTCCCATGAGGTCCCCGCCGCTCCCCCCCCGAGCCCGGCTCAACCCTGCTTTCCACAAGGCTCCCGTGCGGCCGCCATCTTTCTTTCCAGAGAGGAGCGGGCGGGCTGGTCAACGCCCTTCCCCCTCCGGGCAGGCTTGGTGGCGCGGATCAACACAAGTCCATTTGCTTTTCTGCTCCAAGCGGCTGGTTCTCTGTGCTAAGTCCTTGTGCCTCCGGGGCCGTGGCCGTGCCGGAGAGCCGCTCGTGGGGGGCAGCTGGCGACCTCGGTGGGGCGTGGGGGACGGCCCACAAAGCCCCCCTTCCCATGAGGTCCCCGCCGCTCCACCCCCGAGCCCGGCTCAAACCTCTCCATATTGTTAATAATGGGCTTGCTCTTCTCTGGGAAGAGAATCTCTCCATTAGACATATCCTCTGCATAATTTTACTCAATAATAAGCTCCATCTCTATGTAGTAATACATTTCTTTGGTATAATTTCACATATAACATTTTACATACAAAAGTAAAGTATTTAATGTGTTAATGTTCTCTTTATTTATAAAGGTCAGCAATTTCAGAAATTATAAAATCATGAATGTGAGGCAATGATTGGAGGCCCATAAAGCAGCAATTTTTAATAAGTGAGTTAAAAATTTCCTGGGATACATTGGTTTGTTGTTCCTATTGTGGCTGGTCCAATAGTTTGAACATACTGAGAAGCCATGACATCCTTAAAATGTTGGTCATAAGAGACATACTGCCTCAAATTGTGTGTAATTACAATAAATTATTTCATATAATAGCACTGAAAATGATAAAAAATGTTGAATGTCCCTCCGTTCCCAGTGCACTGCTCTTTCCACAACCATGTTGCCTTATAATAAAATGGCAAGTGGCTTATTTGCTTTTTGGTTTGTGTAGGTGCTCGCTGAGTTGACATACTCTTGAATTTCATCTATTTTCAATCAAATGCTCTACATAAACTTTGCTTTCCTCAGCTGCCTGAGTCCATTACTAAGTTATATATTCCCTTTTCATTGCTCCATCACAATGCTATAGATTTGAATGACATGAGTCATCTGTGGTTTCGCTTATGAAAGGCTCTGTAGCAACTTAAGATATTGTTTTCAGATTGAACTGCATTGTGCAACTCATATCCTAGTTCTACCTTGACTCCCAACAGTACTTCTTGGTAGATAATAATATATTTGAATAGAAAACATCCAGTCCAAAATATTTGCACACAGAGTAATTGAATGACTGCAAGTAGAAGATAATTTTCTTATTATTAATCCTGAGCAGTTTAGCTCTACAGAATACCTGTACATTTCCAATGTGCATTCAGTTTCATTGAATTTTTTCTCCCTGACATCTGGTTATTTAATCTTCTGCCAACATTGTGTCTGTGAAGCATATTTTTTCCAGCTATGCCCACTCAGCTTTTAGGCTATTGATGTTTTCATAGAGAACAGTGCATGTGTGTCAAATTATAGCTATTGATCTATGTTTGTTTGTTAATGCATACACTTGTTTAGATAGTGTTATGGCTTGTCTGATTGTTCATATATAAATAAAAGAAGGAAAAGAAAAAATGTTCTTCTTTTTATATGAATTTCATTGTTGAGTGAAGACTGTTTATTTGAATTGAAAAAGCATTGAAATCAATGTTTCTTTAGATATGAGTTATCTTTTTCCATTTTTCAGCATCAAATGGAAGTAATAGGATGTAGAGCTGTAATATAGAGAGAATTCTATTTTTCAACAAAAATAAATCTTTTAAAACTATATTGTGTCAAATTTTCTTTGTCTTAAAAAATGATTTTCCTATATACTCCAACATATTTCTTCCTATTAAATGAGTTCTGTCAAAACAAGATTTAATTTTTTTCAGGTTCTACCTATTAAAGATTCTTAGCTAAAAGTTTTCAAACAAAATACCTTGTCATACTAATTTTGTTCTTTGCAACTTCTAATTTACTCTTTGAAATGCTTAGGATATAGATATAATTTAAACTACTGTATAATTATATTAATATTTGTCTGTTTTCATTAAAATTGCCAAGAACAACACAAGGACAGAACATTATATTATCTGTGTCTTCTTTTAGTGTGTGGCAGGAGAGGTGGCACATGTTGAAAGAGATAAAATATAAATCATTTGGATGAATATAAGCATGGAGGCCAATAAAATCCATTTCCATGCGTAAAGCAGGCTGCAATCAAAGATTATCTGCTCATATCTGTTTGTTTTGGATATTTCACAGAGTATCTGCAGCCATACTTCAGTTGCACAGAACTGACAAGACGCGATGCTTGAGGAAAGAAACCGTGGCGTGGGTGTGTAGCTCAGAAAGAGAATCTTCCTCTGTTCACTTCTGAGAACACGGATTTATCTTTGGAACAACAACAAAAAATTAATCCCAAGGTATTCTAACCAGGAACCACTTTAGAAAAAGTTCATTGTACCAGCAGCTTGAGCTTCTCAATATGGTTATAAAACTCTTAGTGTTCCAGATGCCTATAGTTCGATATGGCCCTACCTTTAATAAAAGGTAGATTTAATAATTTAGCATTTGTAAGTGGTAAGACCAGACTGAAACACATTACTAAGACATGACACTTAAATTTGCTGAACTTCATGTTCTTTAGTTGTCAAAGAATTCCCCTCTGAAGATGGTTTTAATGACTACATGGAAGGAGAACTACTATAAAGAGTTTAAGGATTTTTCTAAGAATATATCAAGGAATAGAAATATAATCACCCACTTGATAACAGGTCATGTTTTCTTGGAAGAGGAAGAAAATCAAAATACGATCAAATGATTATTTTTTCACCTGTGAAATAAAAGAGGTATGTACATGTGTCATGAGACATGGAGGGAAGATTGCCAGTCCGAAGGTATGTAAAGGTTTCCTCAGAGCTTATGAATGCCTTGGTGTTGACAGATAACCAGATGCCACTAAAGAAGAATGTTTCCTATTCAGAGATTGGCATGCAAGATTTTAGAAGATTTTAGAAGACAGAAAAAAAAAAAGTTTTCAGAAGCTAAAAGGGAGTGCACACAAAATGGTACTCTCCAGGTTCCAAGCTGGAGATCTGGGGATAGAAAGGAACTGTGACTTTTATAATTGTAATTTTTTTATTATTATGTTGATGAATTTAGACTTATCCTGGATGTATCAGTAAGGATTTTCAGTAGAAATTTTTTACAATGATAAATTTGGTGTAGAGTCATAATTAGACTTGAATATGTATAATAGAATAAACGCTTTTTCCTTTCATAATTTTCCTTGGTTAATAAATTAATAATTATCTATTTTAATAAGGGCTGGAGCAATAGCACAACAGTAGGGTGTTTGTCTTGCACGCAGCCAGCCTGGCCGAGCCGGGTTCGATTACATTGCCCCTCTCGGAGAGCCTGGCAAGCTATCGAGAGTATCTCGGCCACACGACAAAGCCTGGCAAGCTACCCGTGACGTATTTGATATTCCAAACACAGTAACAAGTCTTAAAATGGAGACGTTACTGGGTCGCTTGAGAAAATTGATGAACAACAGGAAGACAGTGTTTGTTTTGTTTTATTTTAATAAATTTTATATTTTTCTTCATTCATTTTTACTTCTTTTTATTTTGAAACACCAGATCCCTTAATTACTGTTTGAGAAAAAGTCAAAGGAAATGATTTATCTGAAGTCATTTGTATCAGAATCTTCATTTAACCTTCAGTTCTGAGTGCCAAGTGCGGCCCTGAACTGGTGTCACCCTAACAACAAACAACAACAAAAGAAATGCAATGGAATTTTGATACATTCTTATAGATTCGCATGATTTTCAAAACAAACCTGAAATCCTCAATTTCAAAGGTCTAGAGTATGACCTTAGTAGGGATTTTGAGTGAATTGCTTTACTGTTTTTTTATATACAAGTGAAGTTAGTTTTATCATTCTTCGTTTATTAAATCAACTATTATTCATCTATCTTTTTATTTAAAAAATATGTGGTAGAATTCTTCTGACATTTTCTCTTATTTGTTTTCTTTGTTTTTGTCAGTTTATATTTTGTAAGCTGTTGTCTTAATGGGGCTTCAAGAAAACAGAAATAAATACCTCTGTTCCAGTTTTCAAGTTTACACAGAAATTCTGATGAACAGAGAATGAATGTGAAACACCACAATTTTTTCTAACATCTCTGTTGCAAACAACAAGTTTACCTGTAAACTATTTTCCTGCAGAGTCATTTACTATCGCAATCTAGTTCAGATTACTCCTTCAGTACCATAAGTGAGACTCTAGTTAGAATTCAAAGAGTACTTGTGGTACCCAAACAGTCATTTTTTAAATATTTTTATTAAATTTACCATGAGGTACAGATGTAGACTTAGAAATTTTTGTGCTTGGGTAATGTCCTCTTTATTTACTGGAGTAGCATTTTGTAGTTTTCTTTGTACAGGTCCTTTCCTTAGTTAAGCTTATTCCTAGGTACTTGATTTTTGGGGGCAAAATATTGAACAGGATTGTTTTTTTTATGTCGCATTCTTCTTTCTCACTGTTTGCGTATAGGAAAGCCATGGACTTTTGGGTATTGATTTTATAGCCTACAACTTTACTATACAAGTCTATCGTTTCTAGGAGTTTCTTGTTGGAAGTCATAGGGTTCTCTATGTATAGTATCATATCATTTGCGAGTAGTGAGTGCTTGATTTCTTTCTTTCCTACCTGAATGCCCTTAATATCTTTTTCTTGCTTAATTGCTATTGCAAGTACTTCCAGTACTATATTGAACAGCAGTGGAGAGGGTGGGCATCCTTGTCTCGTCCCTGATCTTAGAGGGAAGGCTCTCAGATTTTCCCCATTGAGGATGATGCTTGCTGTATGCTTGTGGTAGATGGCTTTAACTATGTTGAGGAAAGTCCTCCCAAACCCATTTTGGCTAGGGTTTTCATCATAAAGGGGTGCTGGATCTTGTGAAATGCTTTATCTGCATCTATTGATACTATCACATGGTTTTTATCTTTTCTTTTGTTGATATGATGGATTATGTAGATTGATTTTCGAACGTTAAACCATCCTTGCATCCCTGGGATGAATCCTACTTGATCATGGTGTATGATCTTTTAGCTGAGTGGTTGGATTCTATTTTCTAGTAGTTTGTTGAGGATCTTTGCATCTGTGTTCATCAGGGATATCAGCCTGCAATTCTCTTTCTTTGTGGTATCTCTGTCTGCTTTTGGTTTCAGGGTAATATTTGCTTCGTAGAAACTGTTCGGAAGTGTATTTGATATTTCAATTTTGTGGAAAAGCTTAAAGAGGGTTGGGAGTAAGTCCTCTTTAAAGATTTGGAAGAATTCACTAGTGAATCCATCCGGGCCGGGACTTTTGTGGTTGGGGAGACTTTTTATTACCATTTCAATTTCCTCGATGGTGATAGGTCTATTCAGGTATTTCAGGTCTTCTTGATTCAGCCTTGGGAGTCTGTAGGAGTCAAGAAATTTATCCATTTCCTCGAGGTTTTGATGTTCCGTGGCATAAAACTTCTCAAAGTACTCCCTGAGGATCGTTTGAATTTCTGTAGTTTCTGTTGTGATGACCCCCTTTTCATTTCTGATTCGGTTTATTAGGGTTTTCTCTCTCCCTTTCTTTGTGAGTTTTTCTAGAGGCTTATCAATCTTGTTGATTTTCTCGAAGAACCAGCTCTTGGTTTCATTGATATTTCAGAATAGTTTTTGGGTTTTCATCTCGTTAATCTCGCCTCTGAGTTTTATTATTTCCTTTCTCCTGTTCGGGTCGTGCTCCTTTTGTTAGTCCTTCTCCAAGCTCTTAAGCTGTGAGGTTAGGTTAATATGTGTGCTCACTCCTCCTTCCTGAGGAATCTTTGTAGAGCTATAAAACTTCCTCTTAACGCAGCTTTTGCTGTGTCCCATAAGTTTTGGGAACTCCTGTCCTCATTTTCATTCATTTCTAGGAATCATTTGATTTCCTCTTTGATTTCCTTTCTAAGCCACTCGTTGTTCAATAGTGCACTGTTTAATTTTCAGGTGTTTGATTTAGTTTTCTGTTTTTCTGTATGATTTACTTCTAATTTCAGCACATTATGGTCTGAAAAGATTGTTGATACAATCTCTATCTTCTTAATTTTATGGATGTATGTTTTGTGGCTCAGCATGTGGTCTATCTTGGAGAATGTTCCAAGTACGCTTGAGAAGAATGTATATTCAGCTTTTTGAGGATGAAGTGTCCTGTATATGTCTACTAAGTCCCTTTCTTCCATTGTTTTCCTCAGATGAAGTATGTCCTTGCTAAGCTTGAGTCTTGTTGATCTATCAAGAGGTGATAAAGCAGTGTTGAAGTCTCCCACTAGTATTGTGTTGCTATTTATGTCTTTTTCCAAATCTATGAGTAGTTCTTTTAAGTACTTTGCTGGTTCCTCATTAGGTGCATATACATTTAGTATGGTAAGTTCTTCCTGTTGTACAGATCCTTTGATCATTAAGAAATGGCCTTCACTGTCTCTTGTGACCTTCTTCACTCTGAAATCGATGTGGTCTGATATTAAGATGGCTACTCCAGCTTTTTTTATGGGAGATGGTTGCCTGTAAGATTGTTTTCCAGCCTTTGACTCTGAGCCTGTGTTTGCTTTGACTGTTGAGATGTGTTTCTTGCAGACAGCAGAATGTAGGGTTCAATTTTCTAATCCATACTGCCACTCTGTGTCTTTTAATTGGTGCGTTTAGCCCATTGACATTGAGAGAGATTATTGTTATGGGGTTTGTCCCATTTTTTTGTTGAAATTCAGTGTATTTGAGGGGCGTGTCTTGTCTTAAAGTAGCCCATTTAGTTGTTCTTGTAACCATGGTTTTGAGTTTATGAAGTTCCTGAGCTGTTGTTTGTCTGTGAAACTGTGTGTTGTTCCTTCTGTTATGAATCAGAGTCTTTCTGGGTAAAGTATTTTTGGTGAAGCATTTATTTCATTGAGGTTTTTTTTCACTATATTCCACCACTGTTTTTGGGCCATTTTTTCATCAGACAAATCAGCTGTTGAATTTTAGAATGCTTTTTTGTAGGAAATTTCTTTCTTTCATCTCGCTGCTTTCAGAATTTGTCTCTATCTAAGGTTTTGGTCATTTTGATCAGGATGTGTCTTGGGGTATTTTTATTAGGATTTCTTCTAGCTGGTACCCTCGGGCCTCCTGAATGTGGTCCCAAGTTTTCTTCAGCTCTGGAAATGTTGTAGCAATGATGTCTTTGACAGTTTCTTCTTCATCAGGGTTTTCTTCCTGTCCCTTTGGGACTCCTATAATTCTTATGTTACCCCTCTTGGCTTCATCATGATCTTCTCTTGCCATCAGTTCCCGAATTGTGAGTCTCTTTTCCATTTTCTGCTCTTTTCTGGAGAGTCTCTGAACTTCATCTTCGAGCTCACTGATTCTGTTCTCAGTAGCTGTTACTCTGCTGCTGAGGCCTTCCACTGAGTTTTTCAATTTGCCTACCAGGTTTTTCAGGTCTGTCACTTCCGTTTGCATTCTCCTCATTTCTGCCTTCAAATCCTCTTTTCTTTTATTGGCATTGCTTTCTATTGTTTCTTTTAGCTCCCTAAGCATCCTAAGTAGCTCCCTTCTGAATTCCTTGTCAGGGAGGTTGTCTAACACTACAGTACTGTTGGTGTCTTCTGGGCTAGCCTTTTCAATAAGAAAATTTAGTGGGCTTTTGTGTTGCTTTACCATTGTGACTAGTGTGGTTTAGACCTTCAGGTTTACTGTTACTGTTCTGCTTGATATGCAGAATGAATTGAGATAGGCTTAAGGAGTTATTGGTTAATGTGTTTCTAGTGGTTGAGCTAACCTAGAGAACCATAAGAAGGTAACTTATGGTTCCTATGGAATATGTAGTGGGAGAACAGTTCGCGGCCCCATTAGCAGCAGAGGATCCGGAAAGAGTCCCTGGCCCTGGGCGCCAGGCAGGCAGTACCTGTTTGAATCACAGAGTCATTTTTTCTTTGTCATCCCTAGCATGTGTTTTTTCATCAGAAATTTCTGTTGCTTTTCTTGGTTTAACTTGAGAAATTCCTTTTATACTTAATTATATTTGGGATATTATTACACTACACAATCATACCATTGACAAAAGTGTTTTGAGTAGAAGAGAATGACTGAATTTAGCTTCCACAAAAGTCTGATAAAATCATCCAAGTTATTTTCTCCATTCCAATTCTTTTTTCTAAATTCTAGCACATTAGAATTCTTACTTACGTTTTATAACTTTCTGTAACTATTTAACTCTACTTGTTGTTAGCAGAGTTTATTTGTTAAGGATTTATGGGGAAAGAATCTGAAAACAGATATTTTAATATCTTATTTTAGTAACCATTAGCCAAGCATATGACCTTTATTCTACTACTTGGACTCTTGAATTTCAGTTCTATAATCTGACAAATGGGAGCAAAACAGATCATTCAGAAACTTTGAGCCTTAAAATACTTGGTAAATAAAATAAAGTCTGTGTCTTATATCTCAACTTCTAAAAAGGATATATTTTTAAGAACATTTGAGGTGAAGTACTTTTTTTAGCACTGTAGCACTGTAGCACTGTCCTCCCATTGTTCATCTATTTGCTCGAGTGTGCCCAGTAATGTCTCCATTGTGAGACTTGTTACTGTGTTTGGCATATTGAATACATCAAGGGTAGCTTGCCAGGCTTTGCCATGTGGGTGAGATACTCTCGGTAGCTTGACAGGCTCGCTGAGAAGGGCAGAGGAATCAAATTCAGGTCAGGCAGTTGGGCCACATGCAAGGCAAACACCCTACTCGCTGTGCTATCAATGAATGTATTCATTCCTAAGAGGAAAGAGAGGCAATGAACAAAAAACAAAAAGGAAGTCTGGCTTTGTTAGGGCTGGTTGAGAAAGGTCAGACAACAAAAATGCTTCTTCTTAACCTCATTTTTGTTTTACTGTATTTTGTCATGATTCAGATCAAATATCTTCTAATGAATCTAGTTATCTTTCAAAATTATTGTGTTTACTAAGGGCTGTAAAAAAAAACCAAAAAAAAAAAAAACCAAAAAATGAAGATATGTCGCTAGCAGGTTAACCTGTACCTGTGAGGCAAGTGTACCTATAGCTTGATGGTGCCTTCAGACTTCCAGATACTCCCAAATTATTGCTGTGCCTTTGGCGAGACCCCAACAACTTGGGGCCAAGTTTACCAAGAAATTAAACAGCCAAAATTTAGGTATGTGGGAGTCAGACCCATAAATCACCTCTGGCTCAGCTATAATATAAGCTCACTTATTGGCCTTATTTCAGAGACCCATGTATCTCAAAAGAGATCAAAAGACACAGTTAGGGCCTGTAGCAAGAAGGTAGGTGAAAATCTGTGACTGAGATCTCTAGGCCCACTCGGATTGGTACTGGCCTCCCCCCAGGTCCCCAGTTTTCCAGTAGCTTGGAAGTCACACTCACAGACTGTCCCCAGTGCCATGCAATCTCATCAATGGCCAAAACCCAGAGATTATAAACTAAAGCTCCCAAAAAAGAGTGCCTTAGAATCTCCTGACTCTGCACCAGGCTGTCCTTACTGGGGCACCACAGAAGGGAGCGGGTTGAGTTGCCCTCCACACCCCAAGCAAAGACCCAGCCGCCAAAATACTCCAGAACCCAGTCACTGCCATGTTCAAGGCCACTCTCCACACACTTGGATGACCTCTCCCAAAAGGGGATGAGCCTCACTCAAGATGGGATGAACCTCACTGGAGAGCGGACCAGCCGGAAAACCCAAGTATGTAGGAACCTGTGATTGATATCTCTAAGCCCGCTCAGATCGGGGACTGGCCCTCCTTCCTCCAGCTCCCTAGTTTTCCAGTAACTTGGCAGTCACACCCACAAACCACCCCCAGTGCCTTGCAATCTCATCAATGGCCAAGACCCAGAGACTATAAACTAAAGCTCCTGGAAGAGAATGAGTCAGACTTCCCTGGACATTATATTCTATCCATAGCAAGCAATACAAAACAAATTGTCTAGCATTGCCTTTTTGGCAAGTTTGAATGGTGGTGAGACTCGTGTCAAAATATTGAATGTAATCAAAGTAGAGAGTATGGGAGAAATTGCCACATAGGTAGAGAAAGGATTGGGATGGGAGTGCGGGAGGAGGGACACTGATTTGGTGGTGGAAAATGTGCACTGGTGAAGGGATGGGTGTTTGATGATAGTATGACTGAAGCTCAAGCATGAAAGCTGTGTGTTTCTCATGATGAATAGAAAGAAAGGGGTGGGGGGAAATAATAATAAAATAAAATAACATTCTGAATAAAAAGTAATGTGGAGTTCATGCCCAATTCAATCAGCTTAATTAATGGCTGAATAAATAGCAGTACTCCTACATTAAAAAAAAAAACACAAGTTTGTCATTCTTTACCCTGTGCCTTAATATGCCATTTTATAGGGACAAATAAAAAGCACAAATCCATGCCTACAGGAAATAAAGGTGTGTAGTCCTTAATTCTACTTCATGGCTTAGAGGTTCAGGATAGAGCAAGAAATGTATACTGGAAGAATTGGTGAGACAGATAGTGGTCTGGAATTAGATCTGGAAACAACTTCCAGGTTTTAATGGGCTGAAACTGATATGGAAGCTTTAGAGAACACAGTTTTCATGACAACCTAGCCATGGACATTGACTTGGGAACCTGGAAGACTGACTGAGATTTGGCTTGGGGAGAAACCCGTCAGTCACATCACGGTAAGCAGTGATTGAACCTATGAATGCTCAAAAGATTTGAATATTTAAAGAAGTTAAACAGAGCAAAATGACTTGTTTAAAGTAACAGAGCCAATGAGTTGCCAAGTCATTAGTGCCTTGTTTAGTTCCTGATATTTTTGTTCCCAGTTATTTATGCCAGATGTCTATGCCAGGGTTGGGTCAGGACTCAATATCTGGGGAAGTACATAGAAATTAGAAAAAAAGTCAGAATTTCACTCATGATAATATTGATGACTATAATATCTCAGTGATATTAAAGCCAGGGTCAATTTTTGGGGATCTGGGTGCAGGAGATCTTCCTAAAAGGTACTCAGGATATCCAAGAGACCTACTTGCTACTCAGCCTAACTGGCTATAGATTCAGTTCAAGGGCTATAGCAAAGTCAGGGATACTGCGCTAGGAATACAGGGTCACATCTGGTAGTGCTTAGTGATCTCTGGGGCTGCTGGCATCCACATGATACCCTAACAGAGTGTGTAGTTCAGGGAATCAAGCCAGTTTGGGCACATATTAAGTATGTGCCCTAACCCATGTGTCATCTCAGGATCCCTAATTCTTCCATCTAAGAAGGAGCCTGCAACATATCTGTAGTTTTCCATGGGAATAGCTTATTCACTCCACCTATAACAACTCTGAACAACATACACAAAAGTTGCAAATAGCAGGCAGCATGTCCGTTACACCATTTCTCTCTAGCCCACTCCTCATGTTGTGCATATCATTATTTAAGCACACCATAATTCTCACAGGTGTTTCTCCCCTTGATCTGGTCACCACTCTTTGGGTCATAATAATGTGCCACACACTTTACCATTGTGTCTTCTATTCATTCCCATTCATGAAATCTAATTCATTGCCCTTTATCCTTATGAAGATAAAAGTCAGAAAAGAGAATACCCCCAACGTGGGTAGACATTTAATATAAGATTTTTCAAATTGGGTATAAATCATTTACCACACTAACTTTCAGTTTCTTTAAAATACCAATTGCTCTCTCATCTCCATCTAAATTTCTTATGTGCAGGGTTGATGACATAAACTTAATCCGTACCCTGTGCAAACACAGACTGCCTGGTTTAGAATTTGGGGCATGCAGCATCTAATAATTGTTGGTTGGTGGATAGATTAATAAAAAATACTAGACTATCATCACTCATTTGTAGAATATAAAATAACATTAATATGAGACTGACACCTAAGGACAGTAGAGACAAGGGCCGGGAATATTTTTCCATAGTTGGCAACCTGCCTCATGAGCTGGAGGAGAAGGCAGCTGGAATAGAGAAGGAATCACTAAGTTAATGATGGTTGGAGGAATCGCTCAAAATGGGAGATCCGTGCCAAAAGTAGATTAAAGATCAAACGTGACAGGATCCCAGTATCTGTATTGCAAACCATAATGCCCTAAAGTAGGGAAACAGTATGGGGGAAATTGTCTGCCATAGAAGCAGGGGGAGGGTTGGGAAGGCAGGGGGTTAGGGTGGGATACTGGGGACACTGGTGGGGGAAAATGTGCACTGATGGAGGGATGGATGTTCGATCTTTGTTTGACTGAAACTCAAACATGAAAGCTTCGTAACTATCTTATGGTAATTCAATAAAAATTTTTTAAAAAAGTAGTCTACTACTAAACCATGTGTCTATAGCAGTAGATAAAGAGAACGAAAATATAAGGCATTTTAATCAAACATTATCATAACTTTTAGACACATCACTCCCCTTTAAGACATCCCAACTCCGTCAGAATGGCTTATTTAGTCATCCAAGAAAAACTTCACAACACCCTTCTCCTGCTCTTATAAACTCTCACCCTTACTTCTCCCACGCATACCCCCTGTGTCTTTTTGGGATTTGGATTCTTAAAAGAGAGCGTGTAAACATTCTCCTGTAGCCTGCTGCCTGCCAGAGCCAAAGGCATTGTCAGCCACGAGCCAACAGCGGCAGAGCTGTGCTGGGTTGTGTTTTTGCAAGTACAAGACAGAAAATCCATGTAATTACCTCTGAAGCCCGAGAAGCTGTGCCGCCTGACAGAACAGCATGTGTAAGGAAGCACTTTGTCAGGCCTCCACTGACTAATTCCCCATTCGACCCGGGGTCGTGTGTGCAAGTGTGTGTGTGTGTGTGTGTGTGTGTGTGTGTGTGTAAGTGTGCATGTGTACGAGCACTCTTGTGTTGGTAAATCCCAAGAGCAAGCTCCCGTTTAATCTCAATCCTCCAACTCTGATTTACCACCAAACCCAACTCTGTTCACCCCTATTCAGAGGCGCTCTGGGTTTGTGGAGGCCCTCAAGACTGTCTTTTAAGTACTACCATAAGTATTACCTTAAGAAACAGTACTTTCCCTGGCATGACAGTCATAAGGCCGGTCCTACAGTACAGCTATTAGATGTGGGGGAAAATGTAAGCTATTGACTTTACTATAAAAAAACATTTGATGCAGGGCTATTGCTTGACTGAGACCAGGAAACTCATCCACCCAGAGTAGAACCCCTGTACCATTCTAAAAACTTGCAGGTTTTGCAGCATCTCTCTGCTGCTTCCTGACCTGGCAATCCGTATTGTTTAAGTCTTGTAAATTAGTTTGAGAAACCAGAACCAGGTCCAAGTTAGCATGTAGCTGAAGTGGGCACCAGAACCATATTCTAGAGGAAACACAGACGATAAGGAAAGACCCATAAAGTTAACAAAGGAAAAGATAAAAGAAGAAAAGTGCCTGCCATAGGGGCGGGGGTTGAAGTGAGGACTGGAGATATTGGTGATGAAGGGAGGGGAAATGAAACATTTTATGACTGAAACACAATCATGAACAATATTATAACTGTGTCTCACTGTGATTCAATAAAATAATATATTTTTTAATCAAACAAAAGAAGACATATTTTCTTTTTCCCGCATGCTTCTTTATTACAATTATGAACCCTGGGCCTTCCTAATCAATGGATCTTTTTATTCCTTATAGGTTGATAACCATGTATAATCAGGAAAACAGGGGTGATGTCCTTGACTTTGAAGAATATTTCTGTCACTACTGTAATCGGCTGTCTTCCATGTTGTTATAAGTTATTTTGTTTTGTTTCTCTGGGTAGGGAGTGGGGGAGAGGAATGAAGAAAGATGGTGTTTTGCAAGTAGCACTCAGGTTTTAGGGTCCCTCTTGACAATTTCTGAGCAATCAGGTCAAGTATTCTGCAACTGCTCAGGCTCTGTGGTTTTGGGTACTATCTCCATCAACCTGCAGTGCTCGTTGAGACCAGGCCCTTCAAAGTCGCATCCAGTGATGCTCTCTGGGCCATGTGGTGCTTGCTGGGATCAAACTGAGTTTGTTGCATGGGAGGTCTGCTACTTAACCTCTATACTCTCTCTAGTCCTACTATAAATAACTAAGGTAGAAAATTTAGTCTCCCCCCCTTTTACCAGAGACCCCTGCACAAATAACAATACTTGATACAAGATAAGTGCATTGTTTCTAAATATTTGCCAAATGAATGAATGAATAAGTTAAGACAATAGCATTTTTTGGTTTTTGCTTCATCTAATAAGGTTCAGGATTTTCTGCCCCAAAATGTGTCATCTTGATATGTTGAAACGGGGGTTTTGGAAAATGTAAGAAGCAGGCATGTCTCTCTAATGCTCCTGCTATGCCTGACCAATGACCCATATTCCCAGGCCATGAACCAGTGTGTGAGTGAGTCACTTCTGTCAAAATAAAGGGACATCATAATCTCTTAAAAAATACTCATGTTGAGAAAAATTATAATAAAGAGAATTTGCTGCATTTTACTCAATTTATTACCTTTTGTGGACACTCTTTGATTGGTCGTTTTCTCCCACGACTATCTAGTCCTCATCAAATCTAGCATAAAAGACTCAGGTCAGTTTATTAGGCCCTCATTTCCTTACGGTATTCCCATGTCACAACAAAAAGCAAACCTGCATCCTTTTCTCCTGTGAATTTTTTTCAGTTAATTTTATTTTTAAACTATTTGATATAGTTTATAGAATACCTAATTTATGTCAGAAACCGATTTTAAGAAAAATGACACATGAGTACGCAGTTCTATATGCCAAAGTTTTTCTTGAGAGACATGCATGCTAACAAATAAAATGAGATAATGCTATTTTCCTAATTTGGTAAAATTTTTGAGAAAAAATTTAGAGGATGGATTGATGAAATTTCCAAGTATTTTTTATATGAGGTAATTTCAGCCTAAACGGAAGGTAAAAGTTTTATGTGTTAATTCAATGTCCATCAAGATTTGGGTTTAGCCAATTTTATGAAGAAGAAAAGAATCACTTTTTATGACTAAAGTTCCTGCATTCTGGGCACTTCTCTGACTTTTGATATACTGACTTCTTTCACATTTTTTACTTTTACAAATACTACATAATGGGGAATCTTAAATTACTAAAACTAAAGTAATATTTCATGCTGTTATCAGCTCCTCATTATTTGTGTGATGATTCTACATTCTTTGAATATTCTGCTCTTTTTTTTCCCCCATGTATGCTTTGTGGTCTTATAGTATTGATGTTAAAATTTCTACTATTGAATTACAAATTCTATCTTGCTCAAAGTTTCTTTATTTTATTTTCATATAGATATTTGGAGCTGGAGCGATAGCACAGCGGGTAGGGCGTTCGCCTTACAAGTGGCCAACATGGCTGACCCGAGTTCGATTCCTCCACCCCTCTCGGAGAGCCCGGCAAGCTACCGAGAGTATTCAATATGCCAGGCACAGTAACAACAAAGTCTCCAATGGAAACGTTACTGGGCCCGCTCGAGCAAATCGACGATCAACGGGAGGGCCTTTACCTTTTACCTATAGATACAGTGGGCTGGAGTGATAGCAGAGCAGGTAGGGCATTTGCCTTGCACACGGCCCACCTGGGTTCGATTCCTCCGCCCCTCTCAGAGAACCCGGAAACCTACTGAGAGTATCTTGCCTGCATGGCAACTCCTGGCAAGCTACCCGTGACATATTTGATATGCCAAAAACAGTAACAACAAGTCTCACAATTTGTCAAGAGACATTACTGGTGCCCGCTAGAGCAAATCGATGAACAATGGGAGTACAGTGTCTCAGACAGTGCATAGATATAGCCATTAGATATATCTAATAACATATTAAATAGACCTATTAAAATAAATCCAATAAAATATGTATGATGGAGGTAAACTCAAGCAGCTTTTTATTGTCTGAAAGCATCCTTAATTCTCCGTCACATTTGAAAGATATTTTTTCTGGATAATATATCCTTGGTTGGAAATTATTTCTTTTATAATACAAAGATGTCATTGGGTCTTTCCCAAGTTGTAGGGATTTTATTGAAACGTCCGAGCAAGGTCTGAGGGAAGTGGTGCCTTTGTGTGTCACTTTTTTTCTTTCCCTAGAAACTGTCTATATTTTAAACTTTTGCTCATTTAACCTCAACAATTATGATTAGTTCTTTCCTTAGGGTTGAGAAGTTTTACACAATTACTTATCTGCAAATGGTATTATTTCCCTTCTCTCTTTTCCCTTCCTGGAATACTTTTTATTCTGATATCCTTCTTTCTGATAAAGTCATATTTATCATAGATTTTCTAAATTTATCTAACCCTTCATCTTTCTGGTCTTCTGATTAAATCATTATTGCTTTTTTATAATCAAGTTTTTCCACGATATTGAGTCTACTTAAATTTCCATGTACAAATGCATTTTAAAAAAGCGCTCTTAATAATCAGCATCTCTACTTGTAATGTTAACATTTTTAATTTCTTTAGTGAAGAATTTCTTATTTTTTAAGGTGATTGTTTTACTATTATAGACCCTTGTCTCTTGTTTAGTTGAGATTCTTTAACTTTACATTAAGTTTCACCATAAGAGCTCTTCTCAATTTTTTAGTTAAGTTTTTCCAAATTACTTTTTTCCTGTTTAGTCTCTGGAGATTTGCAACATTGTATGAGAAACCCCACCTTATTTTACCAATGGTTCTCAACAGGGTATTCCTGCTTACCCATCTAAATTTGCTTCTTTTATTTACCTGCAGGTGGTGCTGTGACTTTAGTGTTGCAATTCTTTGTTTCTTTGATTTTGAAGGGAGATGGAGAGGCTGATGTGTACATAGAGACCATGATGTATTTATGATGTCAAAGTTGAGTGGGAAGGCAACAGCCCAGGAGAGAATGGTGTGATCCATGCAGTTTCTCCATGCAAATACTCCTGACCCCTATTTATGCCAAAACTCTAAAGTATAGTTCTCTTCCTCTGACCTGATGTCTTGGCCTATTCCCTGAAAAGGGTGTTTGTGGACGTGAAAACTCAGCAATTTCAGTATTTTTTAACCTAAAGCACACTACGATACTTTCTCTTGGTTTTGGGGGGGGCCCTGGAATTGAATTTCTCTCAGCAGCAGTCTGGCTGCCTCAGGAAAAGTATTTATTTCATGCTATTGTATTGTGTGTGGCATCATTGTTCAAGTATCTTTACTCATTAATTGTACTCACTTGAGTTCTGTGCCATGGTTACTCGCTTCCATATAGGCAGATGTATGTGTTTCTGGGGTAAACCATGCTGAACTGATGAGAGTTCATTTTCCATGATCTATAGTTGACTTCTGGTTGTACTTTAGCAGGGCGGACTTGTTAACATGATCTATTCTGACTTTTCTACAGACACCTTTCTTCTCAACTTTGTTTTTCAACTCATCTGAGACCCTGAGAGAGAAAAGAAAAACTTTATCCTCCCTTTTACTTCATATACTCAATAATATTCATTTGCAAAATTGTGTCTTGAATAGATAAAACAGACATGGAGCATTATCTATGGTCACTACGTTCTTTTCATATTCTAAAACAAAAGGTTGGAAAAACACCATTTTCCAATTAGATGCGACCTGCAAATGGTGCTTACTAGTGTTCTGGAAGGTTGTGATGGTAGAGAATGAAATACATAAAGTGTAGTTTATATTATCGTGCAGGAAGTTGCTTCTCCTATTGTGTCGCAGATCAGTTCCAAATCCATAGGAATTCCACTGAATCCCAGAAGACAGACAGACATATAGAACAGTGTACAGTCAGCATGAGTCTTGCATGCAGGCCAGCTATTTTGCATCCCTCAGTTGCCAACTACTTTTCCCACAAGCAGAGTGGCTGTGATCCCAATATGTTCCCTTTCCAGTTGGCTTGGAGAGAATAATCTAATGGAAAAAAATCATAATAAGGGGCCAGGGGCTAGAATTAAACTCTTTTTTACATATTTGCATTTTTATGAAGCTAGGTCTACAGTCAAAGGATAGACCTAGTATTTGTGACATTTAGGGTCAAAAATGAAGGCATACTTTTTCATCATAAGTACCTGACAGCTTGAAACTACATAAAAACAAGAAATAATCTACCACACTACTTCACATTTGTTACTCACGACTGTGCTCATCGCGCTCTAGGCTTTGGATAAATAGTGAATGCTGTTATCACTCATGGAACTAGTCCTGCTTAAATGTCACTACATTCTTTGAATAAGAACATTCATTGGCTCTAAGCTATAGCTTTGATATACTTCACTGTTTTGGAAAATTTGTATGTGAATATTGCAAACAAAGTTATGTGTACACAAAATCACTGGAGGTAGAAGGGAAGGCAGCTATAATCAGCCCAACCAGGGCCCAACAATTCCCCGTGGTGTGCCTGCTAATGTTTTGTCAGCTGAGTTTTATATGACTTAAGCAAAAAGACAGAGCCACATGAACAGCGTGGCTGGAATTATGAGAGCTAATAATGATAACAATGAATAATTCATAAATGATAAATCCATGTTGTTTCCTTCATAGAGCTTTCTCTAAAGAACTTGTGCTAAGAAACTTGAGCAGTGAAGCAGAGTCCCTAAGTGTGTGAGGGTTAATGAAGGAATTGAGAAACTGACTAGAGTGCATCTTCCTGCTGTCCCAGAATTGAATTCTGGGAAGAAAGGATTTTTATTGCTCCTCTTGACCTTACGTGAAGTCTATCACCTTGATTAGTCAACCCCAAAATGCTAAACTAGGTATGGTATTTTCATGCTACCAGGCATCCATTTTTAAAACTGGACTAAACAAATCCTTTTATTTCCCACAGTAGTTATTTGAGAATAATTTCCCAAATTCATAATAAAAATTAAAGATAATTATTTGGAGGCCCAAAACTGTATTATCAACAATTTCTTATTTCTTCCAATGTCTACAAATTCATTTCCATTAGACTTGTTCCTGTTAGGTGAATTGGTCAATGCATTAATCTCCTTTTATAAATGAATTAATTTGTTTGGGGTTTGTTTGGATGACCATATGCAGTTCTGCGAATTGAACCAGGATTAATCTTATTCAAGGAAAGTGTCTTACCTCCTGTACTATCTCTCTGGCCCCTTAATTTTTTTTTTGAAAATCCCTTTCTAACTAACATCTCAGATTCTGAGAAAACATTTTATCTCTATTAATTCTTGAAGTTTTCTTTAAAATTATTTTTGGGGAACAAGACTCAGGGTGCTCAGGTACTGTGACTCCATGTTAGGTATATGGCAGGCATTCTTGCAGAGCTTGGGGCTGCTGCTGTGTTTCTTGGCGATCAAACAAGGGCCTCCTGCATAAATGCTCACCTGTTTGTGCTATCTCTCTTGCCCTACTTAATTAATTTTTAATGGAGGCCAGGCAGCTAGCTCAAAGGACTGGAGTACATACTTTGCATGTGGGAGGTCTAGGTTCAAACCCCAGCACTATATGCAGTGATTTTCAAACACTAAGCCAGGAATACCCTATTAGAACTTTCCCCTCACTTCTCTCCTCTCCCCCCAAACGATAGATAACGTAAACTCATTTAAATTGTTTTGATGAAGTATGAAATAGAAATTAAACTGCACTATCTGCACTGTCCTCCCATTGTTCATCGATTTGCTCGAGTAGGCCCAGTAACGTCTCCATCGTGAGAATTGTTGTTACTGTGTTTGGCCTACTGAATACATCACAGGTAGCTTGCCAGGTTTTGCCGTGTGGGCGAGATACTCTCGGTAGCTTGCTGGGCTCTCTGAGAGGGGTGGAGGAATCAACCCGGCTCGGCTGGGCCGGCTGTGCGCAAGGCAAATGCCCTACCACTGTGCTATTGCTCCAGCCCAGAAATTAAACTAACAAGTGAAGATAGTGATTAGTTTTTGTCAGAAGAGTATCAGCTTTAGAATTCAAGGAGCAAAGTTCAATTACAAGCAAGAAGTAGTAGTTGAGTTATGAGAGATTTGAACAGACACCCCTAAAATAAGAGCACATATCAAAATATCATCTGTCCATGTGACACAAGTCAAAGGCCGTATCTATGGCTCACTAATATATTTACAAGAAAGCAAAACAGCATTACACTATTCCTATCATCTAGGATTGTAAAATGGAGTTGATATGTAACACTATAAAAATAAAACACTAGGAGATACATAATTACAAAATTGGCAATATAAGATTTATTTGAGGAAAAGGAGGTTGTTGAATAAGAAATAAATGTTACAGATTTAAAGGTTTGGTAACATGAGAGGAGAATAAAAGTTAGGGACCATATCTATTTAAAATCACTAAATAGTTCACCTCATGCTATCATAGTAAATTGATATAACAACAATAAAAAATAGGAATATTAGGGATCATAGGCTATCACTCTATATAACTAATCTCTAAACTGTGTAAAAAGATGTTGATGAGAAATTAACAGTAACCCAAGGTCTTTACCTGAATCTCAAACCAGACCCAAAATTTATTTATACAAATGGGAGGTGAGGATAAGTGATTTTCTTTATCATTTGTTATGTTTTCTGACAGATTATGTGGTGCTTTGGCAAAATAATGCCCTTCTGAGTTTGTTTCTCATTCTGAAAAGTCAGAATAATGGTGACTAAATTTTGTCAAAGAATCATGGAATGATTCAATGAGTTGATGTATTTAGAAGTTTTTGAAGTGGGACCAAAGAGATAGCATAGTAGCTTTGCTGCTTGGCTTTCTTGCAACTCATTAGGTTCCATCCCTGGTATGTGATCCCCTAATTCCACCAAGAGTAAGCTCTGAGGACTCTTCAGTAAGTAAATCCTAAGCATCACCTGGTGTGGCCAAAAAATGAAAAATAAGTTCAAGTGAATAAACAAACATAAAATAACAGTCTTTGAGGACTGGAGAGATAGTACAGGAATTTAGATGCTTGCTTTGGATATGGCTGACAAGATTCTATCTCTGGCACTACAAAAGACCCCTGAGTACTGCCAGGTGTGACCCTGAACACAGAGCCAGAAGTAAGCCCCAAACATCTACCTGGTATTACCAGAAAAACAATAAGTATAAGAACTTCATAATAATTATGTACAATGCCACACCATAATATTATATTTAGTTTTTACGATTGGCATACAATAAAATGTGCATAAAGAATACAATTTAATAAGTTCTGACATAAACACCCCAGACAACATTAGTCCAATCAAGGTAATGAGCATATTTATCATATTCATAGGTATTCTTATGTCCCTTTGTAATTTCTCTTTCCTGCATTTCCAACCACATACCTCCCTAGATGACAACTAATCTGATTTCTGTCACGATAGATTACATTTTTTAAAGTTGTATATATAAATAGAACCACACAGTGAGCTCTTAGAGTTTTGTCTAATTTTATTCATCACTATTATCTTAAGATTCTTTTATATTGTACATTCATTTTTAGTTTATTTATGTTTACTGCTGAGTAGTTTTCTCTATATGCCACACACTTTATAAATTATTGCTAAGGAACTTTGAGTTGTATCTACATGCTAGTTATTAGATACAAAACCACTCTGGATACACATGCAAAATATATCAAGTATCAGAGCTGAGTTTACTAGGGCACAAAATACTGTTACTGAAACCAGTTAAAAATGGACCCAGATTCTTTCCCTATTCCATGAAGGAGCTCTTTGGAGTTCTAGAGACTTGAAGTTCCATGCCTAAAGTTCTGTCCCTCACTCTTCTTTGTCTGCAGTTTATGCTACTATAGCTCATGCATGAAGGAACTGGCAGTGGAACCCAGGTGTGTGGCACCTGGGGCGTAGATCTCCAAGCCTGCTCTGATTGGGACTGGGCCTCCTCCACCCAGATCCCCCATCTTCCAGTATGTAGGCGTTACACCCATCAACTGCCCCCCGCGCCATGTAATCCCATCAACTGCCAAGACCCAGAGACTATAAAACCCATCTCCCGGAAGCGTGAGGCTTCAAATGCGGACAGGAGACATCTTATTATCTAGTTCTTACTCTGGAGAACCTGGCAGGGTACCAAAAGTATCCTGCCTACACAGCAGACTCTGGCAAACTCCCCGTGGTGTATTCTATATGCCAAAAACCAGTAACAATGACGGTTCTCATTCTCCTGACCCTGAAAGAACCTCAAATGTGGCACTTTCTAAAATCTCAGGGCTAGGACAAAGGGGATGTTATTGGTGCCTTCTTAAGGAAATTGATGAACAACAGGATGACAGTGATACAGTGATGACTTCTTAGCTTTCTGCTTTGCCAAACCAGTTGCTAGAGCGTTGATGTTCCTGTTATTCACAACAGTACGGTCTTTTGGCTGTTTTCCTTCAAAATATAGGTGCTTGTACACTTATAATATATCTGAGCAGTATAGCACGTGCCTCACAGGTTTGATATTTAGAGTTCACTCCTGGAACTACTCAGATACACATGTGTGCAAATATTAAAAAAAAATGAAGGTGATTGAATTGATGATGACTCCTGGTAAAAGGTTAATGTGTTTTACTTGAGACAGTTGATTTTCTATTGTGTTTTGGGGGCATGTTTCCCTGACATAGTATGTTTCATATGTTCTATGGATATACCTTATAGTTTAAAAAGAAAATATTTCATTAATATATATGTGGATCTCTACTACTTATTTTAATATTCTAACTCTTGGTTCCAAGTTTTCTTTGTTTTCCAGTTACTTAAAGCATAAATTTACTTTTTTTCTTCAAAAATTGTCTTTTTTTACTACACTTATGCCTTTTTTGAAATATATATTTGGAAATAAGTAGAAATATTAGTATCGTACAATTTTTAAAACATGCTTTTTTAATTTCATAAACTGTTCAAGCTACCTAAATTTTATTTGGACTTATATTTTAAATTCAACTTTTATTTAGAATTGCATTATTTAATTTTTTAATATTTGGGAATTTCCAAGTGACTCTCTTGATTTTATTCTACTATGATAGAGTATAAATTTAATATTTCAAAATTTATTGATTCAATAAGTGATTCAATAACCTTCCATATGGAACAGACTATGATCTATTTTGGTAAATATTTCATAGATGTATGAAAAAGAATATGTATTCTAAGAATATTGGATAACATATTCTGTCAATATCAACCAAGTCAGTTTTGATAGGTGTTTAAATAACATATGTTTTATACTATTGCTTACTAGTTCTCAGTAATTAAGACAGTGAAATTGCTATCTCCCACAATGAGCAGGCATTTTTAAATATTTCTTAACTTTGTATCTATTTTTGTTTCTTGTGCTTTGAAACTTTGTTCTTCTACCTTCAAAATTATAGTAATTTGTAAAATAGGGTTACAGTAGTGTCAAGGTTATGCTATTAGTTAATGTGCACCAATCCCACTAACTTGCCTAATTGCCAATCCCAATGGATGCTTTCATTCTTTTGTCATGGTACTCTTGCACTACAAGTATATGGGAACAGGTAATATTTGTCCTTCTCTATCTTATTTACCTCATTTAACATGAAATATTATAATTTTATTCAAGTTGCAGCAAATTATATCATTTCAATCTTACTCATGTCTTCCATTATTTATATATACCAAAACTACTCCTTATTCACTTATCTATTGTTGAACATTTATATTGTTTCTATATGTTGGCTCTGCTATAATATGCAATATGAGGCACATAGTTTCATATATATATACTTTTTAAAATTTAGTTAAAAATGAAATTTTTCTAAGACTCCCATTTTAATCAATTCAATAACTTATGTTTTAATTTAGTGAAGAGTTGCATTGATTGTGATTATTGGTATGTTATTTTCAACATCATATTATGATTTGTTTTCTTTTTATCTCAGTTGTTTTTGATTCTCACTCTCTCTAGCCACAACTTCTTCTTAATTAAATTTTAAAAATATGCGGCCAACATGGCCGACCCGAGTTTGATTCCTCCGTCCCTCTCGGAGAGCCCGGCAAGCTACCGAGAGTATTTGATATGCCAGACACAGTAACAACAAAGTCTCCAATGGAGATGTTACTGGACCTGCTCGAGCAAATCGATGATCAACGGGAGGGCCTTTACCTTTACCTTATCTTGCTCCTTGGACTACTTTTCATGGACCGAACATGATTGCCACCCAATGTCTCTTCTGCAGACCACAGCTCCCAAAAGGAGAGATAGAACAAAAGGGAGTGCCCTGCCACAGAGGCAGGGTGGGATGGGGGATGGGGGTAGGAGGGATACTGGGATTGGTGGAGGTGGAGAATGGGCACTGGCGGTGGGATGGGTACTCAACCATTGTATAACTGAAACCCAAGCACAACAACTTGTAAGCCTACAACTGTACCTCATGGTGTTTCACTAATAAAAGAAAAAGCAAAAAATATATATATCTTGCTCCTTTAGATATTTGGTAGTAATATCTTTTCATATTTTTCTTCATAAGGTGATTGTAGTTGTTACTTAAAGAACTAGTATTCAACTTTCACTCATATCAGCCTAACTTCAAATGGTGTGAAATGATCATCTCATAGTATGATATATATTCATGTTTCTTTGAATTTCTAGATTTTTATTAACTGATTGCTAAATATTGTGATATTTTTGTTAGATGCCAGGCATTTGTATACATGGAATTTCTGAAAATACACTAATTTTGTTCTGGGATACAGTTACTCTTATGGTTTATTAGGTGCTCCATATAGAGCTAAGTATTCCCTAGTACTGAAGCAAGGCCTTTATGGATACTTCTCACAATACCACTGAATAATAAATTATGCATTTTCCAGTTTAGCACTTGAAAATAAAATATCCTCTATACAATATTATTGGCTGACTATCCCCGGAATTTTGTCAAATAATGTGAAAAATATGTGTTGCATCAGCTGGGAATTGAACCTGGGCCTCCCATGTGGCAGGAGAGAATTCTACCACTGAACCACAGGCAGAGCAATAGCACAGCAGATAGGGCATTTGCCTTGCATGCGGCCGACCCGGGTTTGATTCTTCTGTCTCTCTTGGAGAGCCCAGCAAACTAACAAGAGTATCCTGTCCGAACGGCAGAGCCTGGCAAGCTCCCCGTGGTGTATTCCATATGCCAAAAGCAGTAACAACAAGTCTCACAATGGAGACTTTACTGGTGCCTGCTCGAGCAAATCGATGAACAGTGGGAGGACAGTGCTACAGCGCTACTATATTATATTTGGGTTATTCATTAAATTGCTGCAGTCTTCCCACATGTATTTACTGGTTGACACTCAGGTAAATACTTGAGGCCAATTATTACAGAATTTTCTCTCTACACAACTGCATCTTTTCCAAAATTCTTCAATATAATCTTAGTTCCTTTGGTCTCCCCAAATTATCGTTCTGTTCAAGAAAGGAATTTTTCTGGAATTTATCTCTCAATGCATTAATCAAGGACAGTTGTATGGTTTACCTGTTTGAGGATTTCAAAGATTCCTTGTGGCCTAATGTAACTTGAAAACTTGTTTCACATGTAAGTTTTTGTCATTATTTTGGCTTATTTTTTTTAAAAAAAAAACTTGGTTGTTTCATGCATTAAAGTAAACCCAAGAACTTTTGTTATAATTTCATATAAGGATAACTTTCTAAAGATAAGAATACTAATAGAAAACAACTTACATAAAAATAAAGACCTTTAAATTACAGCAGAATAGATATACAGAAAGAAAGATGGAAATATACACAAAATTGCACGTGTATTATTTTTGAAGTGATGAAAATAAGACAACTAGGAGATAAGGAAATTAGGAGCAGAGAACTGCCTTCTATTTATATACTTCCAATAACTATCCTGTTATGTTCCTTGTTATGCATTTCATTCATAAGAATGCATCAAATCATTAATTTTTAAAAAATCTTTGGAATGGTTTAAAATATTTAAAATAGTTTTAAAAAACTTTCTACATTGTTATTAACTGATTTCAATTATTTGCCTTCCTGTTATTTTTAAGTTTGAATGCAGTAGAGAATTCATAAGATCTTTTGTGGTATTTTTGTTGCTGTTGTTCTTTGTTGTTCTTTGTGAGTTCCACACTAGCTGTAATCAGGGACTACTGCGGACTTTGTGCTCAGGGATTACTGCTGGTGATGCTTAGAGAACCCCACACAAGTTCTAGAGTTTGGATTGGTGTTAGCCATGTACAAGGCAAGCACCTTAAACCCTGTACTATGTACCCAGCCCTCATTTAATAATTTGAACTGTTTCTAATAGATTTTCATTTCTATTTTCTTTGCCTCTTCCCATGATATACCTTTATGCAATATATACATTGTATTTCTTTTCTCCTGCCTTTTATCCTTTTCTGTTGGAATATTGTTGATTTGACCATCTCAAAGTTTTTATAAGCTTTTATATCATTAACCTCTGTTAAGTCATAAATTGATGAATTCATTTCCTTGTGCTTTCTTTGGGAGGGACTATATCCATTGGTGTTCAGGGTTTAGTCCTGGATCTGTACTCAGGTAAAACTACAAATTATACTGGGAAGTGAACTTGGTTCAGTACTGTGCAAGGCAAATACCCTATCCATTACTATTCCTCTGGACCCTCCTTGTGCTCTTTTGTAACTCTAAACCTATAATATTTGTAACTCAAAAACAGTACATCAAAACCAAAACTTCCTTACAATGCAGTGTCTATCAGATTTTTTTAATATTCTAAATACATTTGGAAAATTATTCAATATACGTTACATGTTAAGTAAAGTATTATTCAATAAAAGAGGGTATGCAAGTATAAGTAAATAGTTGGACATATCTGAGTGAGTATATGCTTTATAATCTATTGGACAAAACCATACTTTTTATAACATGGATTCCATTTTCACTTCTAATTATGACCAAAACCTAAAAAAATTTTAAAAATTCTTAATTTTACAGTCTCCTTCATATTTTCTCTTTGTTTGTATTTCTGTTTATTGTTTATTTGCTTTCATAATGTGTTGGTATGCTTCTGGACTCAGAGTTTTAATAGACTGACTTTTATCCTGCCCATTGAGTTTATATTTCCTCATTCTCTGTTAGAACACTATTCAAGGAAGTATTAATTGATTCTGACAACTGGTAGAATTGGGTGAGTGGGTCAAGGAGAAAGATTATGCCCTGCGATGGAGGAAAGGAGGCAATGCCACTTTTCAATGTGCTTGCACGTTTTTGCCTGAGGGCTTTTTAAATCTCAGACTGCCAGGCAGTTGTAAGTGGTTTCAATTAATCGAGATTTCTGAAGCTAAAAATCAATTTCTTTTTTTAAAATTCACATTAAGGATCAAGATTATTTTATTATTACATAGAATGAATTCAGCAAATAGAAACCTGTTCACTCACCCAGCACAAGGAGGACTTGAAGTAAGAACAAGGAGAAAGTAATGGATATATGATTTAACTATGGCAGTGCCAGCAAAAGGAATGGCTGGTAGAGTCACTCATGTTTTGCTGCCAGATCAAGTTACCATTCCTCTCCTCTTTGAACTGAATTCCACCCATCTTTCCTGAGCCTAACACTTCTATCATTGATTCCTTGGGTTGTTTCAAACTACTTTGTATATTTACGTTGAAATACCAAGTCCATCTCTGAATTAGAATGCTTCATTGCTTGAAAGGTTTTTTTTGTCATATGCAGTGATATCTCCTCTTAGAATTGTGTATGTTTCTTCAGTTGTTTACAATATATGTTATGATATTAATTTACACACAAAAAAGAACAAACAAGAGCTATGTAGTTAAAACTCATAAAATGCTTATAGCTTGGTTAGATGGACAAGGATATCTGTGGAATATTTAGACATCTTTCCCCTTAATTGTGTTTCCAATGGTGCAAACTATGGAAGGACACTTTGAGAATTTGTAAAGAATCTACTATGAAGTATGTGGTATATATACTCTGACTTTCTTCCTACTAACAAATTCTAGATTTTGCCTCTGAACATGGCTTCAAAATAGTAAGTTGCCAGAGACCAGTCCTGGGAGAACAGGTGTGTAGCAGGTGCACCTTGAGAATTAAAAAACGAGAACTAAATGAGAAAAAGCAGGGTCAGGGGGACTCACAGCCTTGTGAACTGAGAGTCCCAACTGTCCTCCATGAACATACTTATTGATTACAATCAATAATCATTAAAAGGAGAACAAAACATTCTTTGGTCAGTAGTCTAACAATCTTATCTTTCCACGTTAGACTATTACATATCTGAGGTATTAGTTTATTAGGATAAACTTAAATGTAAAGGTTTTCTTAAAGGGAAATTCTTCCAGAGGGGAAAAGAGAAAGAACAGACAGGATCCCCAAGGGAGTATTCCATTCTGGATTCCAGCATTCTGGATTCTGGTACCCAACAGCAAACACTCATCTTATCACTTGTCAAGCTAGCACAAGATCTTATAACTTTAATATTGTAAACCACAATGCAATTAAATATAACATGAGAGAAAATATTATACTTAATAACCTGTGGTACATTTTATCACTTAATCACTTAAGTGATAAAGTGTACCTCTTAATCACTTAATCCCCGTTATTCATAGATTTACTCGAGCGGGTGCCAGTAACATCTCCATTCATCCTGGTTGCATGCTAGTGTAGCCCAATAGTATCTGTTCGTTCTAGGAACATGCAGAGCATCAAACCGATCATTCAGGGTCTTGAAGAAGAAGTCTGACCATCTTGTAGGTGGGCGTCCACATGATCTTTTGATGTCCCGTGGAATCCAATCAGTAATGGCTCTAGTCCAGCGGTTGTCTGTAAACCTTATTACGTGTCCAGCCCATCTTATTTTTGATGCCTTGGCAAATGAGACAGTGTCCCTGATTCTTGAGCATTGACAAAGATCAGAACTCCAAATTCTATATCTCATTTGAGTGAATCGTGATACTCCAAGCATAGCTCTTTTGATTCCTCTTTGTGAGACCCGAATAGCGTTCTCATCCTGTTTTCGTAGGGTTCAGGTCTCTGAGGCATATGTTAATGCAGGAAGAACAGTGGAATCAAAGAGATGCGCTCATAGCTGGAGGTTCTTTGTCCTTTTAGTTATTTCTTCAATGCTCTTGAAGGCATTCCAAGCCGCTCTCTTCCTCCTGTGCAACTCAGGTGCCAGATCATTCATCATGTTGATTTCTCGACCTAGGTATATATAACTGTTGCATTCGGAGATGGTGGTTCCGTTGAGAGAGAATGGAACGTCAGGAACAAGGCTGTTTCTCATAAACATTGTCTTCGTAAGATTCAGCTGTAGTCCGACCTTTCCACATTCACGGTCAAAGTCGTTCAGCATTTGTGCCGCTTGGCTAATGTTTGGTGTTATTAGAACGATGTCATCAGCAAAGCGGAGATGGTGTAGTTGCCGACCATCTATCTTCACTCCCATGCTTTCCCATTCCAGTCCTCGCATGATGTTCTCAAGGGTGGCACTGAAGAGTTTTGGTGAAATGGTATCACCCTGCCGAATCCCTCTCTTGATATGGATTGATATGGATGATTACTTCTTTGTAGAATGGTGAGATCCTGGTAGTGAATCCGCAATAGAGCTCACGAAGGATCCTGATGTATTGAGTTTGTACGGCCTGATTGGTTAGGGCTTCCATAACCGCTTCTGTCTCAACAGAATCAAAGGCCTTCTTTAAATCAATGAACGTTAGACAGAGCGGCATCTTGAACTCCGGAGAAACCTCAATGAGCTTAGTAATCATGTGGATATGGTCGATGGTACTGAATCCTTTTCCGAATCCGGCTTGTTCACATGGTTGTCCTTCATCTAGTGTTCTGCTAATCCTATTCAGGATGACTCAAGTGAACAGTTTGTAGATGACAGACAATAGGCAGATTGGGTGATAGTTGCCAATGTTGTGGATGTCTCCTTTCTTGTATAGTAGTACAGTCCTGCTGGTTTTCCATTGGGATGGAACCTTGCATTCAGACATGTAGCGTGTGAAGAGCCGAGCCAGTGTATTGATGAGTACTGATGGTAAGTTCTTCAGGTGTTCAGGTCTGATGTTGTCTGGGCCAGGTGCTCTTTGTTTCTTTACCGACGAGATGGCATGTTGGATTTCGGAAGGGAGAACATTGGGAGCGACATATCCATCATGTGGAATGTGGTATGTGGGCAAGTGGACGTGGCTATTAAAGAGATCTGAGTAGAAGTCATGAATAATCTTCTCCATTGCCCTTCTGGAAGATGTGATAGATCCATCATGATGTCAGAGGGCAGTCATCTTAATCTTGTAGTTGGTGAAGGACAGGCGGGCATTACGAATGCTTTTCCCAGCTTCTGCCGCATCTACCAGTACTGCTGCTCTCCTGTTTTTGAGGTCATTCTTGATGGCTTCTCTGCATTGTTTTGCCAGCTTGGATGTACGCTTGTGGTTGCCTGAGGCATGTGCCAAGCCACATTGGTGAATAAGTTCAAGAGTGTTCGAAGGAAGGCGGTTTTTTTGTGGTTATCTCTCTCTTGGCATTCCTTGCACAATCATGGAGGTGCTGAATCATTCGATCGTATTCCTCATCAATGTTGTCAATGACGGCATTTTCCCATGTTGCTGCAACAGAGCCAAAGAGCTCCCGGTTGGTGGTCGTTCTGGGAGTCCTCTTCTTAAACCTTGCATTCTTTTCTCCTCGTTCTGTGAGGTATAATTTTGCATGAAGGAGATGGTGGTCTGATCCCATTTGGAATTTTGGGACAACAGCAACATCGGTTAGGCAAAACTGCTGATTGAATATGATGTGATCTATTTCATTGTGGAACGGTCCATCGGGAGACTCCCATGTCCAACGCTTAGATTCAGCCTTTTGGAACTGTGAGTTACCATGGAAGGTCTTGGTTGACATGATGAACTCAGACAGTCTGTCACCCTGTTCGTTCCATTCTAGGCCATGGGTCCCGATGTGGAGTTCATCGGCTGATCTTCTCGGTCCTATCTTGGCATTAAAATCACCAACAATGATCTTGTAGAAGGTGTGATCTTCTTTATAGAACTTCTCCAGCTCCATGTAGAACTTCTCAGTTTCTCTTTCACCATAACTGGATGTTGGTGCATAGACAACAGAGAGAAACTGCCGGTAGTGAGCCACATCTATTCAAGTGTAATCGTCCGATTTGGGTTGTTAGGCATTTGAATGAATCAATGCTCCTGGCTAAGTTTGTGTTGACAAGGATAGCGACACCACCTACGCCTCTTTTATCACATGTTCCAAGGAACAGTTCTTCTCCAGTGTCGAAAACGGCATGATGTGATTGATGTCTTCTCGTTTCGGTCAGACCAATGATGTCGTACTTGATCTTTCGCGCTTGTACCATCAGGTCTTCAATGGATGCAGCAGATGCCAGCATACGAGCATTAAAAGTACAGACAATCATTTTTGTCTTTCTTCGTTTTGGCAGCCTATTTCTGCCTTGGGATTTTATTAGCCTCTCCTTCCACATCCTTCTCGACTCTACCGTATTCAGGGTCAGGGTACACTTTATATGGTTCATAATTTTGTGACCAATTTACAAAAGAAAGAAAAAATTAAGAACTTATGAAGAACAGGTTATGCAACAGTAAGCTATTGATAATATTAAAGTAAAAACACAAATATGTAGGAGACAATAGATAAACTAATTAGGGGGAAATAGTAAAGAATAAATTTATAACAGGATAGCATTAAACTATATAATAATAAAAATTAAGACATAAATAATCATCTCTAGACTCGAAATCTAGATCCAACTGAAAATTCACATTAAAGATGGAGAATTTTGAGGTACACATTCCCTCTTTATAATTCTCAAGATTTTATCCTAGGAAATACACCACATTCAAAGTCAGGAAAATTCATATGAGGCAGTCATATCTTTTGGCTTCCAGAACCGAGAAAAAAAACTTTCTATAGCTATATCTGTGGTTATCTTCTTTGATATCCTGAAAGGACTATACTAGCAAAACGTCATCATGTTTAGTATAGTATGATAGCTGGCTCTAACATTTCATATCTGACTTTCTGCAGTAGTTACTTATCTTTGTAATAAAACCAGGTTCTATATTGTTCACTTTCAATGCTGATATCTGTTCTATTACCACCACTGCCCTCGGCATCTCAGACTGCTATAATGCACCATCATGAAAAACACAGAGCTGAAAAAATTCTCTTTGCAACAATGACTGATATTTTCTCTTGATTAAGTTATTTAACTTCTAAAGAAAGCGTTTTTATTAATAAAAGTATTTCATTTTCTTTTATCTTTGTATATAGCACCCTTATTTAAAAATTTTTTCACTTATTTTTTGAATGTATTCTCATTGCTATTAAAGTCAAGTAAAAATGTGAAGTTGATTCACTTGTTGATTTTATATTTTTTGCTTTCAAACTCAAATAAGGTTGACATTTTTATGAAATAACTCTTTAAACTTATTTGAACTGAATTGCTTCCATTTCCCTACCAAATTTACATTATAAAATAAACATTTTACTTGTTTGAACATCTGATCATAGAGAAAAGAGGCAAAATTTAACTTTTGAAATAAATATTTTTATATAGTTTCTGTATGTATAGTCCTAACAAGGTATCATTTGACTGAAAACAATGACTCTCAGTTAAAACGACTATGACTTAATTTAATTTTATTTGCGGGCCACCACTACTGGTTCTTAGGTCTTACTCCTGTCTCTGCACTCAGGAATTAACCCCGGTGGTACTTGGGGATTATATAGGATGCCGAGGATCAAACTTGGGTCGGTTGTTTGCAAGGCAAGCACCTTACCCGCAGAACTGTCTCTCCAGCACCTAAAAAGTTTATAAGAAAGTAAATAATTAAGCTAGTTGTGTGAAAACATTTATTTGCTGTCTAAGAATGCCACTGAAACTAGTTTCTAAATGTCTTAACCATCCTGCAGAGCTTGATATTTGGTCTAGTCAGGCTTTGAGTACACATTCATTGTATACCTGTTTGTGAATTTAATAACTATTGTTGCTGAGACATTGATGTTGGGTACTTTGTGGATTCATAAAGACTGAAATATGACTATTTAGATTTTTATTCATCTTAAACCTTGTTCGTGGTGACCTCATTGTAAAATAATGGTGTATGAACAATTTTCACTAAAATAATAATATTAAAACAAGCCACATTGGAATGAACTATATAGATGTCCATTGTATTGTTGTTATTTTAAACATATACATCACCTAATAAGCACTTCCACAGGAATTTTATTTGAATAATGTTTAGGAAACATACACATATTTTGTACTTACTAAATTTATAAGAAGCTGGCATGTAGTAATTATCCTGGGTTCAATTTGTTGAATGTAGATAGAGATTCTTTTAAAAATTAAATGATTAAGAATTTCCTTAATAGAGAGAGATAACAAAAGGGAATGCCCTGCCACAGTGGTAGGGTGGGATGGTGGGTGGGAGGGATACTGGGACTGGTGGTGGTGGAGAATGGGCACTGGTGGAGGGATGGGTATTCGATCATTGTATAACTGAAACCCAAGCACAAAAATTTGTAAGTCTACAACTGTACCTCATGGTGTTTCACTAATAAAAATTTAAGGGGAAAAAAAGAAATGAATGATGAACTCTAAAAAATAAAAAAACTTCAGCAAACATATTAAAAAAAAACCCTACAACTTGTTGAAATAGTCGCATTAAAAGAATATAAAGCAGTTAAATATTTTATCTAGCAAAAGACAAAGAGTTAAAAATTTAAACCGTGTTTAAATTTCTTCATGTGACTGGAAACTGGAGGAAGAAAAAGTGGTATCATGTTTATGAAAAGCAGATAGACGTATTATCAAGTAACTTCAAAAGTTTCACACATTTGGAACCAAGAATTCAATCTCTAAGCAGTCAGTGATGAAACACAGATTGAGTAGAAAATGAAATTATTTTGTAAGTTTCAAAAGTTACACGATCTCCATATTCAAAAATAGAGAAATAATATTAGTAAGCATACTTTCACATGATAGTAACTTATAGTTGAGGGAAAAAATTAATATATAAATATATGTAGTTTTCTTTAAAACATGCAGAATTCAAAGAATCCTGGAAAAAACTACACTAATTTGAGTGGAGGCATAAAATTCAGTGTTTATAAGCTTTTGCAGTTCTAAGTTTTGTTCAGTGAACATGTAATAAAATGCCTATGTATATAAAGTTAAAATTAACTGAGTGATGCAAAACAAAACATCTATTCTGTATATTAATTAAGGAAGTAATTAGCTCCAGTTGGCCATCATTTCATTTAGAAGAATAAAATATTCACAATGTCCCCCCCCGCCAAAAAAAAAGAATTTCCTTAATATAATAACTTGAATTTGTTTGGACTTTTGTATTTATTGCTCTGGACTAAAGAGAAAACCAGTGGTACCCCTGACATGCTGCTAACTTTCTATGTAATTCTTTATAATATCTTTATGAGATTAGTTGATTGAAGATGAATATTTTCCATATGTCTATAGTTTTCTAATTTCGTTTTATGCTTTGAAGTCTTTTATAATTTTGTTCTAGCAATTTTGAACCAACTCTTTTCTCAGATCATGGTATTTTATGTCCTCTGAAGATAGAATTTTCTCCTTTGGGTAATATTTTTTTTCTTTAATTTTTATATTTTAATTTTAATTTAATTTAAATTTAATTATAAATTGAAACTGAATTTGAATTTTCTTTTCTTTTTTTAATTGCTATTTATCCAGACATTGATTAGGCTGATTGAATTGGGCATGAACTCCACCTTACTTATTTTTCGTTTTTATAAATTTATTTATTGAATTACCATGAGAGCAGTTACAAAGCTTTCAGGCTTATGTCTCAGTCATACAATGATGAAACACCTGTCCCTTCGCCAGTCCCCATTTCCCACCACTAAAAGCCACAGTATACCCTCCATCCCACACCCTCCTGTGGGGCAGATGATTTCTACATTATTCTCTCTACTTTGATTACATTCAATATGTTGACACCAGACCCACAATTATTGCTTGGGATTTTACCTCAATACTCAGATCTGCTGAAAAGGCAACTGGAGACAATTTGTTTTCTATTGCTTATTATGAATAACATATGATGTTGTGTGGCCGCAGTTGTGGCTGTGCAATTTTGAAATTCTGAAATGTTAACAATTAAATCTGGAGGAATTTCTGCCCAAAACTGCTGGGTTCCGAGATTTGTTTCTGAGTCTCTTGGATCATGGCCCATTAAGCAGTCTTATCAGGAGCCAGAGAGAACATTCATGGGTGACGACTTGAGGTCTCGTTGGGGAGAGGAGGAAAGGGCCAACTCTACCCCCATCCCATGAGACCCCATGTGTCTCGTCTCTGCGGGCCCAAACCTGACTATTCAATGGCCTCTGGAGGATGGCAGCCACCGAGCTGTCACAGGGAGCAGGTGAAGGGACAGCACCCTTTCCCCTCTGGGGTGGTCCAATGCTGGTAACCTACTGAGGAGACTGGACACATTTCTGCCAAAAGCCGCTTGTTTCTGAGATTTGTTTCTCAGTCTCTGGGATCATGACCATTAAGTAGCTTTATCAGAAGCCAGAGAGGCAGTTTGTGGGCTGCAACTCGAGGTCTCCTTGGGGAGGGGAGGAAAGAGCCGGCTCCACCCCCATCCCATGAGGCCCGGCGTGTCTCGTCCAGTGGCCTCTGGAGGATGATGGCCACCAGGCCGTCAAGGGGAACAGGCCAAGCCACAGAACCTATTCTCACCTGGGGTGGCCTGGTGCCGCTAACCTACTGCGGAGACCAGATGCATTTCTGCCAAAAGCCGCTGAGTTCTGAGATTTGTTTCTGAGTCTCTTGGATCATGGCCGTTAAGCAGCTTAATCAGAAGCCAGAGAGACCTTTTGTGGGCGGCGACTCAGGGTCTCATTGGGGAGGGAAGGAAAGGGCTGGCTCCAGCTCCATCCCCATCCCATGAGGACCTGCATGTCTCATCACTGTGGGCCCAAACCTGACTGTCCAATGCCCTCTGGAGGATGATGGCCGCTGAGCTACCAAGGGGGAGCAGGCTGAGGGACAGCACTCTTTCCCTCCTGGGGTGGCCCAGCGCTGGTAACCTTCTGAGGGGTCTGGCTGCATTTCTGCCAAAAGCCGTTGGGTTCTGAGATTTGTTTCTCAGTCTTTGGGATTATGGCCATTAAGCAGTTTGATCAGGAACCAGAGAGTCCTTGCCTCCAATTACATAGCTGAGCCGGAGGTGGTTTGTGGGTATGTCTCCCACATACCTAACTTTTGGCCGTTTACTTTCTTGGTAAACTTGGCACCAAGTTGTTGGGGTCTGGCCAAAGTCACAGCAGCAATTTTTGGGATATCTAGAAATCTGAATGCACTGTCAGGCTGCTGATGCACTTGCCTCACAGGTACAGATTGACCTGCTGGCAGCACCATACCCCCATGCGGATTGCTTTTTCAAATTGTTCAACTTGATAACCTCCTACTAGTCCAGGGACCAGTTTTAACATATACATTTGGATAGTACTGTTATACTTTTGGATACCATTTGGCAATATGCTTTTCACTGCCTTGCAATTTTCCAACAGTTGAAGCTCAGAATCATTTTGCTTAGTTTCCATAATAACCAACCCTGTACAATACATTGATAAATATAGGTGCACAATTTTTTAGAAGGGACAAAGATGAAGGAAGGAGATAAAAGGATGAAGTAAGATCTGAAAATAGGAGACAGTAGAAACAATAGATAAGTTTTAAAAAGACGGATAGTATGTCCTTAAAGACCATTTAGCTGTTGCTTTTCATTATGAATAAATCAGATATGTAAACGCTTCTGAACTTGCTAGAAAACTAGATTATCAAGATGGTAAAGGAGGCTAAATAGAGATATGAAACTATAGAACATTGTCTGAAGGTATGGTCTTGCATAGTTAGGGACAGTTTGCCTGGGAGTGAAGTTATGGCATACTAATAAATATCAAAAGTACAAATCTGGGTATAAGAAAACATGGTTTCTGTAGAGTGAAAACTACGTCTCTGCATAGTGCATCATGGGATGGGGATGGAGCTGGAGCCAGCCCTTTCCTCCCCTCCCCAATGAAACCCTGAGTCGCCGCCCACAAAAGGTCTCTCTGGCTTCTGATTAAGCTGCTTAACGGCCATGATCCAAGAGACTCAAACAAATCTCAGAACTCAGCGGCTTTTGGCAGAAATGCATCTGGTCCCTGCAGTAGGTTAGCGGCACCAGGCCACCCCAGGTGAGAATAGGTTCTGTGGCTTGGCCTGTTCCCCCTGGCGGCCTGGTGACCATAGTCTCTGCATAGTCTCTGCATAGGGATCCCCAAAGTGGAAGACAATTAGAATGCTATCATTTGTCTTTTTTTCTTTCTCTCTAAATTCCACATATAACCTGAAGTGTGTTGAGAATTACCTGACTTTATTCCACATATAACCTGAAGTGAGATGAAATTATCTAACTTCAGCAGCAGTACAGGCAAAAGGAGAGAGAAGAAAAATACCAGCAATTTACACCCTTTCAGATACATATAACTATATAATCCAAAGATTTTAAGAGCAATGTAATTTCTATATAAATTTTCCTCCTTTAAAATTTGGCATGTAGATTGGCATAACTATGAGTAATCTAGTCTGTTTATTCATATAAGTATATTTCACATTACCAGAACATGTAAACATAGAATACTACCAAAAAACAATTAAAGAAGACATATAGATTTACAGAAAATTCTTTCTTATTGTATTGGGCAAGTAAAATATTGAGGCACAGAGGGAAGGAACAGGGTACCAAGATTCACCATATGCAGACGAACTTCAACTACTTTCCTGAGTCCAGAAACTGATATCTTGGGTGGATATACCATACATCGGAAAAGGTACATGACTAAGAAAGGGGTACAGCTGGAAACCAATCTGGAATGTCAGAGTCAAGCATAACCAGTTCAACAATGCTGCTGGCTATTCATGCTTGTGTTTGTTTACAGGGCAGGATACCATTACTTTCACGGCATGGCACAATATAATTAAGAAAGAGGTGTAAATGAAAAATGAGTTTTGACAATTATAAATTGTGTCATTGTTTTCCTCATTTAAAAACTAAGGTTGGATAGACAGTAAAGTGGATAAAACACTGGCTTGTTGGTGACCAACCTGGGTCGGATACCCAGCACCACTTATAATACCCTGAGCACTCCAAAAGTGATCCCAGAGCACAGAGTCGAAGATATGCACTTCCAAACCAGGCAACCTGACCTAGAAAGAAATGAGGAGACACCCATGTGTGGTCCAAAACCAAACAAAAATTTGAGGCAACAAGGTCAAAATATATACTAAAATCAAAATATATAAGGTTATATATGAGACATAGTTATTTTTTATTTACAAGCAATATTAAACCATTTCCCTTTCCCTTAAGGCTTAAGAATCATGAGAGAGGAAGAGAGAGAGAGAAAGAGAGAGAGAGAGAAAGAGAGAGAGAGAGGACTCCCAGATAATCATTTAAACACATAAAGAAGTTTCTATTTATCTTTCTGGGTCAGGTTGCCTAGTTTAGAAGTTTTTCTGCCTCTCTTCTATAAGATCCTGCTATTTATGTAAGTTAATCCTTTAAAAGCTTTATTGTTTATTTCTTAATATTAACAGGCAGATATATAAAGAGGAAACTTTAACAACAGGACATGATCCTAGACTACCTGGAAAAAATTTCAAACAGTCTTCATTCAACAAACTACATATGCCCAGGAGAGATGAATTTGCATGTGGTAGAACCAACTGGAAAAATCTCATCAGAAAACAATTGCATAAACAGAAAGTGCCATTTCTTTATGTCTGGCTCAAAGTCTTGGGAGAGAAAAGATTCCCTGAGGAACATGGGTGGGAATTATATATTATTCAGATTAATGCTTCAATATCAATGTAACATTCATACATCCTTCTTTTTGAGCCTATAGACAGAGTGAAAATCATAAACAACCTTAATCAGGTTGTTCTTTAACTAGGAATTCAGAACATTACTCAAATGACTCAACCAATCTTAGAAACAGTACACATAGATAAAGTGTCTCAATGAAGAAATTTGGACTTAATTTCCTGAAATAAAGAATAGCAGCAGCTTCAAAAAAAAAAAAGAAGACAAAAAGACAAGCAACCTGAGTTCAGTCTTTGGATCTGCTGTAGACCAAATGAATTATGAGCTCTCTGGTATAATTATTTGCTTCTCTTTGAACAGATCAAAAGAAGACCTGTTTGGAAATGGTTCTTGAGATTTGATGGTGGGCTTCTGTGATTTATCACAAAATGTAGACTTCAACTTCTTATATTAATCTCTGAAATCTACTAACTCTTATTACTTTTACAGTGGTTATCATCACTGTGTATCAATCAGTACAATTTAAAATTATCCATATTAGGTGAGTAACAGCTCAAACTTGGGCAGTGCCTTCAAATGGAACAATTATTTTCTCTATCTCAAAAGGATTTCAACTAAATTCTCTGCCATTTTTCTATGGGAAAGAGTGACTGGCAGTAAAGAATTCAGGGTAAAGTAAGAAAACCTTGGAACTGAAGAAAAATATAGTTATGGGCTCAAACTAATTGAAGCCATCTAGTATCCAGATGAAATGGCAAACAGGGCACATTTAAAAATGGAAATTATCACAATAAAATTATCTTCCCTTGCTCTTCTTTTTGCCTTGACTATTGTGCAATGAAACTCAAGAAAAATGGTTCCTCAGCTTCTGAGAAAATAAATCACAGGAAGAAGTTTAATTATTTTGTGTTACATTTTTAATTGAATATTTATATTACATGATTTTTTATGTAAAACTTGCATCAATAATACCAGAGATATTTGGATTATATGTTAAAGTGCAGGGCACCTTCCAATCACTGTGCATTTCAAAACTCCATCTGAAATTATATAACCACATTATAGGTTTATTCAAAACCAATACATATAATTAATCGTCTAATACCATTGGTTATATAAAATTACTGCAGTGTTCACTGTACATTAATTGGTTTGTAGAACATCATACATTGCATGTTGATGTATATAATGCATAATACAGGAATGTATCTTTTTTTCAAAGATGACCATTGTAATCATTGTCCCTAAAAACAATACCTGATTCTGATCTTTTAACATAAATACAAGACTATACATTTAAAACTCACAAAAAAAAAAAACATGCAGTAAGAAAATCTTCAACTCAGCACTGCAAAGTGGGAGCAAAAACTAAGAAAAATTTCAGTATTTCTCTTTTTCAAAAAAACTTATACTTTATTCCACATAGTAGGCTATGATAAAATAACTTAACACAAACACCACTCCCAATATGATTCAGAGGAAGGGAGATCTAGAATTTGATATGATAAAATAACCTATAGACAGGAGACATATAATATGGGATATAGACTGATATTTGCTGAATATATCCTATCAGCTTAGTGGAAAGGTGAGAATGATGATTGACACAGAGAGAATATTGTTAAGAAAGTAAGAAGGTTAGAAAGAGGAGGAGCCAAAAGTACTTGGCAGAGTGTTATAAGTAGCTTGCCAGAGTAGATTTAATGAAGTAGGGCCATAAAGATGACTTTGTGTGCAACATTTCTATGTCATATATAGGCTGTTAACATAACATAGATAGTAGACAACAAATCATAAAGGGAAATATATATATATATATATATATATATATATATATATATATATATCGGAGAGCCCGGCAAGCTACGGAGAGTATCATGCCTGCATGTCCAGAGCCTGGCAAGCTCTCTGTAGAGTATTCGATATGCCAAATCCAGTAACTATAACAGGTCTCATTCCCCTGACCCTGAAAGAACCTCCAATCGTTGGGAAAGATGAGTAAAGAGAGGCTGCTAAAATCTCAGGGGTGGGACAAATAGAGACATTACTGGTGCTCGCTCAAGTAAATCCACAAATAACTGGGATGACAGTGATGACAGTGATGTAGGCTCTTCAGGAAACAGTCACTTGGAGAGAAGCTAGTATGTAGAAAATGTATGCAGTTCTCCAAAGAACATGTCCGAGAGAATGGAGAATGTTGGACAAATGAGAGATAGTCATGATGTCTTCTTTGTTATCACAAGTTACAAATTTAAGAATATTTCTTGGTACTTGGACTTCTGTATCAGTAGTAACTACATTAAAAACATTTATACAAAGCATACATATCACAGTGTCTATATAAGAACAATGCCCATGTAAATAAATATAGTTATAATGTACAAAGTTGTACCTGACAAAGTAGAAAAAAATTATTTCCTTACATAAGGTTTGAAAAACTATTTCGTCGCTATTAAAATATATCAAATTCTTTAAATGTTCATGCAGGGATAAGGAAAAAAACATAATGCATTTTCAAAAAGCCTAACTTAGAAAAAAAATTTAAAAACATCCTTCACTGCACCAAGTCATAACGAAGCATACCCAGCAAATGCTGCATGGTTAATGTTACTCACGGACCCCCGTGGAGCGGAAGGATTTTACTAGAACTGTATGAAGTGCCTTGAAATTAATTTTCCTATAATAGAAACTACTTAAAAGAATTATCTTGCTGTGCAGCAAATCAGTTCATGTGGCAGATTTATGCTTTCATTTGGAATTTTCTTAAAGGGGGCAAAAGCAACAAAGCTATAGTTTGGATGAACTTAAAATCAGAGTTTGTCCAAGCTCTAAGCTTTGTTCTTAGGTTAAAAAGACTTCAGAAAATGTTAAGAATTAAATAAATGCAAGACTGCTTTTGGCTAAGCATCAGGCAGTTTTCTGAAGAAATTTCAATCTAAAGGAACTTCTAATTCACCCAACTATTATTTTAGACGTGAAGACACTAAAACTGCAAGGTGTGGTTAGAGTTGGTAGGTGGGATGCATAGCACACATACTTATACATAGATGCACACATTCATTTACTTACACGTGAGTGTATCTCATGCTTAGTGTGTTTTTAGTTTCTAACTAAACAGTTTGAGATATGTAATAATGATGACAGAATAGATATACTATGATAATAAACTAATACAAATTTAACATACTAAAAAAGTTATTTTTAATGAAAGTAAATGAAGGTTTTGAGTTTCTCCTGGGGGGAGCGGGGTTACCCAGATTCCAACTAGATGCAGGATGCATCTTCTTTGTTCTCAGAAAAATCTGAATCCACTACATTCATAGGGAACAAAATCTATTATTTTACACACTCTCTCTCAAATATTTTAAGAATCTTTCTTGTCTGTAAAGGAAAACAAACTAAACTATCAACAACAAGTTCTGGAAAAGTTCTATATTAAATAGTTCCTTCAGATCTATTGGGTAACCAAAATCATTATCTTACTTTAGAGCCAACAGAAGTCCTTGAAAAAATGATTTTGACTAATAGTATTTAGTACTTGCACTAAATCATGTTCTATAGTCCCCAATGGCATTAAAGATACCAATAAAATAGAGAAAATTTGGCAAGCACCTTACAGTAATCATGTAAACTAAGTCCAAGAACATATTTTTTTAAGAAACAGTTTTTAACTAATCATGACATGAAATCTAGAAAAGAGATATTTTGAGAGTTTGGAAATATTTTGAGAGAATGTGTGGAGATAGAGAATACATCAATTGAGAAAATAGGTAAGTAATGCACAGATACTTAGGAAGAATTATCTTTAAGACAGAGTGAAAATTATGTAAAATTAAATAGTTCGACTTTTCAGACTGTGGTTTATGAGAATGTTTGCATATTAGTGCTGAGAAGCTGTTAATCAAAGAGAGTTGGGAGCAGTGAAATGGCAGGGGAGAGTCCAGCCTTAATAGAGATTGTTCCCTTTGTTGGCTTAACAAACCAGTGGAGGAATTATTTTCTTATGATCTCTAATGTGATAATGAAGAAAATTAAGTGGGTTTGTTTTGTTTTGGTTTGGTTTTGTTATTTGGTTTCTGGGCACTCTTGGTTGCTTGTCTTATTCCCTGTGTGATGCTTGATGGCTCTTTTAGTGATGCTCAGGGGAGCATGCCTTTTGAACTATATCTATCGCCAAGGAAATTTGGCCTTTACCAGTCATGAGGAGTGATTATCTGGCTATGACAAAGCATCATGTCTGAGAAGCAAGCTAATAGTTTCTTTGTCCCTTTTTGACTATGAGTTGGATTCAATTTTTGAGAAATTTAAAATCAAAGACAAGTTTTACTGATTAACGTGTAAAGTTGAGTTCAAATTTTACTGCAGGATTTGAAATCTGTTGCACTTTTGTATAAGAATCTGTAAAGGACAAACAAACAATAGAGTTTGAGATATGTAATAATGAGGAAACAATAGATAAAATGTGATAATAGAAATATAAATATTTATATAGAAATAGAAATAGAAATATTTCCTGAGAGTTAAACTCAATGTATATCTACTACTATATTTGACCTTCCTAACCATCATATAATATTTTCATCCTTTCTTTTTCAATAATACTTGCATATATTTTTGTTTATATTTATTTATTTATATATTTGGGGGGAAACATTTGATGGTGATCAAGGTTTATTACTGACTCCATGCTTATCGATCACTGGTGGGGCTTATGATACCATATGATGTGCCAGGGATCAAATCTGGATCAAACATATGCAAGGCATTATCCCTCCCTACTGTACTATTTCTCATGTTTTGAGGCACAATATTTTTTTAAATGTCAAAGTACTGGTTGTACTTTTTAAAAAGTGCCATAAAATCTGCAAAGATTCTACAATGAAATACAAGTATTGTGATTTGTCATCCATCATTATTACCTCAACTCTTTTCTTGGTTAAAACTGAATGCTGAGGTCTTTAATCCATTTTGATTTTACTTTTATACATAGTGTTAGGCAAAGATCTGAGGCAATTTTTTTGCATATAGCCATGCAGTTTTGCCAGCACAATTTGTTAAAGAGGCTTTCTTTACTCCACTTGACATTTCTTGCTCCTTTGCCAAAGATTATATGATTATATGTTTGAGCGCAGATGTCAGTATATTCAACCCTGTCCATTGGTCTGCAGCTCTGCCTTTGTTCCAGTACCATGCTGTTTTAATTATTACTGCTTTGTAGTAGAGTGTGAAGTTAGGGAGGTTCATTCCTCCCATTTTCTTTTTCCCAGAATTGCTTTAACTATTCGTTGGGGCTATTTGTTCCATGTGAATTTCAGGAGTGTTTGCTCCATTTTTTTGAAGAATTTCATGGGTATCGTTATAGGGATCGGATTGAATTTGTATAATGCTTTGGGATGAAAGACACAACATTAAAGACCTCAACATCAGAACGCAATCCATAAATTACATTGAAGACAAAGTTGGCAAATCCCTCCATGGCAATGAAGCTAATGGTATCTTCAAAGATGAAACGACACTGGCCAAGCAAGTGAAAACAGAGATAGACAAATGGGACCATCTTAAACTAAGAAGCTTCTGCACCTCAGGAGAAAGAGTGACCAGAATACAAAGACAGTCTACAGAATGGGAAAGGATATTCACCCAATACACATCCGACAAGGGTTTGATATCAAGGATATACACAGTACTGGTTGAACTCCACAAGAAGAAAACATGCAACCCCATCAAAAAATGGAGCGACAAAATGAACAGAAATTTTCTCAAAGAAGAAATTCAAATGGCAAAAAGGCACATGAGAAAATGCTCTACGCCATTAATCATCAGGGAGATGCAGATCAAAACAACAATGAGATATCATCTCACATCACAGAGACTGGCTCACATTCAAAAGAACAAAGGCAACTGGTGCTGGCTCAGATGTGGTGAGAAAGGGACCCTACTTCACTGTTGGTGGGGATGCTGACTGGTTCAGCCCTTTTGGAAAACGGTATGGACTATTCTCAAAAAATTAGAAATTGAGCTCCCATTTGACCCAGCAATACCACTACTGGGAATATATTCCAGAGAGGCAAAAATGTATAGCCGAAGTGACATCTGCACTTGTTTGTTCATTGCAGCACTCTTTACAATAGCCAGAATCTGGAAAAAACCTGAGAGCATGAGAATAGATGACTGGTTAAAGAAGCTTTGGTACATCTACACAATGGAATACTATTTAGCTGTTAAAAAAAGATGAATCATGAAATTTACATACAAGTGGTACTACATGGAAAGTATCATGCTAAGAGAAATGAGTCAGAAAGAGAGGGACAGACATAGAAAATTGCATTCATCTGGGGAACATAAAGTAACAAAATAGGAGACTAACACCCAAGAATAGCCGAGATTCTTAGTTTAAGATAGTCCCATTTTTCTATCTCTATTTTCACTTGCTTGGACAGTGGTGTGACATCTTTGAAGATTGCATTCACCTGGGGAACATAAAATAACAAAATAGGAGACTAACACACAAGAATGGCCAAGATTAGCACTAGGAGGTTTGCTCCATGGCTTAGAGGCCAGCCAAACATGCTAGGGGAAAAGGGAGCTCAGATAGAGAAGGGAGCACCAAATAAAGGGTGTAGGGAGAATCCTCCCAGGATGGGAGAAGCATGCTGAAAGTAGACTATAGACCGAACATGATTGCCACTCAATGCCTCTTTAGCAAACCACAACACCCAAAAGGAGAGAGATAACAAAAGGGAGTACCCTGCCACAGAGGCAGGGTGGGAAAGGGGGTTTGGGGGGTGGAAGGGATACTGGGGTCTATGGTTGTGGATAATGGGCACTGGTAGAGGGATGAGTACTTTATCATTGTATAATTGAAACCCAGGCACAAAAAATTGTAAGTCTACAACTGTACCTCATCGTGTTTCACTAATAAAAATTTAAAAAAAAATCCTGAATGCTAATAAGAGCTTTGCTCTCTATATTCTTGTTATGTAATGAATCAGTTTCAAGAAGTTTTAAAGAAGCAGTCATAATTAAATAGTAAAATAACATTTCTGCATTGTCTTAATTATACAATGTCATTATGTGAGATTATCAAGTTATCACATATTAAGACAGTGTCCATTAAAGATAAACTTGGTCTACAACACTTGGTGGGGAAGAGGTCTCATTTTTGTTCAGCCTTATTCTAGGAAGAACCTTTTGATATTTGATTCATATAAGTAGGGCACTTTAGCTTATTCTGAAATCTAATCTTGGAAAATTTATCTCAGTTTCCTGATCAGTGGTAAAACACGTATTGCAAGTTCTGGAAGTCAATTTCTTCTTAAGTCTCTAGAAAGATATGTTCCAAGGGGTTGAGTTGACAAACATTAAAATCATCTGTGTCTTGCTTCCTGCCTTTAGCTCTGTTTTTAAAAAACAACCCAGTAAATGTTTACATTTTTAAACTTTTCATCTTACAAATGTGTATTTCCTATTTGTAATTATATATTTTGTCAAATATATAATTATATATAATATAAATATATATAATATATAATACATATTATTATATATAATATATATAAAATATAATATAAAATATATATAATATAAAATTATATATTTTGTCAAATACTGGAGCAGTAGCACAGCGGTAGGGCGTTTGCCTTACACGCAGCCAACATGGCCGACCCGAGTTCGATTCCTCCGTCCCTCTCGGAGAGCCCGGCAAGCTACCGAGAGTATCTCACCCGCACGGCAGAGCCTGGCAAGCTCCCCATGACGTATTCGATATGCCAGACACAGTAACAACAAAGTCTCCAATGGAGACGTTACTGGGCCCGCTCGAGCAAATCGATGAACAACGGGAGGGCCTTTACCTTTACCTTTATTTTGTCAAATAAATAGTATAACATGTCTTCAACATCTCACGTTAAAGAGTAGTAAACCTACACAATTATTATTTATTTGAACCTAGACTATTATTACTTATTTGTTCAAAAATTTAAAAGAAAGTGGAAGGTGATATTTTCATAAAATTTCTTCTGTAAAAATAGATGATATACATATTATAGTATTAGCATCTCAGTGTTTGTCCTTATAAATTCTTGTAAAGAGCACTTATAATGTATATTACTTTTCTTTTGTTCAAATATAATTATTCCCTGAGTTTATTGTATTTCAAGTCAACTAAAACCTTCTTCCTGATTTGAGGCATTAATATGTGAAAATATTTGTTGAGACTAATTCCCTGGTGGGAAATACAATTCTCCACTAGAATCAAGTGTATTTGTGTAACACAAACATATTTTCATTATCTGTAGCTTATAATCAGAGAAAAGTTTCTTGCTTTGACAAGCATGCTATTCACTTTGGAAATAGAAGTGAAGCTCGGTTTTAGCATTTATTAATTGTGTGTCCCTGCTGTAAACATAGCTAACCATTTGCTGTTGAATCTAAAGTAAATGTCTAGCCTTAAAAGATACAGTTAAGCCTCCAAACTCTTAGATTCCACATTCTGAGTAGGCTATAATCTTGGTAAGATACATTTTCCTCATCGACATCCATAATGTCTCCCCAGGGAGAAATTTGTCAAAGGAGGAATTTGTAAAGTCACCATCTTCACAGAGGCCCTGGAGAACAAATTTAGCTGATGTGTGTAAAGACCTCTAGAGGTGAAAAATGGGGCAGAGTAGTCACTGGTGCCAGAGGGACTCCCTTGGCAGTGTAAGGGAATCTTCCATGAATTAAACAAGAGTAATTCTTACATGAGCAGACAGTAGGGTACGTTCTAAGAATTACATGTCATCAATGTTCATGCAATTGTTTAGATATGTTCATGCAATTGTTTAGATGAGATACTGTTGTAATGGGCCCTATTTACAGATTTGAAGCTTCAAAATTTTTAAAGCAAAAGAAAGATCAAAAACCATGAAACAAACCAAGTCCACCTATTAAAATGTCCAGTGAATGATATTACAAAAATTTGACAGATGTATTTACTGAAAGATGTAATTGCAGAGGAAGGAATGGGATGATATAAATCCTAAAATTAGAAGATTTCCCCAAGAGAAAAATGTTCAGTTCTATAAACATTGTCCTTTTATTTTGCAAAATTTGGTAAAAAGCCTCTTCGCAAATATAACTCTGTTGTTTTAACTTTTCAATGGCTTTCTTATGGTGAATAGAAAGTGAGTAAATGGACAAAACCTTTTATTCTGAAATATATATGTGTATATATATTCATCTGCGTATGTATATGGATTTTTAATGATTGTGGTTAGTCATTAGTGGAAAACCTAGGATTTGATGAAATAATATTTATATTTTGGTCTTCTCACACCATAATACATATTGAAATGAAAATATATCAATAAAACAATAATTACAAGTATGTAAGTAAACATAACCCAATTTGTTCCTTTGTGTATATCCACTTCAGGGTTTTGCTGCCTTCATGCCTTTTGGGTAATTTGTTCTGTATCAAACAGCAATTCATTTTTTTGGAACTTCCACATTGTCATTGCAGGCTCTCTCCATCCCATTCGAGCAATGATCCCTCATCTCCTTTCCTGAAGTCTCTTCCTTATCAAATTAATTACATCTGAAGAAAGCTCAGTCTTTTGAATATAACACTTTAATTCTGGTTGCAAACTCTTTGTTTCTTTTTATTTCCTAGAGGATAAACTTTGAAATTCTTAACATGCTGTTCAGGCCTCCCACAATCCATTCGATCCATCTTTCCTTTTTCTCTTATAGTGCCTTTTGCAGAAAGCAAGTCAATCTAGATTTGGTGTTCCAACAATCCCTGCATTATCTTACTTCCCTTTCTTTCTTGATACTTACCTCTCTTGCCTAAATGCATTTTCTCTCATTTCAAATAATTCTTCAAGGCCCAGATAAAGAGCTCCCTTTTCTAAGAAGATCTCTCTGCTCATTCCTAGTAACTATAATCTCATACCTATGAAATTATATGAGCCAATTTCCTTACAACAGAACACTCCCTACCTTGTGACATTATGCAGGCACCTTCAAATTTTAATTAAGTGTATGTGTATAGTTATTATCCACAATATGATTGTCATTAATTTACAATTATTTACTCTCCTACTTTTCCTCCACTGTCTACTCCATCATTCACAACTAAACATAGCTTTGCAATATCCAATACTCAGAAAGCATTGAAGTGTTTACTAGGGAGTATAAGGACTCAAGTATCTGGTATGAATCATTTGGGTCATTTTCATATTATTGGAGGGAGTGATTGGGCCTCACTTGACATTCTTGGGGCTTACTTTTGGCCCTATGATCAAAGGTTACACATGATGGGGCCTGGGGACCACATGGGGTGCTAGAGGTTGATCCCAGGTTGGCTGTGTGCAAGGCTAGTGCCCCACCCACTGTATTATCTCTCCAGTTCCATTTAGATGACTCTTAAAGAGAATAACAGTATTTTTGACTCTCCAATTTGATCCTCTTTTCGCTATTATGGTTATTTACATGTCATCATTTGAAACTCAGTGTATCAAAGTGATACATCTTCCCTAATATTTATCAGATGGTGGTCTAAAATTAAGCAAATTATATAATCTTTCTCTGCTTCCAAAGACAAAGTATCACATAGAGGAAAATTTCAACTTGTTTGTACAAATACACCTTACATTTTTATTAAGTCAAATTTTCAGAATTCAGCTACTGGGGTTGCAAAATTTTCCCCTTAAAACTAGAAAACTTACACTACAACCATCAGTGTAAGCTTTATTCTTGCTACTAGCACAGTTACAACATATTGTCACAATTTAACTGATCTTATTCTGATGACAAATCTCTGGTTGTTCAAGTTTACAATTTATTTGACTTAATTATTTTTAATAAAAGAACTTTTCATGCTTCTTTCCTCTGCTGTTACTTTGGGGGGTTTATCTTCTTCAATTGCCAAAAACAATTGTGGTAACGCATTGCCAATAACAGATTATGGTACTACGGAATATCATATGAAGCTTCTGCGTGTGGTTTTCTCAACTTTTCTCTGAAACCATGGAGCATCTTTTCATGCTCAACAGGGGAACCAGTGTAGTTACATTTAGTTAGGTTTTCAGCTTATTTGGTGCAATGCCAGGGAAAGAAGAACCCAGAGGGAGACAGGTTTTTGCTCCAGCTGAGTTCTTTCCAAACCTTAATTTTACAGGTTGAATACACATAACTACTAGATGCACAGTACCTCACTACACTGACCTAATAGTAAACAAGTGTAATACAGCACATAAATGTTTGTTATCCATTTCTAAATGAAAAAATATGTATTCTATAATGAATACTTAATTAGGATGGCAAACTGAATATAAGGAATGGAGCCCCTACTGCTTCTAAGACAAAGCAGAGTAAAATGAATTACCATCATGCAGGGAATGATATTAATAGTGTCCAGCTTTATAAATGAATCCAATTTTAAGCCACTTTAGTTGCTATCATACTGAGAAAGAGTGCAACATGTCTAACATATCATTTTCTTTCTGGCAAATGACAAGACTTAAGCAGAAAACAATTTTAACTTGCTGATGTTTGCCTGCATTAAATATTTCTAATTATTGAGCACTCACAGTCAAACATCGTTTTGAAAACAAACGTCAGTGCTCTTTTCAGCATCAGCATGTTGACAAGAGCTATCTTTTCTTTCCTTTTCTTACAAAAGAAATATAGTAGTTGAGGAATTGTTTGGGTGACTTCATAACATCAGTAATTGTTGATTCACTCCCTTGGGTCTAGCCTGCAGAAACAGTTGGTGTCTATTGCCTGTGGCAGCTTAGGTTTATGTGTTGTAACTTATTCAGAATGTCAGTAGGTATATGTGGTCAGTGACACAGCAATCCTAAAGAAAGATGCAAGCAGCTTATCACACCCAATACAATTTTTTGCATGATAAGGGGAGAGACCAAGGGGAAAGACTTTGGGTTTTTTTTGGGGGGGGGCATACCCAATGGTATTCAAGGGTTACTCCTGGTTATGCACTCAGGAATTATTTCTAGTGATGCTCAAGGAAACATATGGGATGCCAGGGATCAAAGTTGGGTCAGCAGTGTACAAGACAATCATACTACTTGCTACACTATATCTTCAGCCCCAAGATAAGAGAATTTTGATCTAATTATTATAGTAATGTGGCTAGACATTGGAAACTGACATAAGATATAATGTTCATATATTCAAGATTTTAAACATTTTGTTTGGTTTTTTTTTGATACAGTTGTTAGGGGATATATACAACTTAGAGCTGGTGGTTGCTCCAACTGGCACTGTAGGGGGTAAGAGGTGCCAAGGATTCAAATTAGGCTTCTGCAGTGCGAAGCATGAATTCAGCCCATTGAATTATCTCTCTGTTTTTTTTTAAGAAACAACTTTTGACTTAATATTAAATCTCTTTATTTGTATTGAATAATTCTCTGTTGTATGTTCAGCTTGTACTAGTTACTGAACAAAAATTTACAATGTGGCCAACTAGGCAGAAGATTTGAAAGTACATGGAAATCATTGCTCTATTAACAATAATAAATATTGAGATTTGAAATGTTATATAAGAAAATAATCAAGGTCTGTAAAACATTAACTGTAGAGTTATAAAATAAATGAGAGCTTATCTTTCGAAAACTCCTAATTGTCAAACCACAGAGAATAAGATTTTGCTCACTGGGAAGATACTCCCCCCACTACACTCCCAAAAATCTTCTGTCTGCTTGTAGAGAACAGTCATATTGTCAAAGGCCTTGTTTAAGAAGGGGACAACAAATAGAGCCCAACTCTTTGCAGAAGAGTTCTATGTGTGGAAATTTAAGCTTGAAATTATGTTCAAGTTCTTTCTATATATTGGCATAGCAAAACAAGAAATGTCTTCTTTGCTGGTCATATGGAATTTAGTTCAGGTATTAATTAAGAAAAGATCATAGTCCTAATTTTCTTGTCTTGAAGATAATCTGTTTCCAGGCCTAAGGGATTTGTTTATGTTTTTCAACTATATTTCACAACAATTCCATAAAATAAAGTAAATAGTACTTTTATATAATCCTTACTTTTGTATATAAAAAGTAAGGGGAAGATTTGGCAAGTTGCCTAAATCATATAGTCAGGAAGTGGTTGAACAGGGATTTGGACACAGAAAAAGACACATTTTGAGACTAAGATCTTAATTGTCCCATACCTGTGCACATAGAAATCAGGCCCTTTGAGTTGTCAACAAGAGTTGTAAACAATGTAGGTAGGAATACCTTATAAATGTCAAATCATACATCACTTTTATTGTTTCTCAATGCATGTCCCCCAAATTTTCCTTCTCCATATGCTGACTGACTCTACTCCTCACTGCAAATGAGCTCTGGAGGGAGCAAGCCAGCCTGGATAAGATTATAATCGCACAGATATGTCTTGTTTCGGGAAAAGGCACGGTGTCAGGAGAGCAGAATGGATGCTCTTCGTCCATGGGCGACACCCCTTCCACTCCATGATATACGGACACCAAAGATACCGTACATCATGGTGACATGCACTTAAACTTAAAGCTGGTCCAAGCGCTTCTGTGTTCCCTGGGGGAGCTGCCATAAGCTGTGATCTATGGAGAGGGCACAGGGCTGCTCTCTGCTTGGGTTTGTTCTGTTTAGAGTAATCCTCCAAATACAATTATTGTCTTCACTGCAAAGAGGCATTTCTTGGGGAGTTGAGAGGAAGTGATATGCATCAGAAGAGAAAGCAATAGGGGAAAAATAGGTGTCTCTGAGAAGTGCCTATCTAAAAGAAAGTAACATGTTATTATAGAAAGAGTTAAACAGGGAATCAAAATATATGACCTAGAATACTTTGTCCTAAACAAAAATTCTGTAAAACCTTAGACAGTAATTTTGTGTTCTAGTTTTTACCTGTAATGGGATAGAATTAGACATGGTAAGGTCCTTTGAAGATGTGTAGGCATGAAAAGTATTTGTTACTAAGATTGGAGTTTTTGATCTTATTCAGCCTGATGTCTTTTCTGTGAGGTATGAGAGGCAGAGAAGTGTTTAAGAACTATTTGTTGGGGAGCAAGGAAGATACCCCAAATGTTCAGCACCACATTTCCCCCCATTAGGTATATAGTCTTGTAGCCCCCAGTGCATCTCTGTGATGTGCTGGTGAGTCAGTACTCTTCGGCTCAGCAGTATCGCAGTGCCAGATCCAAGTATGAACCCATTTAACTTGATTGTCCAAGTGTTGAGTGGCTCCTAACCTCTGAGAACTGCTTGAGAACTCTCTCCCCCAAAGATTTTTGTTGAATTAGAATACAGGACAATTTTCTCATAAAGATACACAGAAAATAGGTTCCCTAGACTCCTAACCTTCAGTGGAAAGGGTACAACTGGTGACCCCGGTTGAATTTTCATTAGACTTAGTGGAATTATATATGTCTATGAAAAGCTGACAAACAGGGGGAAAAAAACCTACACTGTGTTTAAACATAGTTATAAAAATGAGTTTTTTCCAGTCTCTGGCGATGGCCTAGAGCCATTGTTATATTCATCAGGGATTGATCATTATTGCTCTGCCCAGGATATTCCGGCAAAAAGCAAAAACATCATTTTTCACTAGTCAGGCTGATAAAAATGCTAGAGCTATAGCTCTTAAAAATATATATATTTTTTAAGTCCTGGATATCACTGGAGCAGAATGCAATTAAAATAGCTGTTCATCTTACCAGTTCTATTTTATAAAGTAAAAGTAATGATGCAATTTAAAATATAATTTTAACTTCTATTGTAGAAGAAAGAGTAGTTCAACACCCCAAAGCAGAAATAATTTTTTTATAAAATTAAAATTTCACCCAAATTACAAATGTGTCCCACATCATAACCATATCTCATGACAAAGTGGACTTTGAAATGCCTCTTTGGATAGTTTTATGTGGTTTTGTTTATTAATAAATTGCTTTTATTTATTTTATCAGCTCTGACCACAATTTTCTTAATGTCATTGGTGATTTAGAGTCAAATCCTGACTTTTGTATATCTCTTTTAAAGAGACATACTTATTCAAAATATTTATACTGTTGAATCTTTGCAAGTCATATTTGGAAAACTTTAGATTCAATAAAATATGATTCATACATACATTTAATAAATTTTTCAAAAACCCTTAATATATATGTATATGCACATATATATTATTCAGTTCAATGTACCTAAAATACTTTTGTTGCATCATGTGATTAACATAAACATAGAAGTAATATAAATTGTCCTTTTTATGCAGTAACTAGTGGCTGGAGCGATAGCACAGCGGGTAGGGCATTTGCCTTGCACACAGCCAACATGGCCGACCCGAGTTCGATTCCTCCGCCCCTCTCGGAGAGCCCGGCAAGCTACCGAGAGTATCTCACCCCCATGGCAAAGCTTGGCAAGCTCCCTGTAACGTATTCGATATGCCAAACACAGTAACAACAAAGTCTCATGATGGAGACGTTACTGGGCCCACTCGAGCAAATCAATGAACAACAGGAGGACAGTGATGCAGTCATTCATATACATACTTCTGGGCCATTCTGTGACCAAACTCAATTTGGACTTGCCTCGTCTTATGTGCATGGAGATGATAGATGCCACTGAAATAAATGGTAAAGTCTGATTTGTTTTCTCATTTTCTGTTCAGTTGGGTTTTTGCATTTTGGCTTTTTGTTTCAAATTTGTTGTGTTTGGCCCACTTGTTGAGCATATTGGACCAATTCTGAGATTTCATCGATACATCACAGTTTTTTGTTCTTTTCCCTTTAGTATTACTAGCTCTGTAACTATCCATTTTACATTCTTTTCCACCTCCATTTGAACAAGGCTTCTCAATAATCAGAGATACAAAGTGATGTTTCCAAATTAGATGAAAAGCAAAGCCAGCCTCCCTTTTTTGCTATTTTGAACTATAATTGTCTAGTTCTCTTTGTCTTAGTTCTCTCTGTCTCTCTGTGTGTCTCTTCCCATATATGTATGTGCACACAGATACACACACAAATACACATACCCAAAATTCTTCTCTCTCTCTCTCTCTCTCTCTCTCTCTCTCTCTCTCTTTAAATTCTATTGAATCACCATGAGAAAGTTATAAACTTTCATGTTTGGGTACAATCACACAATGATCAAACACGCATCCCTCCACCAGTGCACATTCCCCACCACCAATATCCTTGGTATAACTCCCCTTTCCCACCCTCCCTCTGTCTCCATGGCAGATATGATACTCCATATTCTCTCTCTACTTTTGGGCATTATGGTTTGCAATACAGACCCTGAGAGGTTATTGTGTTTGTTCCTTTATCTATTTTCTGCACACATCTCCCATCCGGACCGATTTCTCCAGCCATTGTTTTTTTAGTGATCCCTTCTCTATTCCACCTGACTTCTCCCCTTTGCTCATGAGGCAGGCTTCCAGCTATGGAGCAATCTATCTGTCCCATGTATCTACTTTCCTTAGGTGTCAGCCTCATGTTATGTTGTTTTATACTCCACAAATGAGTCCAGTCCTTCTATATCTGTCCCTCTCTTTCTGACTCATTTCACTTAGCATGATACTCTCTATGTTATAAGAAAAGTTCATGACTTCATCTCTCTTGACAGCTGCATAGTATTCCATTGTGTAGATATACCAAAGTTTCTTTAACCAGTCATCTGTTCTAGAGCACTTGGGTTGTTTCCAGATTTTGGCTATTGTGAACAGTGCTGCAGTGAACATATAGGAACAGATGTTATTTCTACTGTGCTATTTTGCATCCTCGGGATATATTCCAAGAAGTGTTATTGAGGCGTCATATGGAAACTCAATTTCTAGTTTTTGAAGGATTGTTCATATTGTTTTCAAGAAAAGCTGGACTAGTGGGCATTCCCACTAACAGTGAAAGAATGTCACTTTTTCCCCACATCCACGGAAGCACTGGTTGCTTTCGTTCTTTTGAATGTGTGCCAGTCTCTGTGGTATGAGATGATATCTCATTGTTGTTTTGATTTGCATCTTCCAGATGGCTAGCTATGTGGAGCATTTTTTTCCATGTGCCTTTTGGCCATTTGTATTTCTTTTTTGAGGAAACTTCCGGGGTACCTATCTTAGTATCAGACCACATTGATTTCAGACTGAAGAAGGTCACAAGAGACAGTGAAGAACTTAGAATACTAAATGTATATTCACTGAATGAGGGACCAGCAAAGTACTTAAAACAACTATTCACAGACTTGAAGAAAGACATTGCTAGCAGCACAAAACTAGTTGGAGACTTCAACGCCACGTTATCACCTCTTGGTAGAGATCAACCAGATTCAAACTTAGCAAGGACGTACTTCATCTGAGGGAAAAAATGGAAGAAAGGAACTTAGTAGATATATACAGGACACTTCACCCTCAAAAAGCTGAATACACATTCTTCTCAAGTGTGCATGGAACATTCTCCAAGATTGACCATATGCTGAGCCACAAAATTCTTCTCTCAATGGCAGAATTCGAAAGTGCTATCAAATCTATCACCTCCACTCAGTTTGGGTTACTTTGAGATATTAACAAACTATTTTTTATATCTACTGTAAGCATGACTTTTTATGGACAACAATCACTGTACAGTGCTGCTAATCTAATGGTTTTCTGTATCCCTAACATCCCATTTATGTAAACATGGTAGGATCTAGTATAACTATTGACAAACGAGAAAAATTAAGTTTGAAGAAGTTTAGAGACTGAACCAAGTCAATAATTGAGACTATAAACCTAATATATATCTAGTTTCCTAATTCCATTTCCTTAATTTTAAGCCTTAACATTAAAAATAGAGATTATAATTCAAGTATTTATGTACTGTCACTATCATCTCATTCATTGTTTTGTTCCAGTGGGCACAAGTAACATCTCCATTCATCCCTTTCATCTGCTAGTGTAGCCCGATGGCATTTTGGGAGCTCTTTCAGGGTCAGGGGAATGAGGACCATCATTGTTATTGGGCATATCGAGTACACCACGGATAGCATGCCAGGCTCTGCCATGTGGGCGGGATACTCTCGGTAGCTTGCCGGGCTCTCTGAGAGGGATGGAGGCTTTGGGGGCAGCCTCTAATCACCTTTGCAGGTGTTCCCAGTCAGGCATATATGCGGGCAGGATACTCTCAGTAGCCTGCTGGGTTCTCTGAGAGTAAGAACTAGAGAATAAGAGGTTGCACGGCCTTTATGTACACAATTAAAAATTGTGATTTCTCACAGGTCTTAGAAATTGCAGCTTTTTTATCTGTCATAGCTCCAAACTTATCCCCATGTTAAGGGAAATTCAATGGGCACTGTCTCCACTCGAAGTTTCTCCTTGAGCAAGCCTTTCCATGAAACCTCTCATATTAAAGAAATTCTAAAAATATTTTTGCTGGGCACTCATGCATGTCTACTCCCACATGTCAGCTAACTGTGGTCTTCCCTCTCCTTGCCTGGTCTTAGAATAAATGCTAAGAACAAACCTCTTTTCTCTGCAGCAATGTCTGTGTTTCTTACACCATTCCGTTCAATCCCAGTGTGGTTTGACTGACACTGATTAGGAGTCTGGGGAAATAAGACTTCCACTTTGCTGTGACCTTCCAGTGGACTCAACATGAACTCCTCTCTGTGCTATCAGTCCGCTCACATTCCCCATGTACTCGTATTGGTTTTGTGGAGGCTGTTTCAGGGAACTTTCTGCTCCTGTTCTCAGAACAGCAGGAACATGTGCTTCATGCTTGACTTCAGTTTCAAACACACCCATACTTCTTCGACAGTCTTTTTTTTTTATGTCTGACTCTTATTCCATTCCTAGACACTGACTGCTTTATGGCAGGGGTTTGAACATACATGGAGACAGGTTTATCAGCAGGGGATGCCTTAAAACATAAAGCATCTGGATTTTAGCTCTGAATTTGGCTACACTTCAATGGTTTTTTTTTTTTAAATAGTATGAACTGACTTTTAGCTAGCCAGGTGACCACATGCAAGCTTGCTAATCAACAGATCAGCATTAACGTGAAGATACATCTCTACTGGCCTGACAGGGAGAGCTGCCCTTGGCCATGACCCATTGAACATCCTCATCACTCTATCATTTGCAGATTGAATTGTCATTTGAAGTATGTTTCAAAAAAGCCTTAACCCCAGAATGTCAGCATTCTCCAAGTTGTATAGTAGCAGTTAGGCAAAAGAAATAACATCTGAAGTGCATTCTCTGAGAAAGGAAATGAAAATTTAAGTCATTACTAACTAAATTATACTGTCCCTGCTGAGTGTATCTGCTCAACATGAGATGTAAACAGACTGCCAGCAGTTAGCTGTACTTAGATATTCTTCAGGTGGACAATACCAAATCCATCCGGACACATGCCCTGGAGCTCATGTCTTTCTCAGATTTTCATATTTGTATCAGTGGTGTTGTCCCATCCTGAACTCCCAAATCAGATACCTTAATGTCAATCTCATTTCTCTTTCTCTTTCTCCTTTTCCCTATGTTATGCTGACCACCTGCCTTGGTGATCTGACCCTTTTAATGTCTTACTAATTTGTTTTCTACTACCAACAAAAGGAAATGACAGAATTGGGGCAAGAAGTAAAATTTGCAAAGCTCCTTATATGATTCTGATAATTCACCAACTCTCCTCAGCCCATTTCAGAAATATAGTATTAGAGAATGTTCTCTCTGCAGGGACTTTCCCGGTTTGGGTGCACCAAGTTTACAAGCACATTAGAGTTCTGTAATAATACAAGTAAGAGCAGAGACTTGAGAATCAACTGAAAATATAATGCTTATTTCTATTGCCTCTGAGATTTGTAAAAATGTTTGTAAACAAGAAATTATATAAGGGATTTTTGAACCCTCAACTCAATTAAAGGTTAGTGCGAGCTCCCTGTATCTCAGAGGTGAAGTGGTTTGGGAGTTTGTGTCACAATAAGAAACACCAAATGTATTTCTTTCTTCCTGTTATTATTCACTGGTTGATTTCCAAAGTAATACTTGGGGCTAAGGAGAATAGACAACAAAGGTAGAGAGATCTTGAGGCCAATGACAATTAAACTGTACAGACCGTTAAAAACTGAGATATCCAAATAATACGAAAAGAGAATGATTTAAAAAGATGATGTTAGAAAACTTGAGTTCTTCTCTCAAAAAAGTTCAGTAGGTCCTCAACTCATGTTTTGTTAAGTCAGTTTGTTATGATGTTGCTGAAGTGGTGGGATAAACCCTTTTTTGAAAACTTTGTTCTCTTCTAAGTGTCTTTTGCTTCATCAGTTTCCAAGGATCTGCAAACAGCATTTGGGGACTTACTATGAAAGCATGTATATAGTATCCTAGAGTGCTCACTTATGTGACCTTTGGATTTTCAGAAGGAAACAACCAGGTTTTTTTTTTTTAATTTTATTTATTTATTGAATCACTGTGGGAAAGGTTACAAAGCTTTCAGGTTTATGTCTCAGTCATGCAAATATCAAACACATTTCCCTTTACCAATACTTATTTTTTACCATGAAGAACCCCAATAAAACCCCACCTCCCACCCCTCTCAGTCCCTGTGAGGCAGATGAATTCTAGTTAACACTCTATCTGCTTTGATTAGATTCATTGTTCCAATAAAAGATTCACCACTATTATTTAGAGTTTACCCCCCCCCCCCCAAATCAGACATGCTGAAAAAGCATTGTGAAGTGATTTGCTTTCTACAGCTGGGTTCAAGAATTAAATGTTGGTTTTGGATTTCTGCTATTTTACCTATTGACCCTGGAAGTATTTCTACTGAAAGTCAGATAGTTAAGAAATTGGTTTCTGTGTTCTGGAGTCGTGGCCGTGCTGGAGAGCCGCTCGCGGGGGGCAACCGGTGGCCTCGGTAGGGCGTGAAGGGCGGAGCGAAACGCCCCCCTTCCCATGAGGTTTTAGTCGCCCCCACACTCCCGGCTCATACCTGCTGTCCACAAGGCTCCCATGTGGCCGCCATCTTTCTTTCCAGAGAGGAGAGGGCGAATGGGGCAACACCCCTCCGGCAGACTTGATGGACTGGATCAACGCATAGTCCGTTCACTTTTCTGCTCCAAGCTGCTGGGTTCTGCATTAAGTCCTTGTGCTTCTGGGGCCATGGCCGTGCTGGAGAGCCGCTCGCGGGGGGCGACTGGTGACCTCGGTAGGGCGTGAAGGACGGACCAGAACGCCCCCCGACCCATGAGGTTTTAGTCACCCCCATTCCCCCGGCTCATACCTGCTGTCCACAAGGCTCCCATGTGGCCGCCATCTTTCTTTCCAGAGGGAGGAGGGCGGAAGTGAGCAACACCCCTTCCCCTCTGGGTAGAAATGATTGCCTGGATTAACGCATAGTCCTTTCACTTTTCTGCTCCAAGCTGCTGGGTTCTGCATTAGGTCATTGTGCTTCTGGGGCTGTGGCCATGCTGGAGAGCCGCTCGTGGGGGCAACTGGTGGCCTCGGTAGGGCTTGAAGGGCGGACCGAAGGAAACAACCAGGTTTTATGTCACACACAGTGTGGAATGAGTGAAAGAACCTCCATGGAGGCTGAGACATTGTGCTCGCACACAGCAAACAGTCTTCCTAGGCTTTCTACTTCCTCTGCATCTTGCCTGACTCCTTGAGACATACCCAGCTTCCTTCACAAAGGAAGTTAGTTACATAGTGAGAACAGAATCCACTGAAGAGAACTTCCAAAAGGAAGTGGAGATCCTTGGCTTTTGACAGTAGACAACTCAAGAGAAGATACTTCTAGTAAATATCTTTGGAAATAAAACTTTAGGTGCCTTGGTTTGTAGTTCAGAGGAAAAGTACTTGCCTTGTATGTACAAGACACTTAGTTTGGTGCCTGGAACTGCATAGTCTCCTGAACAGCACTGGTAGTAATCTCTGAGCATCAAGCCTGGAGTCATCACACTTCCTAGCATTGACGGATGTTGGCACCAAATTAAAAATTAGCCCCCAAATAACATTTGAGATGACTCCTGAATGCAACACAGTCAAGTTTGAACTTGTGGCCATAAGGATATTTCCAACAGTGGGATATAGCAGCTGCACTAGAATTAGAAAGGAGATGTCTATACTTTGTCCTCCATGGTGCCATACATCTACTTCCAAAAAAAGACTCATCCTAAGAAGACTTTGCTGAAATCTCAACAGTGACCCTTCTGGAAATCTGTAACCCTTTCTAGAAAAATTATTGCTTCAAATGGCTGCAACTAAATAAAATTATCAAGAATGTATATTGGTTTTGAAATCTAGTTTTTTCCACAAATACCTTGGGAGATTTAGAACATGAGTAGAACGTGGCAATAAGAATGAGATACACACACACACACACACACACACACACACACACACGGCTCAACCTTTAACAACCTGTTAGTAATCTCTTATACAAGCACTTAGTGGTTCCAGGGTGAAATGCAACAATCTTCACACTTTCCTTTATCGACATTTTTTGAGATCATTTTTAGTGGATTATTCATAACAAGCAATATAAAACTAATTAGTTAGTCTTGTTTTGGGGGACAGGATTTGGAGGTTGGGATGGAAATATGGTCCAAAGGATTTGAAATATGGTGGTGAGATGGGTGTTAGAATATTAAATGTAACAAATTATTTGGAACAACTTTATAAAAATAAAATTAAATTAAGAAAAAGAGTTTAGTGGCTGTGGCCTTGAGCCTCTGATAAGAAAACACTCATATAAATGGTTAGAACCAAGGCTAAGGCTCATCTGCACTGGAGATGACCATAAGTGCAGGTGTGGGTAAAAGAGAGAACATCTTTTGCTACCTATACTTCCTGATCACTGATCACTGATCATCGTCCTCCCGTTGTTCATCGATTTGCTCGAGTGAGATATCCCAAGTTGTACAGGGATAGAAATTGCAACTTTAAGTGGCCATGGGCAACCTGATTAAGGGCATAATTCTAATTTCTAAGATTGAACCTAACTGTGTTGAGACACCTGGGTAAGTGGGCGGAAGGGGTGGTGCTCAAGGAGAAGAAGAGGAGAAACAACCTTATGTTACCTCGGCTATAGAGCTTCTATACCACAAATGACAAGGAAGCAATGTTTGACAGGTATGAAAATTTAAACTTCCATAACTGATCCTGAGTATATCTAACAACTTTTTTTTTCTAGGTTTTGCATCAAACATAGACAAATGCATGTTTGGACCACTGGGACTAGTGTTCAGTGTCTATTACTGGTTCTATGCTCAGGAGTTACACCTAACAGTACTTAGGGACCCTACATTGTGCTGGGAATTGGAACCTGGGCCAGCCACATGAGAGCAAAGTAACTTATCTGCTACGCTATGAGGCTCCTACCTAACAACTCTTTAGAACAAGTCATGAGTCAGGTGTTCTAGCTATCCACCAAATTGTATTTATCCCTGTGTAGGGGGATAAAGATGATGGATGAACAACTTTGCAGCAGCCAGTAACTAATAAAAGCACTTTTCTATAGGTGTGTGTGTGTGTGTGTGTGTGTGTGTGTGTGTGTGTGTGTGAGTGCGTGCATGGAGAAGTATATCAAATTGCTGCTGATATCCATTACTTTGTTCCTACTGAAATTGGGTATTTGATTCTCATTTTTTAACATCTCTTAAAGTGTTCCAAGTTATAAAATCCCTCTTATTAAAAGACAACTCTGACCCTCCTTGTTATTATTGTTTAATTTCATACATTACCATACACGATGTTAAATTCATTCAAGGAAATTAGAAATTATAAAAAAAAAACAGCTACAAAAAATCATTTCCTTTACTGATGAAAGTCCATTTTCTCTAGAATAATTTAACTCCTTTACTGTAAAGAGTAATACACACATAATCTCAAGTTCAAGCTTAAAATGTTGAAATGCTCTAAAGGAACAGTAATCTACAAAGCTGTAAACAATTCACTAAACTACTAAGGATAAGCCTTTTGTTATTTTTTTTCTGTAGGTTTCACTATTGAATTGCAATGACCACCGTTTTTTTTTAATGCACTTAATGTTTCCTGTCACTGTTTAATTTTATTATCTATTTTCACTGACAGAAACTTCCAAAGTCACTGCCTCACTTTTCCCTCGATTCTCTCCCTCACACTAAAGCATGGTAATTTCTCACAGTACCTGGTCACAGACTTGGAATAAGGAGCTATAATAGTTTCAATTGGAAACTGTGGAAAAATCAGAAGTTATTGTCAGATAGTTAACAGCATTTTCCGTGAGATTAAACTCATGAAATGGAGCATTTGGGTCATTGGAGAGATGTGGCAAATAGCATAATATAATAAACAGACTCTGATCTCCTATCTAAACAAAAGAAATGCTTTCCTTGACGGCTGCAGATATCTGAATAGGCTTTTTATTTCTGCATATCCTGATGAATCTTTAAATGTCCAGGGCTGAGGGATACCTTAGAAGATCACAGCCCAATGAACTTCTGTAAACTCGCATCTTCATGAGGGGGTGATTTAGTTTGTACATTGCAAAGTTATTTGCCCATAAAACAATTACTTGGTGGGGACTTGAGGCTGGGGCCGAGGGAGGTGGATGCTGTGGCTTTGGGTTATTGTAAGCAGCTATTCCAAGCTACTTTTCTCAGTGAAAATAGAGAAAAGCATTTCATCATAGCATGCACTTAAAGGCCAGGTAAGATTATGTATTAGATGCAGAGTCCAGGCAGGTCAAGTCATGGGCATACTCTATGATCTTGTTACACATTTCTCTGTACCTGAAAGAGAGAGAGAGAGAGACAGAGAGAGAGAAACTATTCCTGCATATTCTACTTAGTGGATTGTTTTAATACTGTTGCCTTCATGATTGGGTATATTCTGCATCGGTCCCTTGCTAACTTGGAGTGTTGGGGCTCTTTAGAACTCAGCTTCTGTACTCAACTCACCTCCTGAAGTCACCTGCTGCCTTTCGCTTCCTTGCAATCAGATGTGAACAACTATTTTAGTTTCCATAAAGAAAACATTTTTATTTGGAGGGTCCACAGTCAGTGCTGTTCAAGGCTTAATTCTAGCTCTCTGCTCTGAGGTGATTCCTGACCCAGGGGACCAAATGCAGTGCTGAGATTAGAACTTGGGTGGACCGCAAGCAAGATAAACACCTTCACCCCTGTACTGTGTCTCTGGCCCAAAGGGATTTCTTAGGATAATTTCCCTGTGTAGCCATAGCCACAATTCTTCTTGTAAAATGTCCAAATTAAAATTAAATCATATGCATCCCCTCAAATGAAATAATTGACACTGGGTATTTGAAGCCTGAGGCAGCTTGGCTGTGTACTCTCAGGATATTCCAGTTGTACTGGTTCACGGGTGTCACAAACAAGCCTATCGTCCTTCCTCAAGTCTGTCCACAGCTTCATCACTGCAGACCTCAAGGCCCACTACATTTTGCAATGGAGGGAAAGATAAGTTCTGTAATTCTCTTTGTCTACTGAGGAAACCAGACAGAGAGAATAGATAGGTGAAAATGCAATAAAAATAAGCTCCATTAATTATCTTACTACAAAATCTTTTAGTTATTAAAAATGGTGGGAAAAAAAACCTGCTATAGTCAGTTGAATGTGTTTCAGTCTCCTCATAGCTGGAGGCCTGAAATCACATTATTATTATCATTATTATTATTATTTAATTGAAAGACTTTACTGAATATCAGTGAACACTGTCCAGTTAACACACCCCACAGTACTCAGGGGACAAAATGAAAAATACAAAGCTGTGGTTTCCCCTGAGTACATTCAGATTTCCTTGGAGAAGAGTGAAGAGATTCAGAGGGAATGTTGTGTATTTAAAGTGCTTGGGAACGTGAGGAAACTTCTATAGATAAACCTTATGCCTTCTAGAAATTCTGACCATCCAATTAAACTGTGTGAGAATAAAATTGTACATAATACAAAACTTGTGCTGAATAATCCACTAATGGTTGTTTACATTTAAGAATCAGTATTTACAAATCTTCCACCCAGGTTCTACTTGCAGTCTGCATCCTTTCTTCAGTCTCTTCTTCCATAATTAATTGGTCCCTGTTAATCAGCAAGAACAAAGAAACAGTGCCCACTAAATTGTGCTCACTCTGTGACATATTGCTTAAAGAAACCTGGACTTTAAGTGAATAGATCTCAGGACGGGACCCTTGCTTTATCTTACACTGGTTGTGAGACTGTCCAGTTATTTAATGGCAATGAGAAAAATCCGTACTTCTTTATCTGTAAAACAGGATGATAGTAATAACTACCTCATTGGACATTAGACAACTGTAGGGATTAAAGGAGATAACACCAATGCTCAGTAGAGTTTCAAGCACATTTAAGCCCCTCAAAATATATTAGCTGCCATCATTATTTTTATTAAATGATTATGGTATCAAACATGAAACTTCTCAAGAAAATTGAAAATATTTGAGTTCTTAAACACGCATAGATTGGATTTTAATGGTGGAATTCCAAACACCTTTACAAAGCTTTAGAGTGAGTGATTTAGGGCTTTTGTGTATGCATATGTCTGTCTGGCTACCACGTTATAGCTCATTCTGTTCATATTTTACTTTATTGAATGAAGAATTCAACATCTGAGTGATTTATTTCTTAATCCCATCTTTAAAGAGTTTCAGGTTTCACTGTGACTCTAGAATATTGTGGCTTAGAAAACATAGCTTGCCCCAGCTCGGAGTAGCACTGGACTATAAACAAATGCTCTGAGGCATGTTATGGAAGGCAAATTTTGCTTCTCAGGAAGGGGCACTCAATTCATTCTTATGCAAGGAAGTCCTTTTCCCATTATTAATGAATATTTTTAATCCTGAAAATATCACTCAGACTTAGTCATGCATCACTGCACTCATTTTGTTTCAAAATTTAAAGAAATCATTTTGACTGAGGTTAATCCTTGCTTTTTGGTTTTCTCCAGGAACAAAGAAAGGGTGGTGTTTTTAAAAGCTGACTATCAAATCTTGCACCAAATACCTTTTAAAATGTCTATGATAAGTGTCAGTGTGCTAGTTTTAATCCATATATCTATATTGATCCCCCAAAATGGTTTTGATTATCCTCTTTTATATGTCATAAATTTCCAGTACACATTTAGGCTCCTACGTGCTACTAAAGAGGTAAGCGTGAAGAATTTGAAAGGGGATGCTTCACCAAAATACACTAAAATTTACATAATTCCAAGACTTAACAGAAAGCTGATCATTTCAAAAGTAAGATCTCGATGGATTAAAGTCATCTTTGACACAGAGAGATCCCAGAAAGACTAGAGAGGAAATAGCATAAATGACAGCAAAATAGAAATAACCGATTAGCAAAAAATGCAGATGAGAAATTGGTAAGGATTTTTCAAATTCCTGGAGTTCTTACAAACCTAAGAGATAAAAATCTCTATCCAAATAGTTGGATTATACACTTTAAAAGTAGGTATACCAATATAAGGTCATTCTGTTCTTTTCAGCCTTTGACTTGCTTTTCAGTGACAAAGTGAAACATGGATGGTAAGTAAAGCATAACCAGTCTTGGTGCTCAAGAGACATCTTGTTGATTTGATTTTAAAATGGCTATTTTTTTCAATGTAGGAAATCATATTGTCTCTTTAATCTCTGACAAACCAGGACGTCCATGCATTGGGACCACTCACTATTATTATCACAATTTTTCATAGGTATTTATACATCAGCCGACTCAGCACCCAGTTTAGATTCACATGAAAGGAAAACAATTGCCTACTTTTATGATGAAAAATCCATTCTTTCCTAGAAAAATTCCTTTCCCCCCACTAGAAGTACATATTTCACTCATTTCCTCCAACTTGCAATAGGAAATGATTGCATTCGTTTTGGTAGACAAACTTTTAAACCTTGTATTCTAACACTAGGGTATCTGGTGGTCACTTTAATTAGCCTGGGGATTCATCGGCCAAGCACGAGGGTGGGAATCAAGCTGTTTCTGGTGAGACTGGGAAAATGGCTTCACCTAAAGTCTGGGATGCAGTTGAACACTGTTAGGCAAGTCAGGAGGGACAATGATGGAGAAAAATCTTCCCACTGGCCAGCCCTGTGGTTGATCGACAAAGAACTGACAGGGGAAGGAGGAAAACTTCTGCAAGTGACAGTATTCAGAATGAGATACTAAGATATGGGGAGGGAGGGAAATTGCTCAAATTAGGTCTGGGTTATGAGACTTGAATTTTCCAAATCTTACTTTCTTCTCCCATGACAAAGTTCTAATAGCTCTCTGAGGAATGATGACTTATGGCCAAGGAGAAACTAACTGTCAATGCCTCCTGGGGTTTGGAAAACATAAAAATTCTCCTTGTATTTGTGTAGTCATCATTTTCCAATTTCCTCTGATCCAAGTTATTTATGAGCTTTTCAGTGAGGCCTGCACAGAGCTGAGTACAGCCCGTAGAAAAATGTGGTTATAGACCTTGATGCCTGCTGGTTAAAAATACACAAGACTCTTATAAATACACAGACACTGCCTCTGGTCACTCACTGGGCTATTACCCAGTCCTGTCCCTGCCTTACCTTGAGGATGTTGTTCTCAGATTACAGACTTTGCCATCCCTTTTCTGACCATGGAGAAAATATAAGATGACAGAAAGAAACGAAGAGTGAGAGACCAATCACTAGCCTCCCACTGTCTCAGAGGGCAGAGGAAGAAGCGGGCTGTGACTCTTGGGAGTACGAGCCAGGATGGTGGGGCTGACGGAGGAGCCCAGGGAGAAGAGAAGAGAAAGTTCTAGAATGTGGAGTTCCTGTGTATGCACCAGCCTGGAACTGATGCGAGGAGCAGGAGGAGGGAGCTGGTTATAGTGAATGCCACTACACTGAAAACTCTGCCACTTCCAATTTGACTTTCTGAGATGGATTTAAAATTTTTCTTTCTTCCCCATTTTAAACTCGCACTCATCTTGAAGTGGGTCCATTTTAAAGTGAATTGATAGAAAAGTGATTTTTCATCAGCACTGTGGAGAATAAATTTGTAGCATGTATAGGAAGTGGCAGTTTCAAGGATGGCCTTATTTATGTAATTGAGATCAGAGTTCTAGAACACTGCCTGACATTTGCCCAGTACAGTTAGGATAATGCAACTTCGGGCTAAGCTCTGATTTTAGGGTAAACGTCAACTATAAGGAGACCCACTTTAACAAAAGGGCAAAGTTACAAACGTAAAAAGAAAAGAAGTTCTTAATTGAATGTTTAATAGATTCTGGGTGTGGTCAAAGATACATACTAAGTTCTACTATGAATAATGTGCTTGTTATTATGGGGTATACTCTTTAGTGGTCTAAGAAAGTTGATGAAAGGTGATAATGTAAGTACTGTAAAGAGAGTACAGTGGATGAACATGTAAGGACTAATATGGGAGGTCAGAGAAATCTCCTCAGCAGAGGTGGCTTTTCAGCAGAGAGCTGAATAAAATAAGGATGCTCATTTAAAATTTTTCAAACGATCTTGCACCCAAATCTTAGAGCAGGGAGGATGGAAATTGCTTTATATGTTGTAATCTCCCATATTGCATATAGTCTCTTTACAAATGGCCACCAGTTATCCCTGAGCACAGAACCAGGAATAACCCCTGAGAACCACTTTCTGTGGCCCTGACATTCAAATAATAAGAGCCCTGTCAACAAGATAGAGAAATGTGAAAGCTTCAGGCCCCTGTGACGATACATCAACCTCCCAGAAGATATGATATAACATCTTAAAAAGGGTATATAAAAGCTGGTTTAATGAAGGGTAATTAATAAGATCGTAAAATGGATTAAGGATGTGCAATCAGTTGTTGACCACTGTTGGAGAAGGAACAAATACAAGCCACACTATTAGGTCTGTGGGGTCTAGGGAAGCAGAACAGTTATTAGATGTGGGCAAAGGCCACAGTTAGGAACTGTAGTCTTTGGAAAAGGAATGTAGCAACTGGAAGCCAGAAGTCTAGTGGAAAGGAAGTAGTCAGAGAACCCAATCTCTTCCTTTTCCTCGTCTTGGACATTTTGCCTCCCATTGTTCTAACCCTATTGGAAATTGTGAGCCACCGTGATACTGAATAGAGAGCTAAGATGACAACTAGAGGGCAGGTAAGAATGAGTGAAAAATACCAAGTATGAGGAACTAATTGTATAGCATGCAAAATACCACCTCTAATATTGATAACTGATATCGAGAATATGTGAACATAAAAATGATTAGATTATGAGGGAAAGAAGGGGCTTTTGGTTGTTGTTGGGTGTTGTAATGAGATATTGAAGACAATGGGGAAAAAAATGAAAGAGGAACCTAAGTCAACATCACTTTGTCTGTTCACAAGGTTTTCTAGAGCGGGTGGGCTGCAGCAAGGGAAAGGTAGATAGAGACCAAGTAATAAGCTATGTTTTTTTTCCCAGCTGCCTCTGAAGGCTTGGTTTTTATCTCTGATCTGCAACGTGCTGTCATGTTCTGTGATTGTAATAATAGCAGCAGAGATAAGCACTTTGAGAGAGATGTCTGAGGAGATGAATAGATTGGATGGTTTCTTAGTACTTTCCCAGTTGCAACTTTTCATGCTCATGCTTTTTCTACTGCAAAATTTCCTTTATTTAAAACACATTGAGCTATCAAAAATAAGAAAGATTATCCTTACCTGAACTTTGCTTAGAGTCATGAGTATAGTTCATCTTTTTTCCATTGGTTAGAGTAATTCATTTAAGAAATAAATTTAATCACTTCAAATTAAATAGCAGGTTCTACTTAAAGCATCTAGATATAGTTCAAGTTATCCAGTAGCAATGACCTCAAAGAGAACTCTTCCTCCTTTTCCTGTTGAATTGCACAAAAATAGTGTCATTAAAGTGTAGTGTAACTGGACTTACCTGCAAAGTACATGTGCTTTCGTGAATAAAGGCTGATCTATAGAGTCCAGGCAGGTCCCAACTCTCACTTTACCAGATGGTATATTAACCCAGTTCTAGTCATTTATCAATGACTGTATCAGGAGAAAAAGTAAAACTTAAGGAGTTTAATCCTAATTGACTCAATTAATAGCAACGAGGGACAAGAACTGGGAGAGTCTATGTCTGCGACGCATGTTCCTATCACATGCAGCTATCTTCAGAGTTCCCAACTGAGTTTCATTCACGAATAGATTAATGGAGCACAAAGCATTTGCCCTCAAGGGTCAGCCAGACAAAATAAATGTGTGTCTCCAGGGATAAATATTAAGGGATAGTGGAGCCTGTGGCAAAAATAGACTACAAGGTTTTTTTTTTATTAGAGTATGTGCATTGGATTCAAAAATATAAAAAATATTTTAGAAATGCCTTGTTTGTCATAGTATACTCGGTGTAATTTAGGAAGTTTAGAAAATGTTTTTTCTACTACAATACGTGATTTTAAAGGTTCCCTTTTTTCTTTCTCTAATATTTCTTTACCTCTCTCTTATATATTTCAATTACCTCATGCATCACTGATGAAAAGTTTTGTTCAGTTTAGCAACTTTTAAGGATATAGTTTTTTTATTATTATTATTTGATGGGGAAATGTTAGGCCAAACTCAATGGTGCATAGGGACATTCATATTCAAGATCTTACTACTTGGGAATGCAGCCTAGGCCTTCAACATGCAAAAAGTGGAGTCCAGATCTTTGAGCTATCTCCCTGGAGCAGTATGGTATATTTTTAATTATTTTTAGTATGTTTTCCCACACATTGAAGAACAGAAAAAATATTTGCATATATTTGCCTAAAGCTACAAAGTGTTTCTGAAGTTTACAGTAAATTTATGTAGAAGGGCAAGCTTAGTGGAAAATGTGTTACTTATTGTCCCTCTGTACTTTTCTGCAGTGGCTAATTTTAGAACTAAATTAGTTTTTGAGATAATCACAATTCAAAAAACTATAATTAAAGTTGAACTCTCTGTAAAATTGTGAAATTGTGGAGATTTTACATGTCTAATGGAGTGATTGAGCAAAACATGGAAAAATGCCAGTTTTCCTTTGCCATCCATTATAAATCAAATGGATGAACAACACAGGCATACACATGGTATTCCAGCCATACATATGTGCACATATACATGAACAAACACAATTCCTGAATTCTTCTAGGAAGATTTAATACTTTACCAAATTAAAATTGAAGTTTCAGGTGCTATATGTGTATTCTTTCCCTTTAATTTAGACAATGTATGTATGTTTACTGGATTGCCAACCAAAAAGGAAATTAATGCTAATTCTTTAATTATCCTAATTCTTTAATTATCCTAATTATCCTAATTATTTCTGGCCCAGAATCTAACATCACATTTTAAAAATAATTTAACTAATATGATAAAAGATGAGGCAGAAGGAAACACAAATATAAATGACAGTTTCGAACTGTGGCTTCTCTTACAGCTCTGAAGTAGGAATTCATTGGTCTATGTTTGTTCAAATTATTTTATGCATTTTGATGCAGAACGACTAATAGAATCAACTAGAAATCCATACTCCCAACCCTTTCCAAGGAAATGAGTAAATGTTAATTTCCTAATAATACAATGTGATCAAAAGTGACATCACCATTCTTCAAGAAAATATAAGCCGGCTTTAAAAACATTTTTTTTTTAATAAAGGCACTCCTGGGGCGAGAAAGATGCTAGAGGAGTTAAGACACTTACATGAGGTAGATCCTGGTTTCAAACCTCAGCACCACGTTACTCCCTAATCATCACCTGGTACAACCCAGGAGGTCATTAACCACTGTCATGTGTGACTCTCTTATCTGGGCTACCCAAATATAACTGCAGTGGGCCAGGTAATTTCTGGCACCACATCCTTGGGTCCTAGCATTAAACATTACTTACTGATTGACAGAGAATAAAAGGAGCAGATGACTGGGTCTAAGAGTGTCCTGGGAAATATCCCTCCTCTGACAAAAGTAAATTTTCCTATGATGGAATTTCTTTTCTTCCTTTCTTTTTCTTAAATTAAACGAACAACACAATAAAAATTGTTAATGACATTTTACTCAACTATTTATGCATTCATAGAAAAAAGTAATGCTTATGTTTGAGTAAATTAAAACTAGCCAGTTTTTTTTTCTGGTATAAGAATACTACTCAACCGGTAGTATATCTGTGACACAATTATTTAGAGGAACTTTAAAGATATAGATCTTAATGTCATTATTTCTTTTAGCAGTTCATTAGACATATAAGACCAGATTTTTTTTAAAAAAAGAGGTACTGGAAATTATTTCGTCTTCTTCTATAGGAAGATAAAATAATTTTCTCAGAAGGCAATTGCTAGATTTAAAAGAAATATCCATGTTATAAAACAAAAGAAAAAACAAAGACAGCGAATGAAAGTAGGAGGAAGAAAGAAAGAGTTTGAGAGAGAGAGAGAGAAAGAGAGAGAGAGATTGATATAGAGGATAAGGAAGAGACAATCTAAAGAATAAACTCAGTGGATTTTGCAATTATAGGTAATTGCTTAATTAGCAGCCAGAGGATGGCTTGATTTCCTGATTGGAGCAACACTCTTTCCCCAAAGCTATCAAGGAGTTCCCTCAATAAAAGGAGGGAGGATCCTCTAACAATGAGATCATATACCTAAAGATATGTTATTTTTACTACTAATATAACATCACAAAATGCAGTTGTGATTTGAGGTCCATGGGGAAAAATTGAGCAAACTCAGTTATTTTAGTGTCAATGGCTCAGTAAGTCAGTGTTTATGTCTCACAGATCTAAAACCTGAAGATAGACAAAAAATATCAAACTATCCAGTTATAGTTATAAATTGTTGCCAACTACCTTTAAAAAAAGAAATATAATTCTGAGTGATACAATTATAAATACAAATCTAATGAAATTAATTGAATATATATATCTATTCTCAAAGTAAACATATAGACTTGCTACAATGAAAGTCCAAAGACTTTTGCTAAATGAATTCCGAATAGAGAAATTCATAAACATTGAAGGACTACAAAATTAGACTTACTAACAATGATCAGAATAGTAGTAACAGTGTGCTAGCCACTCGTCCACTTATCTTCTGTGAACAGACTATTTGGGGCTCAATAGGTATCCCCATTTTACACATGAGTAAATAAGGTACAAAGAGATTAGCTCATTTGCAGAATGTAACACATATAATAAGGGGATTAGCTTGGATTTAATGCAGATAGTTTGGCTACCAAAGCATCCTACTTGCACACTGATATTCCAACTATTTGCAAAATAGAATGTCTACCTGACAAAATAAAGCCAGCAGATTTGAATATTTTAGCAGATTTTCCAGATGACTCTTACTAACTCAAACGATAATGTCCATATCAATTTCATCAAACCTCTTTCCACTGAGCATCACTACCCCTTAGCATAGAATGCTTGGTTCTTGTAACTGCCTTTGTTCTGCTTTTACCTGCTCATCTTGGATTTTAGTAAATATTGCAATTTATGGGGTAGATAAATCAGTAGTATCATTGACTGGATTAGATCTTCAGGCAGTTGAAGTGCACCTGACTTTGTAGTTCCTAAAATAGAGTCAAGAAACAGATTTAGAAAGACCTTAATGGCCCATACATCTCTTGCAGAATGTTGTAAAGAAAAAAATAACAACACCTTTCTTTTTTTTCCTGCATTTTTTCCTAATTTTATTCTAAATGTCCTGGAATGATCTTATTGTCCCCATATCATTCAGTTTAAGAAAGCCACCAAGCTTCCATGATTGTTTTGTTTTGTTTTGTTTTTCTTTAGACAGTAATATGCTTATTGACTTGTAAACTAGCTAGATTTCCATAGGTAATCTTTTGCAAGAGTTGCATTTGCATGTCATCCACATACAGATCCATTTAGAATCATCATGAATCGATTTGCTAGAGCTTACTTTTTTTTTCCTAGGCTCCGGAATTATATCCTAGGAAAACAGAAAGCACATTCTCTCCTACTGTATGAAATATGCAGGAGACTACTTTGGGTTACAATGCTCTTTTGCATTAGCACAGATGCTGAAAAGCAAATTCTCAGCTGGTTGGTCTCACTCAGAAGGTGTGCTACGCTAATAACTGTGTATGGGGGAGCATTGCAGACTCACAATATAACAAGTTAAACCGCATGTTGTATTAGCATTATTCTTAATGCTAATGTAATGTCTATCCAGGAAGGCAGCATTGTTAGATTGTTAGTACTGTAGATTGTAATGACAAAAGGAATTAGATGGGTTTTCTATGTTAAATCAATCATTAAGTAGCGCTATAATTATTTGCTGTTGGGAACGCTCTTTTTTCTATTGTAAAATTGACACAGTCTATGAACGTAATTGCTGTGTTTTCATCCTAGGGCCCTTTAAGATTAGAGTCTGGGAGGAAGATGTGCCACTTCTAATCCTTCTGACATTTCAGAGGGACTATCCTGGCAGGAATAATATCACATCACCGTGTAATTAATCAGTGCATTTTCCTTTGGTCTGTGAAGCCTGTGTTTCCCTCTGCATTTGAGAGACAAGGAGGTGGCATGTACGAACCTTCTACAGCTTTAATTACAATGTGATGTTGGGTCCAATTATATTCTTGGACAATTTGACCTTTTCGGGTTGCATATTCAGACCATTTCACTGATTCTGAGGTGGAAAATTTTAGGCATCAGTGTATATTAGTTTGAGATCATTGGATGCCTGTTTCCCTCATATGGCCAGGAATAAGGAAATTTTACAGAGTATAAGCTGCTAATGATGACATGAAATTAAAAGAGGAAAAACCTTTATTATTAACTGAAATGGCATTCCTTCATTTTACATAAGTTAAGGCCAGCATTGCATGAACCTTTGTTAAGATATAATCTCTTTGTCTCTACCTCATAAATATACATTCATATGTATATATACATATATATGACATATATGAGATATCCATTTATTCATATATGACTAGGCTCTGACGTGAATGTTTATTACCTACATATTTAGGTTTGGAAGTAAAAGAAAAAAATGTTTGCTCTATTCATTTGCTTATGAATGAATTTTTCAGCATATCTTATGATCAATTAAACACCAGAGACAGGAGTAATAGCTCTGTGAAATGTCGGCCTTGAATGGAATTATAATATTATCACAAAAAGAGGACAATTATTTTTGAACTTTTATTGCAGAGTAACAAAGTAAGTGCTGTGGGAGATACATAAGGGGAAGACAATCTCTGTTCATCTCTCAATTTTCAAAAAAAATACATAAGAACACATAGCTAGATCAGAAAAGAAATTGTGATAGGGTCATAGGAAATGTGTCAATATGAATTCAGAATGGAACAAAGCAGCATGTCTCTGTGTGAGGTGGGTAGGGAACGGTTTAGACATGGTCTTCTGGAAATTATGAACCTTATTCTGAAGATAATGAGGAAGGGATGCAAGCTTTTAAGAACAGACATAATATATTAGAAGTGGTGATTTAGTGTGGTTAAATCAGATTTGTTGAGTTTCATTATCAGGGAGTAGGGAGAGGGGATAAGTGAAGATTTATAGAAGTCTGCCTTCTTAGTAGTACAGAGCTATTTGGTGTCTCATGGATTTTGAGACTAGCTAAGACTTATGGAGAACTGAGTGTAAGCACTCCAAGAAAATGTAGGAAGCACCCCAAGCATTAGAAAACTCCTCAAAACATTCATCTACATGTGGTTTATACGGCACATGAATGATGCATGTAAGCACTATGAGAATGATAGGAGAATTTTAATATATTTTATTTTACTTTATTCTTGAATGGATTAATTTTAAATAATATGAATAAGTTTGAGATCTATTTGCTAATATTCAAGAAGCCAGACCAAACCAAGCCAAGTGGTAGAGATAGCAATGTAACCTGGGCCTTCAGATGCCAAGAATCATATTATTTCCACTCACAATTTTCAATATCCAAGTCAAGAAACATAAATGTACTATGTCTATGCAAATAAAAAATACTTTATAATTCAGCTATTTTTCAAATCTGTGAAAATGGGGTAGATTAGGAAACAAAAATCTAGTCTTAATTGCAGTTTGTAGGATGAAAATGCACAGTGACTGTGGCAGCGCTTCTCTGTGACAGGTGCTATTTAACAATTCATCATTTATTAAGGCAAGGCCAGGGAAAATACAATAAGGCTGTGATTTTCAGGAATCATAACTCAATTTTTCAAGGAAACAGAATAGATAGTGTGGTGACTGTGAAATTCAGAAAATATTTATGACTCTTTATTTCGTTGACTTTTATTTATTTGGTTGTTTTTCTCTTTGCTGTTCCCTCTCTTAACCTCGCAGTCATGGAATTTTAGTGCATATTTATTCAAGCATCCACCAGAGGAGAGCAAAGTTGCCTTTCCAACAGAAGTCTTTAATGTCTCTGAGTTGTGTCTGTCTATCCTTAGATCTTTCCTTAAGACCTTAAGACTTCCTGGGCCCCATTCCCTGCATCACATCGAAAACTGCCAATCTTCCCATCTGCAGCCTAGAAACTAGAGATTCAGGCTCTCTTTGGATGGCCTTCAAGAGAGAGCCATCCTCACCATGAAATCAACTTGGGAACTAATAGATAAATATCTTTCCTTGAGCTCCATATAATTCCTCAGCTCATTTTAAACCTTACTCTGAAGTATGCTGGGTCTTAAAATTAAATTTCCTACCTGAAAGTCTGATGCTTTCTGTGATCTTCATTCTTGAGTTCAAGAATGACTTGCTTCAGCTCAATGTATCCAATGAGAATAGGGAAGAGATATACACAGGTTGTTCCTTTTGGTTTTACCAAGAGAGAATGAACAGTAAGTACATTTATATATTTTGAGTAATATTATAAGAATATGGAGCGATAGCCCAGTGTGTAGGGCATTTGCCTTGCACGAGGCAGACCTGGCCAACCCAGGTTTGATTCCTCTGCCCCTCTCGAAGAGCCCGGCAAGCTACCGAGAGTATCTCGCCCACACAGCAAAGCGGGGCAAGCTACCCATGGTATATTCAATATGCCAAACACAGTAACAAGTCTTGTGATGGAGACATTACTGGGCCCGCTTGAGCAAATTGATGAATAATGTGAGGACAGTGCTACAGTGCTAAATGTAAGAATGTAATATTCCATACTGCCTTCAACATGATTTAAAGATGCATACAATTAAATCCATTTAATTGTAAGAACAATTAAAGAGAAAAAATTCATTTATTTTAATGGATTCATTTCTGTGGAAGATATTTGATGAGGAGGAGGATTAAGTAATAGTGGTAAAAGTCAATCTCTCAATAAACAGACATTATTCAGGTGCCAGTGATCACACTGTAACTTATCTGGGTAGTCTCATGGAATGGGACATCTGAGATCTGAAAAAGAAAAAGGGAAAAAATAAGTGTACGGCAGTGGTTTATTATTGTATTTTCTTCTAAATTTCAATTTACCTTTCAATTCTAATTTACCATTTAAAGCAGGTAAATTCATTCAGCAAATATAATCAAGGGATGTTCATATTGCATTAATAGATTGTTTTAGTTTTGTACTTCTCACAACTTAATTATTTAGAGCCCAATTCCCTTATTCAACATTAGCATATTAAGGCAAAATCTAATTTGCAGTAAGCAGCTTGAGGCCACAGAACCACAGAAAAAAGTAAATGGAGGTAGGTACGTTGAATATTTCATCTCATCACGGCATCTAGCATATGCTGAATGCTTGCATCTTTTAGTATTTCAGTTCAGTAAAGAGTATTTTTGCTAGGCATGCTTCCTTTTTAAGACCATTACTTTCCCTTTTGAATAGGAAATCGTGTCTGTCAATGTCCTAAAAATAAACAAGATAAGAAAGAAAAAGAAAAGGATGTAAAGCAAGTGAAAATAGTGAGCAAAAAAGTTCTTTGAAACATCATCACCAAATGTTTCAGTTATTTACACATCAAGTCTATTTATTATCTGACAAAGGTGAATGCGAACAATTCTCCATCCGACCTTCCCTATTTAAGTTACAGTACTTATCTGCCTCAGAATTTATTCCCAAATATAGATAGCAACAGCTGAACTAAGTGAAAGTTAACAAAAAACAGAAAATATTCCCATAGGACATCTTTTATAAGCCTTTTCATTAGCCAGGTAGTATTATTGATAATAATTGGAAGAAAAACATAAACTGATCCCTTACCTCAGTGTTCCTCAGGTTTAAGAATAATTTTCCACACAATAATAAAAAAAAAGTCAGTAGAATAGAAAACCATTTTGTCTTTTTTTTTATAAAACTTGGAGTTTATGCTTATTTTATAATATTTTATATAGATGTGTATGTATGTCTATATATGTGTAATATACACATATGTATATTACACATATATATACATATATGCATATATATGTATATATACAGACATTTATACACACACAAAGAGGTCAGGAATGTAACATTCAAAAATTCTTCTCAGGGGCTGGAGCCATAGCACAGCACATAGGGCATTTGCTTTACACATGATCGAACCAGGTTCAATTCCCAGTATCCCGTATGATCCCTTGAGCACCACCAGGAGTAACTCCTAATTTCATGAGCCAGGAGTAACCCCTGTGCATCACCAGATGTGACCCAAAAAGCAATAAATAAATAAATAAATAAAATTTTTCTCAACTACTAAGTAAGTAAAGAGTTAAGATAGATGGAGGTGATAGAGTACAGCAGGTGAGGTGCTTGTTTGCAAGGGATTGATCTGGGTTTAATCCAGTTCCCCTGATCATGCCAAGAATGAGCCCTGAGATCAGAGGTAGAGGCTGGAGTAAGCCCTGTGTACAGCGAGGTGTCATCTGAATATATATATATATATACATATATATATACACACACACACATATATATATATATATACATATATATTTGTAAACAAAAATAGCTAAGATAGGTTAAGGTTGAACAGAAATTATGGAATTGCCTTTGTCTTTGGATTTGTGAGGATATAGAAAAGAAAAGGAATGAGAAAGAAATTCTTCAACAGTTTATGAAACCAGAAAAGTTTGACCCATTGAAAATACACACATGATTGTCCTTTTGAAAAATGAGATCTTAGTTCTAGTTTGAAGCCCCAATGATGGGCAAGTCGGGGAACTTGCGTTGGGCAGTTTGTAAATAATTTTCAGAGAATACAGAGTTGATATTCTTTCCTGATGTTTGTCTTTGAAGAGAAAGGAAAAATAAATGAGGCCATATTTAACAAGTTTATGGGTTTGATTAAATAATTTACTATGTCCTCCTTCAGATCACTATAAACCCAGTTTAATTAACAAATGAATGTACATTTTTACTGACCCTCACATGCATCATGGAAAGTATGAGGGAGAGATTGAGGACACCTTCTTTTTGTCTTATTACAAGTTTAAAACCAGAAAATATTAATGCTTAAATGCTTTACAAAGTAGCTATGAAGTTCTTAATAAGTAGTTCACTGAATGCACGAAATATTTCTTTATCTAAGCATCTAGGCTTCAAAGTATATATTCTTTCATAGTCCTCCCTGTGAAATATCAGAAACAGTAAAAATTCTGGATACAGACAGTCCTTGATTTAAATCTCTTCTCCTGTCTTCAACATTTATTGTTATTATATGTAAAACTTTGGACCATCTTATTCAATTCTTTGAGTTTAAGTTGCCATGTTTATTAAATAAAATGGTAAATTTATGTGCTCAAAACAGACTCTCCGATATAATAGACATTCAAGAAATGTTCATTACTACTATTGAGTTAATATCATTTATTTTATCAGACACTACTGCCTTTATTAATTTTTTTATGTAGCCCTTTTTTTTCTGACTTGAGATTGAAACAGAATATTCTCTCTTATATACATGTTATGTTCCCAAATAAGCCTTCTGTAGTGAAATGGTCATAGGTGCAATGAAAGACATTGAAGACAAAAGCAAAATGAGCATTAAAAAATGTAAATGATAGAAGAAATACAATTCACATCTTAGCATGTTGTCATTGAGAATTAACCTAATAACGGAGCTGAATACCCACTATTATTAAGAATTTAATTTAAAAAAACATTGAATAACAATTACAACCAATTTATATTTTCTACATCCTTAAGCCTCCTAACTGTACATTATTAAATGTAACTCCCCTTTTTGGGGGAGTGGAGACAGGAGTGTTGGGCCATGCCTGGTAGAGCACAGGTACTGCTCCTGTACGGAGATTTAATTGATCTCAACTGTGCTTAGTACTGCACATTGACTGAGGCCTCCTGCTTGCAAACCATCTATTCAGCGCTTTGAACTATCTCCCAGCCCCTAAAATAGATCTAACAGTTTATCCTGCTTCCATTCTTCCACTAATACTCACACACACATAGATAGATGCATATACACAGGGAGGCTAGTCTCATTTCTAACTCTATTAGTCAACTTATTTAAATTTTAATTAATTTTCATTTTCATTATGATTGAATAAGAATATAGCATGGCAAATTATCATGGATTATGCAAAGAGTCTTTATTCTCAAGTGATTCATAATTACACACAGAGAATAGATAATAAACAACTATCATCCAAGTTTGAGTGCAGATTGAGGATAGATTGAAGAGAGATAGGGTGGAGAAAGAAGAAAGCATAGAAGAAACCCATGTACTCTGGCAGTGGAAGCATCCAATTGTACTGTAAATAATAAATGTTAGTGTTTCGTTTATTTGGCATTATTATTGGTACTTTTAACTAATTACTTTTCCACCATGTGGGGGCATTCACTAGAATGCTCCAGAATAGAGATACTGATTCTTAAATCCATTCTTTTAAATCTGTTGTTTATGACAAAGATTGAATTTTTGAATTCAAAACATATTATTCCCTTTGAAATTTGAAAAAAAAATTGAAAGTAAAAAGGTGAGAATTGCCTCTTTTTGTCCTCTTTCATTCTATTGTGAACTCCCGTCCATGATCAGAAAACCCACACTGCACTAGATAATAGAGAAAAAGAAAAAGAGGAAATCAGAGACAGATGGGGTAAGAAGCACTATTATTACAAAGGGAATTTATGCAATTAAAAAAATGACTCTATAAAATACTCTCTTTGCACATGAAAGGGTCTTAGAAAATATGGGCTACTGAAAGAAGGAAACTGCTTAGAAGAATTATGTAGACTAAATAATAATAAATAATTATACATTTTTTTTCTTGAATTGAAATTAAAAAAAAACTTAGGTAAGAAAACAGAGGACCATACTGGAAGAATAGATTAAGACACAGAGAAGGGTGAGTTCCTATGACAGTCTGGGAACAATCAGTGGTTTTCAAGTTCCTATGGGGAAACTATTTTCCAAAAAAGTTGGTGATTAAAATAGGAACTCTCTGTGTTCATTCAACAATATTTCTAAGTGAAAGCATTGGGAAGTCAACGTGCTAAGAACTGGACTAGATTCAATTGTACAAACAAGGATCAGATAAAGCTGCACCACAGCTTTAAGCAGTTTTAATTAAATAAGGTGGAAAGCCTGGCAAAGAGCTTAAAGATCGAACCGAGAAGGCATGTTTAAGGCTAGGTACTGTAACTTGGACCAATAATTGATCTGTTCATGAATGGATCTACATGGATACACTATTTCTCTCAGATTCCTCTCAACTGTTGTCAATGCCAATTATTATTTTTTTTTATGGGTTTCCCCTGGTCTTTCTTCACTTAAGAGTAGAGGCTCCATGTTCCATTTCTCTCTCCCAGACTGCCACAGCTCTTTAAGCAGACATTTGAGGAACTGTCAGCAGTAAGAGAGAGTGGAAGGGGCAGACAAGGAAAGCAGAAGGCAATGTTTTTAAAAAAAAAAGGAAAAAAAAGGAAGTGCTGCAGTAGCCGGCCATTGTGCCAATTTCATGCTTTCACACCTTTGAATGAGTGTTCAAAGTGTTTCATTTTGGGAGCCTCAGACAGTGGAGCACTGATTGCAATGGCTTCAGGCATTTCAGGGCACAGCTGGCCACTCGGCCACCCCTGTGTCCATGGCAGTTTTCTAAAAATAAGGGAAATAAAATATAGGTTATTTTCAGCTCTGATGGGTGAACCTCACTGTGAGCAACTGCAGGATCAGCTTGGTGGTTTTGTCCCCCCTTCCCTTCATTTTCTTTTTTCAAACACAACCGGAACCACATCATCTTTAAGGATAAGAAACCATATCATCTTTAATTCTTCTTTCACGTAGCATGGAGGAAGCAACAACAATAAGAGATGTTGCTTGACATAAGAAATTCGGATTTCAGATTTTCCCAAGGGTCTATCCTACCAAACATTGTTTACAAAACAAGGACACTGTAAAGTAGAAGGAAAACAGAGTAAATATTCCCAAAACACTGCTTGATACACCACTCACAATAAAACAAACAAAAATATGTATATTTATTCATCGAGTTAGAAGGGGCTGGCAGAGCAAGTTAGGGTGTTGCTGTCGCACTTTGTAACTTTTACTGTAGGGGCAGGGTTTGAATCCGTGATCCCACACATGAGAGACAAGAAGTCACCCTCTGAGGCTGATATAGCGCCAGCCTTCAATGCACACTTAAATTAATAGCTTTTAACTACTATTTTTTTTTAAAAAAATTATTAGTGAATCACCATGGGGCACAGATACACACTTAAAACTTTCGTGCTTCCTCCAAAGAAACAGTGACCAAAATACAAAGACAGTCTACAGAATGGGAAAGGATATTCGCTGAATACATATCTGGCAAGGGGTTGATATCCAGGTTATACAAAATACTGGTTAAACTCCACAAGAAGAAAACATCCAACCCCATCCCAAAATGGGGCAATGAAATGAACAGAAACTTTCTCAAAGAAGAAATCCGAATGGCAAAAAAGCACATGAGAAAATGCTCTACATCATTAATCATCAGGGAGATGCAGATCAAAACCACAACGAGATACCATCTCACACCTCAGAGACTGGTCCACATTCAAAAGAACGAAAGCAACCGATGCTGGCGCGGATGTGGCGAGAAAGGGACACTCCTTCACTGTTGGTGGGAATGTCGACTGGTTCAGCCCTTCTGGAAAACAGTATGGACGATTCTCAAAAAATTAGAAATTGAGCTCCCATTTGACCCAGCAATACCACTCCTGGGAATATATCCCAGAGAGGCAAAGATGTATAGTCGAAGTGACATCTGCACTTGTTTGTTCATTGCAGCACTCTTTACAATAGCCAGAAACTGGAAGAAACCTGAATGCCCAAGAACAGATGACTGGTTAAAGAACCTTTGGTACATCTACACAATGGAGTACTATGTAGCTGTTAGAAAAAATGAAGTCATGAAATTTACATACAAGTGGTACAACATGGAAAGTATCATGCTAAGCGAAATGAGTCAGAAAGAGAGGGATAGACATAGAAAGATTGCATTCATCTGGGGGATATAAAGTAACAAAATATGAGATTAATACACAAGAATAGCTGAGATCAGCACCAGGAGGATTACTCCATAGCTTAGTGGCCAGCCGGGCATTCTAGAGGAAAGGGCAGCTCAGATAGAGAAGGGAACACCAAATAAAGGGTGTTTGGAGGATCCTCCCAGGAGGGGAGATGCATGTCGAAAGTGGACTATGGACTGAACATGTTTGCCACTCAAAGCCTCTTTTGCAGACCACAACACCCAAAAGGAGAGAGAGAACACAGGGGATTGCCCTGCCACAGAGACAGGGGGGATGGGGGGATGGGGGTGGGAGGGATATTATCCATGGTGGTGGAAAATGGGCACTGGTGGAGGGATGGGTATCTGATCATTGTATAATCAAATCCAAGCACAAAAAATTGTAAATCTACAACTGTACCTCATGGTGTTTCACTAATAAAAAAAAAATTAAAAAAAAAACTTTCGTGCTTGCTTTTTAGTCATACAATGATCGAGTACCCATCCCTCTAACAGTGCCCATTCTCCACCACCAATGATCCCAATATCCCTCCCACCACCCCCTTCCCATCCCTCCCCACCTCGCCTCACTACTATTTTTTAACTTGCACATTACTGTTTTTATTTATACTGCATAAACCACTGTCTGATAACTTTAATGTAAAGAATATAGTGGCTAATCTCCCCAAATTATTTCTTCTTGCTTTTATTTTGATAGTTTGTTGTCAAAATATCTGAGTTCTAAAAGTAGTTCTGCTGCTTATTGGGTTTTAAAGTCACTCAATTTCTTTAGTTCCTCAATTTTTTCACTTGTATAGTGTTTACAAAACCAAGTTTTCTATATGACATAAACTTACAAATTAGTTAAATCTTGAAAAATTCTAAGACATTATCTAGATCATTTCTTTTATTTTACAGATGAAAAGTTGACAAGTTACAAGAAGGAAGGTTGGTACACTGGTTATGGTTGTGGTGCTGGAATTATATTCATGATAAACAATCATTAATAGTATTATAAATCACAAAATCCCAATCAATAGAACAAAAATTTAAATAGAAAAAGTATAATGTCATGTATATGTTTGAGAATACACATTTGTCCTAGTTACTGACATGAATTTTGCATATTATTGATATTATGCTTGCTTTATATTAATCTCCCATTCCAATAAATCTTTTCCATTCTTTTAAAACTACCAGTATCATAGCACATCTTATATACATTCGACTCAAATATTTTTGGAAATGTGCATATATCTCAGCAATATCTACCTAGCTTCACCAGGAAACTAAAAAAATTCATTTCTGTACTCATCCCTGATTTTCCCTGATGACCTAGTCTCATCTGCTTCAGGACTACATGGAACCAATCAGGTCTATCACTGAGCAATCCACCTACAAAATCAATGAATAGATCATTTATGCAGACGATGCATGAGAAAAGAGCCTGATTCACATCAAATTCTCAGTGTACACAGACAACAGAACTGTGTACAATCATAATTTTCTTCTATGTAAAAGTAAAAAAGAGTAACCAATATAATAGAATTTTGTGAAATTTAAAGTGTTCAAAAAATATATATTCACATACACACATATATACACACACCCATATATATACAATTACAGAGGTATACACTATATAACATATATAGATGATCTTAGAGTAGTATTTGACACATACTATAGTAATTTGCTTTTATAGGGCTGGAGCTATAGCACAGCAGGTAGGGCATCTTCCTTGCATGCGGCCTTCCTGGGTTCAATTCCTCCGTCCCTCTCAGACAGCCTGGCAAGCTACTGAGAGTATCCCGTCTGCACGGCAAAGCCCATCAAGCTCCCCATGACATATTCTATATGCCAAAAAAGAGTAAAAACAAGTCTCACAATGGAGACATTACTGGTGCCCACTCGAACAAATCGATGAACAACAGGAGGACAGTGCTAGAGTGCTATTCATGATGATTATAACCAGTGACATTGTGAAGATGCAAAATATTGTGTTTTTGAAGAGTGTTGAGCGAGTTCTCAAATGCCATCCCTACTAGGGGCATGTTGAAAAGTAAAAGAATAATTAAGCTATTTCTTCATTTTTCTTTTAAAAAAATTCATTTTGTATTTCTCTAAATGCTTGGGGCTACAAGAATTTTTAAAATCAAGGTAAGGTAAGGGTAAGGTAAAGGCCCTCCCGTTGATCGTCGATTTGCTCGAGCGGGCCCAGTAACGTCTCCATTGGAGACTTTGTTGTTACAAATTGAAAATAAAATAAAAAGCATTTATCTAGAGAAATTAAGCTTCTTACTATTTTGTCTTAGGGTACTAATTTCTTATAACTTTGGTTCACAGGCAATGAGAGATGAAAATTAGTGATAGTTCTCAATTAAAAGAAATGACTTTACCCCCATAAAATATAAGTGTGTTTATTTGCATGAATATAACAAAGATATGTTTATTCAATCTATATTAATACCAGAAATATTATTCCTAACTCTACAATTGAAGAAAATTTTTGACTTTAAATTGACAACTATAAATTATGTATCTTTGTAAAATAGGGGACAGAGAATAAAAAAAGGCAGCATAAATTATATATTTTTTTATGTAGGAGTACTGCGATTTATTCAGACACTGATTAGCTGATTGAATTGGGCATGAACTCCACCTTACTTTTTTTTCATAATTTTATTTTTTTCTTCTTATATTTATTTATTGAATCACTGTGGGAAAAGTCACAAAGCTTTCAGGTGTAAGTCTCAGCAATACAATATTCAAACACCTTTCCATTCACCGGTATTCATTTTTCACCACCAAGAACCTCAATATACCCCCCCACCCCTCCCAATGCCTGTGAGGCAGATGATTTCTATTTAACTTTTCTCTACATTGATTACATTCATTATTTTGACAAAAGATGCACCATTATTGTTTAGAATCCCCCCCAAACAATCAGAATTGCTGAAAAGGCATTGTGAAATACTTTGTTTTCTATAGCTGGTTATGAAAATCATATAATGATTTTGGATTTCTGCAAAGAGCCAGATAATTACGAGATTGGTTTCTGTTCATCTGGTGTTATGGCTGTGCCAGAGAGCCACTCGTGGGGGGCAACTCGTGACCTCAGTAGGGCGTGAAGGACGAGCCGGTACCACCCCCCTTTCCATGAGACTACAGTTGCACATCACCACCAGCTCATATCTGGCTTTCCTATAAGCTCTGAGGCTGTGGTCACCTTGCTGCCGGGGGGAGGTGGGGAGAAGGCAGAAGGGAGCAACACCCTTTCCCTCCCAGGGAGGCATGTTACTGTATTTTAACACATGGTCCATTCACTTTTCTGCCACAAGCTGCCAGGCTCTGGACTAAGTCCTTTTGCCTCTGGAGCCATGGTCGTGCTGGAGAGCCTCTCGTGGTGGGGCAACTCGTGACCTTGGCGTGAAGGACGAGCCAGTACCGCCCCCCTTCCCATGGGACTTCAGTTGCCCCGTCACCACTGGCTCATACCTGGCTTTCCAATAAACTCTGAGGCGGCGGACCACCTTGGATGTGGTCCAGATGCATTGTTGCCAAAAGCCACTGGGTTTTGAGATTTGTTTCATAGTCTCTGGAATCATGGCCATTAAGCAGCTTGATCAGGAGCCAAAGAGGCCGTTTGTAGGTTGCAACTTGGGGTCTCGTTGGGATGGGGAGGAAAGGGCCGGTTCCACCCCCATCTGGTGAGGCCCCGCATGCCTTGTCACTGCAGGCACAAACCTGATTGTCCAGTGGCTTCTGGAGGATGGCAGTCACCAGACCACCAGGGGGAACAGGCCAATGCACAAAACCTATTCCCACCTGGAGTAGCCCAGCGCCAGTAACCTACTGCAGGAACAGGATACATTTCTGCCAAAAGCCTTGGGGTTCCGAGATTCGTTTCTGAGTTTCTGGGATCATGGCTGTTAAGCAGTTTGATCAGGAACCAGAGAGGCCATGCTTCCAATTATATAGCTGAGCTGGAGGTGGTTTGTGGGTGTGTCTCCCACATACCTAACTTTTGTCCATTTACTTTCTTGGTAAACTTTGCCCCAAGTTTTTGGGGTCTGGCCAAAGGCACAGCAGCAATTTTGGGGTATCTGAAAGTCTGACAGTGCCATCAGGCTGCTGATGCACTTGCCTCACAGGTATAGATTTACCTGCTGGCAGCACCATACCCCTATATTCTTAATTAATATTCAAGATAACAGAATTTTGTCACCACTCTACTTCTGAATATGTGACACAGTAGTACTTTTTTTTTTCTGAGCTATGCTTTTTCTCCATTTGCAATCTTCTAGAGTGCAACTTATTTAAATTTAGATTTCATTTTTAAAATATAACATCTTTGAATGAATCTAAATAGACCAGTTTCAGACCCAATTTGAGCAAATTTTCTGCTATTTATTCCACAGGTGTTTCTGCTAATGGACCAATGCTTAACTGGCACCAGCCTCCCATGCTTAGAACATAAGTCCTATACTAACAGATTTTAGGAAAAAAAATTTAAAAATTATTTACTGCTTTTATTAATTATCAAAAAAAGGTGCAATCTTTTGTGCCTAGCACATTTTAACAATTAACTCATCAACACATGTAAATAAGCATGAACAGAGAGCCTCAACATTGTTGATGTGCATAGGTAACAGGAGAAGAAAGAACTCTTTTTCTATAGGATGTCTCTAAATATGTATTGGACTAAAGATTAATTTCAAGGAAAAGCCTCCAAAGGAAGGATAATGGTTGTCTTGAAAAAAAAAATAGAGATGTTTATATGAAGAACTCTCTTAAAGATATCTTAGAAAATCAAATCTTCATATCTGCACTTAAATCTGCATAGCTTGTCTTTCTGCATAATGTTCAATGTTAAAACCTAAAGACTCTGTGCTTTAGGGGCCCTTTAGTGCTGGGGGACACTATAGACACTTTCAGGCGTGCTTGTGAAGTCATGTGGTGTCTTGGCTAGATCCAGCATGGAATTTAGGGACTTGTGCATGCAAGGCAAGTGGCACTCAGGCCCTTGAACTATACTCCTGTCATGAAAACCTTTTTTTTTTTCTCTTTTTTAACTTTAAAATTGGTCTTTCCTTTCTTATTTCCAAATCATGAACTCTATTCAAAGTTCACTAAAATATAGCTTCTGGAGGATCTGGAGCCATAGAATAGTGGGTAAAGCAGTTGTCTTGCATGAAGTAAAATCAGGACCAGTGTCCAGCACTCCATACAGTCCCTGAGCCCACCAAGAGTGATCCCTGAAGAACTAAGCACTGAGCATCAATGTTTGTGCCTCCCCTGTGCAAAAATTAACTTCTGGAGTCTAAAGGGTACATCACTAAGTTTTTTAAATCTCTCTAATATTACAGAAGGCATACATATTGATATAAATTTCTTCCATGCTTTATCTTTTAACAATCAATCTGTTGCTTATCTGTCAGCTTCTGATAGTACTATATAATTTATTTTCTTCCTATTCAACAACAACAAAAATTCAAATATATGAAAGCATATCCATTATTTAACTCCCTTCTACTTCTACTTCTTAACATTGAAAACAGAAAATGTAGCCATCAGTTTTGGCAATGGTATAGAAGAATCTGATATTTTATTTTTATATTATATATATTTAATAATTATATATGAATCACTGGCCTATTAGTACAAAGCTATTTTTGCATTCATTGAAAATGTTCACTAGTGTCTCTCTCTCTCTGTGTGTATATATATATATATATACACACACACACACACACACACACACGTTTACTGTGAATAGCTATAGCATTCAATCCAAAACTCATATATTTTATTTTTATATTGAATTTATATATACTAATTTTTCAATATGCTATAATTATGACTTTAATTTAAGAAATAGTTTCTTTCCACATGTGTACTCTATGTTATGTCACAGCATTTGATACATAAAGTGACTATGTGTGCCATTTAGCATGTTATTACTATTTTATGTCTGTTTTAGTGTAATTATAACCAGGACCTCTTCTTATACAGAGTTCTTTTTCTTTGATAATTATTTGGTCAACTTACATACATATACACATGTTTATATATATAATTCATTTATTACTCATAAATACTTGTAAATGATGTGCTCCCAGGATATCACCCATCCCCTAATTCAGTTTGGTATTAATTCTAACTTCCTGACTAATATGGTAATCACAGAATTCCAAAAAAGAGAAGTTACTAGGTAGTGAAATAGTTTAGGAATTATAAAGATATAAAGTTTGGTATAAACTTATAAGCCATTTAATCTTCTGTTCAAAGCATATATTTTTCTAAAGAACCCTCTGCGGTAAAAATCCATAAGTTATTTATGAATTTAATGCCCCCAAATCTGCTCTAAGTGCTGGCATATAGTAATGACTAGAGCAGACATTCAACTTCTGAACATATAACATAAAATTTAGTAAAACAGAGAGTACATGTTGACTGGAGAAATAGCACAACAGGTAGAATATTTGCCTTTCATGAAGCTGATTCCCAGCACCTCATATGGTCCCTGAACACTTCCAGTAATGATCCCTGTGTTCAAATCCAGGCATAAACCAAGAGTTAGCACCACTGACTATGGCCCCCAAACCAAAAAATAAATAAATTATACATAGAGTACATACATATTTTAACAAAATATAATTACATAATATCCATATGATACAAATGTATATAATTATAGCACTTGATAGCAGTGTTTCAAGATACTTTGTAGGTATCTGTACATCAGGAAGAACTTACACTCATAAATGTATACGTATCTAATGAAGGACCAGAAAAATACTTAAAACAACTACTCAGAGACTTGAAGAAAGACATTGACAGCAACACAATACAAGTGGGAGATTTCAAAACCACTTTATCACCTCTCATTAGATCAACTAGACTAAAGCTTAGCAAGGTCTTGCTTTATCTGAAGGAAGAACAGGAAGAAGGGGGTGTAGTAGAAATATACAGAACACTTCTTCTTCAAAGAGCTGAATATACATTCTTCTCAAGTGTGCCTGGGATATTCTCCAAGATACACTACTTGCTGGTCCACAATACCTCCATAAAATTAAGAATATAGAGATTGTCCATAAAATTAAGAATATAGAGATTGTATCAACGATCACCTCAGACCACGATGCACTGAAAATAGAAGTGAATCAAACACACAAACAGAAAATCAAATCAAACACCCTTAAATTAAACAGCTCACTACTAAACAACGATTAGTTTAGAAAGAAAATCAAAGAGAAAATCAAAAGATTCCTGGAAACAAATGAGAATGAAGACACGAGGTACCAGAATTTGTGGGGCATGGCAAAAGCTGTGTTAAGAGGAAAGTTTATACCTCTACAAGCATTCTTCAGGAAGAAAGAGAGAGCCCAAATAAGTAACCACAGCTTAAGATCTTGAAGAATGACTAACAAGAGGAGTCCAACCCAGGCAGGAGAAAGGAAATAATAAAACTTAGAGCAGAAATTAATGAGATGGAAGTCCAAAAAACAATCTGAAAGTTCAATGAAACCAAGAGCTAGTTCTTTGAGAAAATAAACAATATTTATAAACCTCTAGCAAAAAAGGGAGAGAGAAAACCCTAATAAAGAGAATCAGAAACGAAATGAGGAACATCACAACAGAAACTACAGAAATTCAAAGGATCCTCAGAGATTACTTTGAGAAGCTTTATGCCATGAAACAAGAAAACCTCAAGGAAATGGATAAATTCCTGGTTTCCTATACCCTCCCAAGGCTAAGCCAAGAAGACCTGAAGTACCTGAACAGACCTATCAGGAAATTGAAATAGTAATAAAGTCTCTCCAGACATAAAAGTCCTGGTCAGATGGATTCACTAGTGAATTCTTCCAAATCTTCCTTCCTTCCTTCCTTCCTTCCTTCCTTCCTTCCTTCCTTCCTTCCTTCCTTCCTTCCTTCCTTCCTCCCTATCTCCCTCCCTATCTCCCTCCCTATCTCCCTCCCTATCTCCCTCCCTATCTCCCTCCCTCCCTCCCTCCCTCCCTCCCTCCCTCCCTCCCTCCCTCCCTCCCTCTTTCCCTCCCTTTCTTTCTTTCTTTCTTTCTTTCTTTCTTTCTTTCTTTCTTTCTTTCTTTCCTTCATTTTTGCTTTTTGGGTCACACCCAGCGATGCTCAGGGGTTTCTCCTGGCTCTGCACTCAGGTATTACTTCTGGTGGTGCTCAGGGGTCCCATATGGGATGCTGGGAATCAAACCTGGGTAGGCCGTATGCAAGGCAAATGCCCTACCTGCTGTGCTATAGCTCTAGGCCCACTTCAAAATCTTTAAAGAGGACTTGCTCCCAATCCTCCTTAAGCTTTTCCAGGAAACTGAAGAATCAGAAACAGTTCCAAACAATTTCTATGAAGCAGATATCACCCTGATACCAAAAGCAGAGGGAGATACTACAAAGAAAGAGAATTACAGGCCAATATCCCTGATGAACATTGATGGAAAGATCTGCAACAAAATCCTAGCAAACAGAATCCAACAACTCATCAAAAAAGATCATACACCATGACCAGTTAGGACTTATCTTGGGGAAGCAACAATGGTTTAACACTCACAAGTCAATCAACATAATCCATCATATAAGTAAAAAAAAAGATAAAAAACATATGATCAAATCAATCGACGCAGAGAAAATATTTGACAAGTTCCAGCATCCATTTATGATGAAAACTCTCAGCAAAATGGGCATTGAAGTAACTCAGTATAATCAAAGCCATCTACTGCAAACCCATGACAAGCATCATTCTCAATGGGGAGAAACTAAAAGTCTTTCCTCTAAGACTGGGGACAAGTCAAGGTTGCCCACTTTCACCACTCCTATTCAATATAGTACTGAAAATTCTTGCCATAGCAAGAAAAAGATATCAAGGGCATATAGATAGGAAAGGAAGAGGTCAAGCTATCACTATTTGTGGACAATATGTTACTACACTTAGAAAATCCTAAAGACTCTACAAAAAAGCTCCTAGAAACAATAGGTTTGTATAGTAAAGTGGCAGACTATAAAATCAACACCCCTAAGTCCATGGCTTCACTATGTACAAATAATGACAGAGAGGAAAGAGCTACTAAAAAAAAAGCCTCATTCACAATGGTGCCCCAGAAAATCAAGTACCTCAGAATAAGCTTAACTAAAGAGGTGAGAGATATATGCAAAGAAAATTATAAAACACTGTGTCAATAAATAAAAGATCACACTAGGAAATAGAGACATGTCTCCTGCTCATGGATAGGGAAGGTTAACATTGTCAAAATGGCAATATTCCTCAAGGCACTAAACAGATTCAATGTGGTCCCTATAAGAATAGTCATGACAGTCTTAAATAAATATGAAAATATGGACAAAATGCTTCTGAAATTCATGTGGAACAATAAACTCCCATGAATAGTTAAAATAATCCTTGGGGGAACAAAAGGATGTGTGACATCACCTTCCCCAACTTCAAACTTACTACAAAGCAGTATTAATTAAAACAGCATGGTATTGGATTAGAAACAGACCCACAGACCAATGGAACAGAATTGATTATTCTGTCACAGACTCTAAAATATATGATCACTTAATTTTTGATAAAGGAGCAAGAAATGTGACGTGGAACAAGGAAAGCATCTTCAACAAGTAGTGCTGAGAAAACTGGACAGCTACCTGAAAAAAAAAATGAACTCTGACCTCTCTGTCTTATGCAAGACACAAAAGTCAGATAAAAGTGGATTAAATACCTCAGTATTTAACCTGAATCCATAAGGTACGTAGAAGAAAATGTAGGCAGAACGCTCCATGATATTGAAGCTAAAGGCATCTTTAAGGATGAAACAACACTGACAAAGCATGTGGAAGCAATCATAAACATATGGGACTACATTAAACTAAGAAGCTTCTATACCTTAAAAGAAACAGTGAACAAAAGACAGAGACAGTTAACAGAATGGGAAAGAATATTAACCCAATACCCATCTGATAAGGAGTTAATATTCAGGATATAGAAGACATTAGTAGAATTGTACAAGATAAAAACCTCCAACCCGGGGAAAGGGTGTTGCCCCATTCGCCCTCTCCTCTCTGGAAAGAAAGATGGCGGCCACATGGGAGCCTTGTGGACAGCAGGTATGAGCCGGGAGTGTGGGGCCGACTAAAACCTCATGGGAAGGGGGGCGTTCCGGTCCGTCCTTCACGCCCTACCAAGGTCACCAGTTGCCCCCCACGAGCGGCTCTCCAGCACAGCCACGGCCCCAGAAGCACAAGGACTTAATGCAGAACCCAGCAGCTTGGAGCAGAAAAGTGAACGGACTATGCGTTGATCCAGCCCATCAAGTCTGCCGGAGGGGAAAGGGTGTTGCCCCATTCGCCCTCTCCTCTCTGGAAAGAAAGATGGCGGCCACATGGGAGCCTTGTGGACAGCAGGTATGAGCCGGGAGTGTGGGGGCGACTAAAACCTCATGGGAAGGGGGGCGTTTCGCTCCGCCCTTCACGCCCTACCGAGGCCACCGGTTGCCCCGCGCGAGCGGCTCTCCAGCACGGCCACGACTCCAGAACACAGAAACCAGTTTCTTAACTATCTGACTTTCAGTAGAAATACTTCCAGGGTCAATAGGTAAAATAGCAGAAATCCAAAACCAACATTTAATTCTTTAACCCAGCTGTAGAAAGCAAATCACTTCACAATGCTTTTTCAGCATGTCTGATTTGGGGGGGGTGGGTAAACTCTAAATAATAGTGGTGAATCTTTTATTGAAACAATGAATCTAATCAAAGCAGATAGAGTGTTAACTAGAATTCATCTGCCTCACAGGGACAGGGAGGGGTGGGGGGTGGGGTTTTATTGGGGTTCTTCATGGTAAAAAATAAGTATTGGTAAAGGGAAATGTGTTTGATATTTGCATTACTGAGACATAAACCTGAAAGCTTTGTAACCTTTCCCACAGTGATTCAATAAATAAATAAAAAATAAATAAATAAATAAAAAAAACAAAAACAAAAAACCTCCAACCCAATTAAAAAATGGGGAAAAGAAATGAACAGAAGCTTCCTCAAAAGAGAAATACAGATGGCCAAAAGGCACATAAAAATGTTCTATATTGCTAATGGTCAAGTTGATGCAAATTAGAACAATAATGATATATCATCTCACACCACAGAGATTGGCACACATCAAAAAGAACAAGAACAACCAGTGCTAGCACAGATGTGGTGAGAAGGGACTCTCTTTCATTCTTTGTTGGTGGGAATGCTGACTGGTCCAGCCTTTTTGGAAAACAATAATGGCATTCCTTAAAAAAATAGAAATTGATCTTCCATGTGACCAGCAATACCACTTCTGGGAATATATCCCGAGGATTCAAAAAAGCATAGTAGAAATGACATCTGTGCCTATATGTTCACTTCAGCATTGTTCACAATAGCCAGAATCTGGAAACAACCCAAGGGCGTGAGAACAGGTGACTGTTTAAAAAAAATTTTAGTACAGCTATACAATGGGATACTATACAGCTGTTAGGAAAGATGAAGTCATGACGTTTGCTTATAAGAGGATAGTCATGAAGAGTACCATGCTAAGTGAAATGAGTCTGAAAGAGAGTGACAGATATAGAATGACTGAATTTATTTATGGAATAAAAAATAACATGAGACTGACACCCAAGGACAGTAGAGACAGGGGCCGGGAATATTGCTCCATGCTTGGAAGCCAGCCTTATGAACTGGGGGAGAAGGCATCTGGAATAAAGTAGGGATCACTAAGTCAATAATGGTTGCAGTGATAGTTCAGAACGGGGGATGCATGCTGAAAGTAGTTAAAAGACCAAATGTGATAGCTTCTCAGTAACTGTATTTCAAGCCGTAATGACCAAAAGTAGAGAGAGTATATGGGGGAAATTGTCTGCTTTAGAGACAGGGAAAGGGTTGGGGTATGGGGTGGGGGGAAACTGAAAACATTGGTGGTGGAAAATGTGCATTGGTGGAGGGATAGATATTCAATCATTGTATGACTGAAACGCAATCATGAGAGCTTTGTAACTGTATCTCGCAGTGATTCAATAAAATACTAAAAAAAGATACTGTGATATCAAATACCTATCTTCTGTAGTTAATGGAAGTGACATGGACTTCATGTTAAATAATCAATTTAATTATATTGATCATATTAAATGATCAATAGGTTGATCATACTAAATGATCAATATAATTAGAGTGTAAGCAAAAATAGAGATACAACTTCCCTAGATAAAGAAATAGTAAAGTGAAGTTCTGAGAGAGAAAAGATATTTGGGATTTTAAGAAACTAAGGATATCTAATAAAATCATGGAAGTTAGAATTGAGTATGAGGGTTGATACAAAATGTTAATAGAAAGGTATAAAGTTCCAAGGTGTTTGCCTGATACCACAACTTCTATGGATAGATGGATAGCTTGGCAGATTAGGAGCTAAGGTAAGTATTTCTATTATTCCCACTTATGATGGTAGATGTCTAGCATATGTTAATTTGTGTATCCATATAGTTATAGATATGTTACTTTTCTATATTTGTCTCATTCTGGTATACCATTAATAAGTACTCTGTCTGAGAACAGCATTCATATTTATAGTTATAGTCTGATCTTTTATTCATTCAATGTTCATTTATTGAAGGGGGACATTAGGGTGGTACATTGAGATGCAAGAGGGTCATCTTGGCCAGATCTGTTATTTCAAAGAAAACCACTCCAATCACTGTGACTATTTATCCCTTACTATTTTTTCTTTTTCTTTTTTTTAATTACAAAGGGCATTTACATTCTAATTGGATCTTTATTTCTTGAGAGTCCCTCTGCTCTTGTAAAGTCTTCCTCTTCTGAAGCATTTAATCCCCAGCTTGAAACATCACTGCTGATTGCAGTGGAAAGACTGTGATGTCACAAATGGGGGATTATGACTTCACAAGGGAAATAAGAGAGCAAGACAGACAGTTCCAAGAGACCAGATCTTTTATTTATGAGAATGTCTCTATTAATAAAAAAGGGTGAGAGATACCACACATATAGAAAATGACAGCAGAATTGTAGCTAAATAAAATGTTCTTCAAAATTATCCTGGCAATGTCACTTTCTCTTTAGAGGATTTCTGAGAAATGCTATTGCAGGCGATAGGTTTGAGGTTTGATATACTCAGCACTTGAGACATACTTAGCCCTGGGGTAATCAAAAGTATAATCAGGACACAAAGCAAGTGCTACCATGTTCTGTCTACAGTGTATTGTATAAAGTTACCAATTGCCCCTTTGGAAAGTCCTTCAGTTTGTTAATAGATATCTACTCCATTTTATGTTGCTAGTGAAATCATTCTTCCTGAGGTATTATTTTATGGGAATGATTTTAAAAACTAGTAGGTGATCAAACAAATATGTTTGTGAGAGAGTTTGGATTCTTGTGACTTTCAGTGAAGTAATACATGTCATCTAAGTAACAGTAGGTTTCAGTATCTTTCATCAAAGATACAGAATTGTTGATTGTGTTCTCTTACTATCTGCTAATGTCTATTATACCAAAATTTTCCTGCTTTCATTACTGGTAGTGATATTTCTACTCTATTTTTTTAATCATATTGACCAAAGATTGAACAAATTATTCTTACCAAATGAATATCATCTTCATTGGTTATCTCTACTGTTTACATTCCAATTCTAATTTGTAATTTGTTCCTCTTCTTACTTGAGGTCTAGTTATTTCCTTTTAGCTTCAAAATGTGGTGTTTAGCCAGATCCTTCTTTTTTGGCATATGCACTTGAGGCCATTTGTTTTCTGTTAATTTATATATTTTTAATTTTGTAATAATTTATTTATTTATTGAATCACTGTGGGAAAAGTTACAAAGCTTTCAGGTTTAGGTCTCAGTCATGCAAATATCAAACACCTTTCCCTTTACCAATACTTATTTTTTACCACGAAGAACCCCAATAAAACCCCACCCCCCACCCCTCCCAATGCCTGTGAGGCAGATGAATTCTAGTTGACACTTTATCTGCTTTGATTAGATTCATTGTTTCAATAAAAGATGCACCACTATTATTTAGAGTTTACCCCCTCCCCCCACATCATACATGCTGAGAAAGCATAGTGAAGTGATTCGCTTTCTACAGCTGGGTTCAAGAATTAAATGTTGGTTTTGGATTTCCGCTATTTTGCTAATTAATCCTGGAAGTATTTCTACTGAGAGTCAGATAATTAAGAGATTGGTTTCTGTGCTCTGGAGTCATGGCCGTGCTGGAGAGCCGCTCGTGGGGGGCAACTGGTGGCCTCGGTAGGGCGTGAAGGACGGACTGGAACGGCCCCCTTCCCATGAGGTTTTAGTCGCCCCCACACCCCCGGCTCACACCTGCTCTCCACAAGGCACCCATGTGGCCGCCATCTTCTTTCCAGAGAGGAGAGGGCTGATGGGGCAACACCCTTTCCCCTCCGGGCAGACATGATTGCCTGGATTAACGCATAGTCCGTTCACTTTTCTGCTCCAAGCTGCTGGGTTCTGCATTAAGTCCTTGTGCTTCTGGGGCCGTAGCCGTGCTGGAGAGCCGCACGTGGGGGGCAACTGGTGACCTCGGTAGGGCGTGAAGGACGGACCGGAACGCCCCCCTTCCCATGAGGTTTTTGTCGCCCCCGCACCCCCAGATCATACTTGCTGTCCACAAGGCTCCCATGCGGCCGCCATCTTTCTGGTCATCGGGGTTCCATCTGGGGCAGGCGGGATGCGGCACCTACCCCATCTGGGACTTCCCGGCGTAAAGATGGCGCTGGGGGGGGGGGCCGTGGGCGTGACTTCTGGGATCAGAGGTTATTTGGGGGCTGGGATGGTCCCGGCGGTTTGGAGGAAAAGTCCTAGTTCCCGCGTACTTGAGCTATGCTTGTGGAGGCTTCTGGTCACCGGGGTTCCATCTGGGGCAGGCGGGATGTGGCACCTACCCCATCTGGGACTTCCCGGTGATCTCGGCTCTTTTTGGAACTTGGTTTCTTCTCCGGGAGCTGTGGGGCCAGCCCTCCATGTGGTCCTTCTTCTCTCTGTACGGCACTGTGCTGTCATTTTCCGTTGATTTATATTTACCTTGCTCTTTACTTAATTTGAAAGATTACATTTTGATCTTTGTTTTTTATTGTGATATTTCTGCTTATTAGTGCTGTATTGTTGAGTTTATAATATTTGAGTTTTCAACAAAGATACATTTTGTTAAGTTGGTTTATAATTTGATCATTCCTTGCCATGAGAAGACACTTGGCATTATATATATATATATATATATATATATATATATATATATCTGTGAATAGTCTTTAAAAACAATAGTTGGCAGATTATATTTTAGGTAACACATTTACTTATTTTTTCTGGCTTTCTGTCACATATAGATAAAAAGAGAAATATCAGTCACCTTTAATTGTGAGTTTGTGTATTTCTTTTATTTCTACTTTTTTCTACATATGTACTTTTGAATTTTTATTTGGTGATATATAATAATAACATTTTTACTTTTACTGTTTACTTTTTTTATTTTTTTCTTTTTACCTTTAAAATCAAAGATCCCATTGTAAACATTTTTTTCCTGAAGTTTGACTTGTCAGTATAAATACACTGTGAAATATATCAGTATAAGTTTACTGATGAAAGTGGTTCTTAGACTCCTATTGCCTAGTGTCCTTTTTAGTTATGATAAAGTCCTATTGCCTAGTGTCTTTTTAGTTATTATAAAGTCATAGAGATTCATTTCACTCATACATCTCGTATCACTGGATATCTCATACATCTCATGTTTGCTATGACACCTGTTATCATTATTTTTCCTGAGCTGGATTAAATCTCTTGACTTGTTTCTCACAAATCCTACACATATGGAATCAACTGCTAATATTTCATTTCATTTGTAGTTTAGGAATAAATCAACAATGTATTTCCCAGAACACATCCTAACTATTCAGAAAATTGTAATTACATATGTCTAAAATTAGATGTTGATTTTGAAAAAGGCTCATGAATGTTTATTATTTCTCCCCAGGTAGTTTTCTTGGAGCTTCTTTAACTTTCACTGCAGTTAGGTGAGTTTTGGGCTTTGATGAACAAATCAGTGGGACAAAAGAAATAGAAGTCTAAAGTAGTATTCTGTTTATGATTAAACAGTTGAAAAATTAGTTTCAATAAATTAGTTTCAAACATTATCACCAAAGCAGTTTTACTCTTCCTCCTCCTAAAAAAGAATAAATTCAAAGAATTTCTTCAAAAGAATCTTTTAAAAGGAGCTGATTATGGGACTGGAGCAATAAGATAATGGGTAAGGTGCTTACCTTGCATGCCATTGACTTCGGTTTTATCCCCAGCATCATATATGCGCCCTCCCCCTGCCAGCACTTCCAGCAGTGCCATAACTGATTGCTCAGCACAGAGCCAGGAGTAACCCCGGAGCATGCTAGGTGCAGCCCCAAAACAAAACAAAATGAGTTGATAAAAAATATGGAATACACCATGTGAGAGAGAGTGTGTATGAGAGAGAGAGAGAGAGAGAGAGAGGTTGATGGGGGGAGCAAAGGGTTGAAATGGAGGTGCATTTGGGACCATGTAGATAGGAGATGGGTAGGCTTATGGTGGGTGTAGTGTTGGAATTACAAACATGGAAAATCATTGTAAACAATATTGTAAATTACACCATCACAAGATTTCAATCAGTACAAAAATTTTTAAAAAGATTAAACATATGTAACACATTTAAAAGTAGAAAGCCAGTTATGACTAAATCAATTAAAATGTTGATAATTTGGAATCCTAGAATAATAAGAGTTCAAATGTTACTCTTCACAATACAAAAACAAAATAATCAATAATTATGGTCATGACTAAAAATAGTATTGGGCTTTCCGGCCAAATTTACCATTAATACTATTTGAAGTATAAACACATTTATAAAAACTTCCTTGACATAACTGAAAAGAAGCAATTGATTTTGTGTCTAAAACACTTATCTTCTCTTCTAAACTTAATCCTAATCTAAAGATGACTACGAATTGAGTCTACTTTGTGAATCAAATATATGGATATAAACAAGACCAATTAAATGAGAAAATAAAAGCTATTTATTTGGTGCTTGTTATGTATCAAGGGAGGCATCTGCCATTATGTTTGAAGAGAAATCAAAGATAGCAGATCAGTGGTCAAAAATTTATGATAAAAATAAGGATGTTCTGATATCCTGATCAAAGGCTCTTTTTTGGCTTAGAGAAGTTGCAGTGGGGCAGCTGGCAGAAGGGCAGCCTGTGTGCTTATTTGGATGTATATTTGTGTTCTCAGTTGTTGCTGAGCTGGATGTGGGGGTAAAAGTTATGAAGCTCTGAAAGCCTTATGTTGCAAATTATAATTTAAATCCTGACCACTCTGGGTGATTATGGCAATTTTTTTTAGCTTTCTGAATTGTTACTAAAATTAGTGGTTAGAATTTTTTTTACAACATATAATAATGAAATAATGAATAATTGTAACTAGCTGTTTGGTTACTAGGGATAAAGCTTGAGTTTACTAGGCTGATTTCTGTGACTCAGCAGTAACAAAATGAGGATGAACAAAGGTGTAGAGTTGAATTGTTTAAATCACCTAACACTGGACTTCTTCTCAACCATGTCACAACTCTAAACCTAAAAATTTAAGTACAACTAGAATCATTATACAGGACTAGTACGAAGAGGAATGGTCAAGGATCCTTAGGGAAATAAGAACATCTACACACACATTTTAATATCAATTGTTGTAGGGGTTGAGAAGTAGTAAAGTGGTTAGAGCCTTGCCACCCTTTTTCTCACCCTTATTTGATTCTTGTGGATGGCTTGACCTCCCAAGCAGCTCCAGGGATAGGCTGGAAGGCCTCTGCAGGGTCTGTCTTCATGGCTAGGGTAATTCTTCTGGTATGCCCTTAGTCCCTAGTCCTGAGACACTGTTTGTAAAATATTTCCAGAAATTACTCTTGAGCAATGCAAAAGAAAAAAATGATTTTTTCACACCCTTAGTTATAAAATTTACAGTTTTCCTAGTTCTTAATCCTAGATTTTTAAATTTGCAAATGAATTTGAATAAAACTACTAGTTTTATTTTCAAAAACTATAAAATATGTTGGGGACTTATTATTTTCAGTTGTTTGCATAGCTTAATAGAAATAAATACTGCAATAAGACTGCACAAGCTAATAAAAATATTGCCATAATTTTTCTTAATGCATTAATATTAATGGTACATGATGATATGAGTCTTTGAATATCGGTAAGTTAGGTAGGCAATCCTTCACTATAAATATGGAGTATGAAAACCATTTCAAAAGGAGTTTGAATATATAGGAAATATGCTTTATGTCAAAAGAGTAAAAACTAAAATCCAAAAATTTCTACAAATGCACTTTAGGGTCTCTTTGGATTTCTATAATTTTATGAGCATAGAAGATTCATGGTTCTAATATTTTTTAAATTATGATATCAGAAACTATCTTTAGTGAGATTTATTTAACATAATTATAAAATGTAGTCATTACTCTAAAGAAATCTAATCAAGACAAATCCATAAATTCTAGTTTGAATTTGTAAAATTTGAATTTGTAATAAATATAGACTCAAAATAAGTTTCTTAAAAAAAGAGAGACTAAAAGTAGGCAAACAGAATTTTTTTCAAAAAATCTGTTTTTGAAAAATAATGCAAATTTAAAGTTGCTTCAGATTACACAGTTTGTCATCTACCATATTTAAATATTCTTCTTAAACTGAAATTTTATTATTGCCTTTTTATTAAGACCTTGGTTATTAGAACAAGAAAATGGAAACAGATCAAAAAATAACCAAGCCAGAGAGATAGTGTAGTGTTTAAAGCATTTGCCTTGCAGATACCTGCCCTAGGTCAATTCCCAGCACCACCTAATTGTCAGAGGACAGAGCCAGAAACAATCCCTTAGTTATAAACTAGAAGTACTACCTGAAAACTACTGAGTACTTCTAAAAAAACTATTTTAAAAATATCTCTCATATACACAAAATACAGCAAAGTCAATTGAAGCATGTGTAATATTGGCTCTCAAATTCATTTATTTTCTAGCTTATTATGTATAGCATATATATACAATAATAAACTGGAATTATATATATTGGATTAAATACATTGAAAAATAATTTATGTCCCTTCTCTTACTTAAGTTAGCATTGGAATTGATACCTGCCTTTCAGGAGGACTATTTCCGCATAATCAGAGACAAAACTGATTTGCTTTGACCACGGTTGAAGCCGTAGCAGGTAGATTTTCAAGTTGTGCTCCACTTTTTTTTCTATGATTATCAGAAATGTACAAAAATGCACTGGACATTTGCTTTTGCAAACTGGGACATGGTGAACAAGTGTGCAAATTTTGACTTGCCACAATTTTAATTAAAATGTTTCATGCAAATTTTGAAACTGAGTCAGGATGGCTTCAGCCACATGAGAATTGGTTTTGCAAAGGTCTGCAACTTTTTCCTTTGCAAAATCCCATAAAATGCCCTCAGAGAATGAAATTCACATTTTAGATATAAAATTTTGTAACAAAATATCCTTTTGATTTCATCTCCACTCTATCACCAATATATTAAACAGATTAAAAACTCCCCGAACAAAATTCCCAAATATGATGAATAAAAATACTAACAGTGATTATCTTGATTCCATTCATTCAGAAAATGTTCATAGTAAAAATCATAATTTGGTGCATATACTGTAGTTCTAGGAGACTTTGAACACAAGGCTTTAAAATGTAATAATTCAAGGTGATCTTGCCATTGATTCATTATAGGAAACAAGGAGTTATTAAGTGATATAACTTGTTGGTGTGTATTTTACTCTGTTCATATAAACCACTGAAGCAAGATCAATTTGTTTCTCGGTTGAATTAGTTTTCTTGTGGGCACCTCAAGCATACATTCAAGAACAGCTTCCAAGAAACAAATTTATTTTCCTGAAATGATGGTCTTTATTGGCAACATCTAGTTCTTTTAATTTTACAGTTGGTTTCCCAGTTATGATCTCTGTTTTCATGAAGCATGAGGAAAATCTTAGAACAGTTAAATGTGCTTACAATGTAGTATATGAATTAGTTACTTCTTCAAATTGGCAAAAGTCAGAATAAAACTGAATTCTCAGGAACCGAGTTACTAAGCCTTCTTTTTCTGACTCTTCCTGTACTATAAAATTATCTGTCCTGGGCGCATCACAGCTTGCTTATGACAGCTCTTAAATTGTCATGCATATATCTACTTAATTATCAATCTATCTCTAGCTACCTCACTATATAACCAACTACATGGATATATAATATATACATGTATGTATATACACCTATATGGGCATAGAAAATGATAAAGATATAAAGAAATGAAGTATTATAAAATTCCAGTATTATCCCTGCTTCATTCAGTCAATGTGTATCTTACATTTTTCATGTAAATCTCTTAAACCTTGGGTGTATAAGCCATAATGAAAAAAAGCAAGTAAAAAGCAACGTTGAACCTTTCAGCACTCAGAAATGTGATGAGGCTCTGGAACTCAGAGATAGAAATACTCTTTGAAAAAGTAGAATGAGCATTGTACTTTAAGTGAGAATAATGTTTCTCTCCAGTATTACGTCAACAGACAGAACTGATGAAACTAAGACATCTCTGATTTATACTTGGTGTTTCTAAAATAGAAAACATATCTTTGTCGGTGACTTGATGCTGCATTTGAAGGCAGGAAGGAGCATGGTGCATTTTAAATGACTCATCTTGCTCTGCCCAGAAGGACTCTCTCATCCAGGGAGACACTGCCATTAGTGAGTAAGTGAGAAGTGACATGTTCTGTCTCTCATAGGGTTTCTTTGTGTCCACTTCGGTAGGTCTTATTACATTGCCTGAATCCATTAAGAAAGACACAAGGTTACCCCATGAAATGTTTTTGTGACTAAAGATGGCATGTAGCTCTTTAATCAGTGACAGAACATCTCCTCTGACAAGACTGAATGATACAGTGCACTCAAGTTCTTTCTACTTCGGGGAGGGAGTAAACTTTACAAGGACAGACAATAATCTCATTTGAGTAACATTAGTGATCTATCTGTACCCCAGTGAAAATAATTACCATGACAATATTTAATGTAAATAAGTATTTTGAATGAAATCTCAATCTTAAGATTATGCAGCTAGCTAGCTTGTCTGGACTTTTCAGCTAATGCCCTTGAGTTTCTAAGATAACGAGGCTCTCTTCAATTTTCCCGAGAGCCAGAGTGACACAAGAGTATTAGAAAAGGGTGCAGCACTACACTGTAGCACTGTACTCCCCTTGTTCATCCATTTGCTCTAGCGGGCACCAGTAACATCTCCATTGTGAGACTTGTAACTGCTTTTGGCATATCGAATTCACCACGGGGAGCTTGTCAGTCTCTGCTGTGTGGGTGGAATACTCTCGGTAGCTTGCCCAGCTCTCCGAGAGGGGTGAAGGAATCAAGCCTGGGTCAGCTGCGTGCAAGGCAAAATGAACAACCCGCTGTGCTATAGGTCCAGTCCAGAATAGGGTGCAGGATTCCAAAATGAACGGGGATTCTATCGTGTGAGGACAATGTGGTTCCTGCCATCTATTTTCTTAACAGAAGTCTGAAATGTGATCTGAAGATGATTCTTTAAGTTGAAAATCTAGAGAAGGGGTCCCAGTGTGTGGCTAACCTCAGGATATATTTAAAGATATATTTCTGGGTCATTGTGTGTGTTATCTGACGTGGGTCAAGAGTCAAATAAGGGAATAATCAATAGGAAAATACAGAACAATGGCACATTGGCTGATGTTATTATTCTGCATCTACATATTAAATTGAGGGAAAGGGGTCAGAGAGAAAGTAAAGTTGATTGGGTGCTTGCCATGCATAAGGCTAACCCAGGTGAGATCTGAGGAACCACATATGGTCCTTTGAGCCCTCTAGGAGTAGCCCCTGCATGCAGAGCTATATATATATATATATATATATATATATATATATATATATATATGGGCTGGAGCGATACCACAGCGGTAGTGCATTTGCCTAGCACGCAGCCAACATGCCTGACCCAAGTTCGATTCCTCCGCCCCTCTCAGAGAGCCCGGCAAGGTACTGAGAGTATCTCGCCTGCATGGCAAAGTCTGGCAAGCTACCCGTGATGTATTCGATATGCCAAACACAGTAACAAAAGCCTCCAATGGAGACGTTACTGGGCCCTCTCGATGAAAAAAAAAATATATATATATATATATTGAAAATGATCTAATGAGCATGCACTGTTATGGCCCTAAAGCCAAAATAAATAATCACTTAATTACTTAACTTCCCGTTAGTCATGGATTTGCTCGAGCGGGCGCCAGTAACGTCTCCATTTGTCCCTGTCACATGCTAGTGTAGCCCAAAGGCATCTGTTCGCTCCGGGAACATGAAGGGCCTCAAACCGATCATTCATGATCTTCACGAAGAAGTCTGACCATCTGGTAGGTGGGCGGCCACATGGTCTCTTGACATCCCGTGGAATCCAATCAGTAACAGCTCTAGTCCAACGGTCGTCTTTAAATCTCATTACGTGACCAGCCCATCTGATTTTCGACACCTTGGCAAATGAGACAGCGACCCTGATCCTTGATCATCAATGGATATCAGAACTCCAGATTCCTTCTCTCATTTGAGTGAAACGTGATATTCCAAGCATAGCTCTTTCTATTCTTCTTTGGGAGACCTGAATAGCGTTCTCATCTTGTTTGCGTAGGGCCCAGGTCTCTGAGGCACATGTTAATGCAGGAAGAACAGTGGAATCAAAGAGATGTGCCCGGAGCCGGAGGTTCTTCGTCCTCTTAGCTATTTCTCCGACGTTCTTGAAGGCGTTCCAAGCCGCTCTCTTCCTCCTGCGCAGCTTGGGTGCCAGGTCATTTGTCATGTTGACCACTCGACCTAGGTACACATAGCTGTTGCATTCGAGATGGTTGTTCCACTGAGAGCGAATGGGGCATCAGGAACAAGGCTGTTTCTCATAAACATTGTCTTCGTAAGATTCAGCTGTAGTCCTACTTTTCCACACTCACGGTCAAAGTCGGCCAGCATTTGTGCCGCTTGGCTGATGTTTGGTGTTATTAAAACAATGTCATCAGCAAAGCGGAGGTGGTGTAGTTGCCGACCATCTATCTTCACTCCCATTCCTTCCCATTCCAGTCGTCGCATGATGTTCTCGAGGGTGGCACTGAAGAGTTTCGGTGAAATGGTAACACACTGCAGCACCCCTCTCTTGACATCAACGATCACTTCTTTGTAGAATGGTGAGATCCTGGTAGTGAATCCACAATATAGCTCACGGAGGATCCTGATGTATTGGGCTTGAATGCCCTGATTGGCTAGGGCTTCAATGACCGCTTCCCTCTCAACAGAATCAAAGGCCTTCTTTAAATCAATGAACGTTAAACAGAGCGGCATCTTGAACTCCCGAGAAACCTCAATGAGCCTGGTTATCATGTGGATATGGTCGATAGTGCTGAATCCTTTGCGGAACCCTGCTTGCTCACATGGTTGTCCTTCATCTAGTGTTCTGCCAATCCTATTTAGGATGACTCGAGTGAACAACTTATAGATGACAGACAATAGGCAGATCGGGCGATAGTTGCCAATGTCATGGATGTCTCCCTTCTTGAACAGTAGTACGGTCCTGCTAGTTTTCCAATGGGACGGAACCTTGCATTCAGACAGGTAGCGAGTGAAGAGCCGAGCCAGTGTATTGATGAGTACTGACGGCAGGTTCTTCAGGTGTTCAGGTCTGACCTTGTCTGGGCCGGGTGCTGTTTGTTTCTTTACCGACGAAATGGCATGTCGGATTTCGGAACGGAGAACGTTGGGAACGACATATCCATCCTGTGGAATTTGGTATGTCGGCAAGTGGACATAGCTATCGAAGAGATTTGAGTAGAAGTCATGGATAATCTTCTCCATTGTCATTCTGGAGGATGTGATGGATCCATCAGGACGTCGGAGGGCAGTCATCTTGGTCTTATAGTTGGCGAAGGACAGGCGGGCGTTACGAATACTTTTCCCGGCTTCTGCCGCATCTACCAGTACTTCTGCTCTTCTCTCTTTGAGGTCTTCCTTGATCGCATCTCTGCACTGCTTTGCGAGCTCGGACATTAGCTTGCGGTTGCCTGAGGCATGTGCCAAACCACGCTGGCGAATTAGCTCAAGAGTTTTCGAAGATAGGCAATTTTTTGTGGCTATCTCTCTCTTGGCGTTCCTCGCACATTCATGGAGGTGCTGAACCAGTCGATCGTATTCCTCGTCAATGTTGTCAACAATGGCATCTTCCCATGTTGCCGCAATAGTACCAAAGAGTTCCCTGTTGGTGGTCATTCTGGGAGTTCTCTTTTTGAACTTTGCAGCCCTTTCTCCCCGCTCTGTGAAGTAGAATTTTGCACGAAGGAGACGGTGGTCCGATCCTGTTCAAAATTTTGGGACAACAGCGACATCAGTCAGGCAAAACCGTCGATTGAATATGATGTGGTCTATTTCGTTGTGGAATCGTCCCCCGGGAGACTCCCATATCCATCGTTTAGATTCTGCCTTCTGGAACTGTGAGTTACCATGAATGGTCTTGGTCGACATGATGAACTCAGACAGTCTCTCACCCTGTTCGTTCCATTCTAGGCCATGGGTCCCGATGTGAAGTTCTTCAGCTGATCTTCTCGGTCCTATCTTGGCATTAAAATCACCCACAATGATCTTGTAGAAGGTGTGGTCTTCTTTAAAGAACTTCTCTAGCTCCATGTAGAACTTCTCGATTTCTCTTTCATCATAATGAGATATTGGTGCGTAGACAGCGAAGATAGAAACCACAGGCAGTGAGCCACATCTATTCAAATGTAAATGTCCGATTCGGGTTGTTAGGCATTCGAATGAATCAATGCTCTTGGCCAAGTTTGTGTTGACAAGGACACCGACGACTCCAACACCTCTTTTATCGCATGTTCCGAGGAACAATTCTTCTCCAGTGTCAAAAACGGCATGGTGAGATTCGTGCCTTCTTGTCTCGGTCAGACCAATGATGTCGTACTTGATCATTCGCGCTTGTACCATCAGGTCCTCGATGGATGCATCTGATGCTAGCGTACGTGCATTGAAAGTACAGACGATCATTTTTGTCTTCCTTCGTTGTGGCAGCCTAGGTCGGCCTTGAGATTTTGTCGGCCTCTCCTTTCTCATCCTTCTCAGTGCTGCCATGTCGGTGAAGCCTTCAGGGTCAGGTGAATGAGACCAGTTGTAGTTACTGGTTTTGGCATATCGAATACACAGCGGAGAGCTTGCCAGGCTCTTCCGTGCGGGCGGAATACTCTCGGTAGCTTGCCAGTCTTTCCGAGAGGGATAGAGGCTTTTGGGGTGACCTCTAATCACCCTTGTAGGTGTTACCATATTTGAACCCTATCAAATATGGTACGACAATTCCAGAAGATGGGTATTTAGTGTGTTATGATGTGTCGTGCAGCCGCTTGCGGCCGCGCGGTTCCGAAAAGCGTCCTGGAGTGTGGCGACGGCTGGGTAGTGGAAGTAGTGTCGAGAGTGGAAGTCTGCCAGTGGGGTATTTATCTGGGTAGGGTGGGTCTCCTGTGCATAGTTCGATCCCTGGGTGTTTGATGGAAGCAGACAGGGCAGGGTAGGGTGGGGCTCCTGATTAGAATCCCTTTGTCACCTGTGCTGGTGGGAGCAAGCAGAGAAGCTCTGTCCCTGGGTCTGCCGAGCCTAGAGTCCAAGGTCTCAGAGAGTTCCGCTTATCTTGTTCTGTGGGTCTTCAGTCGTGCGTGGGTCTCAGCCGGAGCTGCCACGCGGGTCCGGAAAGCGTCCTGGAGTGTGGCGACGGCTGGGTAGTGGAAGTAGTGTCAATAAATAAGTCAATAGATAAAATTGAGGGAGAAATAAATCTAAGTGAATAAAACATGTCTAAAGCGTGACACCATGAGTTACTATTTGTGCTCAAAATTTGTGATTCTGTCTTTTGAGTGTGTGTGTGTTGGGGGGGGAGGGTTGTTGGGTCCCACCTAAGTTGCTAAGGACTTACTCCTAACTCTGGACTCAGTCATTGTAGACAGTTCTGACTGAACTCTGTGATGCTTGGATCGAAGTGGTATTTGCAAGACAAGCACTTTTACTTCCGTTTTAACTCTCTAGCCTCTTTTTGAAGAATGCTAAGAATTTTACAAGACATGAAAATTATTAATAGTTTATTTTGAAAATATAGGGGCTGAAGCTATAGCACAGTGGGTACCAGCTCCCGGAACCGACATCTTATTATGACATCTTATTATCACATTTCTACTTTGGACAAACTGGCAGGCTACCAAATGTAGCCTTCCCACATGGCAGAGTCTGACAAACTCCCCGTGGTGTACCCAATATGCCAAATACCAGTAACAATGATGGGTCTCATTCTCCTAAAGAGCCTTGACTATAATCTCAGTCTAGGATGAAAGAGACGTTACTGGGGCCTGCTCGAGGCAATCGAAGAATATCAGGATGATTTGTGATTTGTGATATCCTATATATCTTTATATATATGCCAAGCATATTAACAAGTCTGACAATGTTATTGGGCTCACTCGAGCAAATTGATGAACAATGGGAGGAGAGTGAGAGAATGTGACAGATATAATATAAATGATATATGTCATATATACGATAATGTGTGAATACACATAATTTATAAAAACTAAACAGCAAGAGTTGTCTCAAAACTACAAATTTAGTAAATAGAATTAAAAGCGGCTTTAATAGGAGTAAACAACTCAAAACGCTGAGCATGTGCCCTGTATGCTGGAAGGTTGAGTTTGGTCTCAGCACTGAGTGATCTCCTGATCATCACCAGAAGCAGCAACCTCAGAGCACTAAGATGAACATAGCTCCTGATCACTGCTCAGTGTGGTATCAAAACCACATAAATCAATTGAAAAAACAAAAATAACTTTATTAATTGAATAGACATTTTTCCAAGAAAGGCATATAAAAATATTTGACATCCTTAATACTAATAGATGTAAATTGACAGTTATCACATTTGTGTTAAGAATTGAACTAAACGAATAAATACACAAATTCAAAAAGTGTTGGCTGGAATGTGGAAAACATTAGAATCTTTGTACATTGTTTTGATATAGAATTAAAGCACAGTGCTATAGAATATATGAAAATGAAACAGCCATATTACTTATGGGTATGTACATTTGTAGTTTATAATAAAAATATTTGTGTATATATGTTATATATGTGTGTATGGAATGTTACATATATGTGTATGGATATATCTATAAAAATATATATATGTGTGTATACATATATATGTTCAGTGTATGTCAGAGCTTTCTTTTACTCAACTGTCATTGAGAACTTAAATTGTTTCCAGATGTAAGTTATCATAATAGTGTCAAACTGAACATATTATAGCCTAGAATTTTTGTGTTCTGGGGATAGATTCTTGGAAGGGAGGTTGTTGGATCATATGGTAGTTTAATTTTTAATTCTTTGGAGATATATTTATGCTTTTTTTATATAGTTACAAGCTAAGCATTTGCCTTGCACTTGGCTGATCTGGGTTCGATTCCCCAGCATCCCATATGGGGGCCCTGAGCACCACCAGGAGTAATTCCTGAGTGTAAAGCCAGGAGTGACCCCTATGCATCACCGGGAGTGACCCAAAAAGAAAAAAGAAAAAAGAACAAAAAAAGCAGTTTACACACTCAAAAGAAGTAAATAAGGTTTCCTTTGTCTCCATATCCCCACCATAACTTGGTTTATATATAGTTCATATATTTAGCTTCTAATTTTTATATAGTTTTTTTAAACTGGACTTAGGCGATATATAATAATGCTTTTGATATGCATTTTCTTGATAGTGATGGTGACCACATTTTCATGTAATTCTTGGGAATCTGTGATCTTTGGAGAAGTGATCACCTAGACTTAATTTTTTTTAAAAGAATTGTCTCTTTTGTTGAATTTTATATGTGCTTTCTACAATTTGAATATTAACTAGTTATTAGCACAGCGGTAGGGCGTTTGCCTTGCACGCAGCCAATATGGCCGACCCGAGTTCGATTCCTCTGCCCCTCTCGGAGAGCCCAGCAAGCTACCGAGAGTATCTCGCCCGCACGGCAGAGCCTGGCAAGCTCCCCGTGACGTATTCAATATGCCAAACACAGTAACAACAAAATCTCCAATGGAGACGTTACTGGGCCCACTCGAGCAAATCGATGATCAACGGGAGGGCCTTTACTTTACTTTTACTTTAGTTACGATTATGGACAGATATTTTCTTCCATTCAGAAGAAAGTTCTTTTTTTTAAGTGTCTTTCACAGTTTGAGCTGGAGCTATAGCACAGAGGGTAGGGCGTTTGCCTTGCATGTGGCCGACCCGGGTTTGATTCCTTCGTCACTCTCGGAAAGCACAGCAAGTTACCTAGAGAATCCCGCCTGCACAGCATAGCCTGGCAAGTTACCCGTAGTGTATCTGATATGCCAAAAACAGTAACAACAAGTCTCACAATGGAGATGCTACTGGTGCCCACTCGAGCAAATCAATGAACAATGGGAGGACAGCGCTACAGTGCTTTCAAAGTTTAATGCTTTTCAACTTGATGTAATTCCATTTGTTTATTTTGCTTCCATTCTGCTTGCAATGAATTTGAATCATTGAAAACACCACTTAAGTCAATATCATTGAATGCTCTGCCTATGATTTGTTTGATATATCATGGATTTAGGTATTATATCTAATGCTTTAATTCACTTTAAATTAACTCTGATGTGTGGTATAAGACAATAATCTAGTTTTGTTTTACACGTGGTGAACCAATTTTCACTACCAGTTGAAGGTGTTTTTCTTCCAACATCTTATACTCTTGAATTCTCTGTCATATATTTACTGTCTCTATATGTGAGGGTTTACCTCTGTTGTCTCAATTCTATTTCAATCTTCTGAGTATATTTAAGTAAAATTTTGTATCTTTTTATTTTCTTTCTTTCCTCTTTGCTTTCTTTTTTCCCTTTATTCCCCTTTCATTTTATTGGTTTTTGTACCATACCTGGCAATGGTCAAGGCTTATTTCTGGCTCTGTGGGCAGGCATCACTTCTGGCAGGGCTTGGGGGACCATATGTGATGGTGTTTTTCCTTTCCTTGAATCCGTCCTCTGAAGCTGGAGACCTAAAATTCATTATTCTTAGAGTAAAGCTAATGCCTTTCCTATGTGATTGCTGTTTTTAATTTTGATTTGGAATCATTCTTTTTGCAGGCATTTGGCAGGTTTGCCCAGTCTTGCTCTGGGGTAGTAATCAGGGCATGATGCAGTATTGGTATCATTTTCTATTTTCATTAAGTTGCCCTGAGGACTTCCAGCATTTGATGCCAACAAATTTAAATTATTAATTTTATTACAACAAGAATTCTATAATGGCAGTTACTGAAATGCCTTTTAAATTGGTTTTTAACTAGAAAAATAAAGAGAGAGAATTTTGACACTTGGGAAAGAAATAATGAAAGAATGAGACAGCACAGCTATTGATATAAAGTCAGGTAAGGGGATATTTTTATAGTTCAATATTCACAAATCATTGGCCTTCGATGAGATACTAATGAGAATATTTAACTATCGCATAGGTATGTTGTAGTGAAGAAACTAATAATATAAACTGTGGAACTGACTGGTAAGGGGGAAAAAAGAATCAGAGTTCACTAATTAATATTTCACTAATTGATTCCACTTCTTAATTAAAAATATATTTTCAACATACCTAGTTAAGAACCTACTGTAAGCAGAAAAATATATAATCAAGGACAAGGGATGGACTCAAAGATCCATTTCTGAATGTTCTTGGGTAAATCACAAAAACCAATTTAAAACTGTCTTCACCTGAAAAATAGGGACATTAAAACCCACACACAGGGACATTTGTGTGACTCAAATAAGGTATTGTGCATGAAAGCATTTTATAAACTGTGAAATACTCTGCACACATAACTTATGAATTTATAGGTATTTCTCATTTCCAATTAATATTCCTGGAAGTCCTGTGAAAGTAGTACGGATGAAAGAATAATGGAATTCTAATGTAACTTTGTCCATCAGATGACTCATAACTGACCCTGAAAAACATGAGGGTATGGATTTCAATTTCATTTAGAGTGATGTGAATAGTTCTGAAATGAAGGATGGTACTGTAGAACTTTTGAAAAATTTTTGTCATTATTTGTGTTTATCGGGGGTTACTCCAAGATTAACTTTAGCAGGTGAACACAACAAGAAATCAGTCAGGTAAAACTAGCCATGGTCCCCCTGTGCCATACATAATCAGCTACTCTTATGTTCGGTCCCAGTTCTATTTGTATGACATTTCCACCCCTAACTTTCAAACACTTTAAAGGGGGAAAGTGGCTGAAGGGACAGGAATATCTAGATTAGACTGGAGGCAAAGTTTTGGTTTAGTTTTAACAAAACCAGCTTGATCTGAGGCTGAAGGAGTAAACAATTTCTGAGAAGGTGTCCAAAAGACCATTAGCAGATGTAACACGGGTGTAGATTGTTTTGGAAATTATAGAGCTATATTTTGAGGAATAAACAGTTCTACCAGCTTTGTGGAAATTCTCACGATGGTAAAACAGACCTTGGAGATTCCCAGACTAGAAAATGAGTTCGAGAGTGAGGACTGTGGAAGAGCACGGGAGGAAACGTAACTCATCACATGCATTAATATCTCACATTCTATCTTGCCACAAAAAGACTAAAATTAGAAAAAAGATAGTGAAACCTGATCCAGGCCTCAGAAATCAAGAAAATCTATTAATATCTGCTAAATGTCCAGATATGTTCTAATGGTGTTTGAGGGTTTTGCTGTCTAGTTGTTATTGTTAATTTTGATGATTCAGGCCTCTGCTAAAAGATACAAAGACAACTTTTTAAGTTTTTCTTTCAGGAAGAGGCCAGGGGGTGCTAAGAGGAAAATTTGTGTTTCTAATATGACACTGTGTGGAATGTACAACTGAGAGGAAAACCGATGGTTAGGTGCCCGGATTGCTTAACAAACAGATCATCATGTAAGAAAAATATAAGGTCACATATCTGTGCACTAAAATCTGAAGAATCATTTCCATAGATATCTTTCTGTTTCTCCAGCATCTAGCTAGTCATCACTGAATGTGAAGGAACTGGTTGGAGCAACATAAGCGATTAAGGGATAAGCATGTGTAGTCTCTGTGCTAACTGCTTTTTTGAATCCATTTAAGCTCACCTCACCCTTTTATTGTAAATAGTATATTTCCATTTTACCATGGAGAAAATTGAGACCTATAGTCAATAAGCAGTAGAGTGAAACATGAATATATTTTTACTACCAAGCCTGCTATTTAACATCACCTCTACTTTCTTCTTGTAAGATTTAAGTAGGAATCTGAATTAATATATGCTCTTGTGGACTGTACATTTTTATAATGAGAATACGTTGTAGGGAGGTCTTGTTTTTTTTTTTCTGAAGGAGGGGTAGGTTGGTTACATGGTTTGTGTAAGATGCAGCTGCTCTAAAAATTAATGTAAGAATAATCAAATCAACAATAAAGTGAGTACATAAAATTCCTTAAATTTTCATGAAGGTAAACTCTGAAAGACCTTCCTTAAGTAAGAATAACAAGTCCAATCAAAACAGATTATAAATCTTTGATCTTCTTAGAGTATACTTTTCTTCCTAGGTCTATAGAAAAGACACAAGCATATTTTTCACTCCAGTCTTTAGTAACGACAAACTTACCAGTATGGGGCTTTGCAGTGAGAGAAACTAAGGAGCCAGCAAATAGAAAGGACATTTCCAGCATATACAAAGGACCTTTGGTCATCCTGGTTTCATTTCATGGATAGTAGAAAGTAGATCTTATCTGGTAGATCGTAAGAGAATCCCAAGAGAGGCCTGAGCAATACTACAGAGGGTAGAGAGTTTATATTGTGTTCAGGTGACCTAGGTTTGATCTCTGGAACCCTATCTTGTCCCTTGAACCTGCCAGAAATGATCCCTTACCACAGACCTAGGGTAAGCCTTGAAAAATCATACAAAAAACAAAAAAATTGAGAATGCCAAGAGTTCTTTCAAATCTACAGAAAAACCCTTAGAACATGGAAAACTTGATATTTGATTCATAACAAAGCAAAAGGCAAGCAAACTTCTTGTTTAATTAATGGAACTGTCCATAGAGAGGTTCATAAGTCACTGGATAAATTATATCAAGTTCAAAAGTTTGATCTCAGCAATTTGATGCGGTTTTGTTCAGATGGTATATGAGGAGAGCTACTCAGTGCTGTGGTCAAGAGGCATAGCACCACAAGCCTCCCTCCACCATCCCCCACCAGGGATTCTTGGCCAACTGGGATTCAGTGCAGGAGTCTGAGAATGCAGTGCTCTTTGGACTCTGTGGTGCCAGAGATTAGTCAGTAATACTCAAGCATTACTCAAACACCCTGAGTAATACTTACATAGATGTAAGTACTCAGGGGCTTCTATACCTTACAAAACAGGGTATTATGTAGTGCCTGGAATCTATCCTGAGTCAACTTCCTGAAGGGTATGCTTCTCAATCCCTGTACCATTTCTACAGTCTTTTTTTTTCTCTTCTTCAACAGCCAAGACCCAGAGACTATAAAACCCAGCTCCCAGAAGAGAGCAGCACAGAGTCTCCTGCCCCCAAGCCTGGCTTTCCTCTCCGGGGCCCCTCGGAGGTGAATGGGTTGAGTTTCCCTCCCCGCCCCGAGCAGGGCGTGGCAGCCGAAGACCTCCAAAACAAGCCACAACCATGCTGAGATCACTCTCCACACTCACGAAGGTGGAGGCAGAGGAACAAAGGCATGTGGGTCCCGGGGCTGAGATCTCCAAGCTTGCTCAGATTGGGCCTGAGCATCTTCCACCCAAGATTGCTCAGATTGGGCCTGGGCATCTTCCACCCACATCCTCCATCTTCCAGTAGGCAGGAGTCACATCCACCAACTGATCCCCTGGAGCCATGTGATCCCATCAACGGCCAAGACCCAGAGACTATAAAACCCAGCTCCCGGAAGCACACGGCCGCATTTGTGGCCACAAGACATCTTATTATCTCATTCCTGCTTTGGACAACCTGGCAGGCTACCAAATGTAACCTGCCTACTCGGCAGAGTCTGGAAAACTCCCCATGGTGTACCCAATATGCCAAATACCAGTAACAATGATGGGTCTCATTCTCCTAACCCTGAACGAGCCTTGAATATGGCACTTTTTAAATCTCAGGGCTAGGATGAAGGAGACGTTACTGGTGCCTGCTCGAGACAATCGACAAACAACAGGATGATCGTGATCGTGATTTCTCTTCTTATGTTTTAGAATCCATATTCTGTTTCTTATGGAGAAAGGGGAAGCACAAAGTAACTACTTCATTTATTTTCTCCTACTCTTTAGTTTCAGTTTCATCTTTACTGATGACCACTGAAAAATTTTTCCATACTTCCTCCTTGTGGGCATGCCCACCTGCCTGTACTCCATCACTTTCAGGTAGATATGACACAAATTTGTCACTAATGGCAAGCACTTTTTTTCTTACTTATCTTATTCTAGACTGAACATTTGATGAGTGAAACCCCACTAAAGTGAATGTAATATGGTCTCTTAGTGAAACACTCAGACAGGGTTTAGCATACAAATTATAATCATTGTGCCTTATCATACCATTGTGTCTAGGTAATATAGAATCTTTTATACTTGATGCTTGTGCCACTGTGTGATATTGCTGTCTTTAGGAAAGATAGAGGTGTATTTAATGAGCAAGACAAAACCACTTTCTGCATCTTCCTGTGACACATCCCATTCAATGTACATCAATTTATCTGGAGATACTCTCAGGAAATTTTATTCTTATAGTCAGAATCCTGTTTTCAGTCTTGTACTGCGATTCTAGTGTCTAAGATAGTGCTCCAAATATTGTAGGTACTTAATGGATACTGGTTGACTCCACTAATAAATTTTACTTAAGATTTATTAATTTTTTTATTAATTTGTTGTCATTTTGAGCCACAACTGGTGGTGCTCAGGGCTTATTCATGGGTCTGCAATACAATGAAGACCAAGATATTTCTATCCCCTTAAATCAAAGTTATGGACTTATCAATGTGAAGGGAATCCAGAAGGTGTTTTTCACACAAAAGTAAATGTGTTTTTTTTAAGTTTCAGAAATTTTATCATATATAGTGAAGAATACTAAGTAAAGGAATCATTTCTGGCAGCACTTGGAGGACCATATGGGATGCCGAGTATTGAACCATGGTCTGCCACATGCAAGGCAAACACTCTACCAGCTGTACTATCACTCCTGCCTCAAGACTTCTTAAATTTTAAATGGATTATAGTTACTTAAACTTCCTCATATACAAATATGTTCCTTTTACTAATGTACTTAGAGCACCACTGATTTTATTGTTGAAGAAAGTATCTTTCTAGCTTTGACCACAGTCATATAGACACAATGAAAGACCAACAAAATGAAGTCTCCCCTTAAGTCAAAGTTATGAAGCTAAAAATGTGAAGGGGATTCAGAATGTGTTTTTCACACAGAAGTAATTTTTTTAAGTTTCATAAATTTCATCGTATATAGTAAAGAATACTAACTTAAAATTGATGGACTAACAATATAAGTTCAAAACCTCTGTCCCACAAGATTCTGCCATGACAGGTTTCTTGCCCCTGTGGAAATCTTAAGGTATTTTAGTCTGAAAATTCTAGAATTATAGAAAATTAAATTGAAGTTTGAAATTCAGGCTATAGAAATAGAAACAATCATTGGGATGCTAATCTAAACTATGGCCATTTCCCAAAGCTCCTGATTTCATCAACTTTAGAAAGCGACTAATCCTGGGAGAAACACAAGTTACATTCTATTGCTGTTCACACATAAACTCCCTTTCACTGTGGACGTGCCCCGAATCCCAATGCCTGGCTAACCCCATCACTAGTAATCAACCATCATCCCAAGAAGTGAACATAATCAAAAGCTAAATCAAATAAATATGTCTTACTCTGTGTTCTTACATCGGCCAAGTTCCATTTCTGGTGGGAGGCCAAGGGGAGCGGGTGCCAAAGGCATATGGCTGTGGGCACCATTGTGCCAGAAAGATGTCAACATATTGGAAAGGATTCAGAGAAGAGTAGCGGGGGTGATTAAGGGGCTGAGAAATTTACTTATGAGGAGATTAAGAGCGCTAAATGTGTATACACTGGCTAAGCAATATATGAGAGGCAGCAGAGATGCCTATAATTTGAAGTGAGGACAGGTTCATACAAGGAATTAGTAAAGTGGGAGTTAGCAGAAATACTGAGCTTTGAAAAGAAAAGTAAACAAGGACAAAAAAACAGAATCCAGTTGTCATCAACATTTCTTATGTTTCAATCATTTAAATTAAAAAATTATATAGAATAAGCTATGGAATCTGAATATAGATAAGAAGGATACAAAAGAGAATATGAAATTAAATAAGGCTATTCTGGAACAAAAGACCATAAGAGTCAAAACATATCCTTTCCATACTTTCTTTCATTGGAACATCATTATTAAGAACATGTCTGCAGTCAACATTCAATTTTCCAGCTTTCCTCAGCCATAGAAATAAGGAAACGTGGCTCAGGGTTGAGTCTTTTATATTCCTCTCCTTTCAATAAAACCCTCAACTCTGCTTTCGTAGCTTTGTAAAATTCCCAATATAGAGTGACAATTCAGTATAGAATAATTACATAGTTTTACTATATAAATGTATGATAATATTTAGTCAATGATAAGTAGCATCAAACATTTTAAGTAAGTCTCCTATAAGAGCTTTGATTTAAAATCTCTTTGGAAAGTCTTTGTTGGAAAGTAACAGATTTGTTTAAAAATGTATATTTCTGGGAGCCACAGAGATAGTACAATGGATAAGTTCTTATCTTGAATGCAACCAATCCCAGTTCAATACCTGGTCCCATATCTGGCTCCCTGAGCTCCTTCTGAAGTGACCTCTGATGACCACTTCTGTGACCCTCAAAATACAATAAATGAAAATAAGTAAATGAATGGTTTAATTAGAATAATAATTAAATAAACATTCATTAATTATAATTCATATAATACAACTCAGTTAGGCAAAGTTTATAATTTTTAATGGACTTCTGTATCCTTAACAAATTGTTTGTGTACCATCATTATCAATTTAATGATGTTTTAATTCACTCAGCTACAATTTCTAAATTTTCACAACCATGCAAATCAAGTTTTATAAATTTACAGGTAATTGTGTTATTACCAAACGATTAGGAATCCCACGGCTCCCTCTGGCTGCCTGCATCTGAGATAGCCAATGCCATAGGCAGATGAAGGTGAAACGAGGGCCAGGCTGGTTGGTGATCAGTTGCCATTTATTCCATTCTCCCTACATGCCTGTTCCAGTCTCACTAAGTCCTTAATTCCCATCTCCTCCTGTCTCGCCAACTTGTCCCTCCCCACTCCAACTCACTGCCTTGGTCTATCTCTAGTCTCTCCCAACCTTCCAGCATTGGGGGTAACAACCACACCTAGGTTGGATAGCACAATCAACATATCAAAGCCCTTTCTGATCACCTGCAAGGAGGAAATCAGACTCAAGAGTGAAATACCATCTAGGGTTTTTTCTCCTTTCCTTAGTCCAATAATCACTTAAACAGTCATCTTAATTTTACTCCTTAATAATAGTTATTTTGTATGGACACAGTAAGAGATACACTAAACTTGTAGGGTGGCTCTCCTGGTGACATCTCGCTACAATTCTCAGACTACAGTGCTCACACCAGATTAATCTTTCCTAACCCAAACAGGGTCCTAATCTAGTTGCTACTTTTTGGATCGTGACAGAATTTGTTCATGACCATGCTCTTAACTTATAGTTAAGTATTATGGCACTTTGGCCAGGCCTATCTCAATGCCAGGGTAGTTTACACCTGTCCCTGGGTCGATTCAGTCCCTCATTGGGACCCTGCTTTTGGGGTGCTAGGAAGTAAGGCTTAAGTTGAGAAAACGGATGCCCAGGAATGAATATCACTCAGAGTCAATTAACTCCCAAGTTACAGAAGCATTGCATTAACTGTCTTCCTGTGTCTTTACAGAAATTACATTGCTCTGAATTAACTATGCAAAGGACATAGGAGAAGAGAAAAGCAATATTTACAAGTTAACAGAGTCTGATTAGGAGATAGAAGTGATTGACTGGTTGGGGAAGGAGAGCACAAAGAAAGAGGTTACAGATAAACTTAAAGGAATGGGAGTGTCTCAGGAGCACTGTGAATGGGTGCAACTCAATAAACCTCAGTTCCCTGTGGCAAGGCAGAAAGGACAAACTGATGTTATCTTACATGTAATATAAAATGCAGCCAAAAAGAGAGGAAATATTCCTTGAAGATGACAATCTGGCTCTGAGATCTAGGGTATTTGCCTTGCATATGACCAAGCAGAGTTTGCTTTACAATACCACACATGTGTCCTTGAGCACCTCCAAACGTGATCCCCAAATGCATAAACAGAAGTAAGTCCTGAGCACCTCCAGCTATGGCCCTCAAACTGAAAAATAACAAAAAGTAAGATAGCAGCTCTATAATTATGATTTAGATAGGGTTCTAAGTGACGATATATATCTGGAAGAACTACATTTTTCTAATATTTGAATACTTTATAACTTTCATTATTTGGAGCAAAGTTTTTAATTTTACATCTTTATCTTCTCCAACCTCATTTAAAAAAAAAACAGAAAACAAAAGCCTTGCTTTCTAATCCTGTAGGTTTCTCAATTCTGGTTATTTAATGAAATAGAACTAAGCAACATGCGTTCCTTGATAATTGCCTTCTTTATTTTTCTATGTTTGGGATTATGGAGCCACATGTAGCAGTGTTCATGGGTTGCTGCTGGCTCTGTGCTTATGAGTTACTCCAAACAGTATTAGAGGACCATACTTGGTCCTGAAGATTGAACTGTAGGGAGCTGCATACAAGGCAAGTGTCTTAATATCTACATTATCTATCCAACCCTTATTTCTTTAAATTAGCATAATATTTTTAAGGTTTAGACATATTAGGGTATGAATCAGTACTTTGATTTTTTACATGGTTGAATAGTATTTTATTGTATGTATATTGTAATATTCTACTTTATGAATATAGAATATTCATAAACATGTACTTACAGATTCACAACATTTATTTTATATCAATAAAGAACACATATTTTTTCACTTGAAAATATATGGGCAGATTTCTTAATCATTTGAGTCAATCCAGTGTATTATGAGATGACTCTGTTCTCTCTCTTAGGAATATGATACACTATCAATAGAGAAATAAATAATGTTAGAATTTGCAGCTCCTGTCAAGTTTTTCTAAAGTTAACTTAGGTCAACTATACCAATGTTCAATGGTTTGGATATAGTGTATCTAGTTATTCAGCTTCAGTGAAATTTGAAGACAGTTTCTCTTAATTAAACTTAGCTTTTTATCTTTCCAAAGTTAGACAAACAATATATTCTAATATATGATATATATATGTATATATTGCATAATGTCTAACAACACTAATGTAATATGCATACCATAAACTTCTAGGTTAAGGATTCTTTCTAAGAAAGTGGATATTTGAAATGTTTTAGAAATGTGCTTGAAACTATACTGCAAACGTTAACAGTGGTATAGTAACAAGAAAGGTACTTAAAATCTTTCAAGAGCATTTCATTCACAGAATGAATAATTCTAAAGGAAGGAAATCAAACAATATACAAAACCACCTGGCACACACTGTGGGTTGAGAATATTGTTTAACAATACTAAAAGTAGGAGATTGAATGCAAATGAATATAGGAAAGATTTAAGTGATCCTCATTAATATCTAATAACACTATACATACGATAAAGTAAAATAATACTCAATCATTTAACATCTCTTCCTATACATAACTACAGTGACACTTTTTATGTAATAGTCATTATGATATACATATGAATTAAGTAATGTTGTTATTATTATTATCATTACCTTTTTTTCTTAATAGAAAAACTTCCCCAAAGCTCAAATTGTCAGAGGCAGGATTTGCATGAAGGGAACTAACTTGGGAATTTAATTATTTATTATATGTATTATTTTGATTTTGATGTCACGCCTCTGTGTACTCAGGGTTTAACTCTGGCTTTTTGCTCTGGAAATCACTCCTGGCGGGGCTCTTGGCACCATATGTGGTGCTGAGATTCATACCTGGGTCAGCTGCTCCTAAGACAAGAGCATTGCTGGCTGCTATTCTTTCCTTCAGCTCTAGGGACTGAGTTCTTAATAGCATGCACTGATATTCTCTGTAGTCCTCTACCAGAAGCCATGAAAAAGCATATTGGACACTGAAAGGTATATTCAGGTCTTCAATATAAGTCAAATCATGTTAATCACTAAATAATCAATTTCTGAATGTTACCAGTAGATTTCATTGTTAATTTAAAATTTACCATCTTAAGTTACCAAGCATTCTTCTTGTAATAATTTCAATGTTTACAATTATCCTGTTGACCATGGTAGAATACCCAGAAACATGCTAATACATTTTTTGCTTTCCATCCCTTTCATTTGTCCTATGTGTGCCATTTTTTCCACCGATAGACACTTAGAACAAAGGTAGGTGGTGAAGAGAAAGCTATGCTAGCATTTGTATTTCTAGCCAAAAGGCACATACATTTCATTTTGGGTAAATAGTCAACAAGCAAAAAAATCTCCTTTTTATTCCTATACCATCCATGTGCAACAATTTAGTCAGACCTTGATCTTTCAGTTCTGAATTAAAACCACATACACTGCCTTCCCACAGACTTTGTCACTTTTAATACTTCCATAGATGTCTGCCAAAGAGCTGTTTACACTGCATCCCACATACTCCCCCACTCCAAGGATGCACTTCTGTAAAGCAGATCTGATTTCAGTCTCTTGTACCTCACTTTACCTTCTTGAAGACCTCCTGACGCATTTCTCTATTTCAGTCGATCAAAACTCATCATTGTCCTTTCCCTTAACTCTTACTGTTAAGTAGGCATGCACACACAACACACACGCACACGCACACGCACACACACACACAGACAGACGCATAAATATGCAGCAGCAGAAAGTATGGTGAGCACCCAGTAGACATGGCCTGTTCTGATCTCTTCTTTCCAGCTCTTCCCATAGAAAAGTCTTCCCCTATGTTCCACACTCCAGAATATTCCTTGTGTAAATCCCTTTGACAGTATCACACTGCTAGAATTTGACTATTTCTAAAAAGTTATTAGTTTCCTCTGCAACTCATTTGTTGAGAAACTGCTTAAAATGGGATGGTGTTCAAGCTGTACTCAATATCTGCTATTTAATAGTTTCAGCAAATATATATGAATGGCAACAAATAATCTCTTTTCTGTACCATTCATATACCTAAGACCAACTGGATGCTGTAAGAAAAACAGGTAATTTCTGGAGCTGGAGAGAAAACATGGCAAGCATGACTCTTGGCTTGCCTGCAGCCTATCCAGATTTAATCCCTAGAACCTCATACAGCCCTCAAGTACCACCAGAAGAGATGTCTGAATAAAGAGCAAAGGCCAGGAGTAAGCCCCTGAGCACTGTCAGATGTGACCTAGTCCCCCCCCAACTAAAAAACAAACAGCTAGTAATTACTCTCCCTGTATCTCCATAATTATGTCAGTTATTCATTATTCTGCCACAACCAATAGCATTCCAGACTTTGGTTACAAAAATAAGGTGATCCCCTTCCCAAATACAGTAAACTTTTCAAAGGCCAGTATCAGACTTACCTCTTCTGCCTCTTCTCCTACTTCTGTTCCTATTAATAGATTTCTGAACTAATCATCTGAATTTAACTTATTTTTTAAAAGCAAAATTCTGAAAGAAGAGAATTGAAATGTATAGCAATGTGTCCAGGGGTACCGAAACTGGAGCTGCTCAGATGTACAGGATGTTTCTTCTTTTCATACATTGCATTAGATTTGCTCTTTATCCAAGACCTACTGTGCCAAATCAGGCTTGTGATTAAGATCAAGTCTACCGGGAAATCAGCAGAGAGTTAGAGTGTTTGAAAAGGGCCTTGCTGTCCAAAGTTTGCAACTCTAGCAAACAGCTGTTATGGTTCTATTGTTTTATTTTTGCTTCCTTTAAAGGGCAAGGTTTGAAAAATCAGGGACTTTATAAAAAGAATTTCAGTACAAAGAGAACACTCCAGGAATCATTTTCTCTTGAAATAAGGTGAGTTGCCAACTGCATAGAATCCTGTGTGTATGGTGGTTGTACCAGTTTCAAGGGCCGCTTAGTCCAAAATCACCTTTTTCAAGATGTAAAAAACCTATCTACCCTCGGGCAAAATGGAGAATATACAGACTCTATTTCCGAGAACCATTTACAGATCCATTTAGAGTCTCAGAGAATGTATATCCCATTCTGTGGGGAACCAAAAGTATTTCCTCATTGAATCAGAGAATATTAGGGTTGGAATAGACCTTAGAGGTCATCTAGTTTAAATTTCCTTTATTTTCTTCTTTCTCTTTTTTCTTTCAGAGAGGAAACCAAGTAAAAAGAGAAACTGCACAGTTATCACAGAGGGAAAGCTGTAATACCAAGTTAAGTTCATTCTCTGTCACACTTCAGAGATTCTGCTAGTATTTATTTCTGCACAGGTTCACACCAATGTGTTCAAGGGGTCTCTCTGAACAGTTAATTAAACAAGTTAGTTGGTCTCACAAAGGCAAAATGCTAGCTAATTTTATGTCTAAGCACTTACGTTTTCTAGATCAGTGTTAGGTAAACAGAAATTCTTACTATTTTTTTCCCAAATAAAAGGAAATTTAAAACGTATACTTAAAATTCTGTGTTTGTGGGGGGTGGGAGGGATACTGGGATCAGTAGTGGTGGAGTATGGGCACTGGTGGAGGGATGGGTATTTGATCATTGTATAACTGAAATCCAAGCACAAAAATTTGTAAGTCTACAACTGTACCTCATGGTGTTTCACTAATAAAAATTTAAAAAAACTAAATAAATAAAACAAAAAAATTCTGTGTTTGTGTGTCCAGAAGTGAGTGTGTTTTTGTATTATTGTGCATGTTTAATATTTCTATATGCATGTGTGGGATGGTTGAAGTTGCTGGTTATGGCTGCCAGGGAAGAACTGTGGAAGGGGCTTTTGAATGAGAAAGAAACAAACACTGTCTAATGATTAGAGACACCTTGGAAGAAGAGAAAGGGAATTCTAGAATTGCTCATGAAGTACAGACAAATTCTTAGAATGCACTATCCAGGACTGAAGTTCCCCTGGGGAGGAACAAGAAAAAATTCTAACAAAAGGTGGGAGTTAGCACAGTGCATTAAATGGCTAATTCAGTTGTCTGTTTGCTCCTACTTACTTCCTTTCTTTTGTTCATGTAAATAAACTAATGGAAACAGTAACATCAAGATGCTTTTGAAGCAACTGATGTACAAAGGGAATAACATTTAAAATGTTAAAAAGATTTAACTAAGTTGGTGTGTGTGTGACTTACAACTTTATATATATATATATGTATATATATATGTATGTGTATAAATATATATATATCTTTATAAATACAAAAGCACCCATCTATAGATTTGGCAAGAACTGGTAGAGATTGGCATGACAAGAAGCCACTCACACATATAGAAAACGTTTTAATGGAAAAATAAAAACAAAGGCCTTCATATCTTGTTTAACATAGGAATGATTAGCTGTATATAGACAGATTTTAGCTCACTGTTCTTTTTAACAATGTTTTACTTTGGTGTGACCCTTTCTCTAATGAGACACAGACACCACTAGAAAATAATGATTAAGACCTAATTTGTGTCTGGGTAGAAGTTTTTCAGCTTTTAGTAAAGTCAATATTTTATTTTTTTATTTTTGAGAATTTCATGGATCCTTAAAAGTCTGCCTATTAGAAGTAAAATTGAGTATTACTTAATATATTATTGTTGAAGATCTTGATAGCACATTTGGGAGGATCAATACTGAGCACATTAGAAATGTGATGCTCAAAATGCATTGAACCAACTTGCCTAGTCTTTAGCTCAGTTATAATTTTATAACTTTAAAACTTTAATTAAGAAAAAATTTAAATTAATTAACTGAAACTATTAGACACCTTAACTCAAAAAAAGAACTACTTTTTCTGGTGGTGTTCTTTATAAGTTGACAGGAGTATATCCAATATGAGAGTTTCAAATGAGCAGTGAGGTATAGCATGAAAGTTGTTATCCTAAGCAGCTCTTACTCTATATAAAATTAGCATAAGCTAAATTATCACTTCAAGGTTCAGCAGCAGAAGCTTTTATATCCATAGCAAGTGTATTAGTGGTAAGTTATCATAAGGAGAAAATTTAAAATATAATTTTTTAGAAAATATAAATAAAGGATCAATCCCATCATTGATGCAGGTTTTGTGAATACTTAGAAACATAAACTACTTTCCCTAAAGGTTTATTCTGAACTTGGACTAACAGAGTTCCATAAAAATGTTTTGCCTATATTGTTAATCAAACCTACTTTGATCCTAGATTGCCATTGTCTGATTCTTACTTTATGAATTGCTTAGTTTTTCATCTTGCAAATACCAGAAGTTTGTATTATGTGTTTTAATAAATGCTTCTTGAATTTTTGTTATGCATGATTGGTGTATAGTGAAAAGTATAAAAGGAATAAAATCATCTGGTTGAGAGAATTTCACACTGTCCACTGCAGTACAGTGGAGTATTAGTACTTCATCGACTGAAGTACTGACTGAGTTTTCCAACCTATAAAACTTCATAGGTAATTATTAAGCAGAGTTCACCAAGACCTAGTGGAGGTAGACAAAACTGAAAGAAGAATTTTTGAGTCAAATTTAGATCAATCCCCTTTTATTTTACTGAAGAGACATAAAATTGGTTTCAAGAGAGGAGTTTGGGTTGAAATAATAATGCTAAGTTAATAGAGATGTGTTTCTATTGTCACAATGATAATAACACTGTCAAGATTTTTGACTGAAAATCCATGTCTACTGAGTGCTTATCTCTAGAAATCTATGGAAGTACTGATTCCTAATCTCTAAAACCCATAAATTTATCTGAACATGCATGAATTTTTAGATTTACTTATGCTTCTGATGATTGACCTAAACAAATTTGGTACCACTTTAATATGAAGTTTGACTGGAGAAGTTTTACATGACACAAGCACATGATATTTGGATCATGGTTCACAAATTAAAATAAGATTTAACATAGCAATACAAATACATAAGGGAAATGGATTCCCTCTTCAATCCAGCAGCAAGATAAAATTGAGAGTTTTCTTGCTGTGTATTTGGTAGAATGGGCTTCAAAAGTAGGGCAAATTATGCACACTACCCTTATTCAAGGACTCAAGGCAATGTCTCTCTGCCCTCGTTTTCCTTACAGGATTAAAATAAAAGTGGAGAATAGCAAGATCCACCAAAACTCACTTTTGGCAAGCTCGTTTCTCTGGAGTCTAGTTTTCATATTGATTTTTGGTCTCTCAACTTATCTTCGTTTCTTTTCACTTTTGAAATGCATTTAAAAGCCCACCTTTTAAATGTTATTTATATTATGAAAAAATTAGAATGATTTGGTGATGTTGTTCAGAGTACATAATTTGTCATGGGTCTAAAAAGTATTTATGATATTTTTTCATTATTTTCCCAAAGTTTGCTATGCTATATATTATCTAATCCTTATGATATCCACAGGTAGTAGTTGTTCTTATCAAAGTTTCCAGACGAGGGTATTATGGTTGAGAAGATAAGAGAATTGCCAAGAGAATTGTTATTTTTAGTATTTGAACTTATGGTTGCTTGGCAATCAACTTCAGTCTGAAATGATTGTAGATCTGGAGACCCTGCATGAACATTTATGCCATTTTACTAGTTTCTCTTTTGCCTTTTTCCTTTCCAAAATATCTTGTAGGTTTTATTAAAATTGTAGGTTTTTGTTTGATTTATACCTCCCAAAATCTTTTTCGTCAGAGGTTTATCTTTCTATCTCAATAAACCACATTACATTCATCAATTGTTTAGTAAAAACTTCCCATAAATCAATATTAATTTTTTTTATCATCCAGAAACATCGCTCATGTTCAGGTCATCATCACAAATTAGATTCATACAAAAACATCATCATTTCTTGAATATTTCCTGTCCAGTTTTAACCAGAAGCTAGAAACATCTTTATAAGAAAATATTGCTTTAGTGAGAGATAGATACATTGCTAGCTTTAAATAATTTGCTTTGAACTCCTCTTCAGAATATCGTAGACACTATGTGGTGTATTACTATTTCCACAAATTTATTTTATAAAACTCTTATTTTGTTCATCACATCCCAACCTCCTTGCATTTTCTCTGTTATAAAAATGTATTGAAGGAAAGGAGCGATAGTACACCAGGTAAAGTAATAGTACATTTGCCTTGCACACAGAGATCCAGGTTCCATCCCTGGTATCTCATATGGTCCCCTGAGCACTACCAGGAGTAATTCCTGATTGCACATCCAGGAGTAACCTCTGTGCATCGCTAGGTGTGACCCCAAAAGCCAAAAAAGTCCAAAACAAAACAAATAAAAATGTCTAGTATTGAGACTACACATTGGTTTTAGACACCTACACTTGCTGTTATTTTAACTGCTATGTATTATCTTAAAATTTTGTTTAATATGTGACTCTGATTTGTCTTATAGTTCTAGGTTCAAATATCATCTCTTTTGTAAATAATTCACCTGTGTTTTTATTACAATGTGCTTAATTTCCATTTTCCCTTTGCTTTAAAAATTATTAATTTTTATATATATTTTTTCTTTTTGGGTCATACCCAGCGATGCTAAGGGTTTATTCCTGGCTCTGCACTCAGGAATTACTCCTGGTGGTGCTTGGGGGACCATATGGGATGCTGGGGATCGAACCCAGGTTGGCCGAGTGCAAGGCAAATGCCCTACCGACTTTGCAATTGCTCTGTCCCTGTATATATTTTTTATTTTTGCACTAAACTAACTCCTAGAGATTTGGTCATGTTATTTAGGACTATATTAAAGTAGATTAAAGGATTCATTGAATGATGTTAGAAATAGATCTGAAACAACCTTTTTTGCACGTAATCGTTTTCCCAGTATCCATTTGTTGAAGAGGCTTTCCTTGCTCTACTTCAAATTTTTTTTCCTCTTTTTCAAAGAGTAACTGTCCATATATTTGAGGATATGTATCTGGAATCTCAACTATATTCCTCTAGCCTGAGAGTCTGTCCTTATTCTAGCACTACAATGTTTTTATTATTATATCTTTATTGTATATTTTGTCCTCTCATTGTTCTTTGATTTGCTCAAGCGGGTCCAGTAACATTGTGAGACTTGTTACTGTGTTTGGCATATAAAATACATCACAGGTAGCTTACCAGTCTTTGCATGCGGGCGAGATACTCTCGGTAGCTTGTCGGGCTCTCCGAGAGGGACCGAGGAATCCAACTTGGGTAAGAGCATTACTTTGTAGAAGTAATGCTCTTGTAAGAAAGCCCTGCCATTGACTCGGTCGGCCGTGTGCAAGGCAGATGCCCTACTTGCTGTGCCCTACTACTTGCTGTAGGTAGGGCATTTGCCTTGCGCGCAGGCAGCCTGGCCGAGCCAGTTTCTATTCCTCTGCCACTCTCGGAGAGCCCAGCAAGCTACCAAGAGTATCTCCCTCATTCAGTAAAGCCTGGCAAGCTATGCATGATGGATTCGATATGCCAAATACAGTAACAACCAGTCTCACAATGGGGATGTTACTGGGCCCGCTGGAGCAAATCGATGAGCAACAGGAAAACAGTGCTACAGTGCTACAATTGTATATTTTAAAGTTAGGGCTACAGAAGCCTGCCATATTCTTTTTTCTAGGATTGTTTTGGATAAATGCAAAGTGTTACTCCATATAAATTTCTGGAGAGTGACATGTTGAGTAAATTAGTCAGCAAGAAAGAGACACATAGGGGACTGGAGCAATATCACAGCGGGTAGGGTGTTTGCCTTTCACGCAGCCGACCCAGGTTTGATTTCCAGCATCCAATAGGGTCCCCTGAGCACCTCCAGGGTTAATTCCCGAGTAGAGAGCAAGGAATAACCCCTGTGCATCGTCAGGTGTGGCCCTAAAAGCAAAAAAAGAAAAAAAAAGAAATAAAGAAACACATAATGATCTCTCTCATATCTAGAAACATGGTAGCATACAAAAAAATGCCAAAGAGTACAGAAACTAAGGTCTGGTTTTTAACAGGAAGCTAGGGCTGGGGGTTGGGGAGGGAATAAGAAGCAGGGACAATGAGAGAACTGTGAAGGGCAGCAAGCACTCTGGTTGAGGGGGTGGTGCTAGAATATGTCATGCCTGAAACCAAACCTCTACCATCAACTGTATTGTAAACCATGGTGCCTAAAAGAAAATGAATGGTGTCTGAAAAAATTCTAATGTTCTAAGTAACTGCCTTGTGAAATAGAGTTTTCCAGGAAGTGATAAAGATTGGGTAAAGGCATAGCAGTATGAGTGGGCCCTAAACTTTGTAGAAGTAATGCTCTTGTAAGGAAGCCCTGCCATTTAAGGACACAGTGAGAGGGCATATGCTAGCCAGGAAGAGAGATTTTTACAATAAACTGGATTATTATCTTAGACTTCTCAACTCAGAACAGTCAGAAAATAAATTTCTGTTGTCTGAAGTGCCTGGTAATGCTGTTATGTAAGAATAGGCTGAATGGGAAAAGCATTTCTCTTCCTCTATAACATTTATGAAACATTAGCCATTTATTTATATGGGCACTTTTAGAAATATCATCATGTAATATTAGGTTCCCTGTAGAAGGTGCATACAATTAAATTTATTTATAAATCTGAGAAACTATTACATTTGCAATGCAAATAATTAAAAATATAGGAAGAATACTCCAACTCAGAGGCTGGCCCACATATCAATATGAGATGTGTAATTTATGGCAGATTCTCCACCTTGGAGATCTTGTTCTGAGATATGTTCTTTCTGGAGCTTTTTTCCCTCTTAAGAATTTGTGTTCTCATTATCCATGGTGGTGGAAAGTGGGCACTGATGGAGGGATGGGTATTTGATCATTGTATAATTGAAACCCAAGCACAAAAAATTGTAGATCTACAACTGTACTTCATGGTGTTTCACTAATAAAAAGAAAAAAAATGGAAAAAAAAGAATTTGTCTTCTCTCTTCAACAGCTCTTTTTCATATTACCTCTCTTCCTCTCAATCTTTCCCATCATATTTCTGTAAGTAAATTTCTGTTAAACTATTTACTTCACAAAAAAAAGTATAAGGCCATCAAAACTTTAATACTTTATTGAGCAAAACTTTAACTTTCTATTGTGTCATTGTTTTATATTATATTGCTCTTTGAATACTTTGATCTTAGTCTAAAAACAGAGTCTATTCGTAGGAATCATGGTGATTCTGATGGTAAAACTAAGAAAATGATACATAGATAATAACCATATAACAAAATGTGTCTTCCTAAAACATTTTATATCATACATGAAATAGCATATTTATTAATGCCTGTGGAAAAATTACTGTGAATGATTAAAAGTGAAGTAAAATGTCACTGGTTCTTAAATGTACTATGTTAAAAGGCATTTCCCATGAACTGTTATGTATGCACATATATTTTCCTTGTAAAGTTCGTGTTTATGTATGAAGCATCACAATTTTACAGTTAATGGTTGATTCCATTCAGTTTTCTGTTGTCACCATAAGCCTAAAATTAATCCTTTGTTAAATAATTTAAAGTATCATACAGGAATGCTATCATTGATTATAAGAGTAGTATAATAAGTAAACTAATACACACAAAGTGGTATAAAGTACAGCCCTCCCGTTGATCGTCGATTTGCTCGAGCGGGCCCAGTAACGTCTCCATGGGAGACTTTGTTGTTACTGTGTCTGGCATATTGAATACTCTCCGTAGCTTGCCAGGCTCTCCGAGAGGGGCGGAGGAATCAAACTCGGGTCGGCCATGTTGGCCGCGTGTAAGGCGAACGCCCTACCCGCTGTGCTATTGCTAAAGTACAGCATAAGGCAAAATTGTTTCAGAAGTCAAATGAGTCTTTGAATTGTGTGAATTTGTGGAGTGTGAAGTAAGTAGTCATTATGAAGATCAGACTGCATAACTCTTAGAGAACGAAGATCAAACTTACTTGGGTAGTGAATTTTTAATTTTTTTTATTTTATAAAGTAGTTCACAATATTTGATTACATTTAATATTCAAACACCAATCCCATCACCATTACACCTTCCCACAACCATATTTTGGATGTCTCCATCCCAAAACACAATCCCTGCCCAAGGCAGAACCAAAATAATATATTCTGTATTGTTTGTTATAAAAATCTGCTGAGAATGATGGAAGAAAGTATCCTCACAGGAACGAGTGTGAGGATTATTGTATATCACCCAGGGGCCATTAACCCGTTCCATAAGAGAACACTAATATGTTGTTAAAGGCTGATCCTTATGTATATATATATATGTAAATGTATATATGTATATATACATATATATTTATTTATTTATATATATATATATATATAAACTTTGTGACCTTGGACTCTGGACTTCTGGACCCCACGGGTCCCGGGAACAGAGATCCTTTGCTGCTTTTCCCAATCTCCGGAGACCCAGGGGTCATACCCATAAGCCACTCCCTGCCGGTACCAGATAATCTCCTCATCGGCCACCCTCCAGAACTCATTGGCTACTTCTTCTGGAAGAGAGCATAAAATGAAACTCCTATAATCATACCACTGGACTCTGCACCAGTCTGTTTTCACTCGGGGTGCCCCAGAGGGGGTCGGGTGAGGGCCTTCCCTACCCCAAGGGACCCAGCTCCAGCAGCCGACCTCCACTACCCAACTGCTGCCATGCTCCAGGCCCCTCTTCGGACACATCGTAAGACATTTCCTACCGATTTTCCAAATTACCACACCATGTTTGATGTAGTTAAGGCAGTAGGCAACAAATCATAGAGAGAAATATATATATGACTCTTGGAGTGCTCAGCAAGCTACCGAGAGTATCCCGCCCACATGGGTAGAGCCTGGCAAGTTCCCTGTGGCATATTCAATAGGCCAAAAACAGTAACCACAACAGGTCTCAATCCCCTGACCCTGAAAGAGCTTTTCCAATAGTTGGGGAAGACAAATAAGGAGAGGTTGATAAAATCTCAGGGCTGGGACAAATAGAGATGTTACTGGCACCTGCTCAAGCATATCAATGAATGAATGGGATGACAGTGATACGGTGATATATATGTATATGTACATATATATATATATGTAAAAAAGTATATTTCCCTCTAAGAATGATTGCCTTCTATTTTAAACCCTGTCAAATGTGGTGCAGTAATCCTGAAGTATGAGTAGATAATTTGTTTTGAAGTATTGCAGGGCCACAAATGTGGCTGCACAGTCCAGGAATAGGCTCAGCCTCAGTGTGTGGAGAGTGGCCGTGAGTGTGGTGGTGACTGAGTTGTGGCAGTCTTCGGTTGCCGGGGTTGGGTCCCTGAGGTTGGGAGGAGTCTCACCCGCCCTCTTCTGGGGTGCCCTGAGTGAAATAACCTGACTTTGGGTCTGGTGGCATGGTTATGGAGAGCGTCATGTTGCTCCCTTCTGGGAGAGAAGTTAATCTGATTGTTCCCGAATGTTTGTAAAGAATATCATTTTTTCCCTTGGAATATTAACACATATGACAGATTTCTGAGACAAATAACATGCATCCTTTATGTACATATAATTCATTGTCAAATCTCACTAGTATAATAGCATTTTGCATGCTATCAGATTAAGCCCCAGTCGATTTGGGCAGAGTGTTTCTCAGAGACACTATGGCCAGAAATGAGCAAAAAGTCATTCGCATATCAAGATGTCAGTTCCAGTTTCCTTTTACTTCTTGGTTTCTGACTCGCAAGTAAATAGGGGCAACATCTGTCAGCAGACACGAAGTGGATATCAAAGGCAGGCAGGTCTGGATGCCTGTAGAACATACTACAGACCTTCACTGCACAGAGGAGAGTCACTTGTAAATTTTAAATATTTTTATTGGCTCATATAAAATATTTTAAAGAGATTAATTTTAACAAGAAATTAATTTTAATAATATATATAATTTAACCCAATATAGCCAAAATAATATTTCAATGTGTAATCAATATAAAAACTAATGGGATATTTTATAGCTTAATGTTCATAATGTCTTCAAAATCTGGAGTGTAATTACAGCACATCTCAGTTGGGACCACATTTCAAATTCCTCAGTAGCCAAGGATCGTAGTAGTGTTTATAAAGCAATGCAAAGCAGAGCCAACAATAGAAATATATCTCACAGATTCTTTGAATTGTGACTCTAGGTAGAAATCACATACGTTTAGCTCATGTAAAATTACAAAATACAAAATGATTTTTAAATAAGAAAAAACAAGTAGAAATTAAATTAACATAATTTCTGTGAGTGGTCATGTTTTGCTGAGTCTACGTCATTTCTGGGCAAAATAAAATGATAATTTTTTTTCTTCCTTGCAACAGCCACCAGCAAAGAATTTTGGACTTTTCTCAAAATGAATGCCTCTTAAGTATTTTTTCCATCTCATTAGTGGGTCAAATAATCAGTACTTAATACCAACGTTATTATAATTAAAAGCAAAAGTGACCCAAACTACAAATGCAAAGAACACTGAAGTTTTCTATTCATTGTGTGTATATTTGTGTGAGTGAGTGAGTTTGTGTGTGTGTGTGTGTGTGTGTTTGTACTTCTCTAGCCCCCATCACACACACATCACTGACGTTCTTTAAAACAAGTGCACTAATTTTGATTCTTTCACATTGGGTCATAGTTTTCATGTTATACCTGTTAATGACATTCAATCAACTCACAGCAGGACCCAATGATTTATGCTTGACTTTGCCCATAAAGGATACTAATTAAGCCAAAGTCTGTGTTAAAATGTTGTGCCAATTAGAAAGAAAGAAATATCAAGTATATAAAACTCACACAGGATAGGCTTGTCTGAGATAGAAAAATGGAGATTTAGCAATACTAAGCAAGATATCCACGGACTTAGAGTCTACAAGTTTGTAGGAACATTCAATTCATATATTATGTATTCTCATAGTACAGGAAAAAATTGCGGAGAATTTAAGAAATTGTCCATTTTTATTCTTCCATCACAACCTGTTTTGTTACTGACTTAACTCCAAGTTGTACCTATTCCAAAATCACGTCTTGAGACATTTATTTTCTTATTTAGGTTGTCTAATCTTTAATTGATTGAGCTGAATCTATAATCAAGTCACCAGCATTTAAAGGCCTCTCAGAAAGGAAGACTTGGCAATGACCAGAGATAAACTTCTGCAAAAGTAATTAACATCTGTTGAGTACTTTGCTGTTTCTCATTTGAACGACATGACAACCTCTTCTGAAGGTCAAGCAATTATTATTATCTTATTTTACCAATGATAAAATTGAAGGCTAGATTGCTTGTGTGGTCAAATGTCATAATAGTGATGTGGCAGGGCCAGCAGTAAAACCAGTTCCTCGGATGCTAGGCCAGGGCACATTCAACTATTTACTGCTCATCATTTACCATTTTCCCAATGATTAGACCTAATAGCATATAACTGTAATATGCCACTTTCCAAGTATCGGACACTCATCTCTTCTGCTGCAATATACTTTTAAATTAGCTGATGGCCTCTATTTTTCTTTAGGAAAGATTTTTTTTTTGTAGAAGCACATAGAAATGTTCCTTTTATTTAACATAGCTAAATTGGAAATAATTATCCTTTTAAATAAAATATTTCTTTATTATGAATTAATAAAATTGTAATTTCTATTATTTAATTTTTCCTCCATTTTTTCAGTTTTACTGTGGATTTCTGAGCAGATTTTATATAACTGAGAACTAATATATAAAGTATTACATTCTAGGCTCTAAGAAAGTTTCCTTTGGGTTTAGTTGTGGTTTCAATACGATCAATTAAAAATAAGACACCTACACTTTTGAGTCTTGCTGCCTAAAGGCAGATGATTATGGAATAAATAAAACTTTGGAATTCTTATCTCACTGAAAAGACTCACAGATTTTGTTCCTGTTATTGTTGCAGATTTTCAGCTTTCTATTTTATAACATAAGGAGCAGCTGAAGTAAAACATGTTTTTATTTTCATTTTCAACTTTGCATATATTAGCAAATTAAAGGCAGATCAAGCTGCAAGAGTAGTTCAAGTTCTCGCTCCCTTCCCCCAACTGCATTTTAGGAACTTACAGTAGGGCTACCAGATTTTTTCCCTAGCAAATCTAGGGACACATATTTGCATATCTGTTTGCATGTATTTGAATTTTAATTTACATAAATTTGCATGCTAAGTGTGAAAGCTTCAACGACAAGTATATAAAGTAAAATAAAATTGATTAATTAGTGCAACCTACTATAGTTGTACCCAATCCCATTAATCTGGTTGTGCTGCAAGACTCATAGTCAATAGTGGCCTGAAGGCTAGGATCCAGCATCCCAGCTGTTCCTTAAACTGGGGCCAGCTCCATATTCAATGAATTGCAGAAAACAAGAAAATCCAAGTGAAAACTGTTTCTGAAAGAAAACATACGTATGCATACACACACACAGAAACGCACATTAAGTTTTGCATTTAGCTAAGAATCAAATCATATAGAGTATAGTACTGAGCTAGTTATGAAACTAACCCAAAGGAATGAAGACTTCTGATATACAGGATCCATCCCAGGACTAGGGAAAAATCTTTGCAATTCAAAATCCCAGGTCCAAGGAATGACTGAATCCTATCAGAAGAGAAGTTCTATTCATAAAGACAGGTATGCTAAGAAAATCAAAGATGATTAAGAGTTACAGGCTCTCTCCATGGGCAATAATCTAGCAAAACACTGTTAAAACTATTTATAAACTAACTTGGCAGTAGAAAAGGCAAGCATGTCTTTTCCTCTTCTGGGGAGGTGTCCTGACTCCTGTCTTGAGCATACAATTCTTTATTCTCATGTTCCTCAAATAAATTTACCTTACTTAACTACCGATCTCCTTCCTAAATATCTTTTATGTGAAGGTAGGTGACAGATCAGAAGAAAAAAATATAAGGAGACACTAGGACCAACTTTCACTCTCACACAAAGAGCAATTCCCTACTCTAACAGGAGTTTTACAGCATCCCAGGAATCTAGGTGGTAAGAATTACTTTCCATGCTGTTAAGATCATGTGGAATCTAGGCACAGTTGGCAGCTGTCATGTGTTGTTGGTGCGACATAAGATCTAGACTGTTCAGTATCTAAGCTGACTTTAATCAGTCCTGAATGTTCCTAGAATACTGCCAAGGTACTGAGATGGTAAAGGGGAGAGTGGGAGAGTGGTAGATTCCCCTTTCAAAGCTGTCGATTCTCGTCCCCACTTCACATAAGTGGTCTGCAACGAAGAATCACAAAATCATCCTTCATATAGGTGACTGTTGACTAATACTGAAGTGTGACTTACATCACCTTCGTAGTTGGTAGAAGAGGCTAAAGTGTACCAAACAGTCACTTCGTGCTGTCCTCTTAAATAAATGAATTACATGCAGTGTTTTATTTAATTTATTACATGCAGTGTTGTATTTAATCCCTACAACAACCTGATGGCAGAATGACCATTTTAATCAACATTTTGCAGATTAGCAACCTGAGACATTAGATGATTTGTCACAGTTCATTCCTCTGGGTAATTTATCACAGTTTACTCTTCTACAGTAGAAATGGGATTTATACCTAATAGGTCTGAGAAAAATATATTCTGCATCAAACTTCCAAACTGTACCATTTCTCACTTCAATGCTCCTTGATTCAGGTTTCGTATCAAAATTCATATATCTACCTCTTCCACATATAGTGTGTTACTCTAATTATATGAAGAAAGATATTTGAGAGCTATAAAGAGATGCCATTTATGTTTACAATTACTATAAACAAATACACTTGTTCTCTGATCTACTTGGACACATTTTCTTTAAATAGATACTCCCAAAAATTGTAATAATGGTGACATATTTGCTCTGATTCAAAAGTACCCTTCAAACTGGACACTTGTCAGAATGATGAGAATGAACTTTGAAGCCAGTAGGACATATAACCAGGGTCACTTCCCTTGGTTGTTCCAATTACACAGCTTGCTTGGAGGAACTGAATCAACCATGAATGTCATCCCATTCCACACTGGCTAGAAGGGTGCTATTTCGTAGGCCCTTGGCATTTAACCATGTTGAATTATGAATGTCTTCCAATCATACTATTTGCCTTGGAGTTGCTTAGGATGAATGCAGAACCTTTCTTAGGAATTAGATTTTTCAAATAGACTATGCAATTTTTAAAGCAAAGTTTATTCCAAGAGATTTGATTGTCAAGATTTGCCAGACTGTGGGAAATGGGATTGATTCCTGGATGAGCTTACAGAACAGTTCTCTGCAAAGCCTGTGGCTTTATTTAATGTAAAACAAAACTGGCCAGACAGGTTACAGTGGTTTCTGTAAAATCAAATGGCAGTTATGTTGGTCTTCCTTTCCTTCATATAAAGTGCTCAGGGAAATATCTGTCTTTTGTGTGGGATTAGAACTTTCATTATACAAACATGAACGTTGTTCTTCTAATTAAGAAGAAAAATATTCAATTTTTCCTAAAAGACAAATATCAGAAAAGTGGGATTTTTCAGCAGTGGGACTTTTAGGCTATTCTCACTGTAGCAGAGGCATCAATTGCTTAATGGTTCATAAATCATTATAGTAATAAACACAATTCTGGGTATAAGATATTTTTTGTACCTTGATTTTTTTCCCTCCATGGTATAATTGAGAAGTTAGGAAGACTATAAAGTAGAAGTACATTCCATTGAGGATGACTGGAATTTATTCACTATCATTAGATTTCTTGGAGCTGCCCACATTTTCGACCATACCTTTAAAATAGAGGAGTTAGAAAATATTTCAGGTTAAAGAAAAAAGAGAATATCAGCGGATTTGTAACAATACCTACTCCTTTGCATGATTCAACAAGTAATGAAAAAGTTGAAATTGCATAACTTCCTCAGTAAAATGGGTTCTCTTGATTCAGGTAGTATATTTTGTATTAGGAAAAATAATTAGTTACTAAGAGCTATGAGCATTTCAGAGAGCTCTCTGTTCAAATTACCAAAGAAGATATCCTGTTGGCTTGGTGAGATGCTTCACATCATCAGCCATTAGGAAAATGTAAGATGAAAATACAATGAGCTATCATTTTATATTTGGTGCATAGCTACAATCATTGAGACAGTACACAACGTTGCAATCTTACATCACTATTCTCACTCTGAGAGTATTAATGTGGAGAATCCCATATAAGACTTACTAAATGTATTACATTATGGGGAAATTACCATTATAATTGTCCTCAGGCCTGAAAAAGATCAAATAATTTAATACTGGGGTAAGACTTCTCTCTTACTTCTAATCCTAGAGACAATTCCTATGAAGCAAATAGAACTGAGACTCAAGCATGAAATAAAATCAAAATAATTTCTGGTTTAATGACTTTGAAAACTTTATACCTCAATTTCTAGAAAAGATATCTAAATTATATAGCAGGTTGTTGCCAGACTGAGTTCAAAATAGATACCCATTAAAACACTTTGGGAAAAAAAAAGTGATTTACAAATATAAGTTATCATCTTATGGCTAAAAAAATCATACTAAATATTCTTAACTTAATAACATAAATATAGAATACAGTATAAGTTCTTATATGTTGCATAAATTGGTTTAATTTTCTTCTTGCTATATTGGAAAGAAAATTCTGATTGCTTTAAAATTCTATAAGCTCTTGGTAGGATGTCATTAAAAGTTACCCTTAAGTTAAGTGGTTATAGAAAATGATATAAAAACCACTCTAACCTAATCAAGCCACTTCAACATTTAGAGTAGTTTTTCAAAAATGAAAACATTTTTGACATATTTGATGAGTGTTTGGCCATTCAACATTTTTTAATGTTAAAAAAGATAATGATTAGTTTAAGACTTTGCGGTGAATTGGAATGTTACTATACTGTCCCCCATTCTACCCCCAAACTGGGAATAAAATATAGGGAGTATAACTGTTTAGAAAAAAACAGCATATGGAAATCTAGTCTTACTGAGCACACAAAGAAAAAACATGATCTTTTCCTTTACAAAATGATTTTTCTTATAACAAAAGACATTTCCTTAGGGTTCCTCCTAAATATCAGGCTCCCTTAATTTGCTTAAGTATGACTCAATTTATACAGCAATTTTCAAGTGCACATTCATTATGGAAAGTTGAGTATACATATACCGTCAGACATTAATACTCAGTACTTGGGGCATACAGCAAATAATATGTAAATGTTTGATAGATAAGTGAATGAATAAATGAATAAATATTATATAACTAGAGGTCTCGAGTCAACAGATATCCATGAAAAGACCTTTAAGTCTAATAGAGTTTTGGAGTAATACTTGGGGGAAGTTAAGAGCAGTCGGAAATTAAGACTCCTGGGAATTTAAAATAAATCATGGTGTAGGAGATTTTTATTATTGAGTGAATAAACTAATAATAAACTTAGCTAACAAGTACATCCCTGCTATCAAGCTTTAACTGAAAACAGATCATACATAATATGACAAGTAAAAACAAAAATTAACAAAGAATGTTTTTCTACAACCAGCAAACCAGTCCTGAGGTCTTCCAGGTCTTTGTGATGAATCTGAAGTGTTTCAGTTGTTCTCTAAGACATTTTTATGCACTCTCTTCTCCTAAGTTTCACATTGTTCTCTTATTAGCACCATTACAACAAAAGTCTTCTGTAGAGCTCCTTCTTCCATTTTCCAACTCTCAGGCTCAATCATAAAACAAAACAAAAACAAACAAACAAAAACCTTTTTTCCTTCATGCACAAATATTTCAATTCTCTATCCCACCAACCTGAAGCCACAAATGTTTACATTCTGGGTGAGGAAGGCCTTTGCTAACTCACAGAAAAGTGGGTCAATAAAGCAGCAAAGGAGGAAGGTTGTCCAAGGAGTGACCTCAGCTACAACATTAACCCCACTAATTCCTCCCACTGAAAAGTTCCTTGCTGTTTAGCCATCCTCACTGTCCCAGATTCTCCCACATCGTTATCTCCCCCTGAGCTCCCTAGATCTTCCCTCCCTCACTTACATAAAGCCCAGTTTTTCTCATTTCTCAATCAGCTCTCACCTTCTTACCAAATGAAACCACAATCGACTGCTAACTTGAAAAAGCGTTTTTTTTTTCTTTTTTTATTAGTGAAAAACCATGAGGTACAGTTATAGGCTTACAAATTTTGTGCTTGGGTTTCAGTTATACAATGATCAAGTGCCCATCCCTCCACCAGTGCCCGTCATCCATCCCCATGGGTCCCAGCATCCCCCCCACCCTCATCCCCCCCCCGTCCCATTCTGCCTCTGTGGCAGGGTATTCCCCCTTGTTCTCTCTCTCTTCTTTTGGGTACTGTGTTTTGCAAGAGAGGCTTTGAGTGGCAATCATGTTTGGTCTATCGACTACTTTTAGCATGCTTCTCCCACCCTGGGAGGACCCTCACAACACCCTTCATTTGGTACTCTCTTCTCTATCTGAGCTTCCTTTTCACCTAGAGCCTGTGGCTGGCCTTCCATTCATGGAGCAAAATTCCTGGTACTAATCTCAGCCATTCCTGGGTGTTACTCTCCCTTTTTGTTGCTTTATGTTCCCCAGATGAATGCAATCTTTCTGTGTTTAATCCACTGATGTTGAAATGTTAGAAACATAACAATACTCCACGAGAAAATGGTTTATGCAAAGTGGTTAATGAGCTGAGACCACTTGGGGAACCCTGAGTCAGAGGGGTGCGTAGACACCTTCGCTAGTGCTTTGCTGTCAGATCAAGGTTTGGAAGGTGCTTACTGAAGAAGTCGGTTTCTCTAGTCATGTCCGTGGGAGATTGATTCGAGCCAGTGGAGAGCCAGGAACTAAAACGCTTGTCTTGTCGGCTCATGTTTTTTTTTCCCCCCCAAGGACAAACTTCTGAGGGTAATTATCAGGATGTATTGTTCTGTTCCCTCAGAGCAAGGCAAGTTCCTACCAGGTTCCTTTGAGACCTCTGCAGTAGTCTGGGAAACAGAGTACCTCAGTGATGAGAAGACTCATCAACATGCAAACCCTTCACAGATCCTATTGAGGCCATTCAGTATGGACCTGGGACTCACTGCCCCCCGCCCGCCCCCCCAGACACACACACACACACACACACACACACACACACACACACACACACACACACACCACGCCTCTCCCAAAATAGTGAACATACATTCTTCATCAAGAAGGTCCTCAGATCTCCACATGCTTCAGTACTTACCCTCTCTTCCTGGTAACTTTGCTATTACTCTCTCTACTTGCCAAGTAGAGGGTAATATTTAACTTCATTTTAGCCCTTATTTGTGGTCCAATTACGTTGCTTACCTTAGACCACGTTTGAAGCGCTCTCTTGATTTTATCCCTTCTTTCTTTTATACTAATAATGTCTATTTGGATTTCTGGACTATCAGAGTATTGTCTATGATCAAGTCTTTGATCAAGTACACAACAAAGCATTTACTATTTTATTTTCTATGGTTCTTTTATAGTTCTAAAACAACATTTCTTTGCACGATGACCACTCTTAAAATATTGACTATTTTTTTCCCAAAGAATGAAAGTCATGTCTGGGGGGAGAGGTTTAAAAAACACCTCAAACATTCTGAAGCAAAGACGGATTTAAAGAGGAAAATTGTCATTTGAGTGCTGTTTCTCTTGTATTCACTAACAATAAAGCAAAATAAACACAAAAAAGTCCCATCCTGAAAAAACAAGGCTATGATAATACACTGCAAGCTCTTTCTAAAGTCTGTAGAGTTGGAAATTATTTCTAGATGCAAAGAAATATTTTAGAGCTATATACAAAAATTGAAAGAAAAAGGAAAGGGAAATATTTAAATTATATATTTTTAAAGTTTCCTCATATAAAACATATTCTTAAATGTCAGGTCATTTCCCCTCCTTTATTTATTTTCTAAATGGGCTTTAGTTTTGTGGTAAAAAATAGTATACTCAAAGCATTATTGACTACTTAGAATGAGTTATATTTTAGCCAGTATATAAGAGAAACAACTCCTTGGGGAAGTTTTTAGTTGATCTGAAAATTTGTATTATTATTGCTATTATTATAAGAAAAGTTGGAATACAGTTTAATTGGAGACATAACCATCCAGATGTGGAGGAATAAAATAATAAACCAACATTAAAGGTAGTGTTTATATTTTTACAGAGGAAAACCCCATAAACATAAATTGTGATCCAATTTTGAGTTTTAAGAGACTTGGAAATGAGAAAATCATACAGGACCGTAATTCTAAAATGAAGACTTGAAAGTGGAGAGTCAATAATGCTAATAACTTAGAATACTTTTCTAATTTCTATCTACCTTCAACTAGTTTGCTTTTAGATTTTACTTAAGCTCTGCAGACATTGGCACACATTTAAACTATTAGTTATTTTAAGCTGTGTCACCATACAAATGAATACTGAAAAGCAAAATCCCAGTCTTTTGAATATTAAAAATTTGGTCTAAGAAATCAGAAAACTACCTTCATTTTCTGCCTTCGTACTTTGTAGAAGGGGTTTGGTGTGAAAAATCAAAGCTGTTTCATTCTTCTTGCTAGCAATTTCCTTCTTTCAGAAACATTTTGTGAGAATTTACCTTGATAAAAAGTTCAGAACACAAGGAACTCACCATGTTGATAGTGGTTGGTTTCCTTGTTCTTTGTTGTGAATATTTATAAACAAGTAAAGACTATTCAAACTTATCTACTCTTCATAATGTCTTTTCTAAGCATTTGAAGGAAGCCCCATTAATATAATATTTTTAACAAAATGTTAATGCTTTTGTAACAAAAAGTAATGGGACATACAATCTACTAAAGAATAGATATCTAGTAGATAAGCATTGGATGAAAATGATGTGGATATTTTGCTTCTAAGACTAAATGTTATTATCATTTCAAGTCTATAACAGAATGAGTTTAACCAATTACACATGATTGATCAAATTAATTCTCTGTTAAAAATAATTGATGACCATTTAAAATTTCACAACTAGAAAAACTGAAAATCTCAATATCTGACACATATCAACTCAGCTTTTCAAATCTAAAATCTGGAATTATATTTGAATATTTGACTCCCTGATTTCACCTGATCATTTTTAGCATCCATAGATCTTTGGCAACTCTTAGTTATCCACTGATTTCTATGTCAAGTCTTCCTGGATAAAGTATTATCCAGGTACTTTAAAAAAAAAGTACTTAATATTATGCTAGGCATAAAATGCATTTTGACTATGTCTATATTTTATTGTTCCACATTATACTCCACTGGCCATGCCTTGATCATCTTTATCACTCTATGATATATTGAAGAAATCATTTCTAATAGTGTAGGAGTCAAGGCAGATGCAGGGGTCTACGCGCACCCCGTGCAGCCTCAGGCTTGTGGAGGTGGTGAGTCTTGCCAAGGGGGGGAAACTGGATCTTCCGTGGAATGGTGGAGGGGCGGAGGGGTTGGGACACCGCCTTGCGGGGAGAAAGCTTGGCCCCATCCTGCCCTTCAGGAGCCTCACCACAACTGGCCCCAGGCTCTGGCCCAGGTGGCAGGCTCCTGTGGGGGGTGGGTGTCGGGAGGAGAAAGTCAGTCACCTTCTCCCCATCCACCCTGCCACCCGGACCCAGGCTTACTGGGATCTTGTCTCGCCTCGCAGAAAAAAAAAGTACAGTCGAAATGACATCTGCACTTCTATGTTCATTGCTGCACTATTCACAATAGCAAAATCTGGAAAAAACATCTGGCCCGAGAACAGATGATTTGTTAAAGAAACTTTGGTACATCTACACAATGGAGTACTATGCAGCTGTTAGAAAAGATGAAGTCATGAAATTTACATACAAGTGGTACTACATGGAAAGTATCATGCTAAGCTAAACAAGTCAGAAAGAGAGGGACAAAGATAGAAATATTGCATTCATCTGGGGAATATAAAGTAACAAATTGGGAGACTTACACCCAAGAATAGCTGAGATAAGTACTAAGAGATTCACTCCATGGCTTGAAGGCCAGCCACACATGTGGAGGGAGACAGCAACTCAGATAGAGAGGGGAGCACCAAGTAAAGGGTGTTGGGAGCACCCTCCCAGGATGAGAGTTGCATGTTGAAAATACACTATAGACCAAACATGATAGCCACTCAATGCCTCTTTTGCAAACCACAGCACCCAAAAGGAGAAAGAGAACAAAAGGGAATGCCCTGCCAAAGGGGTGGGGTGGGGTGGGGGGTGGGAGGTGGGAGGGATGCTGTGAGCATTAGAGGTGGGGAATGGGCACCGGTGGAGGGATGGGTACTCAATCATTGTATAACTGAAACCGAAGCATAAAAATTTGTAAGTCTACAACTGTACCTCATGGTGTTTCACTAATAAAAATAAAGAAAAAGAAAAGAAAAGAAAGTCCAGAGTAGATGAGCAGTGAGGTGAAGCATTTTGTCTGGAGGTTTAGAAGGGAAGGAGGAAGAGAAAGTGGGAGACAGTAACGTGCTCAGGAGAGAGCCTGGGCTTCTCCTGTGAGTCCAGAGTCAACCACCCCTCCAGGACAGAGAATAGCTGATAATGCAAATCAGAGTGAGGTTTCTTGGTCCAGTCAGCTGGTGTCCAAGTATCTGCCCCACACAGCAGGCTTCAGCAAGGGCCTCGAGCACCAACTTCAGCTACAGTTCTTATACTTCTTTTTTCTTCGTGACATCCAGCCCACTTCCTAACAGTTACATTCTGGAGACATTCCGGGGATGTAGTCTTTGACAAAAGCATCTGTTTTTTGTGCTTTTCTTGTTTCTGGAAGAAGCCTAGGTCACTCAGAAGGCCACAAAGCCTGGCATGGCAGTTCTAGGGCTAAGTGGGTCTTAACAGTCCAAGGGCAGAGAGAGCCCTGCACACATCCCAGCATTAGACAGGAAAGCATGAAAGTCCCCATCTCAAGAGGGGAGATTCGGTAGACACATGTGCTTGGCCACGTGGGTGCAAGCTTGGGCAGCATATGCCCTTCCTTTGTTGAAGGTGGTCTTCATAGGGTTTCTCCAACCTGTCCCCATGTGGGCTTCTACCTAGATAAAAGGTTATGGGGGAAGGAGGGGTTGGGAGTGATGATAATCTTCTTTGAAATCCTTTTCCTGACCTTTTGTTTCTGCAGGAGCTTCTCTGGGCCTGTTGCTGTAGATAGGTGAGGGTCTGATCAGGCCTTAGTTCCTCATTTTTTTCTATTTTTTGCAAGATCAGTTTTTGTCATTGCCTTGGGAGGGGGTCTTCCCCATCTGCTTACATCAGTATGACCCTCCAGAATACCCGAAGGAGGATAACCACCATCTTTGGTTTATTTTGGGGGTGGCTATGCCCGTGGCTTAATCCTGCCCCTCCACTTGGGGATCATTCCTGTGGGTACCATATGTGATGCCGGTGATTGAACCTGGGTCAGCCATGAACACAAAGCACCCTCACCTGTTATTATTGTTCTGATCCCCTTTGTCAATGCCTGTTGAAAAATTTATTTTTGCTGCTTTATTAAGAATGATAATGGAGCAATACCATAGTGGGTAGGGCATTTGTCTTGCGCAGTGGACTGGGTTTCGATTCTTCCATCCCTCTTGGAGAGCTCGGCAAGCTGCCAAGAGTATCCTGCCTGCACAGCAGAGCCTGGCAAGTTCCCTGTGATGTATTCAATATGACAAAAACAGTAGCAACAAGTCTCACTATAGAGACGTTACTGGTGCCCGGTCGAGCAAATTGATGAACAACGGAAGGATAGTGCTACAGTGCAGTGCTACAGTGTAGATGATATAACTTTAGTCCAATAAACTTATTTGAGTTGGATTGCATTTATTTTTTGATCACTGAATAAGGTACTTAACCAACATCACAGAAAACTCAAATCAGATCTCAAGTTTACCTCTGAATAAAGTATCATTATTGGATGGATGGAGAGAGAAATTGAGGGCAGTCCTCTAGACCATAAGAATTATATAACAACAAATGGAAAGATTATGTTTTTCTTTTTGAGCCACACCCATCAGTGTTTAACAGGTATTTCTAGCTCTGTACTTAGGAGTGACAATTTGACAGTGCTTAGACGACCCTGAGAAGTTTCCACAGTTAAACCGGTGGGTTCGTTACAAAATAAGTCCCTTTATCTTCTGCGCTATCTCTAGGGCCATGAGAAGGGCAGTTTTTAGGGAAGTTAAAGAGGACAAAACAATTTAAGAAAAGTGCAAAAGGTTATGTCTCATCTGGGATAACGGTAGGAAAAAAAATTACATCATCTCATAATTTCTGCCTCTACACTCAGGTTTTGTATCTATTTATTTTTGCAGATGAGATTGCTTTGAGTGCAAACATCGACTTATATTGGGAAAGTAATAAAAACTTCAGCTTGAGTTTAACCAAATAAGACCTTGTAAAATAATAACAGAGGAAAAGAGCCTGGCAGCTATATAATTGAAAGGGAGGGAGGTGAATCAGACATTGTATGTCCTAAGGAATCACATATAGTGTAAGCAGTTCACTGATCTGTATCAACACATTAATGATTTATGTAGCTTTTAATTTACAACACAGACATATCTAAAATAATCAGGTAGAAGTAGGCATTAAAAATTCACTGCATGGGTCATAAAATGATTAGTTATTCAAGTGACTTCAGATTTGTATTTCATTAAGGAATAATTTTAATTTACTTTTAAACAGTTTATATACAGAGATTTAAGAACTCGAGCAAGACGATTATGCATACTCCAGCTTTTATGTATCTAATATATTTGAGACACTTGCATTTCCTTTTTTTACTTGCAAGCAGTATTAATTTGTTTGAGAGCACACATCCAAAAAATATGGCTCAATAATTTAGTAAAACAACTTTAATTTACAAAAAATGCTTGGCGTTCCTTTCATTATTATTTTTATTTTATGCAGCTTATATGGATTTTGAACTGGAGGATATCTCTTGTATAATTGTGAAAATGAAATTATCTAGACATTTATTCTGGATGTTCATTTTCTGGCCACTCAGAGTAAATATTTAACATGTTATATCACAATTATCATCATGGTATCATAACTAAAATTGTTCTTAAAAGAAACCTCAGAAATAATTTGCTTTAACATGTTCACTAACATATTATAAATTAGTCCCCCTAAAGTAAAGAGGTTTACTTGAGTGCTCACAGGTGGATGGAATTCAGGTGTCCTGCTTCTTAGTCCATTATATTCGCTACCTTATCTTGAAGTTCATTAGCTCTATCTTAGCTGTGAAGTTATTTCTACTGTTTAAAAAGTCAACTTGCTGGTTCACTGAGAGTGTTTATTTTCTTCCTCCTTCCTGATCAAATACTGCAGCAATCTGTAAAAACATAACCAGGCTAGGGGCAGTTTAACTTGAAATTAATCTTATCTAGGCTATTAAGCACCTAGTTTTTCTGGTTTCTGCAATTCTATCACAATAAACATTTTGAGATGCTGCTCCCAACTCCAAAAACTAACACAATTATATAAAAACCTTAGCCATTATCAAACTTATCTGGAAGGCAATGTAGCTCATCATGTCAGCAGCGTCTTTGTCCTTAGCTGTTTTTTAAAACTAGTTCTTTATTCACTCCCATGCTCAACCCTGGATCTCCTTAGCTCCTGTCTTCAATGGATGGCTGTCATGTGGAACTTTATTGAGGGCCTTCTGAAGCTCATGATAAATCATGTCGCATGCATTGACACTGTCAACCTTGTCTATAACCTTCTCAAAGTCAAAGAAGTTTGGCACATTTCTGCTCTTGCCTATGAGGTTTTTCTCTGTCTCTCTGTAGAAGATGATAAGTCTTGTACCTTGAATGCTGAACAAAGTTTCTATTTTTGACACAAGTTATAAATGCCAAGTTAAATGATCCAGTGAACATTTACTTAAAATATGTAACTTGTGATACATAAGTTATCCATGCCAGGCTAATGTTCTCTTTCTTTGTCTGTCAACTCCACATAGTACTTCTAAAATCTCCTGCTTCAGAACCCCATTTTGTCCTTAAAAATTAAGGATAGCAAATGACAATTTAAACATTGAGTTATACATTAGCACATTCAGTGATGTGCCAAATATCCTAAAACCAGACTTGAAAGTCTCACAGCAGTTATTGCTATCTCTCTCCACTTTTGCCATCTGGAGCTCATCATGCCAACTCAGTGATCATTCTGTGAAGAGCTCTAGGACTCTATTCTAGTAAAAGAAGATGCAAAAGTAATTTCTGCACAACCTTTCAGAAATGGCCTTTTATTTTTGACAATGACGGTTTGCTCTTGTTCATTTGAAATGCATTGTGAGATGTTTACTATTATTTTCATTCATTCATTTCTCAAAGATATTCTTTTATTTTTTATGGTTTTTGGAAAAAAAGTAACTCCATTGTGGTTAATTTTATGGTCTCAACATAAATTATTAAGCCAGATTGCTACTGATGGACATTGCAGTTTACTTTCAACTTAAAATGATCTTTTTTCTTAAGTCTGGACCTACTTCTTACTTCTCTATCTTCGAGAGATTCCCCTTTGCAAGTATAAGCAGCCTGGTTTCTAGGAAATTCTGAAATCCTTACTGGGCTTCTTTTTTGTATATCATCTCTTACCTGATCCCAAATTAGATCCCCTGCTGTAATCTAAATAGCCACTTTTCACAGGAAGCCTTATACTTTCTTATTTTAACTCTTTTGATTAAACTGTTCTTTTCCTGGAAGTCTTTTGTCATAACTGCTTTTTCATGTAATTCCCACTCATTCTTCAAGACCTAGTTTAAGTCTCATGCCATTTACTGAGCAATCCATAATGCTCCAGCATGGGCCTATTCTGTAGCCGTTACCCTTTTAGTGCCCTATCATATGCTGAGCTCCATGAAAAGAGGGACTGGTTCTCACCATCCAGTTGTTCTTAGAAGACAGTCGATCAAGAGGGCTTTGTTCTTAACAGGAGTTCAGAAAGTAATTTTCAATTGTGGTAGCATTAAACCGACTCTACCTCACATTCACATTAGTTGCTCCCAGCTGTGCACAGGAAGTCCAAAAGTCCCACGTGGTAATTCTTAACCAACCAAACCAGCCGTTCAGTGCAAGGGCCTGAGAATGCGTTGCAGCTTGAAACTTGCAGTGTCAGAGATTGGCATGGGTAAGCAGTAGTGCTCAGGGCTGCACCTTATGATACTCAGAGTGCCATATGGTGCCAAGAATTGAGCCAAGATTCACAAACAAAGTAAGTTCCTTAACTACCCTTCACTAATTTCTCAGACCTGTGTGGATGTGCGTGTGTACTCACACATCTGGTGTGTGGACATATGTTTATATTCAGTCTCTACTTTCACTTTATAATTTCCTCAGCACTTAAATTGTTTTATATTAGATTATGAGGCTATTCCAGTATTTCACACATGATGATTAATAAGTAATTGTTGGTTGGTATAACAAATCAAAATGGGTCTTTTACTTTAAAATTCAATGTTGCCATAACTGTACTCACTGGCTCTATATTATAAAAAGAAGCTCATATTATTTAGAGGACAAAAATATCTATGGTGCCAAAACAATTTTAGCTAAGAGAATGTTTTCAATATTCTAGGAAAGGGGATTGAATTAACAAATGTTTATTTGATAGGATAAATTATCCCTGTTCTCATATGTACTTTATGTTTTCATAACTAAAAATCATTGATTATGGAAACAAAAGTTTCAATCCAAAGCAAGGTTAGAGAGATAATTTGTATGATCTTTGAATTGTCAGAATTATCAGGTAGGTTCCCTGTAGTTTTTTATTTTGGAATGTTTTTAAAACATTTTAAATTTATTATAAAGATTAAAGTTTCTAGTTTTTAAAGGAATTACTAATTTTCCAGAGTTTCTTAGTGTTGGAATCTCCACCTAGTGGGTAAGCAGAGAGGCTCTGTTGGTTTTAGTTCAAGTTGTAAAAGAGACTTACAGTCTAATCAATGCAGCTTATTTTAGGTCAGCTAAATCCATGAAGAGAAACTAAAATCCAAGATTGAGAGACCAAATATCAATGTAAATGCTAATGAGAAAAAGCAGGTTTTGTTTTCTTCTTTTTTTTTTAGAGACATATAAACAAGAAAGAGACAGGTCTGGGACCGAGAAATCTTACAAAAAAGAATATCCCTTTTGTTCTTATCATGGGCCAGGTCGAGTGGGCAGTCATGGGAACTGAGTGACACTATCTCAGAATATAACTACCTTTGGGGGCTTTCTCCTTGTGGGAAAATAGTCATGAAATAAACAATAGACAAATAAATACAATTTTTGAAGATAATGAGTACTAAGAAAAAAACAGAAATGAAGTTTAAATACAGATATATGTCTCAGGTAATTATTTTGATTAATTATTTTGATTTTGATTGTATTAATTATTTTGATTTTGATTAAGACCACCAAAAGGGGTTACCTGAGTGCCCTGGAGGAGGATGCCCCAGGAAGAAAACAGCTAATTTATGAGTGTCATCCTGATAGTGAGCTAGTCATCTTGATGCAATAGCAACACACTCCAGAATAAGGGCAAGGTCATACAAAGTAAGATTACAGAGGAATTGGTATTCTAGAACATTCTGATTTAAACAGTGGAACACCATGATAATGTTAGAACAAGGGATTTAAGTAGATTCCTTAGTAGGAGAAATAAGATAAAGCATAAATGGAAGCACTGGGGAATGTTTGGAAGCTACATTTTAGAATTTTAATTTTGGATTGGGTATAGGGTTTGGGTTAGGTATAGGGTTATAGAGTCAGATTCAGAATGTGTTTTAAGGGCTGAGTCAAGAGTATTTGTGTGCTATGATGGAGGAAGGTATGCTCTTTATTTATTTTAATGATTAAAATAACTGAGTGAATAGTAGAATAAAAACACGTTGGGAAGCGCACATTAAAAGGAGGATAAAATCAAGAGTGTGTTTAAGGACACATTAAGTTTGAAATGCCTATTAGCCATACATGTAGGAAAGCTGAGTAAGTAGAAAGAAGTTTGTCTGAAGCACACGATAAAGGTAAAGCAATAAGATTTTTCTATAAGGAGTTTATAAGAGTATAAAAACAAGTAGTATATTGTAGTACAGTATCTGGAACATCTGAATTTGAAATTACACTATTATATTGCTCAGAGTTAGTCTTTTGTTTTTCCCTAATTAATATAATGTGCTCTTTTCTCTCTCTGAGACATTATACTTTGCAATATATTATGAACATTTAAAAACATTTTTTAGCACACTGAAACTCTAAAAAAACCTTAATCTATCTTATTCATTTTCACTTTTAAAACAATGATGAGTAGCTAGATCACATTGTCTTTGCATTGTGAAAAGTTCTTGAGAGGTTTGCATAGGGGGTCACAGAGAGGACCAAAACATTAGAATTTAAACCTTAGTGGGACTAGGGAAATAACTAAAAGAACTGGAGCTCATGCAAAGCCCTTTGACCAATCCTAGACATCACATGGGTCCTGGGCATCTCTGGATTTAAAACTGCAGGTTCTGAGTTCCGGTAGGTGTGGCATCGGTGGCCCGAGGACCACCAGGTCTGCACAGTGTCATGTCACCAGCATGAGCACTCAAACATCAGACCTATGTGTCTGGGAAGAATATTATTAGGAATGGACCCCAGAGCCTTAAATCTGGAGATCCCAGAGCTTTAAACCTGGAGACCCCATCCCCCAATTTCTCAAAAATAAATAAACCTCTATAAAATTCCAATCAATCATTTTATCATTTATTTTATTTTATTTTTAATTTTGGGGGGCCTAATGATAGCACAGCGGGTAGGGTGTTTGCCTTGCGTGTGGCCAACTTGGCCGACCCGGGTTTGATTCCTCTGCCCCTCTCCGAGAGCCCAGCAAGCTACCGAGAGTGTCTCATCCACACGGCAAAGCCTGGCAAGCTCCCTGTGACATATTCAGTATACCAAACACAGTAACAACAAGTCTCACGATGAAGACGTTACTGGGCCCACTCGAGCAAATCAATGAACAACGGGAGGACAGTGCTGTGTAAATTTTTTATAGCTTAGGTGATAGGATTGCTTAAGTGATAGCAATTATATTTTAGGTAATTGTGTTCAAAAGGTTTTGGTATTGATATACAATGCTACTTCACTCTACTGCCATCAAGATGCTCATGACCTTGTCTCATACACAATCTGTTACTCTTTATACCACAGACACTTGAAATTCTCCAGTACTTAACCTGTCTCTGGCTTATTATACTCAGCATGATACCCAAATTGACACCAAGTATATGATTTCATTCTTTCTAGAGACTGCATAGGATTCTGTTGTGTATATTCTCTACAACTTCTTTATCTATTCATCTTCTGTTTCTTCTATATCCTGAATATTATATAAAGACTTTCAGTGAATATAGGTGTGTGTATATCTATTCATGGACTGGTGCGATAGCACAGCAGTAGGGTGTTTGCCTTGCACGTAGCCAACATGACCGACGCGAGTTCGATTCCTCCGCCCCTCTCGGAGAGCCCGGCAAGCTACCGAGAGTATCTCGCCCCCACAGCAGAGCCTGGCAAGGTACCCGTGATGTATTCAATATACCAAACACAGTAACAACAAACATCTCCAATGGAGACGTTACTGGGCCCGCTCGAGCAAATCGATGAACAACATGAGGACAGTGACAGTGATATCTATTCGTATCAATGTTTTTGTGCTTTGGTAATATAGCTGAGTGAAATAGGAGCTCCATTTCCACTATTTTGAGAAATTTCAATATTATTTGCCATAAAAACTGGACCAAGTGACATTTCTACCAGCAGTGAATAGGGGTTCTTTTTTCACCACCTTCCCACAAACATCTGTTATTTGAAGTTTTTTTTTTTTTAACATATGTTATGCTCACTGGTGTGAGGTGATGCCTCATTCTTGTTTTGGTTTGCTTGCATTTCCCTGATACTAAACGATAATCAACACTTTTCCCATGTTTATTGACCACCTACATATTTTCATAAAAGTAGTTATTTTTCTCTCCTCCCTGTTTTTTTTGTTGGGGCAATGTTCTTGTTGTTTTTGTCGCTGTATTTTTTTGAGTTTCATGAGTGCTTTATAGATTTTAGATGTTAGTCCTTTTCCTAGAGTATTACAAATTAATATTTTATCCCAGTTAGTTGAGTGTCTTCTATTTGCCATGGAAATATTTGCCAGTTTCTTTTCATGTTGGTTTTTTCAATTTCATATGGCCCTCCTTGCTTATACTTGTTTTTGTTGCCTTTGCCAATAGAATAAGGTTAATTGATGACCCCTTGATATCCAGGTTATAGACAGTTATGCCTATGTTTCCCTTAGTGTTTTTTATGGTTTCTGAATAATCTCTAGGTTTTTCATCTATGTTTTATTAATTTTTATGCATGGTGAAAAATTAAGTTTTTTTACAAGTAGTTTTCCAGTTTTCCCAACACTATTTGTTGAAGAAGCAATGATTATCCATTTTATGTAACCAACTCCCTTGTTAAAGATTAACTGCCCATAAGTCTTAGGTTATCACTGGGGTGATGGATGTCATTGATGACTTAATTGATCTATCATTTTATCCTTATCCATGTACCATGATTCTTTGATTACTACAGATCTATAGTAAAATTTTAAATCAAAAAATGTGATTTCCTCAATTTCTTTTGATTTTTATGGATGGCTTTGGTTATTTGTGATATTTTATGCTTAAATGCAAATTCCAGCAGTGTTGTTAAACCTGACCTCATCTTAAAGTCAAAGGGGATCTTTTAAAAAATATTAATGCTTGGTTCTCATTTATGATGAATTAAATATAAATGTGGTGCTTCTTATTGTCTATAGTTATGAATAATAACCATTAGTTTACAGTAAATGAATTATCAGTTATCTAATTGAGAACTACAAAGTAACTGTTTGTAATATATTGCAGTAGTTTTCATTAGAGTTATATAATTTGCAATTCTTCTCATAAAAGGCTCATATTCTAAAGATAGAACTTAAAGATATATTTTATTATTGTATCTGTAAGACTAATATGCAACCGTTAACATCTAGTACTTACAACATAAACCAGAAAAAATAATAATAAAATTTTCAGTGGAAATTTACATGGATTTTCGAAAACATGCTGCACCTATGCAAGACATTTAAAGAAAATTTTCCTATAAATGCATGTTATATTTGCCATATTATCATTCATACTAATGAATTTTCATCCAGCAACAGACCGTTTGGGGAAGTAGGGGGTCAGGGCCATATCTGGAGGTGCTCAGGGATTACTCCTGGTTCTGTGCTCAGGAATCACCTTCAGGTTGAGCTCAGTGAAATATATGTGGTTCCAGAGATAAAACTCAGGGTGACCGCATGCAAGGCAAGGACCCTACCCAATATACTATGCAGCCCAGGATGAATTCCTTTTCTGAGAAATATTTAAAAATTATTTCTGAGAAAAATATGGATAATTTGAGTAAATTAAGTTTCTGTAGAGGACCTTAATCAACTGTACAAAGATAATTATTTCCTTTGTGGACCTTAACATGGTTTCAAATCCATTTTCATAGAGATACTATACAGCTTGTAATGAAGTTACATTTTTATAATTAATCAATAGCCTCTCTATATAACTATTTTTAAGAACAGCACTTATTATGTACAAATCTAATCTGTGTCTTTAGAGAACCAAAGATTACAAGGTATATAGATATCTTCTAGTCACTCTGTATATTTGCTTTAGAATATACTCACAGTAACCATGTGTGCAACAGAAGAGAAGAAACTGTGGCTGTTAAAATTATCTTTACCTAATCTTACTTGCAGTCCTGAACACTTAGGGGCTTCATGGATGTTGTGGTTCAGAGGCTGACATGCACTCTGTATTGTTCCTTCATCCTGGGTTCCAAACTAGCTCTGAAGTAGATATATAGCAATGTATTTATTGTTTTAGCCCTCAAAAGAAATGTATAGTTCTAGAAATCTACTTTGTTCATTTTCCTTATTCACTTGGCCAGTGTTGCCTGGACAAGAACAGCTGTCCTAGATGCCTATTCAATGTTCTTTATATCTCACTTCTTCTTTACTTTACTTCTCCTAAAATTAACGAGAGACTGTTCTACTTCTCTTTAACTCTGGCATCATAGCAGCTGTCTGTTTTGATACAATTTCCTTTTCAAGTTCAGCACAAAGATGAGCGTGACTGCACACCTTCCTAGTGAACAGAGGAAGACAGATGCCATCTCAGAGGCATCTGTGAGTCCTTCCATTCATTGGCACCAGCACCTACAGTGTACACGCCTGTGCAAGTGGAGTCTCACTTTCCATTTGCAAACCCAGAGCTCGGCTCTAAAAATAACCTGTGGTGAGCCCTTTTCCCAGAGGCTATAATTCTCCCTAGTGGTAGTCACTTCTAAAACCAGCACTCTGCTCTGATTTACTTTAAGAGAAAGCTCTTGGGAAAATCCCGCTTACAAAGACATTCAAGCACTGTATATAGCAATGGCTTCTTAGTCTCAGAATGGAATTAATGTCAGTCCAAACTAATCGAAGGTGTATGTGAGCAGTATGAAATGATTTAGGGAAAGTCTAACTTTGGGTGTCAAGGGCTTTCCACATGCAGGCATTGAATGTGTACTACTTTGTGTGAACACACTGGATTCCGCCTAATGATTGTGAGAAAAAGTGGACTGTTAATTTTGATAAGATATAGATTTTATAAAGTTTCTTATTTAAAACTGCATAATAAAGCAAGTGTTAGGTCATAGTAGGATATATTAAAATAGTGAACTAAGTCTATGGATTTGGTTTTTGTAATGCTCACCATCTGTAGCTCTGCTCATTGATCTGTTAGTCATCTCTCAGCCCATATGTTAGATAGTGACACTGTTATCCTAATAGCAATTAGTATCTTTCACTACTTTCTCTTTTATGATTTTTCTGCAATATCTCACTTAAAAACAGCAATAACAATGATGATGACTTGCCCAGATAAAAAAGATATAATCTGAGGGAGACTACATGACATTCCAAATCTCATGAAAGTAGCTCAGCACAACTATAACATAGGGTTAGATTTGAGGTCTTTTAACATCTAGTATACGCCAAAGATACCCAGAAAATACACCAAAAATGCTATCGTTCTTATTATAGTCCTCTTCACTGAAGAGTTGGGCCATGGCTGGGCCTTATTTCACCAACAACTAAGATTACTGAGTAAGTGAGTTGGTGTGCAGTTGTCCAATGATGCGCTTTGTGGTACTCATGTTAAAATTGGTTTCAAAATCCTGATTAGAAGTCACTCTCTTGCAATGAATATGGCCTGGAAACAGTGAAGTCATTTCAAGATGTGCTAAATTCAAGGTCTTGCTGTCAAGTTTCTTCTGTTTTAATTCTGTTTCTGACATTTATTACTTATGTGACCTTGAGCAAGTCACTCAGCTTTTAGAGTTTTCCGTTCCTAAAGTGAATAACAATAACAATTTCTTTGGGGGAAGTGATATTTTTAAATAGCATTGCCTAGAATAGGCTCCACTCAGTAAATGTCCAGTGAATATCATTTCTCCTTTCACTTTCCCTCACTCCTTTCTTCTTTAGTCCCTTCCCCAGAAAACAGAAGGGACCACTTTCAAAGATAGTACTGATGATGTCAACATAGCATGAAATATCTGCAACGTGGTACTTGAGATCCAAAGATAAATACTAATGACACTTTCAAGGCACTGGTAGAGATTTTAGAATTAAATAATATACATGACTTTCAGATACTGAACTGTTCAAGGTCATATGACTTTGAAAATGGGTTTTGTAAGTATAAAATGGTACGTTCAGCTTAGTTCTTATAGCATGTTTTAGTTCTTACAAGTTTTGTACAAAAATCAGTATTTTCTCTTTCCTATCTCTGCCTCTCTCTATACCTATCCACACATATTTTATATACCCGCAAACATAGAACTGCAACACATACATGTATACATATATAGCTTTATTTGTATCAATCTCCCTAAATTTCAAGTGTCAGTTTGATTTTCACTTTATTAAAAACTGAAAATACAGCTTGGAGATGTTAGGTTCACTTTGAGACCCAAGGTCCTTCGTTTTGACATTCTGCCACTTCAGATAAGAACCTCCGAGGTAAACCCTCAGTTCTGGGAAACGAGGATGGATGGGCAATAGATATGGAGAGAACAAGTCTTCATATCAGCTTAACCTAAAAGAACTCCTGTGTATCTGTAAGAAGCCAACCCCATGTGAACCCTGCAAGTCTTCCTTTGGTCTGTGGCCCTTGATGAGGTCACAGGTATTTTCAAAGATAACTTGAAATGCTTCTTTTTCACATGAGAAAATTACCAGCAGTTTTGTTGGTGCCATTATTCCACAAACTATATGATAAATGATTATGCAAGTATTGTAAAAATACCAAGAAATCCATTACAGTCACTTCTAATTCCAGGTACTATAGCATGGAAAAAAGTTACAGAGCATTTAGCAATTGCAACTTGAGGGGCATTTTGCCCCCAAACACTCATTTTAAGAAATTTATCATTTTTTAAATGAGAAAAATGAGCAACAGTAATTAAAATAAATTTTCCAAAATCAGTGTCTCACTCACTAGTTTTAATTGTTTCTAGAATTGAATTTCTGTATGCATTTCCCCACAAGGAAGAAAACAAGGAATCACTTTCCTTTCATAAAGCGAGTGAGCAAAAAAAAAAAGACAGAAGCAAAGCAACAGAATTTATCTTTATGAAAGCAAATTCTGAGGATATTTTGCCAAAAAGGACACATAGTGAAAATGGATTAGTTCATTTGAGTGGTTTGTGGAAAATATATATTTCCTGAAGCAGGTGGTGCTATCAAAGTGAATAGGGAGAAAAATGTCGTGTATGAAAAATATTTTTTTCAAAATGCTATTTTTCAAGTCGAAAGGGAAATGACACAAAATCCTACCACTGACTCTGACAGCATATTCTAATGGGTTCTGGCAATATTTTAGAGAAACACACACCCACATACAAACAGAAACAAACATTTTCAAAAAGGATATGTATAGAAAACCCTGGAGGTTTTACATTTGTTAGATGGAAGAAAAAAAGAAAGACAAACGGCCTGCCAGATAATGAGATGAGTGAGCAAGTAAGTCATTGGAAACTCACAAAATACACTTTTGTGAGACATTTCTAGTCCTACTGTTATACATACGGGGACTTGGAATATGAAGCAAATCTCAGCGTAAAACAAACTCTCAGAATTCACTATTAAAAGTAGTGCTATGGATTAATTTGTGAATTAATATGATTTTAGTCTATTTATTACATCAGCTATTAGTTTATTTTTTTCTTTACTTTTAAGCTAGCAAAGTTTAATGGGATGGCCTCTGGTTATAGATTATGATTTGAACAATAATTGAACATTTTAGGTTCTATGGTGTTTGGAAATGGTGGGGAGATGTGCTAACTTATTAAAAGAATTAGCCTTTTCCATTTAGTACTAAACTATATGGTGATCTGTGTCAGTCTCTGCTTCCTTGAGAGACCATGTAATTTATTATCCTGACTGGATTTTTTTCATTTTCTATTGAAGTATAATCTACATACCAAACAGTACATATATCATAATTTTGTATGCCTTTTTCCTTCTTGTCTTTTCTGCACTCATGGACTTACCAACTTCTGTTGAAAGGGCCAATGTACCTTTACTTCAGTCTGGTGCAGGTGTTCATTGTAAAAAGTACAGGAATCCACCACTGTTCTGAATTGCTGTTCATAACAGCCAACGAAAAATGGGGATCCCCCAGAGAACAATGGTCAGTTTTCAAGTCCAGCAATGGCTCTATTTTAATAGTCTGTTTTTTCCCCAGGTATCTCCAAGCTTTGCCTGTAGCCACCCCTTTCCACCAAATGCTATTACTCACATCAAAGCACTCTAAAAATGGAATTTCAACTCTTTCCACATTGCATTCTGGATTCACCCACATTCCAACTAGGAATACGCTATTCCTTTCTTGGGGTGCTTCTCTTTCTCTAAAGAAGTCTGTGCTCTCTCTTGAAAGTGATGCCCTTTCTGTATCCCTTTCCATTATTTTATTTTATTTGTTAATAAATTTTACTGGATCACCATGAGATAGTTACAAACTTTCATGATTACATTTCCTCTCTCCCATTTTAATACAACTTTGTCACATTACAGAGAACCAATCTTAGCTCTTGAGAGAAGCTTTTATGGGTTCTGGTACCACTCCAACAAATTTCTTTAATTTTTTCCATTTCTAGCCATACAAACTAAAACTAAATTAAATGCCAGTGCTTTCTAATCACCCTTGCTTTCTATGGAATTACATAATGTTGTCTCTTGTAAATAAGCTTTCACTGAACGAAATGTGTAATCAAACTTGCTTCCAGGATAATGCTGAAATGACAGCAGGATTAGAACTCATTTTTCCCTGTAAATTTGTGTGAGGTCTTCTTACTTATTTCTAGTTTATGTAAAATACTGAGGCCTAGTCTATATCTCAATCTGTAACTCTTAGAAATAGCTACATTAACCTTCTCTCTATCTAATATACACCAAAGGAAAAAATTCTATTAATTATGTTTATTAACTCTCCGTTGGTTATAATTCACCTTCATTATTCTCAATTCTTACTCCTAGTTCTATCCACCAATCATCTTCCACATCAATAAAAGTTACTTATACTAGACTCCTCTCACTCTAATGCTTAATTCCTTATATGTTGTATCTAGAGATGCCTTCTTAAAAATGACAAGAAAATTGATCCGTGATTCTAAGAGCTCTTCTTTGGAGACAATGTCATGGATTGAAACTTGAGTACTTTCTTGGTATCGTATCCTGGTTAGGGGTGTTCAAATACTTACCAGATTATGATAGAAAAAGTAGCGAGCTAAATCTGCTGGTACATAGATTCTGGGGAAGCAAAATTTCAGATTCAGTGGTGTTCTCTGACAGTTTTTACTTAACAAGCAGAAACAGACTTAGTTTATGGCAATAAAGGCATTAATTAAGCAGAGTATGAGAAAATGTCAATGAGAATTGACAGCTGTGAATTCTCACTTAAAATATTAAGTAAAAGTTGCCTGCATTTCTCCTCCCCCCTCTCCTCCTTCCTGCTCCTCAGTGTTTGATTAAATACACTAGAACGAAAACATCAATTCACTCTCGTTAGAGGGCAAGACATTGTGAATTAATGAAGTCAGAATCATGGGCAGTTTGATTCAATTCTATTACTTTCAAGTACTTATGATAACTGGACCTTAATCTTTCTGACATAGAGATCATTAGTATCATTTAGCATATACAATATTGATCAGCAAAATGTCATCTGTAACGATCAGGATTAAGTAAATAATATACATGTATATATTTATATAGGCATTATGCGTATGCATATTAATACATGTCATGTGTGGTTGCTTATATTTATTGCTAAAGGTAATTTTAGAACTTTACGTGTATTTGTAACTGTCTGCTTTGCTTTTCAGAGCTTATTAACTTTTAATGCTTCTTAAAATACCTTGTTCCTTTGTACCTTTAAGCAGGGGCTCTATAATTATGATATATTTCTGATTCTCTCTATAAAGGAAGGGATTGTTTTAAGCGGAATCTCAGTCCCACTTTCTTTTCAATATATTGGGACCAGAATTAAAAGGTTTTACTAGAAGGAGTAACAAGTTAAAGTGATGATGATATTTATGGCAAGAAACCTTTACTGTGAGTCAAATTGCTTTCTGAGTTCCAAGATGAGAGTTTTGAAGCTGCATATTATTGGATGGAAATCTTGAGAGCAACAATGATACAAGCTTTATTACCTGGTGTCATGCTTATAACAGTGAGTCTTTTCGGTTTTAAATGGTATTTATTGAAAGCTAACCAGATTGTGAGCATTTAATTGAATATATCAATTTTCAGGAGACCAGAATTGTTGTGTTTGCTTAGAGCTTGTTCTAGAGAATGTTTCTCCCAACACTAGAAATATATAATAATTTTTTGTCTGGAAAAAAGCTTCAGGTAACGCTGTAATTTGCTTCTGCCATCATATCAGTTACTCTGGCAAAATGCAACCCCAAATCTCACATGACAGTTTACAAATTAAAACCTGTAGAAATAATTAAAAAAGGAGATATGTACAGGAGAGGTACGTGAAAATGTAAAGCTTCAGCAGCCCGCTCTGCTGAGTGATAACTAGACGTGAGGTACAAACTAATTGTACTTATCTTTGCCTCATAGTGAAAACTGCAGGCTTGGAGCTTCTGCAATGGGAAGGGAAAAGGACAAACATGATATTTTGCTCTCATAAAGGGTCACATAATAAAGAGAATCAATGCCAAGAAAAACATGAGAGTTTAGGAGGGAATATTAATATTTTAGTATTAAATAGTTTGTTGTGGGTCTATTTTTTTTTCTTTAAAATTGTTCCATCTTCCCTGGCTTCATTTGAATTATACACAATGCCGTATTCAACAAAGGCTTTTAGAGCAACTTCCCTGTTTGAGACTCTGCACTATAATCAGGAACTTGTAATTCACACTGGACTCCTAATTTCTTAGATTCAGATTCTATAGCTTAGGTTCTTTAAATATTTTTTTCTTATCTTCACAAAACAGCATTAGCACATGCTAGACATCGAATAATTATTTTTTAACTCAATTAAAAAGGAACTACAGAGACAAAGTTTTCAAACTCTAAAGATTTTCTAAGACACTGAGCAGCCATTTTATTTCTCCCTCCCCCTCTTCCCCTATCAGTTCTTTGCTTTATACTGAGATACATGTCTTAGATATCCCAGTGTGAGTTTTTATCCCAAGGGCCTGGACCCAAACTGGAATAACTGTCAGCAACAACATTAATTGCCCCCCTTCTTGACAGCTGGGGTGTGAAAATTGGTGTGGACAAAGAGACTGAAATTTCTGTTCATCCCAAGAGGTAGTCACTAGGGATCTGATGCAGCCCATTAGGGGGATGGCTGTGTGGAGGCAAGTTTCCTATCTGTCTGAACAGCTCCTGCTGTCTGGGCAAACAAATACCCTAAATCCCTAGAGCCACCACACTTCCTCAGGATTTTCTCCTAATCTTTGGAGCCCAGTTGTATCGAGGCCTAAGGCATTTTCTAATCATGGGTAATTTCCAACTGGAAATTTAGGAGTTTGCATATAATTGACTGAGACTACTCAAGAATTCTTGAATCAAATTCATCATTCTTACCTGCATTCCTTTATATGAATCCTGTTCCTTTTCCTAGGAGTTCTTACCCTGGAGCACTGTAGCACTGTCCTCCCGTTGTTCATTATCCATTAGCTCGAGTGGGCCCAGTAATGTCTCCATTGTGAGACTTCTTATTACTGTGTTTGGCATATTGAATATGTCATTGGTAGATTGCCAGGCTTTGCTGTGTGGGCAAGATACTCTCAGTAGCTGGCCGGGCTCTCCGAGAGGGGCAGAACTGAACCCGGATCTTCTGGGTTGGCCTAGTGCAAGGCAAATGCCTTACCGGTGATGCTATCGCTCCAGCCCTCTAAGAGAAGATAAAGTCCATCCTTGAAGGATCAAATCACAAAGGTTTCTGAAGGGTTTGCTTTGTTGATCACTTCCTCATCTATGTCTTAAATGTTCCTGTTTCCTTCCAACAAGATTATGACAAGTCCATTCTGTCTCTCCACTTGTGCTGTGATTACCTGAGTTCAGAAATCATACTGTTAAGGCAGCTCCTAATTGGATACACAAGATCTAAAGAGGGTGTTCATCCACAGCATAAGTGATTAGTCATCTTACAGCAAGAACCAGGTGTAGGAACTCTGTATCATTATGGTTCTTGCTGCTCTTCCACATTGGCTATTTGCATACATTTCCAGTTCTAATAGCTTTCTCTGCATCACAATTGTACAATTTCCAGCCCTTTATTATTAGAGTAATTCCCTAAAGGCTATAGCCTGGGTACTTGTCTGATAACATAGAACTCAAAAGGGGAGGCCTTGGGAAAGCATTCCAGGTTGAAAAAATTTGATTGAAAGTGGATAAATATAAAAGTCACCAGGTTAATGACCAATACATGTTTCAGTCTAAGTTTCCAACTAAGAGTGGACCACCAAGGAAAAGTGTAATTCATATGCACCTGTAATATCTAGGCAACGCTCCTTTAAAGTGTTTGTGGAAGGTTTTCCTGTACAAGTAGAAATTTAAACCACCTGACCTTTAAGTTCTCAGTCTAGACAACTTGATTCCAAGGTGATTCTGATGGCTAAATTTTATGTGTCAACTTAACTAGACCATGGATGCTCAGACATTTCACCAAATAATATCATTATTCTTGGAGTGCCGATAGTGTTTATAGGTTGCATGCATATGCATATTCATTTATATATGTGTGTTTATTATATATGTATAAATATATTTTTATATATAGACACGCATATACACATCCTATTATTTATGCTTCTCTGGAAATCCCCGACTAATAGAGTCAGTATTATATACTACAGAAGGGCTGTTTCTGACAAAAGGAAATCAAAGCAAAGAAAATTGTCATAAGTCCAGTTCAGGTCATCAAATAATGTCTCCTGCCTTCCAACTGGGCTTTTTGCTTCATATGTTCTAAGAAAGAAAATAAGTTTTGTCTCTTTCCCCCTGTTTTTACCAATCTGTCCTTTGCTATTTGGCAGGAGTTGGTAGCTTTTCTTGTGGTCTGACTGAATCTGGAAATAACATGGTTATTTTTGTTTAAACATAATAGCAAAGAAGAACTTGAGCTTATATGCAATTTAGCCTTATCAAGCCCAGACATATTTGTTTGTGTACAATCAGCATGCCTGAGTGATGTCAGAAGAGCTCTGAAAACAATATATTCTGAAGCCAGAGTTGTTAGTGGGTGGAACCCTCCCAAATAATAAGCATTGTACACATGATTGGAACTAGAATGAGTTATTTAGTCCAATACAACCTGTTTTAGTCCATACAGCATGTCAAATGACTCAGAACAGAACAGAAAAGGGAAAGTAAATAAAAGGGAATGAGCTAAACATAAAATCGTGTATTTGTGGGGTCCTTATAGACATTCAGTTAATAGTTATTTAATGAATTATACATTTAAATAAGCAGTGAAATTATGCTTATATGTATTATTTATATCTGTACACACACGCACGAATACACATATATGCTTAAAGCAGAGAGATGGCATCTTGGAGATGTGAATAATACACTCATGTGAAGGATTAGTGTTACAAATGGATTATACTAAGCTAAGATATTGATATTTCTAAAGACCCTTGTAACTGTTTTGGTTTTTATCTCTGGCAATATCTTTAGTCTATGTGTGCTCTCGTCCATGTACTCGTCTATGATGGAAATAGAGTTCTCTCTTATTACAAAGGAAAAACAGTTCATGTCTCAGGAGTTCCTTTCCTAGCAACACTTCAATTTTGCAAGTGTCTATACTTAGGCAAATGGTGTCCATTCAAATAAATATGTTCCCTGAAAATGAAATGTCTTTTGCCTATCAATGGTGTTTGCAAGATATACTATGCTGCCACCTATGGATTACTGTCCCAATCTCATATCTTTCAATATATCCCAAGAGAGGATAACTCAAGTAATTAATGAATTTTTAGAAGCTTCCATGCCTATATTTTGTAAAAGGGACACTTGCAAGTTATGAAAGAGATATAATATTAATAAGATGAAAATTAAACTTTTTTTTCCCAGAGAAGAGCAAATTGAGGGGAAAAAAGGAGTGTCATTTCACTCTTTGGACACATAATGTAACATAAATACAAATCCCCATGAATTTTCCTCAAATGTTAAATTTTTATACTTGTAGATTTGGGGAGAAACTATAAATTATTGGGTCTCATGCCAAAAGATCTAATTCATCAGGTTGCAGCAAGGACTTATGTTTCCAAATTGAATATTTTTGTTGTTTTTCTGCTTCGCTTTACATTGGGGAGGCACAGTTGGAGGCTCTTAGACTCTGGCTCTACACTCTGGTGGAGCTCAGGGACATTTGGGGTGCTGAGGATTGAACCTGGCTAAGCTGCATGCAAGGCAAGTCCTTATCATTATGCTCTCACTCCAGCACTGTCACTGTCACTGTCACTGTCCTCCCGTTCATCAATTTTTGCTCGAGCAGGCCCAATAACATTATGAGACATGTTACTGTGTTTGGCATATCAAATACATCACGGGGAGCTTGCCAGGCTTTGCCGTGAGGGCGAGATCCTCTAGGTAGCTTGCCAGGCTCTCCTAGAGGGGTAGAGGAATTGAACTCGGGTTGGCCATGTTGGCTGCATGCAAAGCAAATGCCTTACCCACTGTGCTATCGCTCCAGCCCACTCCAGCACAAATATCTAAATTTTAAATTAAAAACTAAAATCTTCTCATAAAATTATCTGTAAAATTACACTTTGGGAATAATTGGGGTCTTGTTTAACCACCCCTCTCCCTTTCTTTTATAATAAGTTAACACATTTTCCAAAGACTAAAAATATATGAGTTACATACTAAAATTTGCAACAGAAATATCTGTAAATAATCTGTATAAACTGTGGTATCAATCCATTTTCATTTATTGACCTTTATTCTGGCAGATTCCTTTAACCAATCAATTTTGGTTTATTTAAGAAGAAAAAATGACATTAACTCTTTCATAGCTATCACATTCTTCAGAAGAATAGTGTGTATAGGACAGTTTTGAAATTCATAAATTGCTATACACAAGTAGCATATTTTTTAAGTACTGAATATGTGCATTAGTGATTCAAGTAAGTATTTACTTGTCATCTGCCACACTAGGAAGTAGAAATCAAAACTTTATCTGATATCTCATGGTGCAGGAACAAGATACATAAAACAGCCTTAAGATGTTAGTAACAATCAATGGCAAAGTATATTATTCTGAAAGATTTTTAGGAAGGAAAAAGATAATGAATTAGATAAGTAGTGGATTATATGGGAGAAAATCATAAAGGACCTTGGCTATAAGTTAGGCTTTCACAAAAGGGTATATTTGTTTTTACATAAAGTGCTGGAGCGATAGTACAGGTGTAGGGCGTTTGCCTTGCATGCAGCCAACATGGCCGACCCGAGTTCGATTCCTCCGCCCCTCTCGGAGAGCCCCGCAAGCTACGGAGAGGATCTCGCCCGCACGGCAGAGCCTGGCAAGCTCCCCGTGTCGTATTTGATATGCCAGACACAGTAAGAACAAAGTCTCCAATGGAGACGTTACTGGGCCTGCTCGAGCAAATCGATGATCAACGGGAGGGCCTTTACATAAAGTGCTGATAGAAACATTCAAAGTGTGAAAATAACAGACATGGAGGAATGTATTTCAGGAAGTGTAAGAGGGAGAGGAGAGAGAGAGAGAAAGAGAGAGAAGGAGAGAGATTTAATTTTAGGAAATCAGAAAATTAATGCCATCTAATTCTTTAATTTGAGTAGATTAAGGTTGTACCCAAGTCGACAAAGCTCCATTATTTGTTTGATCAACATGCTAAAAGTACCAATCAATAGGTATAAATCTCTTTAGCAGTAGCATTTATAGCAATATAATACACCATTCAAGGAAACTCTCTCATAAAGACTGAGTTAAGTACCACCCCATTAACATCATGGATTTATTGAGCTATTGATATGTTTAAAAGGTCCCCTTTGTAAAATTAGTGAATATGTAAATAGTACTAACCTGAAGGAAAGGAATAAGAGGTAAAACTTTAAAAATTCAAGTTATTCAAGTTATGAATTAATGAAAACAGTTCACTTCCCTTATTATTCAATTGGCATGCTTCTTTTTTGATATATCATTTTTTTGGTATTTTCAATATCTCTAAAAACTTGATATAATGTTCACTACAAAGAGGGGTGAATAGTCAGACATCTAAACACCTTTTGTACTTTCTATACTTTACACAAAATCACAGAGGGATATTTTCTCCACTTTCAGCATGATGACTTAATAGACTTTTTTAAATAGAATGTCAAAAACAAAAGAATAATTTTAGTACAATGGCATGAGAACTAAATGTATGAATTGATCCTCTGATATGCTATTTACTCTCCTTCTCCCTCTCATGTACTTATTAAGTGATTCATGTAAGTGGGCAGTGTGTTAGAGACCCTTGTTTCTTACTTATCCAGTCAAATGACAGGAAACTCTCAAGTGCTATTGCTTCAACAATCCAAATGGGGTCATATATGAAAACACATTGATGACTATTTCAGAATTCTTTTTCTTTAAAAAAAATTTTCTCAAGAGAAAGCAAGTATCTATAGACTGTGCACCACAAGGTGCTAGATTAATAAGTGTGGTGGTCCTTTAAAAGAGTCAGAAAAGGCTTCAGGGAGTTGACATCTGCTTGTACAATATGAGGTGAGAAATTTCTGGAATCTTGTCCCATGAATTCCCCCTGAAAAGAGGAATTCTGAAAAGATACTTGGATAAAGAGAGAGTCATAGACTGGTGTTAAGAGATTGGTGCTCAACTTGAATACTTGGACCAGAGAAATAGTACAATGGGTAAATGTTTGGTTTACACTGGTAGGTTTGATTCTTGGCATCCCATATGTTCTCCCCATGGCCACCAGAATTGATTGCTGAGCTCAAAGCAAGGAGTAAGCTCTGACCACTGCTGGGTGTGGCCCCCGAAAAATCAAACAAAAAGAAATCAAACTTTGAGCTCTTGAATACACCAAACTAAACTTCTCTGCCTCATGTTTCACCTGGGTAAAATAGTACACTGATATCAAATGATATACAAGGTATTGTTATGTGAAATTTCAGAGTAGATTTGACATTGTAACTCTTCTTCATGGAGCCCAGAGGGTAACATAAAGGATGATCTTATTTCTGTTTTTGATCCTGATGCTTATTCTGGCAGCTCCATTAATTCCAGTATCAATCGATTCCAACTTGATTTTTTTGTGTTGTAATCTCCACTCATAGAACCGCTTCTTTACACAACTTTTGAGAATCCAGCATATGTTCAGAGAACCGCATCCTCATCTGGCAGGTCCTTCTGCATTCCTGAGGCACCAGTTGAGCGGTACAGCCTCCCCAGAAAGCTGGTCACTGGATACAAGTTGTGATCTAAACTCCTTGCCAGTTGTTTCTTTCCACTGTCCGGGTTATGACTATTGTCCGCTATAGGACCTAGACGCAGAAGCTGTTTCCTCCAATAGCAACATCTGTGTTTAATCTCAGTCTTTCCTTTCTGTCATTTCAGTTCTCCGCATTTTTTGTTTAATGCGTTATGGTTTGAAAACATTGGTGTGAAACCGGCTTTGTAAATTAGAGACAGTGGGAAAAAGCAAGTTGGAAACATAATAATATTAAAGCTTGCACCTTTCTTTTAATAAAGATATTGAACCTAGACGTGTTTCTTCTAAGACTTCATTTCTTTTTCCACGTGTTTTTCTTCAATGCCACTGAAACAGAAGTTTTCTCTCTTTCATCTTCAAGTTCCCATGTGGCTCTTCACCACAGCAGCCCACTGAAGACGGCACATCGTTTGAGTTCTTATAATACGTGTATCCTCTTCTATTGGCATCATGGAGCAACTAAAAGTCTTATTTAAAAAATATCTAGCAACTTTGATCACAGTTCCTTTTAAATCAGTTCCAATATGAGTCTTAATGTCTTTTTTGTTTAATAGCGGTTGATAGTATGGATCAGAGTTCTTTGGCTGTATCCTGACATTTACACGGAAAACCAACCAGTTGGCCATTATAACTACAGCCAGGAATTAATGTGCAGCAGTCAGTGAACTTGCCTTACAGTAAAACAAAAGCCTTCTGAAATAATTGGCTTCTCACTGCAGCCATGCCACAATAGGTAGACGGAGAAGCATATGGGAATTTGTAAGCTGGGGAACACAGACTCTTCGCCTCCCATTGTGGCATTATTCATGTGCCCTGAACCTTCTCTTCTGAATATTAGGTGATAGTTCAGCAAGATAATGGCCTATGCCCAGAATCTGAATTCCTAGAGGATAAGGCACTGTAGCAATGGGACTTCATTATAATTTGCTTCTCTTCTAACTTGATGCATTATAAAACTGGGAAAACCTTCCAAACAACTGGCAGGGAGTTTAGATCACAACTTGTATCCATGTTGGAAATAATACCTCAGCTTATTTCATACATATAGACAGTCTCTGGAGCTGTATCTGAAGTGAGTCACATATATCCTAAATTACTATGATGCCAGTGTAATTTCTTATTCACTTCATAATCTATTATGCATCTTCTAAATTTAATTATGATTATGCACTTTCAGGAGTTCCCCAAAGCAATTGAAGGGGACAAAAATCATTTTTCAGGTCACATGCCCAAATACTAAATTCAAAGAATATGCTTGAATGAATTATTAACATCATTTTAAGCCTTCTTACATGTGAAGCATAGTTACGGAGACAATGCTAAAACATTGAAAGGCAAACCACAACTTAAATCTTATTGGAATCTAGCATTGAGATTTTTAGTTGCATCAAAAAAATTGTCTGAAATACTTTCCTCTTTGCTTCTTTGCATTACAGTTCACTTCATTTATAGTTTAAATATGCTGTAGATTATAATTCTTTAAGAATCATTAGGATTAAAGTAGAAGAGCAGGGTCATACTTTTCAACATCTCCTTATATGAGTATTAGCCCTGATTTTACTTTCTCTTAGACATCATTTAGACTCAGTTTGAACACTGGCCCACTGGCCCACTGTAGACAGTGGGACACTAGCAAATGAAACAAGGCACTTCAGGTGATTTAGTGTTTATTTTAAAATGAAAGCAAGATAAATAAGATTTAGAATATTATAGAATTTAACTATATGACCATGAAATGTTCCTAAAACGTTCTTTTCTCATAGCTCAGAGTCAACCTTTAAGTTCTTGGACATATTCCATTTAAAGATTCATTTAAATTTTCTGGATAATATTTTTCTGTTAATTTTCAGTTTCATAGCGTTTATATTTTCCATATCCTCAATTCAGTACAACTCAATGTTATGACCAAAATGACACTGTAATTTAATTAGAGCTTATTACAATGTTGGTCATTGTTCTCTCAAGGTTGTGCTATTAACATTTCCAAAGCACTGATATGTAGCTTAATGTCAATTCTGAAGAGCACTTATTTTGCTTATGTGAGGCCCTGTGTTTACCATCTCTGCACTGCAGGGGAAAAAAAGCCACCAATTAAGATATTCAGATCTTTATTTTTAAATATAAAGGGTGTGACGTAGTTAAATAAATGGCCCAAGTCCAGTTACTGGCAAAACTGATGTCAAACCCATTTTGAGATACATATCTTAGATATCCCAATGTGAGTTTTTATCCCAAATGCAAAGCTCATGCATTTGGCTTGAGGGAGGCACATTTTTTCAAGGTATATTTTAACTTCGAAGTGTAAATTTACTCATATTGATAGTCTCACCCCATTCCTTGAAAAATATATCTTCTGTGAGTAACAGTGATGGGAAAAAATTGCAATTTCAGGTCTACCTTCCTGCAGAATGAAATTGAAAAGGATTTAAGCAAAAGATTATCTTTATTACTCACCTTCCTCCTTAAACTCCGTATGCAAGTCCCTATTTCACAGCTCTCCTGAAACATGTGTAACTTGTATCTAATAATCCCCCCTCCCCAAATCTATTTCACCTACCCCATCATTTTCTGCTCTTCCTTATTGTGTCTTTCCCCAAAGACTTCATTGTTCTCAGAGACTGCTCCTACTTCACTTGCTCCATCCAATCTATTGTACAGCCCTGCCCCTGCTTCCTTCATGTTAGTCCTGGCCATATCATCTCTGTTGGGTGATAGCAAACGGTCTAACTGCTTCCCCTTTCAGCGCTCTGCCCTTTGTTCTTAAAATAAGGTTTATTCATACATATATATGTATATATGTGTGTGTAAATGGAATATGTCATGACTTTATAACTCTACCTGTGATTTTTTTCCTTTTCTTTATTTATTTTGCCGTGATTCTAGACCTCTTTGCCTAGAGCTGTGCTGTTGTGTCTCCCTCCCACTTTGCCTAGAGCCATCTTCCTCATCCTTAGTTTCATATAACTCTCCTGCTTCTTATATTCCTGCCTTAGCATGTCTTTCCTAGCTCTAGGTCTCTGAAGATTGCTAATCATATGTGTCACTTTTAAGTCAGTGGTCATCTCCGTAACGCATCTGTAGACAAGCTCACCTAAAATAAATGTACTAGTATTCTCTGTCTCTGTTTTTAATAATATGAAGTCTTTTAAACTATTTGAGGTTTAATGGTGTCATTTATCTACTTACATGATTTCTTTTTGCCAGCAGGAGTCATTAGAACATGGATTACATGAGCTTCAACAAAACATCATCTGTCTCTACCTCTGTTTTCCTTACTATGTTGATACAGATTTGATTCCTTTATAGACCTGTTGGGTGAAATGAACTCAAGCAAGATGGATCAACTTCACTGTCCTGGAGATAGAAAGAAAGTTCTCCTCTGCTCTGAGATTCTGTCCAATCTTCTATCTCCCAAACTTACCTCTACTGTTTCTATCTTCCCCAAGATTGATGCTTTACTCTTGTTGGTAGACTTTTTCTCAGTATGTCCAATGTGGGTAGGTCAGTTCTAAGTGCTTCTTTTTTTCCCATTACGGGCCAATATCTATATATTTATGTATTTCTATGATAATTTTCTCATGTGTGCTTAAAGTAATGGCAAATTATTTCCTGAGTAACCATGTTCCATTTTAATGTACATAACTTTTCTGATAACTTTACAACACTATTTAATAATAGTCACTTTGAGTTCCAAAGAGTGGAAACATTTTGGCAATAAGAACTTTGATAAGTTATTTATCCTACCTCATATTTGCTGTAATTTCCCTATATCCGGGAACATATAAACATAAATATATCATATAAATATTATATAAAGATTAAATTAAACTGTGTGCATCAGCATTTTAATTTGGTATTACAAAATCATGCACATAAAGGAAAGTTACATCAAGAGACTAATAAAATTACTTTGAACAGGTTGGGAAATACTTTAGCAATGAGTACACATTGGAGTATATCATGCTGAAATAAGGATAGGTTTGAGCTGCTCTCTATATTAGTCTTGTATTCCTGCCCTGTTTGAATCCAGGTTGGGAAATCACCAACATATTTATGAAGAAATTATTTGATTTAAGAACTATCTGTAAGTAGCAACGGTGAGAAAGATATTGGATATCTATACAAAAAATTATAAAAAAGCATGAGAACATAATCTGCCTCTTTCTTTTATTAGATGACCTGAGTTAAGCAGCAAGTCATTCTGACATTTATTTTGTTTTTCTACTAAGTTTCTTGGTGAGATAGGGAACTTGCCACACTTATAAGCAACAAAAGACAAAACCATCTCACCCTCCTGTTTCTTGCAGCATCCCTGAGGGAAATGTGTGAACGTGGTCAAATGTTTGTGCTTCTGGATGATGAGGAAAAAGAAATGTCTATTTTAGATACATGGCAATGTATGAAATCCTTTAAATGTTAGATTTCAGGGAATGCTTATTAAAGTGAGATGCAAATACGTAAACAGGGGAGAACTACATGTACCCAGCAAACATCTAAAACCAATAGCATTAATATTCCTTCAAATTTATGGGATTGATTGTTAAATTTTTAACTTAAGCTGCTTCACCCACCTATATTAGAGACCAAATCAACTTACATGTGTGAAATGAATGTTACTAATATTACTTGCTAAAGAAAAATATGTAAGATATGTATCACATTCATGCTTCAAAATTTAAAATGATATAGGAAATGTTATAACAGTATCAACATTATCAGAAAATTCAACCATTATTTAGTTCATGTTTTCCATTTCACAGTTATGATACTCAAGAAGAATATTGATGCACAAACACATAATCAAGATTTGAGTTTTCACTTAAATTTTATTACATTGGGTCCCTTTATTGGACAAATTATGCCAGGGCTCAGCTTGAAGCATAGCAAATTACTATAGTAAAAACTGATATAACTTCTTTTGGCTCACAACAGACTTAAATACTTTTTCTTTCATTTCATGAATTTTGTTCCATTTTCATTCAATCTACAAGTTCCGGTTCAGGTTTTGTTGTTGCTATTACCAGGGGATATGGGGAAAAGGAATGAGTATTTAGTTCATTTTTATATCTTTTGTTATTTTTGATGCTATTTTGTGGTGCCAGATCAAAGTAAGGGCTCAGACATACAAGAATATAATATTCAACCACTGACATACATCTCTAGCTCTTGTAAACTTCTTATTGATAAAATTTGTAAATTAACATTTCTTTTAAAATCCTATTTTAATTAAAACAATTGTATTGAAGCCTCAGGGTTTAAAATACTGTTAGTGTTAGAGCTTCCTGAAAGCAGTGTTCCAACGCCAGCTCTACTCAAATGTATTTATATTTCTCCCATAATCACACCAAGCCCTGCATTGCTTGGTAAACTCCATTCTATTATGGCCATTTTTTTATTCCCCTACTATGTTTATTTAAATCCCAAATACAGGAGATATCATTATATATGTTATGTTCTCCTTCTGACTCACTTTACTCAGCTTTATGCCCTCTAGCTTCACCCCGTAGCAATGATTTTCATGATTTTATATTTTCTCATAGCTAATATTCCATTGTGTAGTGTACATAAGACATACTTGGGGTTTTTTTTGTTGTTTTTTAATTTTTTTTTTTTTGCTTTTTGAGTCATACCGTCAATGCACAGGAGTTACTCCTGGTTCTGCACTCAGGAATCACTCCTGGCAGTGCTCGGGGTACCATACGGGATGCCAGGAGTCAAACCCGAGTCAGCCGCATTCAAGGCAAATGCCCTACCTGCTGTTCTATCGCTCCTACCCCTTACATAGTTGGTTTTTTTTTATCCAGTCATCTCTTCCTGGAAACATGGGTTGTTTCCAAACCTTGGCTACTGTAAACAGTGCAGCAATAAGCACAGGACCACAGATGTCTTTTGAAAATAGTATTTGGGGGTCCTATGGGTAGATGCCCAAAGGTGTAGCTTGTAACTTATTGGAAGTTTAGAGGAAATTTTTATTCAAATTCTTTCTTATTTTTTTTGCTGGGGTTGATTATTTTTGTTGTTAAATTTGACAAATATTTTACATATCTGGATATTAATCCTTTGTAAAATGAGTGGTGAACAAATATTTATTCCCAGCCCGTATGGCATCTTTTCAGTCTAGTCATTATTTCTTTTGAAGTGCAGAATATTTTTTATTTAATATAATCCCATTTGTGTAATTTTGATCCATTTCCTTTTCCAATAGCATTGAGTAAATTGACTTTTCTTACGGCTCTAGTATAGTTCTTTTTGTGGCATATTTTAGGCACTCCAAAGATCTGTGCTAATAGTTTATTGATTTGTCCTGTTCCTTAGTAGAAGGCTAAAAATGTAAATATAAACAGAATTAGAATTCAGTATGGATAAGGTTGCTAATTGTTCGGGATTCTTTGAAATGGATATTAATATGTTTTAATTATTTATCTATCTTATTATAATGGGCTAATCATATGAAACATTAAAATGCAACCATTGATTTAAATATATCTTTACATTTTGGAGGGGTTTCACAAGCTTTGTTCTAGGGACCCTGGGATCTTTTTTTCAGGGGTTGAGTCTCTCAGGACCACTCACATCACTATTTTGGGCTGTCAGAAATTGAACTCTGGTTCTCTGATTTCCAGACAAACACTCTAACCCTTTGAGCAATTTTGTTAGCTGTGAATTAACATGTATTTGTTTTTTGAAATATTCATTTTAACTTTTTAGTACAATTTTAGTTTTTCACACCAATTTCTCATCCTGGTTTTTGACCAAGTTTGAGTAAAAGCTGGATCAAGAGAATCAGAAAAAAAAATTGTTAGTGAATTTCATAGGAAAGATCCGGTGTCTAAAATTGCAAATCATATTTTAAAAAATGTTTTTGTAAAATGTTCAAGGCAGCTGCTAGACCAAACACTGAGAAAAGATGATGACTTTTAATTTTTTTCTTTTTTAAAAATATGATGAAAATTCAATAACATTTTAAAAGTATTTTTGTTTTAAGGCTACTTTTGTCATTTTAGGAATTATGCTTACAAAGAGATTTAAAAGCTATGGCATTACAATCAATATGGTAGCAAGTACTCTTGACAAGTCATCAGATACGGAGTGATGGAATGTTTTTAATTCTTTGAGACATCTATGTGACCAAGAATTATTGCCAATATTGTTAAGTTCCCAAATAGTATAGTTCAATATAAACTTGAAATTTAGAAGGTATTGAGTTACTTGTTATATTTACTCTGTAAAATATTCAAGTCTGTTATAAAAATAAAGCACAATGTTAGTATAAGTATAATAGTTAACAAAAATCATTTTAGTACTTTCAACAATATGATGAAGGAACTATTTATTTTATTAGATGAATGCAGAGTTCAATCAATCAATGCAATATTTATCTCACATGTTTTCTTTTCCTAAGTGGTGGTTACACTGTCAAAGTAAACTACTGAGTTCACTCACATTAGTCAAATAGCCATTAATCAGTCATTATTTACAAAGCAGTATTTTTGTAAGACTTTCTTGTAAATATCATGAGGAATGCAAATGAACAATAAAGACTTTAAACTGAGAGAGACAGCAAGCCCATGAACCAAAGTAACAGACTACCATGGACTCTCACTCTTGCTTCTAGACTCTGCTCTGAATTCAGAAGATTCTATAATTTTCTTTGCAAATGTATGTGAAGCCAATTTTAGAGATTGACTGCATGAACCCCTTTCATGTCTTAGGGTCCCAAGACTGAATAGTGTCTTGAATATATATGTATATATATATGTATATATATATACATATATATATATATGTGCACTCTGATACCTGAAGCTCAGCCAAAGACCATAGAAGAAATGCTTCTAAGGGATCAGATGTGCCAACTGGGAAACTTCCTTTGAATTCAACATATATTATCAGGTCCTTCCAAAGTTAAAATTAATATTTAATTTAATATTCTGTGACTTGATTTCTAACTTTTGAATACATAGTACACATTAGGCATTTAGTACCATTGTCTTAGTTTAATAAAATGGTTAGCATGAACAGAGTATTGCTAATGTCTATAAAATTTTACATTTAAAGAGATGAAATTAAACACACAAAATATTTACTGTACTTCTGAAGGAACAGGAAATCAGAGATTGTTAAATTCAGCTGAAAATATATCCATTTATTTTGTATTCTTTAAACATAAGTAAATAATTGGTTTGTTTGGGGGTCACTGCATCCAAGGCAGCAGCCTAATTGTTATACTATAGCTCCTGCCCAATAATTCTTAGGATTAATTCAACATAATGTCTTTAGCTTTGTGAAGCTTGTATGGAGGGTGGCTATACGTATTAACATAAAAAGTCTTAATTTATTCAGTAGTTTGAAAAGTGATGAGAGAAGGAATATTACAGTGAATATCATAACATATTGAGTACATAAAATTTTAGTTTTCATTAGACCTTTATTTTGTTCTGTTAAAAAGTGATTAAAGAGAACTGAACTTATGAATGAAGTGGTGGTAGATAGGAAAGAATCCTGAGATAAAAGCAGAGGGAAGTAGACACTCTAATGGAGGGTGTGGTGTTGGAATACCGTATGCATAAAATCTCATCATTAACAATATTGTAAGTCACTCTGCTTCAAATTTTAAAAAGAATAAAGAAAAAACATACCTGAATAAAGAATTTAAGTAATTAAGCAAGACAACGTATGTGATGCAAACAAATTTCACTAAACACTAATGTAAAGTGGGAAGTCTCCTTTTATTTTGACCAATGTTTGATCAGTACCCTACAATTCTGGTACTTTGACTTCTGAAACTCCCCAAAAAATCAAATTTATTAAACTTTTCACTGAGAATTTTTTAAAGTGGCTGATGTCACTATGAATTTTATTAGTCTTCTTTTTATTTATTTGAATCTTTTTTTGGTAAAGCTATCAGAACAGCTTGAACTTCTTGTCTAAATTTATTTTCCCAGTTTCTTTTATTTTGTCTTTTTAAAATTTTTTAAAAATTTTTATTAGTGAGATACCATGAGGTAACAAGGCTTGGAATGCCTTCAAGAGCGTTGAAGAAATAACTAAGAGGACAAAGAACCTCCAGCTATGAACACATCTCTTCGATTCCACTGTTCTTCCTGCATTAACATATGCCTCAGAGACCTGGGCCCTATGAAAACAGGATGAGAATGCTATTCGGGTCTCTCAAAGAGGAATCGAAAGAGCTAGGCTTGGAATACCACGATTCACTCAAATGAGAGAGAGAATTTGGAGTTCTGATCTCCGTTAATGCTCAAGAATCAGAGACACTGTCTCATTTGCCAAGGCATCAAAAATCAGATGGGCTGGACACATAATGAGGTTTACAGACAACCGCTGGACTAGAGCCTTTACTGACTGGATTCCACGGGACGTCAAAAGATCGCATGGATGCCCACCTACAAGATGGTCAGACTTCTTTGTCAAGACCCTGAATGATCGGTTTGAGGCTCTGCATGTTCCTAGAACGAACAGATTCCATTGGGCTATGCTAGCATGCAACAGGGATCGATGGAGACGTTACTGGCACCCACTCAAGTAATTTGATGAATAACGGGGGATCAAGTGATCAAGTGATATACACATATATGTATAAGTTTAGTTTGGGTCAGAGAATTGCACAAAGGATAAAACCATAACAGAGTAGGGAGCTAAAATCTGAACACCAGATCTCTTGGTACCAGCTAGAGAAATATTGAGTTATATGTAGTCCTATAGCAAACAATATTGAATACTATTCTTCCTCTCCAAAAATGTCCAGAAAATTACAAAAGAATACAATTTAAGTGATATAAATAATTGTTTATGTAATTTTTTATGAAATGGATGATCTCAGATAATTAAAAAAAACGAGCAGATGGTAGAAAGCTTTAAGGAGGTAAATAAGTAAGTAAGTAAAGTAAGTAAAGGCCCTCCCATTGATCATCGATTTGCCCGAGCGGGCCCAGTAACGTCTCCATTGGAGACTTTGTTGTTACTGTGTCTGGCATATCGAATACTCTGGGTAGCTTGCCGGGCTCTCCGAGAGGGACGGAGGAATCGAACTCGGGTCGGCCATGTTGGCCGCTTGTAAGGCGAACGCCCTACCGCTGTGCTATCGCTCCAGGAGGCAAATAATAAGAAATAAATGCAGAATACCTGATTGGTTGGGTTGTGTAGTTAGCATTATTTGCTGTTAAGCATATAAGCATTATATATTTTTGCTGGTCTAGTTATACACTTATAGGACATGGTATTGGTAAATTTTATTTTGTTAAGTTGTATCCTAGGGGAAAATGTTGAATCTTGGACTTAAAACAGCTAGCATTGTAATGATACGTATAGATGGATACGAGACATTCCAAACCTATAAGCATATATATTAGTAAATAAACATGTTCAACTAAAAATTCAGTGCCTATAGGTTTGGAATGTCTTGATATATCTTTTTATCTTGGTATATCTTTTTACGTTTAAAAAATAAAGTATGATTAAAGTCAAATACTTAAAATATAATCATCTACCTATGTTATTTTCACTGACCAGCAGCATGGTCACATGGTCACAAATTTTCTTCAGGTACTTCTTACAATAAACTTAATATATAGAACATATGTCTACAACCTATTTATACACTTATAAAGACCAACAGAACTAAAGGTAAGATACTTTGCCTTTGAATTTCTTTGTATTAAAGTGTATTTAAATTGAATGGGTCTAACATTCAACTGTCTCCTAGTACTTTACCTAGCAGACCAGCTGTTAAGGCCTCTTAGGTAAATAGCTAAATGTTTTAAAAAAGCCACGTAAATACATATTTAACCAATAGACTGGAACAAATAGAGCCTCAATTGGCCATTTGGAGCTTGGGACAATTGGAAGATTATTGAGCTGGTAGCCCACTGTGGCTCATGTTAACATTTTAGAGCAGGTTAAAAATGCTAACCTGAGCTCACTCTAATGAAAGTCCTTAGTGTGCAAGATTAAAAAGTCATAATGGAACATTATTATAGAGGGGGCAACCTGGATTAAAAGTATTCCAGGTAATATTTGCTAAACATGCCTTATTACCCATAAGGGAAAGAGAGTTTCAGATGGGTTTGAAAGCAAAATTGAGCATTTTCAAAGGTTTTTGAGCATTTTAATAAATGCATATTTTCTTGAATGTTAGGGCTTATATTTACAAATGCTTCCAAAGAAATTTTGTTCTGGAGTTTACTTTAAATATTTCTGAGGCTTGATTTTATGTTACACAGAATTTATTTATATATGTGTACACGTATATATAAATGTGTATATTTAGATGTATGTATATATTATCTAGGATTCATTTATATATGTACATACATATATGCATATATATATGATCAGTTTCTGATACTTGGTGGTTTCTAATATGTACTTAGAGTAAGACTCTGTGTTGTTTCTACTAGAAATAAACCCAATTTTTTTAAAGTATTGATAGTTTTGAGCTGGAGTGATAGCAGAGCAGGTAGGGCAGTTGCCTTACACATGGCCAATCTGGGTTCCATTCCTCTGCCCCTCTGGGAGAGCTTGCCAAGTTACAGAGAGTATTTTGCCCACATAGCAAAGCCTGGCAAGCTACCCGTTAGGTATTTGAAGTGCCAAAAACAGTAACAACAAGTCTCATAATTTGTTGTGAGATGTTACTGGTGCCCACTCAAGCAAATCAATGAACAATGGGACGACAGTGACAGTGGTGACAGTGACAGTGATTGATTGTTTTAAAATTTGAACTTCCTTTTAAAAACCACATTTGATTAACTTCTGTTGTTTATACACACACACACACACACACACACATATATACATATATATATATCTGAAGACTACATGGTAGATGTGAGAATTTCAGTTTGTACATGTATTCGTGAAACTACCTTCATTTTAAGGATATATTTCTGGAACCACCTTAAGTGCTTTGTCTATTTGAGAAACTATAATTAATATTAAAAGTAAAATTCCTAAATCCACCATAACAATAGCAAGATACATGTTTATATATATATATATATATATATATGTGTGTGTTTGTGTGTGTTGCAATTCATACAATGTAATGAAATGTAGTTACATACTGAGAAGTTCTCCCTCCTCCCTGCTGAGTTGCAGAAGGTCCATTTTTTCCTTCTGGACATATCACCCACTCAATATGACATGTAACCATCTGTTCTATAGCAATGCATATAGAAAATATTTGAAATACATATTCTTTACATTTTAAGCATAAATTCGCATTAAAAATTGATCTGTTTCTGCATGCCTCTGGAATTATAACTACTATCATGCCCATTTCCCATTTGAGACTCTCTTCTAAGATTTTTGTATACAGAAGGAACATCTTAAAAGCCAATAGGAAATTCTATCTGTACATGAGGAAACAAGAAAATTTCAAGGATGCCTCAAATTAAAAACTCAGGAAACTCATATTATTAAAAACACATGTAATAAATGCTTTGGTTTTGTCATTAGATTTTTTTTTAAATTGTAAACAATTTTTTGAATTACCACGTGATACACAGTTTCAAGGGTAGCTTGCCAGGCTTTGTGGGTGAGATACTCTCGGTAACTTGCCAGGCTCTCGGAGACGGGTGGAGGAATCGAACCCGGCTCAACCAGGCCGGCCGTATGCAAGGCAAATGTGTGCGGTAGGGTGTTTGCCTTACAAGTGGCCAACATGGCCGACCCGAGTTCGATTCCTCTGCCCCTCTTGGAGAGCCTGGCAAGCTACCGAGAGTATCTTCGTCCACACGGCAAAGCATGGCAAGCTATCCGTGACATATTTGATATGCCAAACACAGTAACAACAAGTCTCATGATGGAGACGTTACTGGGCCCGCTCGAGCAAATCAATGAACAACGGGAGGACCGTGACCATGAGCGTGACACAGTTTCAAAGTTTTCCATGACTGGTTTCAGTCATACAATGTTCCAAAACCAGCATATATTTCTCACCACCAATGTTCCTAATTTCCCCCCCACCATATACCCCACTCCGACCCCCACCTCGACGAGCCTGCCTCTATGGTAGGCACTTTTCTTCTTTTTTCTTCTCTCTCTCCTCTCTATCCCTATCTCTCTCTCTCTCTCTCTCTCTCTCTCTCTCTCTCTCTCTCTCTCTCTCTCTCATTTTGGGTAGTATGGTTTACAATACAGGCACCAGGAGTTTATAGTGTCTTCCCTTTACCTACTTTCAGCACTCAGTTCTTGTCCAGAGGATCATCTCCAAGTATTATTGTCACAACAGTCCCTTCTCTATCCAAATTACCCCCACCCTACTGCACCCAACCACTTGAGACAGGCTTCTAACCATGGTCCAATCTTCCTAGCCCTTATTTCTACTGTTCTTGGGTTTTAATATCATACTATGTTTTTCTTTAATATCCCATAAATGAGTGTGATCATTCTATATCTGTTCTTCTTTTTCTGACTTACTTCACCCAGAATGATATTCTCCATGTCCATCTATTTATAAGCAAATTTTATAACTTCATTTCTCTTAGTAGTTCGTTGTGCAGATACACCATAGTTTCTTTATAGTTGTCTCTTTTTGGACACTCAGGTTGCTTCCAAGTTCTGGCTATTGTGAATGGCATGCAATGAGTATAGAAGTGCAAATAACATTTTGCATTATGGTTTGGGCCCCTGGAATATATTCCCAGAAGTGATATTTCTGTGTTGTATGGGAACTCAATTTCTAGTTTTTTGAGGAACTTCCATAATATTTTCCAAAAAAGTTGGACCAGGCAGCATTTCCACCAACAGTGAATGAGAGTCCCTTTCTCCCTGCATCATTGCCAGCACTGGTTGTTCTTGTTCTTCTTGATGTGTGTCAGTCTCTTTGCATGAGATGATCATCAAATTATTATTTTGATTTGCATCTTCCTGATGCTTTGCAGTGCATTTTTCATGTGCTTTTGGTCATTTGTATTTCTTCTTTGTGGAAGGTTTAATTTTTTTGTTTCATTTCTTCTCCCCATTTTTGATGTGGTTCATTAACTTTGGTGAGGATAAGACTACTACTCATTGTAGAATGAGTGGCACTAGTCACCTCATGGTGTTTGATGCCAGCATTTCCAAGAATTGTGCATTGAATTATCATCATGGCTTCTATAATCACACTATGTAATAAGTCAGGAATTGATACATCTTGAAGGCAATTTAAGATTTAGTTCATTTGGCACCTTTCATCAAATCACTTTTTTTGAGCTATTGTTGTTTATAGAATTCAGCTTAGAAAACATAAATCCATTACTTCCATATGACTGAAATTTACACCTAATATAGAGAATTTTTTTTTTAGGGACACAATGCTCAGGAGTTATTCTGATCTCTGCACCTAGGAATCAGTCCTGGCATAGCTTTTTAGGGATTGAATCTGGGCTAATCTCATGCAAGGCAAGCACTTTATCCACTGTGTCGTCGATCTGACCCAAAATAAGGAATTTTTGTCCATCAGAAGATTCTTCTTTAGCCCTTAATCAACTAAATACTTACAATTTTGAAAATAAGTTTGAAAATCACATTGGAGCTATAAAGCTAAAAAAAACACACTTTCAGTAAGGCATTTGGAGGAGGCAGCAATGATTAAAGCATTAAACATTTTGCAATCCATTGTTCAGCACCTTTCACAAGGACAATCTCTGTGCTGTACCATATTTACAATGTGTTCTCACCACACTCTGCTGGATTGTACTTATGCTGGTAACTGGTCTGATAATCAGGATTGTATTTGGTTCTTGGAAGAATGATGTATGAAGCACAGTGGGTAGGGCGTTCGCCTTACAAGCGGCCAACATGGCCGACCCGAGTTCGATTCCTCCGCCCCTCTCGGAGAGCCCGGCAAGCTACCGAGAGTATTCGATATGCCAGACACAGTAACATGAATCACATCACAAATAAATTTATTTTTTGATTTGTGGTTTTTTTACAAATAATTTTTTAAGATCCCCCAAATTTTCTAATTTTCAGGATTATCTTTCCATGTTTCTAAACAATAACTTTGATTTCACTATCATAGCCAAAATGCAATAAACAAATAAAATCAGGTTTTTTGAATTGCTGAGGCAATAAAGCAAGTGACTAAAGATTTGTGGCCTACATTATCTGAATGGAAAAGAAAGTAAGAACAATGAAGACACATAATTCTGGACAAAAAACACTGTGGATTTTTGTTTCACCAACATGTAGCAGACTCCTTAACTTAGCCTGCATCCCCATCAATAAATACCATCAGTGGTATTTATTCTGGGTTGCTTTCCTATAAGTCTTAGTTCTTTTCTGGAAATGTCTACAGTAGAAAACACTGACTAAAATAGTATTTTTTCTAAATTGATGACTTACCTGTTAACATTCTTTAGAACAGCCATCCTTTGAACAGGGGTATTTCTCTGCTTGGAAAGGCTTTAAAAACCAGAAACTTCTCTTTCTACAGTTGTATGATGATTGGGATATCTAGCAACAGGGACGCATTCCTAGAAATATTCAGTTCCTTCAAATTCTATCACAAATCTTCTGCCTTTTCTGAGTATAAGTGATGCTGATCCTGCTTGTAGAAAAACTGTTAAAATGTGAAGAATTGTGGTTCAATCCATCACTGTAGAGACACTGTGAAGAAGCTGAGGTTTGATCCTTGCTTCAATCAGCTGCTGGTTGTCCCGGTGAAATTGTGGTAAGCAGAGAACGCGGAGTCCATCAAGGACCATAAATAAAAAGGAAAAAGTCTTTTCAATCATAGTGTCTGTACACATTCGCTATGTCAAGTGAAATATTTTTGTGGCTCTGTGTGGCATTGTCATCAGTAATGAAGTAGATCCACAGTAAATGATTTTAAATAATGTTTCTTCCATATCCATTCATTAGCACAAAATGTTCTATGGATAATGATAATCCTGGGGCCTGTGAAATCTTCCAAATATTTCATAAATATTCCTCAGAGTAGAATTCTGGTCACTCATATTTTTCAGTTAAGAAGCACTGATTGAGAACTCTAGCACAGTAGCATTCAATTTCATTGAATGCTTTGAAACAAAGGGTTGCCTTACTTTTTTTTTAATCTTCATGTACTACCAATTTGTTGAAATTCTCTGGTCAACCTTGAAATAAACTGAGTTCGTAAGATATCTTGGTTTATCTCTTGAATTTTCTGGCTTCTGGAATCAATAACGATTTGAAAGTTGACTTTACAGTCTTTCAAAAGACAAGTCAAAATTATGTACTAGGGTGCAAAGGTTCTTTTCAACAAGCCTTGAAATTTTCAAGTTAAGATAAAATTTTCTGCAATAAACACACACAATTTTATAAAATTAAACTTGCTAGAGACATTACTGGGCCCGCTCGAGCAAATCGATGAACAAACATGAGGACAGTGACAGTAATTCTTTTTGAGAATTGATTAATCAACTTATGAAATGTTTTACATCATGTTTGGAGGCAGCTGAACCATCAGGTTGTGTAAAGAGAAGAATATTTTAGCATGTGGATAGAAAATAAATGCCCAATCTAAATATGTTCATAATTAACTTTTGCATTCCAATTATAGATTATTGACCATATGCTATATTTGAGGCACTTTATGTATTAGGACTGGAAGTGTGTTGAGTATATTGGCTAGATACAACCACCACTCACAGTAGATATTAAACATAACTGACCAGGAGCAGGAGCAATAGAACAGTGGCTAGGGCATTTGCCTTGTATGTGTCTGACCTGGGTTTGATCTCCAACATCCCAAATAGTTCCCTGAGCACCAAAGGAGTAATTTTTAAATACAGAGTCAGGAGTAACCCCTGAGCATGGCTGGGTGTGCCTCACACCCAAAATGTAAATGACTAAAGAAATCTGATATCTGATTTACTGATATCCAGTGACTAATCTGATCTTCAGATCAAGCTCATTATACCATACTAAATAACAATAAGAAGCATAAACTAATGAACAATAAGTAATAATGTTAGAGGAAGCATGAAAGTTTTGCACAGAAGTGACTTGAAACAAGTCTTAAGTGTAAATCTGACTTACACTTCTTCGTCATGCCTTAAATCACATTTAGTAGAGGAAAGGTCAATTAGTGTCTTATTTAAAGGAGTAAGAAAAGCATACATATGAGGTTTAAATAGACATTGGAATTGTCGTACCATATTTGATAGGGTTCAAATATGGTAACACCTACAAGGGTGATTAGAGGTCACCCCAAAAGCCTCTATACCTCTCGGAAAGACTGGCAAGCTACCGAGAGTATTCCGCCCGCACGGAAGAGCCTGGCAAGCTATCCGCTGTGTATTCGATATGCCAAAACCAGTAACTACAACTGGTCTCATTCACCTGACCCTGAAGGCTTCACCGACATGGCAGCACTGAGAAGGATGAGAAAGGAGAGGCCGACAAAATCTCAAGGCCGACCTAGGCTGCCACAACGAAGGAAGACAAAAATGATCGTCTGTACTTTCAATGCACGTACGCTAGCATCAGATGCATCCATCGAGGACCTGATGGTACAAGCGCGAATGATCAAGTACGACATCATTGGTCTGACCGAGACAAGAAGACACGAATCTCACCATGCCATTTTCGACACTGGAGAAGAATTGTTCCTCGGAACATGCGATAAAAGAGGTGTTGGAGGCGTCGGTGTCCTTGTCAACACAAACTTGGCCAAGAGCATTGATTCATTCGAATGCCTAACAACCCGAATCGGACGTTTACATTTGAATAGATGTGGCTCACTGCCTGCAGTTTCTATCTTTGTTGTCTACGCACCAACATCTCATTATGATGAAAGAGAAATCGAGAAGTTCTACATGGAGCTAGAGAAGTTCTATAAAGAAGACCACACCTTCTACAAGATCATTGTGGGTGATTTTAATGCCAAGATAGGACCGAGAAGATCAGCTGAAGAACTTCACATCGGAACCCATGGCCTAGAATGGAACGAACAGGGTGAGAGACTGTCTGAGTTCATCATGTCGACCAAGACCATTCATGGTAACTCACAGTTCCAGAAGGCAGAATCTAAACGATGGACATGGGAGTCTCCCGGTGGACGATTCCACAACGAAATAGATCACATCATATTCAATCGACGGTTTTGCCTGACTGATGTCGCTGTTGTCCCAAAATTTCGAACGGGATCGGACCACCGTCTCCTTCGTGCAAAATTCTACTTCACAGAGCGGGGAGAAAGGGCTGCAAAGTTCAAAAAGAGAACTCCCAGAACGACCACCAACTGGGAACTCTTTGGTACTATTGCGGCAACATGGGAAGATGCCATTGTTGACAACATTGACGAGGAATACGATCGACTGGTTCAGCACCTCCATGAATGTGCGAGGAACGCCAAGAGAGAGATAGCCACAAAAAGTCGCCTATCTTCGAAAACTCTTGAGCTAATTCGCCAGCGTGGTTTGGCGCATGCCTCAGGCAACCGCAAGCTAACGTCCGAGCTTGCAAAGCAGTGCAGAGATGCGATCAAGGAAGACCTCAAAGAGAGAAGAGCAGAAGTAATGGTAGATGCGGCAGAAGCCGGGAAAAGTATTCGTAACGCCCGCCTGTCCTTCGCCAACTATAAGACCAAGATGACTGCCCTCCGACGTCCTGATGGATCCATCACATCCTCCAGAACGGCAATGGAGAAGATTATCCATGACTTCTACTCAAATCTCTTCGATAGCCATGTCCACTTGCCGACATACCAAATTCCACAGGATGGGTATGTCGTTCCCAACGTTCTCCCTTCCGAAATCCGACACGCCATTTCATCAGTAAAGAAGCAAACAGCACCCGGCCCAGACAAGGTCAGACCTGAACACCTGAAGAACCTGCCGTCAGTACTCATCAATACACTGGCTCGGCTCTTCACTCGCTACCTGTCTGAATGCAAGGTTCCATCTCAATGGAAAACCAGCAGGACCGTACTACTGTTCAAGAAGGGAGACATCCATGACATTGGCAACTATCGCCCGATCTGCCTATTGTCTGTCATCTACAAGTTGTTCACTCGAGTCATCCTGAATAGGATTGGCAGAACACTAGATGAAGGACAACCATGTGAGCAAGCAGGGTTCCGCAAAGGATTCAGCACCATCGACCATATCCACACGATAACCAAACTCATTGAGGTTTCTCGGGAGTTCAAGATGCCGCTCTGCTTAACGTTCATTGATTTAAAGAAGGCCTTTGATTCTGTTGAGACGGAAGCGGTCATTGAAGCCCTAGCCAATCAGGGCATTCAAGCCCAATACATCAGGATCCTCCGTGAGCTCTATTGCGGATTCACTACCAGGATCTCACCATTCTACAAAGAAGTGATCGTTGATGTCAAGAGAGGGGTGCGGCAGGGTGAAACCATTTCACCAAAACTCTTCAGTGCCACCCTCGAGAACATTATGCGACAACTGGAATGGGAAGGAATGGGAGTGAAGATAGATGGTTGGCAACTACACCACCTCCGCTTTGCTGATGACATTGTTTTAATAACACCAAACATCAGCCAAGCGGCACAAATGCTGGCCGACTTTGACCGTGAGTGTGGAAAGGTAGGACTACAGCTGAATCTTACGAAGACAATGTTTATGAGAAACAGCCTTGTTCCTGACGCCCCATTCGCTCTCAATGGAACGACCATCTCCGAATGCAACAGCTATGTGTACCTAGGTCGAGAGGTCAACATGACAAATGACCTGGCACCCGAGCTGCGCAGGAGGAAGAGAGCGGCTTGGAACGCCTTCAAGAACGTCGAAGAAATAGCTAAGAGGACGAAGAACCTCCGGCTCCGGGCACATCTCTTTGATTCCACTGTTCTTCCTGCATTAACATATGCCTCAGAGACCTGGGCCCTACGCAAACAAGATGAGAACGCCATTCAGGTCTCCCAAAGAAGAATAGAAAGAGCTATGCTTGGAATATCACGTTTCACTCAAATGAGAGAACGAATCCGGAGTTCTGACATCCGTCGACGATCAAGGATCAGGGACGCTGTCTCATTTGCCAAGGTGTCGAAAATCAGATGGGCTGGTCACGTAATGAGATTTAAAGACGACCGTTGGACTAGAGCTGTTACTGATTGGATTCCACGGGATGTCAAGAGACCGCGTGGCCGCCCACCTACCAGATGGTCAGACTTCTTTGTCAAGGTCATGAACGATCGGTTTGAGGCCCTCCATGTTCCCGGAGCGAAGAGATGCCATTGGGCTACACTAGCACGCGACAGGGACAAATGGAGACGTTACTGGCGCCCGCTCGAGCAAATCGACGACTAACGGGAAGTTAAGTGATTAAGTTAAGTGATTAAGTGATTAAGTTTGAACCATGTCCTAAACTCTTGCTTTCCAGTTAAACTTTTGCAGATAAAGACCTTTCATTCAATCACCTGCAAAGAGAAAATGAAAAAGTATTAATTCTGTTATATTAAAACATATACCTGAAAATACCAAACATATTGTAAACACTTTAATATACTGTGCTTTCATTAGTATTTTGCTTTATTCTACTTTATTAATACTTTCATGCTGTTAAGGAAACATTAATAATAGATTGTCGGCAAATTCAGAAACAATTCTTGGTTGTTTAAAATTTTCTGAATGAAATTCTATTAACCTCATTATGCCATACTAAATAACTAGAAGAACCATAAAATTATGAATGATAACTAATAATGCTAAGGAAGCATGAAAGGTTTGCACAGAAATGGCTTGAAACTAGTCTTTAGTGTAAATGACCTCTAGTTAATCTATTCATGCTGTGATAGTATACATAAGCATAAGGAGACCTAACAGCAACCACATTAACTGAACCATAATTCCATTTTTTAAACAGTTCCCATGTACAAAAAGAAGGAAGGAAAGTAGGGAAAGAAGGTAGGGGAAAATAAAAGTTGGAAGAAGGGAGATGCAATAAAATTTTAGATATAAATTGAAAATAAGTATCGTTCTCCACAACAGCAGTCACAAACAAGATTTCTCTGAGCTATTCAGTATAAAAAGTCAATACACATAACTTTATACTTACATATATAGTAATATATGCACATACTAAGATTCACATAGCACGGTACATTGCTTCTCCCCATCCAGCACTATATTTAGGTAAACTTTTATAGAACTTCATGAAAATCTCTTATTCCCTTTGTAGGTAACAGGTAATATTTTTACACTTAGCCTGTAAGAATTTTTACACTTAACTCAGTTTCATCTTGATGAACTCTATGGTTGTAATAGCTTCCTTTAGAATACTTGAATAATAAACTCAATACTATTGTTGGACCAAAAGTCATGCGCATTTTACATTTTGACAATTGCCTTCAATTGTAAAATTTCCCTCAAAGAGAAAACTGTTTGTCTTCCTACAGATAGTTAAAAGGGACATTTTAGGCAAAAATATAGGTAGGAAAATGACTACAACATGTGCCAGGCAGGATTATTCACATATTTCTGCATCAATGACTGCATTTTGATCAAAGTAATGATATTTTTAAATTGTCATTTGGATATTGCCTCTCTATAAGAGTTCTCTACAATTACCTCTCTATAATGGATTTTATCTCTAGTCTTTCATTTTATTGTATTTGGACCAGATTCTAGTAATGAGCTAATCTAACAGATCTTAACCTTTATTTCCACTTATTTTTTTTTATTTATATTGGTTTTATTTATATTGGTTTATCATTTCTAACTTTTTTGAAAGAAAAAAATTAAAAATGGTTTTAGGGGCCAAATTCTGAAATAAACCATCATCACAGCCAAAAAAAATTTGTAAACAAAAATAATAACAAATGAGGCTAGAGAGATAACATATGGTTAAGGCACTTACCTTGCATATGCACAACATCTGCCCCTCAAAAAGTAATAGTAGCAAATGCAAACCAAATGTTTTTTCTAATTATGAAATAAAGTAAAGCCCTTTACACATAGTACATTAGTCAAGACTGCTTTGGAAAAATGCTGAAAAACAGCACTGTAGCTCTGTCCTCCCATTGTTCATCAATTTGCTTAGGCGGGCCCAGTAACATCTCCATTGTGAGACTTTGTTGTACTGAAAAATAAACAATATTTAAATCTCATTGACTTGTAATTAAAGTATTTCTTTTGGATCATGTGTATTCTATCTCGGCTGGGCCTGGCTGTACTCAGGATTTTTACTTATATTTATCTCCAGACTGTAAAGTAAAGGTATATCCCTGCATATGTCTTTTCCTTATACCAGCAGTGACCTAGTATAGGTTCTTAGTGGATCAAATAAATAGAAAAATCCAAAATAAATTGTAAAAGTTCATTTGGTGTCTCTGTTTCTGTCAAATCTGCTAGTATTCCATAGTCTAGGGTATATCACATTATCTTACTCATTATCAGTGAGTGGAAAAATATATTCAGCCTACTTGGTAGAAACCAGTCCTAAATCACAGGATAAATTGAGCAGATTTAATTTCATAACAGAGAGATTGAAGACTTTAGAATAATAAACAGATAATAAGCCAGGAAATGATTCAAACCACATATCCTAAAATCAGACTATATGATATTTATTGTTTTATTATTTGTAGAGTTTATATGACTCAAATATTATTTAAAAACAGGTTAGTGGTCTGAATGCTGTAACAATAACATACTAGTTAAAGTCTATAGGAATATATAAAGGCAATAATTTCAAATATATCTCAAAATCATCAATTATATATTTATATAAGAAAATCCTAGGCAAAAATAAGAAAATGTTGGCCAGTACTTTTCAAAATACGATTTCAAGTTCAACCGACCCTGAATATAAATTGAAGCATGCCTCAATGATGTAATTTGAAATAGAATGGTGTAATGTTTGCCCCTCCTTTCTTTAATCAGTTAGCTGTTCATGGCTGCTTCTAATTATAACTTCCAAAAGAGAGTTTTGATTACATACGTGTCAAGATATAAAGATGACTAAGAATAAATTCTTTTCAAAATATGTATATATGTGTATATTTTTGAAATATGTATATGTGTATATGCACACACTTATGTAGATTTTAATTGAAGTAGACTGCATTATAACATTACATTAGTTTCAGGTTTGTGTCACTATCTGCATATGCTATATTAAGTTTATAACTGAAAGTTCAAGTCTATTCTTCATTATATAATTGACCCATTCAGCCAATTTTAGGCAGCTAAGGTAGAAATAACAATGACTTTGAAACATGTATACTCACAAAATTTAGAGAGAGAAAGATCTAACAGGAGAAAGAACATCAGAACTTTATTACAACAAATTAATTTATGGGATGGTGGAGGTGATTAGGTTAGTACCAAATCTGCTGTACAGTGTGCAAAGCAGGAAGACCAAATTGGAACTTTCAGGTATGAGTTCAGTGTATAGACCATTACATTTTTTTTCTTTTATCAAAAACTTCAGATTTACTCTTAATGTTAAGCTATTGATAAGAATCGGGACTACCTGTGTTATCTAGGACTGTTTCTAAAACAGATAATAATGTCCCCTGAATATGTCTGAACATACCCAAGGGTTAGTAGTAGTCGCTGGTGCAAACGGGACATGATTTCCTTCTGTTTTCTCAAAGAAGGTAGATTTCTAGGGAGGCACGGAGTGACAATTTTTTCTGAAAAGGCCAATCAGCTTAGAAAGCCTGTGATCTAGAAAAATCACCCTTATAATCAATTGATTATCAGATTGAATTCTACCTTCAAACTACATACTACACATAGATTGAGTTTGTTAAGATGAACCTTTTTTTCCTATTAGGGTTAGCTAAACTAGACATAGCTCTGGTCATCACAAAGCCATGACCCTAGGGACATATGAAATAAAGGGCCTGGAAAAGAGGGATGCTAAAAAAAAAAGAGAGAGAGAGAATTGTCATTTCAGTTTTTCTCAAGGCTGGGCAGATCTGATTTTCAAATTTGAATTGAAATATAAAAGTCATTTTCTTCTGTCTTTTGCCACTGCTCCTAAAGGCACTTTGTCATAATCAAACTGACAACCTGCCTGCTTAGGAGCTGTTGGGTAGAGTGTCTCAGAGATCTGCTTAATTGAAATCACACTTGGAGATTCTATCTCTACTTTATAGTCTTAGGATTTGCTTTGTTTTTAAACTGGAGCAAAAGAGAGGATGAATGGCTGGTATATTTGATGATACATAATCACATTAATACTTTATTGCCACATTTGTCAATATATTAGTGCAATATGTTATCATATACATTATTAACTGTTGCTGTTAAATGTTTTATACTGATCTTTTACATTTTTTATTTCAATTGTGATAAATTTGGATCCAGGGGATCTTTTTTCTTTCAGAACAAGGAAGGAGCAAAAATATCGCATTAAAAGAATTTAGGTGGAGTGATTCATTCTCACAAACAAAGAAAGACTGTGTTTTCCTTCAAAAGCCTTTTTACCTGCACTTTCTTTGCTCAGCAGCTGCAGGTATTAAGACTTAAAAGTGGCAGAACGACGGGCACTACAGAGACGAAACATGATAATTCCCCATCTTTGGCAATATCTCAGTAGTTCGTCAACAGAGGCTCCCACATCGTGTGCCGATTGTGGGGTGGCCTTCGATAAACCTGGATTTACAGCCAAGACGGTCTCTTCCAGTGGAGTATTATTTCTAAATGTTATCTCTTGAAGTTAGGATTATGTTCTTAGCTGTAATTATAGATTGGAGCCAGCATTCCTGAGCAGAGGCTAAAAATTAAGGCTCATTCGACACGTTCCACTGTCTTGTTTAGCCTTTTAGTTATTTATTTATTTTTCTTTCAGGGAGGTTACAAGAGAAAGGAAACATTATATAAATAGGATTTCTTTAAGTACGGTGACACTTAAAAGATTATCAAGAGAGTGACAATTCTGTACCGAGAATTTGTTTGCCACACAGAATAAAAATTGCTTCCTACAATATGTATGAAATTCCTAATACTGTGTAAATTTTACAGAAACATGTTCAGGTACCAGAGAGATAGTACAGCGGGCTAGGTGCTTGCCTTGCATGTGCCCGACAAGGTTAAGTCCCCGGCATCCCATATGGCCCCCTGAGTACTGCCAAGAGTGACTCCTGAGCTCAGAGCCAGGAGTAAGCATTGAGCACAGCAGGTGTGAGCTAAAAAGAAAAAAAGAAAAAGAAATATTATATATCTAAAAATGTTTGTATATCTCAATTTCCTGTATACATTATGTGAGTTGACTTTAAATAAATCATATAATGTACTAATTTAATTTGTACAGTGGACAAGAATTACTCTTTATTTTAATAAATTGTGATTGTGGATCAGAGAGATTTTTTTCATTTCATTTCATCATCCTGTTATTTGTCGATTGCCTCGAGCAGGCCCCAGTAACGTCTCTTTCATCCTAGCCCTGAGATTATATTCAAGGCTCTTTAGGAGAAAGAGACCCATCATTGTTACTGGTATTTGGCATATTTGGTAGGCCACGGGGAGTTTGCCAGACTCTGCCCTGTGGGCAGGCTACATTCGATAGCCTGCAAGTTTGTCCAAAGTAGGAATGAGATAATAAGATGTCATAAAAAGATGTCCTGATATGATGTCGCACGGCCGCGAGTGCGGCCGCGCGGTTCCGGGAACTGGATTTTATAGTCTCTGAGTCTTGGCCGTTGATGGGATTACACGGCGCCAGGGGGCCAGGTGGCGGGTGTGACCCCCGCCTACTGGAATTTGGAGGATCTGGGTGGAGGATGCTCGACTCCAATCTGAGTAGGCTTGGAGGTCTCGGCCCCGGAACCCGCGTGGATTTGTCCCTCTGCCAGTACCTTCATGTGTGCGGAGAGTGGTCTCAGCAGGATCAGAGAGATAGTACATGAGATACGTCACCAGCTTTGCATACAGCTGATGCTAATTCCATACCAGGCACCACACTGAGCACCAAGCCAGGAGTAAGCCCTGAACACTGCCAGCATTCCCCCAACTCCCCCCCCCACAACAAACTATTAAGTTATGATTTACACATATTAGTTTAGACTAATACAAGATCCACTAAGTTTCTGACATATATGGAAAATTATCGTATTGATTTATACGTATTATGTAGGGCACTCTGCCCTTAGAGATGATTGCTAAATTCAGTGTTAATTTTACTATGCTGTTGATTTACTGCTGAAGAATCCAAAACTTAGAACACGTTCAATGTTCTCCCTAAGTCTCAGTCTACTTGTAATATTAAAGTGTTTAGGTTAGATAGCCTTTCCAGTTTTTATTTTAGATTATCTCTCATAGATACTTACTGAGATATTTATTCAATCCGACATATATAGTCAAAGTGAACAAAATATTTAATTTCTATTTATTTATTATATCCCCCTAACTCATTCTTAATATTGTTATGGAAATAATCTCTAGCAAACTCATAAATAGAGAACTGACAATTTAATTTTTGCATAGATAGTCTCCAAAATTAGGCTAGTGATTCAATCTCAGAAGTGAATTTCTTGTGATGATTTTTGCTATTGTGTTTAGATATTAAAATAATGTTGTTATATAAATGTTCCTTGTTATATTAACAAGTATATTTAGGAAGAAAGTGAAAATATATAAATTATGCCCCATATATTTGCAACTTAGATTTAATTAAAAGAAAGTGATCCGGGTCTTCGTTGTATAACCAAGGTATCAGTTGACTATAACTTGGATCAGTCGTTGGCTCTAATAATGATCAAAATAAGGATATGGATATGATTTAATAAATTTTTATGCCTAAATTTTTTTGTATAACAAGATTCTGAATTTTCTCAAAATGCCATTTATCATTAAAGTGTTATTATAGGAAAAGATAGATTATTTTTAAGAATATATACATTGATGTAATGCCAAACAAATCTTAATATATTTTCTATATTCTTGTCATTCATGTTGAATACTACATACTTTCATCAGTGTATCTCTAATTTTGCTTAAGAAGGCTACATTTCATCACAATTAAATCTCAATCTTTCAAGACTTGTTACCATCCTTATAATTTAATCTTTCTGTGAGAAGAAAATCATAACTATTTGTTGCATGTCTCATATGACATGTTTACTTTCCATTTTATAGGAAGAAATCATTTTTTACTCAGGGCAATTAAAAGTTTTGCTTAATTTGTTCATTAGCAGGGAATAGTTATATTTTAAAAAATCATATCTGTCTTAATATTTCAGACTCTGTATTTGGACATGCCATGATATCTTCCCTAGGAGATAGCTTCTAATGCTAGGGTAATTATCAGAACCAACAATGAGATTGAAGAATTGGAAATTTCAGTTCCTTTCCCAAGCTCTAAGAAGTGGGGAAGGCTGCTTGTTTATACAGTTACTGATGATCAATGACTTACTCATCTATGTCTATATAATGGGTCACCATAAAAAAACAAAAGGAGATAATTTTGAGAACTCATGGGCTGGTGAATATGTTGACCTTCAAGGAAAGTGACATGTTCAGAGAAGACATAGATATGCTATACCATTTCCTTGCAGAATAATCTATGCATCTCTTCTAGTTATACCTGTTAGAATCACTTATAATAAAACATCAATATTTCAAGTAAAATCATTCTTTCACTAGAGTAAGTAGTTCTAACAAATAATCTGACTTGAGAAGTGTTCACATTAACCCTTGGACTTCTGACTGGCATCTGAAATATAGAAGGGGGAGGCAGGCAATCTTAGGAACTTCCATTCTGTGGTTACTCAGCCAGAAGCACAGAAGCACCTGTGCTTTCAGTTAACATGTTAAAGAAAGGTGGGCTCCAGGAGTTAGAGAGTTAGAGAGCCAGTCTTGCAAGACTTTTAATTTTTGTTGTTACGGCGTCACACCTGGAGATGCTCAGGGCTTACAAATGGCTCTGCACTCTGGGGTTCACTGCAGTTGGACTTGAGGGATGCCGAGAGGTACCAGGGATTAAACTCAGGTTGGCTCCATGCAAGGCAAATGCCCTACTTACTATACTGTCTCTCAGGCTCTGTGAATTATTAACTTTTGGAAGATGATGCTGCCTCTGGTGAGAATTGCTGGTAGGGTACAAAACCCTGTGTGTGCATACACATGCACAAATGCATGCTTGCACGCATATGCTCACACACATGTGTGCGCATACACACACTAATTATTGGCCATAGAACCTTCTTTTTACTGTTGTTGTTAGGTTTTATTGTTTGTTTTTATAAGCGGTGTTTATGGTTTACTCCTGGCCCTTCTTTCAGGAATAATTTTCTGGCAGTGCTAGAGTAACCATATGGAATGCCAGGGATCAAACCTTGGTCCTCTGTATGCAAGGCAAATGCTGTAACTGCTATCCTATTACTCTGGCCCTCATAGAACCTTCTTAAGACTCAAATATCAGTCATTAACAAACAGTGATTCTGCCAAAGTCCCTGTGTTATTTTCAAGCTCTTTTCTGAAACCTCTATAGTTCTGTTGCATTCGTACTAAATCTGTACCCAGAGCAGCTTGTGAGATCCCATGAAATTAAAACCATCTTCATTTTCGTTTGAGGGCTGATATTCTCTGGGTCTCAACATGGGAGGAGGATATTTTGACTTATGTTGACAAAGACTTCCAAGAGACTTTACTATTTAGGAAATGGTGATGACATAATGAGCACAGTCCATAATTAACAGCAGAATGATACACATAGCTATTTTAAATAATTGACAATTGTTTTATATCATTAAGTCTTATTCATCTTCCCTGAAAACTACGTATTTCTTTCTAATCCTTCATTATCATTTTAGAAACAGAGAATTAACTCTATCTAGCTTCCAAAAAATAAAAAGGAAATAATAGTTTATGTAACTATGAAAGCATCTTCAGGCATAACTATTTGAAGTGTTCAGAATATTATGTCTGGGTTATTTATTTCCTTCCCACTTCTGGCTCAGTATGCTTTGGTGTGCCTGCTTCCTTTTCTCTAACTACAAATGATGCCTTTCAAGAGGTTGATTCTGGTCAAAAGTGAGAACTTTTCACTAACAAATCAAATCACAAATCATTCTGTTATTCGTCGATTGTCTCGAGCAGGCCCCAGTAACGTCTCTTTCACCCTAGCCCTGAGATTATATTCAAGGCTCTTTAGGAGAATGAGACCCATCATTTGTTACTGGTATTTGGCATATTGGGTACGCCACATGGAGTTTGCCAGACTCTGCCCTGTGGGCAGGCTACATTCGGTAGCCTGCCAGTTTGTCCAAAGTAGGAATGAGATAATAAGATGTCATAATAAGATGTCGTGCGGTTCCGGGAGCTGGTTTTTATAGTCTCTGAGTCTTGGCCTTTGATGGGATTACACGGCGCCAGGGGGCCACTTGGTGGGTGTGACCCCCGCCTACTGGAGTTTCGAGGATCTGGGTGGAGGATGCCTGGCCCCAATCTGAGCACTTTTTACTAAAAATAAAAAAAATTGTCTTCGTGGACACTATGGCAATACCCTTAAAACTTTTACTATACAACACACACACACACACACACACACACACACACACACACACACACACCTTTTCAAATCATTCAAGGTTTTCTCTATGAGTAAGCTTGCATTTTCTCTTGAATGTGTTACCTTTACTATCTCTTCCCTTTTACTGGGATTTATTTACATTATTATGTTTCTCCTCCTAAAATTTTTGTTGGCAGGGAAATCTCCCAAGTGTTTCTCCAGAGGTTTAAGGATTCCATCGTCAATTATCAGCCAAATGGGCTAGTGGTTGTGTACAAGGACACAAGGATGACATGCTCCTAGTGACCTGCAGTACCAGGGATATCTGGGCCACCCTACTGGTGGTAATAGGAGCCTCTAAGGCTACACCCAGAGTGACTTGGGGTACTCTGTGGTGCCAGGAATCATACCTGGGCCTGAAGCATGCTAGACATGCACATTAATACTCTTCCCCAGCCACTCCTGCTGTGAAATTCTTTTCTGAGAAGGAAGACAATGAACCTGGGAAAGCCAGCTGGTAGTCAGAATTGACTTCTTTTTCCTATAAGAAGTAATCCCTTACTCCTACCCAAAGCCATGGGCCTGCAAAACCAAGTGGTGGTAATGAGATAATGCAGTGTTAATTTATTGCCCAGGGGCAACTGTTTAGACTCCTAGGGTTCCTGGGAGCAATATTCACCCTGTAGAAGTGTTCTGACAGAGTTTTACCAGCTTTAACTGTCCCATCCCCTACTCACAAACAAGGCACCTCCCCAGGGATACTGAGACAGGTCAATCAAGAGGACAGTGCAGCACTTTTCCTATTGATGTTTTCAGTCCCTTACTCCCCCCCTCGCCTTTCCCATGACATAATATTTATCATTTATACCAAGAGTTACTCCTCCAGATGCAGATTTTTGTGCTACATGCCATAGATACTGACATGCATCATATAAGACATGGCTTATGGATTTACATTTTCTAATTGTTAAGGGTTGTTCAAAAAATAGCAACTATTTTTGCCCCAACGGTCAAGTCAGGAGTTGTGGCAAACTAGAATTTTGAGTGCTCCCAATTTATGTTATTTTGAAAGAGAGTGTACTTATTAGTCTTAAATATTCTTAAATACCTGTAACTAAACTTAATCATTAATCTGTAATATGAATCATTATGTAAAGGACATCAATATTGCCTTGTCCAGATAGATGTTAATTATATCATATAAACAGGAAAATCTAAGCCCTGATCGCAATTGTATTCTCCAGGGAAGCTTAATATACTAGAGTTCTACTCCAATTTTTTTTACTTAAATATCAGGAGACATTGTCCAAACTTTTTTTATAAATCAAATTTAAATAGGTTGTAGGTAAGCTACTAGAGTTTAGAAACATCTAAAAATGTGATCCACAGACGAGCAGTTTGAGCGATTACCTAGAACACTATTAAATTCAAAACCTAAGACCCCCAAAATGCTGAACTGAAAAAACGGGAGGTAAGACCCAGTAATAAATTAAATCTTGAAACCAGCCCAAGTTTAACAACTCTTGGTCTGGGTAGTGGTTTCCAGATTAATCATCAGAGTTATCCGGAAGATCTGTGCTCTTTAGTTTATAAACCCTGCTACTTCATAATGCAGGAAATCTGGGAAGGCAACAAATATTTATTGATTGATGTTAATTTTTTAAATGCATAAAAAATTTTGAGTACCATCTTGAAATTTGGCTCTGAAAAGGCCATTGGTTTAGTAAATACAATTTCTAGTTCTGTAACTACTAGTAACTGACCACTCATATGTAGGTTCTCACTGTTACACTTGTCCTCTGAATCAAAGCTCCTTACTGCCACTACCAACTCTCGCACTTGCCAGGGAAGAACCTCCAATGAACATGAATGAGGACCGAAGCTTCAAAGCCCTTATAAATGTGAAATATTGCTATCAAAGGGTCTTAGAGTGCAAAAGGATGTTTCCTACCTTAGTCTTGCCTCCAGGGAGACTGATACCCACTGCCTTGACCCTTTTTATCTCTTCTTCTGTAATGGAAAAATCTCCAGAAGGACACTGGGGTTATTGCTATCATCTTCATTTCCATACATTTCTAGAGCTAAGCTTTGCCCTAGGAAACTCAAATCATAGCAATACTCTGCAGGGTCCTCCCTACTCTTTGGCTAACTTCTCTCTCTCTCTCTCTCTCTCTCTCTCTCTCTCTCTCTCTCTCTCTCTCTCTCTCTCTCTCTCTCTCTCTCTCTCTCCGTTGCCCTTTTTTCCTACTCTTTTTGACTCTTCCTATCCTGGAGAATCTCTGTCCATTTCACCCCCTTTCTTTTTTATTATTATTATTTAAGGACCATAAAGTGAAAGGCTGGTTGCTGAGCTTTCGGAGACAGATGAGGCCAAGAGGTCCTTGGGGAGCAGTAGGCACCAGCGTCCTGCAGTAGCCTAGCATATGGAGCTGAATCTCCAGGCACTGACATTAACACTCCTGCTTCAGGTAACTCATTTAGCTTTGGTGTCATTTTACAATAAATATACCATCCACCGACACAAATTAGACAGCTATTGAGATTAATTTTGAGGCACTATCGGCAACATCTTAAATCAAAAATCATTCTTTATTAGCATGCTTGGCGGTATAGTGTGCCTGCCTTCCCCCCTCCTGATCCCTGCCACAAGAATAAATGAGGCCCCATGGTTGACATAGCGCATCAAGTGTTTTATAATAGTCTAATTGTAGCTAATGGTTTGTGCAGCTAATTAAGGCCCTATGAATTACAGTAATCAGTCAGGCTCATCCTTTAAACCAGATAGTTCTATTCAACCGTTCCTTTAGTAAGAAACAAAATATATAACTATATATAACTATAACTATTCACACACACTCTCACACAGGCTCTAATGATCAGCTAGGTTCATTTCAGCACAAAGAAATTAATAGGACAGATTTTTTTCTTCTATTTCAAAATATTTATTTAAAGAGACATTGGTTTTCAGAAACAAAGATAGTCCCCAGAGGAGGTGGGGAGAAAGTGGATCCTCAGGGACGCATTTACCTGAAAACAGAAGTTTTTCTAAACTATGTGTAGATGCCAAATATAGTCTCCCCTCAACCTCCATGGACCGCATAGGTTCCCGACTGGAGTAACCACATGGGTTTCTTATGTTCTGGGAATGCAAATGCCTCAAAAAATAGTGACAAGAAAATTGCCTGAACAGAGTTGTTGAAAACTCAAAATGGAAAACACTCTGCCTGTCAACTGGATAGTTGTCAACACCAATCAACGTAGTGGCAGTGACCAAAGACAGGGAGGAAGAAGTAAGTGAGTGAGCAGTTTAAGGAGACAAATTGGTAAGAGGAAAGCAATGATTTCTTTTGCAATGGGTTTTGTGGGGTGTGTTTTATTTTCATATTACCATTATACTGAGGTACAAGGATTTACAGTCCTGTTAATTATACTTGTCATGCATGCATTCATCCCACACCACACTCATGGAAGATATATTTAAATTATATTAGGTCGCATAAAGGCCCTCTGAAGACCCTAAAGATACTTAATTTAACTGTTTATATAAGACTTGACAGAAGATAGCAGAAAATAATTTTTGAAACAACTCTGTGATGTCCATGGGAAGTTCTCTGGAAGGGGATTTGGGATCCATGCCTCCATAAAAACCAGATAAGCATTTCTAAGGGTCCTCAGAGTAGACCTTTTCCACTTGTGTAACTTCATTACTTGAAACTAAGAGCAAGAGAGACTCCATGGGCTTCAGGATGCCTGTAATTAATAATTAAGAAATTCAGATAAAGTCAGAGGGAGAAGGCAAATACCAGACAATCACACTTATCTGTAGTATAAAGGGAAACAAAACAATGGAGCAGAGAATACCAAAAGATGACAAAACTCGGGGCTTGGATTACAAAACTGAAATAACTGAATAATGGGTGCAGGGATGGGGAAAATGAAGAGATGGATTAGAAGTAATCCATCCAAGTAATAAAGTAAGTGGAATAAGGTCGGGCACTTTGGTGGCAGTGAAATGAAATAACTTCGTACATCAAAACCAGCCATTTATGTTAACACTATTGCAACCAATTTCCCTAAGTGACAGTAAGATTTTCTTAAAAGAATAAAGCTAGAGCATTTGGCAAGTTAGTTTACAAAACAACAACAACAACAAATATATATATATATATATATGTATATACACACACACACACACACACACACACACACACACACACACACATTGGTTAGGGAGCTCGCCTTGCACCTGGCTAACAAGATTCTATTCTGGGACAATGTGTAGTACCCTTAGCCTTGCCAGGGGGATTCCCTAAGTGTAGCGTCAGTTGGGGGCCCTGAGCACCAATGGGTGTGACCCCAAATTAAACAAAAGAAACACAAAAGAAACATTTTATTTAAGCAGAGAACAGAGAAGGCTGAATGAGAGGAAGCACTAGTCCTTATCTCAGGTCTTTGCTCTTTTTCTTATCAAAGCAGAAATCTCATTTCTTTTTGCCTAGAAAAGTGCAGTTCATAGTTTTAATGATTAAGGTGTATATTTAGAAGGGAACCTTTCTTCTCCATTTATAAAAACTAATTTTTTATAGTCAAAGACAAAGTCATTCTCTCCTTTTCCTTGAGGTGGTCTGTTTTCTCTCCATTATCTCTATGTTTTTAACATTAACATGTGTGTGCGTATATACATATATATTTTTACTAGTTATATATGCGGATCTATAAAGTATATATCTTCATTTTACTTAGAATTTACAAAACTAGATAAATTATATGCTAGATAATCTATTAAATTAAATTGATATTAAATTGATCATTTTTCTCTGATAATTTGCCTCACATTGTTTTGATTACTTGTCTAGTTCCAGAAGAACCCACAAAGGTGGAGGAATTTTCTCTGGGACCCAGTAGGAGCAAAACTACATGCATTTACAACTCTGAAAAATAGGGGGAAAAAATCTATAGAAATGTCATCAACATGACCTGTGTTAGAACAGGATGAGCCTCAACCCTCCAGGATCCCATTGCCAATGAAAAAGGGGAGAGGAGGGGAAAGTTTTTTTTTTTTATGAGAATTCTATATTTTCTTTCTCATCGGACTAGATAGAAGTTTGAAAATTCAACAAATGGTTTGCTTTTAGGCAAGTTTTGTTTGAACTGCCTAAGCAGATGATTGGTTAAGCATTTCTATTGTGTAAAATGTATTCTTCCAAGATGTATTTATTGTAGACTCTCATTCCCATAAGTCACTTCCTTCTATTAGGGATAAATTTTCTTACTGTAATTAAGGGTCATTTCTTTATGATTTTTAATGGAATTTAATCAATATCCACTGTGAACCTTACTACTCTCTCTCATTTTCCAAGTCAAAGTACTCTTATTTCACACACACACACAAAAAAATCCTCTTGAAACTCTTTTTTTTAAATTTAATTTTTATTAGTGAAACACCATGAGGTAGGGTTGTAGACTTACAAATTTTTGTGCTTGGGTTTAATTATACAATGATCAAATACCCATCCCTCCACCAATGCCCATTTTCCAGCTCCTGAAACTCTTAATTCAGCATTCTATAGTAAAAATTTTTGCTGGCTAAGAAAAAAATACTTTAAAATATAAATTTATAGGGATGGATACTCGATCATTGTAAAACTGAAACCCAAGCACGAAAGTTTGTAAGTCTACAACTGTACCACATGGTGTTTCACTAATATATATATATAAATGTATATTTTGTTGCATATTTTAATTATAAATTTATATTGTGTTATATTTATTTGCATTCCTATATACACACAGTTGATTGATATCATTTTAAATAAATTCATTATGTAAATAGATTTTTTTAATTTTTGAAGTGACACCTATAAAATTAAAATTTTTGCACTAATGTGTATTATCTTAATAGAAGTCAGTGTAACTTTTCATTAAGTTCTTATTTATCTGTTTGTTTGCTTATTTACTTTTTAGTTTTTCTGACGTTATAAATTATTTTTTGTGGCCATTTCTAGTAGCATTAAAAGTTAGCTTTTCAAAAGAATCTTCTAAGTACAACTTGCAAAGCCATAGCTGTATGTTGACATTTGATTACAGATAAATTGAGGCTTTCTGTGAAATTTTTCCTTTCAACATGGCCAGATATTGTAGGAAATCAGCTTGGTGGAAATGGAGATATTTCAGGTTTCATTACAAACCCACTCTCTTTCCTCATTCGGTTTCTTTTCCATACCATTCCCCCTAAAATGATATATATTCTTTGAGAGGCTTTAAAAAAGCGCTTGTGCTGATATAAGTAATTTTTGAATAGGTTCTTCAGATCCAGACCCAAATATAGCTGTCCCTTCATGGGAAGCAGGTAGAAAAGTTTGAGGCTTTATTTATACTGTATAGCAAAACTTAAGTTTCATGGCAACTCCAACTTAGCTACCTTTGCGGTTTTCTTTAGGGAACCATTCAGAGTTTTTTCAACATGTGAGTGTTATTTGACTAGTGGTTCTGGAACTAATACACACTGTAAATGTATCCCATTGTTTTTTGATCGCCTAGGAAAGTGTGTATATTCTATTCCCATCATACTCCATGCCCTGAATTTCAAGCATTCCAAAAGGAATAATGACAGTATGTTCACAACTTTGTTATCTACCACTGTGCCCTCTCCATCCTGTACATTTATGGACCACATATATTTATTCAGTGGTTGAAAGAATGTCAACTCTTTCTAAAAATGTTTATCGTATTTGCATGAGTGAAACTCCCGGGTATTCCTCCTGTGTAGACATTAACCTATCTAAAACTGCAAATCTGAGCCAGCTGAAACCCAAAGGTCCTTTCAGCTCCAGAACTCTATGATTTTCTGACTCTCCACATCTATTGAATGAGGGCAACAAAGCCCTGATTGCTAATAACAGTTGACTGCAGAGTCTAGCCAGCTGCTTTTGGTTGATTTAATGTTATTTTTCCTATTTTGTTTGATTCCACTCCAGAAAGTGGACACCATATTAATCGTATTCATAAATACTGTATGCACCAGTTGCAGAACCACAGGGCTCATTTAAAAAGAAAGATTAAACACATAAATTAATGTAATGAATTAAGCTGCCAAATTCTTTACTCTCGCACCCGGAATTTCTAAAAGAATCCAATCCATATCCAGAACTAATAGTGAAGGAAAAGGCCACAACTAACTTCCACATTTTTCAGAAATCATTGGGCATGTTAATTCAACTTCTAGAAGACTCAAAGTTACTCTGTAAGAGAAAAAATGCAACAGTGCTCTGCATTAATTCAACACCCTTTTAATCTCTATCTACCGTAGTCATCTATTTATATCAGAATTTAGAAATGTGACCTCTGGTTGCCAGTATGTGCCAATAATGAATTTACTATTATCATTACTCGTGATCATGAAGATATTAGTAGCACTGTCCTGGAGGCTGTTGTTCATCCAGCAGGCCCAGTAAAGTCTCCATTGTGAGACTTGTTGTTACTGTGTTCAGCATATCAAATACACCACAGGAAACTTGCCAGACTTTGCTCTGCGGGTAGTAATTTACTGATTTGGTACATACACAATTCATAATTTCTGTGACCTAGGTTCTTTTATTTATTTATATAACTATAATTTGACCTAGGTTAATAGTGATGTTGATGCTAAAATGCCTATTAATAGCCAAGATTCTAGATTTTGCAATAGGGATAAATTACAATGTTGAGAAGATAGTGAAATTATTGACAAGTATCATTCACTTCCTCTGAACATTGACATCCACTAGCTACAGCAGTCCATTCCACATAAGTGCCAGAAAAAATCAGTCTCCAAATCATAGAGATAACCATCTAACCCGAACCCTCTCTCACTCCTCCAGAAAGTGCATTTTTAATTTTTTGGTGAAAATATGGATTACATCTGGAAGTATTTGCATTCCCAAAGCAAGCCAGTTTCTGTCTCCACCATTTTATTTATTTATTTATTTGGTTGAGATCTCACCCCGGTGATGCTCAGAGGTTATTCTTGGCTCTGGACTCAGGAATTATTCCTGGTGGTGTTCTTGACCATATGGGATGCCAGGGATTAAACTTCGGTCGATGGCATGCAAGGCAAGCACCCTACCTGCTGCATTATTGCTCTGACCCCACCACTTTTTTCTCAATTGGCAAGTTACTTAGTGTTCCTGTTATCTTGGAATTTAATCACGTGCACCCATGGATTTTTTTAACCAACAAGACTGTGGTTTGGGTATGCTCTGGAACACACGCATAGATGGACACTATTGAAGTCGAGATGCCTAACAAACCTTGGGAGAAAATAAAACAAACTTGGGGCAAAGGAAAACATGATTGTGGTTTATATAGCATAGTATGATGCAGTAAATTGAATTTAACTAGCTGTTCCAAAGAAGTAAGTTTATAACTAAAGGAATGCAATCTACAGGTCATTTGAAAGCTACTCAATTTAACTTGTAAAATTATTTTTCTAAAGAAAAAATATACTGAAAGTGATTATTAGACAGCAGCTAAATACTTTGTTGATTATAATTTTGAGAAAGAATGAGGTCCAAATTCAATCCATTTGGCAAGGGAGGCTGAGTTCTGCCCTGAAGAACTGCTTAACTTTGGAAAATTTTTAACTCTTCTGTTTATTTTCTCATCCTCCAAATAGTAATAAATCTAATATCTACTTCATAGAGACTTTTTTAGACTTTCTATAATTGAATGTGTTAATATATGTACAGTTCTCAGAAAATCATCCAGTATGCAATAAGCTTAATAAAGGAATAGCTCCTAATGTATTTTAAGGATTTAGGTGGTATTGATTTTAGTTGATTAGTACAAATTAGGGAAAGTTAGATAGAAAGTATGCTAGAAAACCAATATCTGAGTTCTAATTCACCTTTCCTTAAGTACATATTGACCCTGCGAATGTGTTCTGTTATTTTTGTAGTATGGAAAAATTAAAATAGAAATCAAATTCATTTTTGAAGATTGTAGAAATGGATCTAGACATTTAAACATAGAAAATTTCATAATGCACTTAATAAGATGATGAAACATTCTAACCTTCATTATCATTCACTCTCTACAAAATTGTAAGCAGTATTGTAATGCTCACAGAAGTCACAGGACCACTTCTGTGCCAAATGAAATCAGATTGTTGGAGACTGGAATTAAATTCATTTTGATATGATCTGGATCAAGAACTTCATAATAATCAGTGTTTTCCACTGACCTTGTTTTCAGTTGTCTGCAGTTTGAATATTTTGAAAAATCAAGTGTATGTATTTTTTATGTTGAAAGAGAAAAACACAATTTTAAGTACTGAGCGTCTCTCTGCCCCTCAAGCATCTCATCTCCATCCGTGAAATGCATAGACTCATTCAGCTTAAAGTTTTGAGTATTCCAGAGCAGTGATCAGTTCCTAACTAAATAGAAATTATATGCAAAATATCCACTCAGTTGCTTGCCATATTTGTGACAACTCTCTTTCTGCTTTCAAAAAATAAGCTTTGGATATATTAATGTCATAAGAATTTGGTTGATGTTTATAGAGAAAGGACAATGGAATTCATAAGAGGACAATACTACCTCTAGTTCACAGAATAAGCATCACCACATTTCCACATTTCTCGACATTCACGTAAATTAACAACAGATGAAATAGAAATATGCCTCCAAATAATTCAAATAATAATATTTGTTATGTTGTACATTTGCAATAGAGCAGATACTGAACTTTTTAGTCTCCTAGTGAATATCAAAGTTCTGTTTATACTATACTATGGTCTCTTAAGTGTATAATAGCAGTGCATCTGAAAAAGCAATGTACATACCTTTTTTTAATGTGACTCAGAGACACAAAGTGAGCATATGCTGTTGGAAAAATGAGGCCCATTTATTTGCTTCACTTGCTTGACTCAGGGTCGCCACAAATCTTCAATTTGTGAAAAAAAGCACAATATCTGCAAAACACAATAAATCAGGATGCAATAAAACAAGAAATGTCTGTATACTTAAGGAGATGATACATTATTTGAAACAGACTTGTCTGGGAAAAAAAAGTACGGATACTTGTATCTAACATTATGTTTGCATTTATATTTGTATTAAAGTGTGTATAAAATGGGCTGGCACACTATCAATAATAGTGATCACTTCCATGGGATTAATTATTTGCCATCCATTCTTTCATGTTATTTACATGTACTAAGTGAATTCTGGGAACAGATTATTAAGTTGTTTCTGTTTGTATTCCTGCTTTTCAGAGGAGAAAACTGAAGGACAGAGAATTAGAGAGCTATTCGGAGACATTCAGAACTCAAATACAAACACCACTTTGCTCTCCGACAATGTGCTCTTAACTATAGCTGCATTAAATTCTGTATGGGGAATGGCTGAGCTTTAATTAGAGCCTCAATCAATCAAACACCCCCTTATTTAATTAAAGAAGCAAATTTGTATGTGCTTGGGGATACAGAACAGATTCAGGCCTTGCCCTCAGGAAGTAAATGGTATACCAGGCACTTTATATGTAGTTACTTGTCTGACTAATTAAAAATGTGAAAAATGCTATGCAGAAAAGCATCAGAAATAAAAAGAAGTTTGGGAGGAAAAACTATTGTAAAAGGTAGTTTCCTGCAGCCTACGAACTATAAGCAACAAATCATACCAATCATACTAATCATACCAAACTATTAAGAGAATAAGTTCATCAAGGAAAGAAAAAGTGCTTATGTTGCTTCACTTTGCATCAAAAATTCTTGCACTATACTTCTCTTAGACAGTTTCAGAGAATTATTAATGGAGGAATCTCATGGAATAGCTAAAGATAGGGAATCTAGAACAACAATTCAGACCGACATGATCAATTTCTTCCATGGGGTGACAAAAAACTAAAAGAAACCAGCCATTTCATCAGTATTTGCTAAACCTGAAGATTCCAGTCGCCCAGATTCTTAGCCCCTTCTGGTGTCATTTTATTATTAATGGATGAATCATTTAAAATAATTTCCCAAACAACCCGTACAATTGGCATGTTCTGATTGAGAAATTCCACTACTGCTAGAGCCTAAGAGGAAAGTGCTACGTTCTTACAATTGCCTTATTGTTTAGACTTTCAACTAGAGCTGAATGATTCTATTTTGTCTCTCCGTATATGTTATATATTGCTCTTCAATACCTCAGACCCTAAAAGGAGTGTACAAAAGACCTTACCCAAACTTTACACTATGGGAGCTGAAGCATTGATACAGTAAAAATCATGGAAAAAGAGAGACACTTGTCTTCTTTGTGTACCTAGTTGTATATACACTTGGTCCCGGATATAAGCAGGAGTGAGAGAAAGAATTCCTTCTATAATGAGAGATACTTACTGGCACATAATCCTCAGACACTCATGAAGGAAAAAAATTTCTGGATTTATTAAGTTAACTTTCCTAAAAGGAAAATTGACAACTATTTTAGCAAGTTTCATTGCTCAAAATAACTTTCTATTTCCTTCCTCCCTTCCTCCCTTTCACCTTTCTTCCTCCCTTCCTCCCTTCCTCCCTTCCTCCTGTCTTTCCATCCTCCTTCCCTCCTTCCATTCTTCCTCCCTCCCTCCTTCCATTCTTCCTCCCTTCCTCTCTTCCTCCTGTCCTTCCATCCTCCCTCCCTCCCTCCCTCCCTCCCTCCCTCCCTCCCTCCCTCCCTTCCTTCCTTCCTTCCTTCCTTCCTTCCTTCCTTCCTTCCTTCCTCTTTTTATTCTTCCTTTCTCTTTGTATTCTTTCCTTCTTCCCTTGCTACACTTTTTTTTTAAATATTTTTTATTAGTGAAATACCATGAGGTACAGTTGTAGACCTAAAAACTTTCGTGTTTGGGTTTCAGTTATACAATTATCAAGTTATACCCATCCCTCCACCATGCCCATTCTCCACCACCAATGATCCCAGTAGCCCTCCCCCCCCCCACCGCTGACCCCACCCCACCTCTATGGCAGAACTTTCTCTTTTGCTCTTTCTCTTTTCCGTTAGGGTGTTGTGGTTTGCAATAGAGGTGTTGAATGGCCATCACTTGCTACACATTTTTTTTTCATTTCAGAAACTAATGTCTCTATTTTGATTTTTTTAAACAGGTTTTCTCTACAATTTCTGATCTAAATGTTAGGGGCCTTTACAAATATTTTGAGCAAACTTGACAAATTTTAAATAGGCTTTTAAGTTTTTTCTATAGCACACTCCTCTACCTTATGCCTCTGAACTATAAATGGGCAATGCTTTATTTTAGGATGTTATGCATCTTGTTTAGGCTTTAGGTTATTTATATATATATATATACATATATAAATGTATAATCATAGTCACTTGACTATACATTTATATATAAATATATAAATATATGTATAATAATTATAAATATACATATATTTATATATATAAATGTATAGTCAAATGTAATGAACATAAGGATCTTATCATTGACTTTTGTCACCAGCTGGAGAGAAATCAAAGCTGGAGCCTGTGATAGATGTAAAGGAAATATATGTTAGTGTGAGATCAGCTCAGTGTGTGCTCAGAGAGACTACATTTTGTATAAACTTGGGAATGGGGGCGGGAAAGGGCAGATGAGATCCATTGTCCAAGCTTCTTGCTAATGAACCTGAGAAAAGACTGAGGATGCTTTGAGTGGAAGAAATAAAAACCCTGCACAGGGGCAGGAATCACAACAGCAGCAGGGGTCCTCACTAAATATGAAAAGAACAGTAGTGCAGCCTGAGTGTCACCACAAGTACATCAGATATGCTCTAGACTTATTTCTTTTTAATTTTTATTTTGATCACACCAGTACTCACAAGAGAAAATAGTAAAAAGGGACTTTATTGTGTCTGTGTGATATCTTTATAAAGGTAAGTGGAACTTCGATATGATTGCTATTTCTGTAACCAAATATTAGTTAACATAATACACTGATCATTAGCATTGGTATGGAATTGCACAGTCCTTGTAAAATAACTTTTACTATAAAAAATATAGTTATCCTGTTTCCACACTAATCAGATTTGAGAAGGTAAATTCAGAGAGTAACATGGAATATCAATCTCCTGCTCTGTGTCTCGTCAGTGAATGTGCACCCTATTCCAGGATTTATCCCAGTGGCATTTTATCTCTCGCCTCACATTTCTCTTCCTGAGATTTATATGAAGAAATATAAAGTTCTGAATAAATTAATTAGTGGTGTTGGTTTTACATCACCTACCAACAAGGCTCCTGAGTAACCACTATAAGTTCATGCCCAAATGTTGTTATTCTCTCTTTCCAATGCCCAAAACAAATGATTATTTAGTAACTGATCACTTGCTCAGCGAGTGAATAAGAGAATAATCATCTTCATATCAAACTTTACTCTCTGAAAACAATGGTACAGGCATTTTTCTACTGCATATCTGTTTTGTTAGACCTGAACATTGTTATCCCTCGTCTCCTTCCTAACAGACTTCCCTACTCCCCCCACCAACTAACCATCTGCTTCCATCTTCTCACACCTATTGTCTGGTGAGATAGTGGAAGAAACAAGAAATAAGAACTCTCATGCCTAAAACGTTCATATTTTATCATTATTCAAGCCAGGATGAGGTGAAATAAACCCAGAAAAATACAAAAGCCATTATTAAGAAAATGAGAAGTTGCGTGTGACTTTTTTCCCTTCCTGTTATTTCTGCATAGTTATTGGCATCTCCATTTTATAGTGGTGTTAAGATTATTGTAGTGGAAACCTGACTACAAAAATACAGATTTGCTCTGCATCATCACAACATGGACTGCACCATGTGAAGATGCAATTTGTATTTTAAAATACATATTAAATTCCATTCCAGACCCCAAAGCTATGCTTCCCAGCTTTTCTCTAGCTTGCCACATACAGATCCTCACTGCTTGAAGCAAGCCTCCTGTATGGAAATCAGAAGTCTCTTAAACTCCAAGGTGATTCTTTCCTTTACAAGAGTATTCACCAAAATGTTTCTAAGAAATAGCTAGTTCCTCCTCTGCATTTAAATGATAATATGACACACAAACATTCAGTCCACAAAGAAACTTGAAGGAGCTCCAGTGTTCTTTTAAATGACACAAGGACAATAACTTACATATGAATCATGATTTCTATTTTTCAAAGTGTTGTAATCAAACAGCACAATCCAATTAAAGAAACAATTGCCTTCTAAAGATAAAATGGGGTGCTAGGGCTAAGGATTCAAAGATAATACAGTACTTAGGCTGTACTTCCAAAAAGCCTGTATTCTAATTACAGTGAAAGCTAGGTAAACCTTTAGAACACAGTGAGATACGTCCCACTAAAAATTGTCCCAGCAAGCACAAATACAGAGAATCGCAGAAGTGGTTTACTGTGGACAGTGAGGAAAAAATGAATGGGATAAAGCATACACTTTTGATGACACAGCCAGATTGAAATCTACTCTTTTTACTCCCTTAGTACTTTATTTCCTACTATTATAGTGTATTACATTGTTCTATTAAGAAGCTGCCATATTGTTTAGATTCTAATTTAATTTATATATAAATATAAGACTCTAAAGTACCTGCTTTATTTACTTGGTTGACCATTATTTCTTCACTGTTCTGTGTGTGCATTTACATACATACATACATACATACATACATATATGTGTATATGTATAGTGATCAACAATTTGGACATTCTAGATTGACTAATCTTATCTATATTCACATTTGGGTGCATCTGAAGGTTCTTGCCTTCACCCGCTAATGAATACATCAAGCATCACTTGTTTGTTGCCTGCAGTTGCTGGTAAGACCAAACCTAGTGGAATACTCTAATTCAAATCTAAGCCTGAGAAAAGCCTATGCAAAGAAGTCTGATTGAATTAAAGTAAGAAAACAAAAAGCAAAAAACTTGTTTTATTTCCTAGCTGTGCCACTTTGGGCAAGTCAGTCAATAACCATTAACCTCAATTTCTTCAACTGTGGATGAGAACTTAGAATGTTTTTTCCCATAGATTTGTGTGACATTGAAATTATATCACTTATATGCAGCTTTTAGCATAATTCTGTTATCAATAAAGTATTTAGGGAATTATTAGTGCAATTATTTTAATTATTTTATTCTATAAAAGGGTAAACTTGATCCATTTGAAAATAAACCAAGAACCCAAGAGTACTATTTGAAAAAGTCTTGGATGAAATAAGATGCTTGGAACACTTATTGAAGCATTCATCCACAAATAAGAGGACATAACTAGAATTTCTTGTCATTGTCTTCTGTATCTTCACTTTTATTTTTTTCTTTTCTACATCATAGAAAAATTCTCCTTATGTTGATAGTCTCCATTTCTCTCATTTACAGTCCTGTTTTTTGTCTGCTCTGACTTTGGAGCTTGAATTTTGAGCATCCGTCTTGTTCTCTGTCTTTCAGTTGAGTTTGGTCAGTGGTAGTCACCAGTAAGAGATCAAAGGGGGCAAAAGCAAGCATGTTTACTCCAACATCTATTTCTTTTTTTCCCCTTGCTTTGTCTGGCAGTGCTATGCCTCTCTGCAGCCACAACCTTTAAGGAGTTTCCCTTATTGCACTGCAGCCTAATAGGTGGTACTAGCTTCATTGTTATTAGTCCCCTGGAACCTCATCATTCTTTGCTGATTTTCTTAATTCAATAAATAATTCTGCTAAAGCTCACTTTTTTTTTCTGGAAAAAAAACCCGGCTAATTCCCTTTCATTTTCATTTGTTTTATTCATTCAGTCATTCATCCTTCATTCAAATTAAAACAGCACACCACTGGAACACAGACATGCAAATAAGGAAGATGAGTTGAAAGAAACTATAATGGAGGCAAGTTTGCACACCATTCTGGAACTAAAGCACATTCTCCCTTTTTTTTTCTGATATTCTCAACAAAAAGAATACCAGTTTTCTGGATCACATAATTTCTTAAACATTTATCTTGATGGATTTGTGAAGGAATATAAAGACAGAAGAGAATGGCATTAAAGCTCATTGAGTGGAATCTATAAAAACTAGCCCTTGTATCTCAATACACATACATACGAAATCTAATAAAAGGATAAGGCATGGGATACTTTCTAAACTTAACAAACTATTTGTTTAGGGACTCAAAAATATTTGTAATTTTTTGGGACTGGAGTGATAGCACAGCGGGTAGGGCATTTGCCTTGCACGCGGCCGACCCGGGTTCAATTCCCAGCATCCCATATGGTCCCCGAAGCACGGCCAGGAGTAATTTCTGAGTGCATGAACCAGGAGTAGCCCCTGTGCATCACTGGGTGTGACCCAAAAAGAAAAAAAAAATATTTGTAATTTTTAAAACACAAAACTTATCAGATACCCACTAGCAATGACACAAAAATGGAAAAATTTCAAAGTAATATTTTTATTACCCTCGAGCGGGCCCAGTAACGTCTCCATTGGAGACTTTGTTGTTACTGTGTCTGGCATATCGAATACTCTCGGTAGCTTGCCGGGCTCTCCGAGAGGGGCGGAGGAATCGAACTCGGGTCGGCCATGTTGGCCGCTTGTAAGGCAAACGCCCTACCCGCTGTGCTATTTTTATTACAGGATAGTAATATTCATGACTGTCAAGATCAGAGGTTCACAAACTTATTTGACCTACCAATCCTTTTCAGGAAAAAAAAAGAAAATAAAAACCTCCAATCCCCCTCATGGCCTAGAGCCTGGAATCTATTTTATTTAGGCAAGCAATGAGAAAAGGGTAACAATTGTCCCAATGGTTACAGTAACCCACACCCCAATCATTGTAGTGCCCACTGTCCCTTAGGTGGCAATATCTTCTTCTTTGGGAAACACTGATCTAGAATGAGAAGTTGGAAGTCACAGTATGTACTGTGAAAAAGTAAAAGGTACCAAAAGGAATTACTGATCTGAATCAAAGAACTAAAATACCAAAGAGGTTTCTTATCCAAGGTCCAGAGGTAGTTCCATGTATGATGAAGATAAAGCTAGTAGTTATGGATCCCTGTCTCTACCTATTTTTGTTGTTTGTTTGGGGGACAGAGGACACTGTGCTCAGGGCTGATGCCTGACTCTCTTTCATGGAGTGCTCTTGTTAGGGGATAGGGTCCCCTTCATAGGGACAGGGCTCAAACCCTGGTCAGCTGCATAGAAGACAAGTACCTTATTCACTGTACTATTTCTCCAGCTCTCAAAGAGTTACATTTTTAAACAAACATCAGATCCACAAGTAGAGTATGGTGGATTTAAGGAAATAAATAATGTCTTAGTGAAGAATTGGAAACTTAGGGCTTTTCTGGACCCTCAAAGTCACACTATGTTCTATCAACATGTATTTGCTCCTTATCCTGCTGACAGGAAAGGTTCAGTTGTGATTTGTGCTCAGTTTTCTTTACGTCTGAATGTCCTCAGGTAAGGGTGGATTAACTTGCCCTTGGCTTTCTTGGTGTGAGGCATCATCTGTCATGCCGTATGTCTTTTTAAAATTTTCTTGGCTTGAACCTTTCCATTTTGTTATCACAAGGAAGATTGCAGGCAATTCCAACTGTGAGCTATTTGAGTTCTCAGGTGTGTGTTTGAGGGGATGAAGACCGGTGCCAGGAATATAGGTTAATGTCAGTGCCAAACACAAATCCTCCTCTATCAGATTCTGAAGAAATCCTGGAAGTCACAGTTAGAATAATTCACCGCCGTCTCATCTCACGGTGTACCCTTTTCTAAGAAGAGACAAGATGGCTTCACACATACCATTCTGAGAGAAAGTGATTAGACGAAACTGAGTCTTTTGCATACACATCATCAGTGTGACAATAAAATCCCTTCTTTAATGCTATCATTTATACTGCATGAGGTAGGAGTTGACCAGATGCCCACCATCAGGGCAGAAGCATTAATTTCTCTAGGTACTGGGATATTAGCATGGCAGCTCTTCATGCAGGCTGTGCCTTTCCAAAATGGCTATTGGCTAGAGACAGCAGCTTTCCAAATATGTATCCACTTATTAGGGGATATCAGCCATTTGTTATCCAAAGTAACAGGGAAAAGTTGCCGTGATAATGGTCTGACCCTTTGCTTTTGTTTTGAGATCAATTTTTCCAGACCAAGTCTGGACCTACACAGAATAAAATAACTCCCATATTGCTACTGTATTGCCCTAGCTTCTGTATTTGCCAGATCCAAATTTCTCAATTCCCTCCTCCCACAGGTACTTCTCCTTAGAGTGTTCTCCAGTGAACTCTGTGTCAATCTCTTTTGCATACTGTGTTTTCCAAGAACTTTATGGGCTATACCCAATATTTCAGATGCTCCCCAAATGCACATTTAGTTCATAATGTTTTTTTTTTGCTTTTCAGCGCCACAACACCATTTCTAGAACTGGAGAGAATTGAATTTTCCTAACTCCTTTCCCAAGCCATTGTCTGTACAACTTGTGAGGGTACATTACTCCTCTGGTTGAAATGACCCTCCCTTTCAACACTGTACCCTATGCTTCTGTAGTGGCACCAACTTCTCCACTTATGTACCTTCTCTGTTCCTAGAAATTCCTGATTGGTGTACTTTCTTTTTCTTATCCATCATATAGAATGGAAAACATCTAATAACATTTGAGTGAATATTGTCTGTTATTCTCTATTATTCCTCAGCATTGTTTAGAAATAATGAGAGATGCCAGAGAAAATGGACAGGCATTAAGGTGCATGTCTTGCACGTTGCCAATCCTGGCTAGACAGTTGGTACCACATGATCCTTCAGTCATAGCCAGGTTCTGCCCTTGAGGGTCCTTGAGAACTTTGGGTATCCTAGAAACGCTGCATACGCTGGCCCTTGCTTTCAACTACTAGTCTGGTTGGCCAAGAGGGCTCTTAAGTCTCCCATATTCTGCTTGGGAGACTCCCCTTCAATAATAATAAAAAAGAAAAATGTATATAGTGCTATTTGTGTGTCATAGGTGAAGTCCTAAAACTTGACTCTCCAGCATGTGGTACTTGGGGTAAAAATATCACAAGACAGGGGCAATCAGTATTTAGTACCATTCATAAAGAGTAAAGGAAAAAACTCTATTTCTCTGAATGCCCTTGTCTGAACTTACATACAGTACATGCATTATTTCCTCAGTACTCTGAAGTCCAAGAAAGGAGACAGTTGCCTGAAAATGGACAAATAAATCAATAATTGATGATTAATAATTAATAATTGAATGAATAGAAAATAAATGAAGAAAGAGAGGAGAGATTATGGAGAGTCTGATTCTATTTTCTTTTTCTTATTTATTTTTGTCTTTATTTTAGGGCCACACCCAGCAGAACTCAGGGCATATTCCTGTTACTGTGTGTAGGGACAACTTTCCTGGCAGTTCTCAGGAGACCATATGCAGTCTCAGGGATTGAACCCAAGTGAGCCACTTACAAAGAGAGTGCCTTACTTATTGTACTGCAACCATTCTGACAAGGCTAAGAAAGAAAATAGGAAGGAGCTTATCTTTTCTAAATTTTATGTCTTTTTTTTTTCATTAAAATAACCATCTGAAAGAGTCCTATGCAAAATCCAGATATAAAAACTAAGGAAATCCATGAATGTGTTCCAGGTCTCCGACTAACAGAGCTCTTCAGACACCAGTTTCTTATAAGACCAGATTCCTCAAAACTTTGTTGGAGCAACCTGCACAATTCAGCGTGCAGGGGAGCTATTTTCCTCAGAAGGTAGGTAAACAAAATTCTCGTTTTAATTTAGATAACTTTTTGATAAATATTTGTTTCCACTAACTCTTTAAGTCTGTTTTATAAGACTGAGTTATGTTTTTTCTTCTTACCTATTGATGTGTCTACTATCATCCCTTCATCAGAATGGTGCAGTAGATTTTTTTAACTAAAAAAAAAAATTAAAATAGTAACTACATATCTCTGTTACTTATCATAAAATTTAATGGAATGTATATTTTGTATAAACAAGAGAGTGAAATAGTTCGGAATCAAAAGAGACAAATAGAAATAGGGTAAACTAGCCCCGTATCAATTTATACACTAAGAATTCATTCCGTTCCTTACAAAGGTCTGATACTAAATTCTTGGCCCTCCATTCAGAGATATATTATATATCTTAAGTTGTCTATGTAAAAATGTATTAAATTCTTTTATTTCCAGGGTTGGAACAATAATACGGCAGGTAAGGCACTTGCCTTGTACATGGCCTACCAGGATTCGATCCTGGGCAGCCTATATGTTCAACAGATTCCACCAGGACAGGTCCTTAAAGGCAGAGACAGAAGCAAGCCCTGAACATCACTGGGTATGATCCCAAAACAAAACAAAACAAAAAAGAGCAAAACTCCTCTTATTCCCTATTAATATGTACACAGATAGGTGACTATAATACTTTTGCACACATCTACAGCTCAATTTCTTCTATTTATATGGCATTTTAGGTGAAGTTCTAAGGAATAGACCTCTCCAAAGATATTCAAGATAAGTCCCCACTTCAAGATAGTCAAAACAACTCTCTTCAAGATATATCACTTTGGAAAGAAGAATATTTCAACCTGAGGTCCTTTAGACTTAAGAGAACATTTTGCTATTCCTTTAACTACCTACGGAAATGAAAAGAGGTAGTCCCAACAGAATTGGGATTATTATCAGAAATGACCTTTCCCCTGGGGAATAGAACAGACATCTTACTATGGAGAGTCTGATCATTGTCATATGAGTCCTATATCCTAGTCCTCTGAGTCCCCTCTTTCTCCCTAAAGGTCCAGACCTCTATCCCACTCCTTGCTTATATACTGCCATCCTGACTCACTGTCTTTGGAATTCACATGTCTGTATAGATTGCCCATTTGTGGGGCTGGAGCAATAGCACAGCAGGTAGGGCATTCACCTTGCAAGCAGCCTACCCAGGTTTTATCCCAGACATTCCATATAGTCCCAGAACACCACCAGGAGTAATTTCTGATGGCAGAACCCAGCATTGCTGGGTGTGACACAAAAATCAAAACAAAAAATTTAGCCAATCCATTTATTTGAAATTCATTTATTTTACAACCTATTTGATAACATAGCCAATTTTGAAAGAACCTAGAGGTGAAGCATTTCTTATGGATGCATTTTCTCCTCTGTACTGCATAATAATCCCTTGTATACATACACCCCTGTAGCACTGTAGCACTGTCCTCCCATTGTTCATCAATCTGCTCTAGTGGGCACCAGTAACCTCTCCATTGTGAGACTTGTTAAAACTGTTGTTACCATTTTTGGCATATCAAATATGCCACGGGGAGCTTTCCAGGCTCTGTCGTGCAGGATACCATATTTAAAAAAATATTTCTATGGATGCACATTAAATTTATAACTGCTGCTACAATTATTTACATAAAATTTGATCTATGGCACTTTTCTTAATAGTGCAATTGCTGGCCCAAACAATGGTTCAACAATGGTTGAAATTTGACAACCATTACTAAACTTTCCTCATACAGCTTGTACCAGTTTATACTCTAAAAAGAAATATTAGAATTTATGCACCCCCCTTAACCTGTAAGGCAGGCCATGACATTTTAGATTATTGTTAATCTAATAGGCTGGACGTAGTATCTCAAAAACATTAATTTGCATATCTCTAATATGAATCATGTGTTATCATAGTTTTTTGTATAAAAAGCCACTAACACATTAACATAACTTTTCTAAATATATAGAGTTTATGCATTTACAATCTATCTGCTTGTATCAATTTAGAAAGATTTTTATATGCTAGACTGCTAGCCCTTTTATGACTTGAGCATTACATGGTGCAAATATTTATTTCTAATTTTAATTTTATAGACTATTTTTTACACCTTTTCTCCTAATTTTTCCATCTTCAGCTCTATCAGTGTTATATAAGTTCTGGGTTTTATATCAAAGAAAAGAATTTCTTATTCTATAGTGACAAAGAATTTATCAATTCTTTCTCCTATATAACCTTTAGTTAGAATACCTGCTAGTGACTTTTTGAAGAATCCTTCTCTAGTATCCATTTTCTAATTGTTTCAAAATAAACTGTATGTGCTGGTTTCAGACCAGAGACCACAAATGTGCCTTCAGTGCTCATCTAAAACACATTGACAGAGATGAAGTTTTATTGTGCCTTTTGTCTCAGATTCTAATTTTCTTTTTAATCAGGTTTTTGGTCCACACCCTGTTTTTGTCCAGGCCTCTACACTCAGGGGTCACTCCTGACTATGCTCACAGGACAATATGTGGTGGTTGGTTTAGCCATGTGCAAGGTAAGAATCTGGCCCATTGTACTATCTCTCTCTGACCTATGCAATGGAGAGTCTAAATCCTTAGGATTTCTTGAGCAATAAAAGTATATTTCTGAGACTTTCAGATCATCCCTGAGATTAACACAGGATGAACTGCTCTCCAGAAAGATCAAACATATGATTATAGAGTTGGGTGTTTGACTTAACTTGACCTTTTGGTAGCAGAGATTATTAGGTGAATAGGTCCAGAAGTCTTTCTAACCGAAGGAACCCAGTGTGCACTGAGTTCCACTGAGAGGTATCTCTCCTTACTATGGATGCAATAATTTATTTGCCCCATACACCAAAATTTACAGGTAGAGAAGCTTTGTGTTGTTCATTTGGTTAGTTGGTTGGTTGGTTGTCTTTTTTTGCCATATCCAGAAATGATGCTCAGGAATTACTCCTGGTGGTGCTTGGGGGAACCTATGTGGTACTGGAGATCAAACCTGGGTTGACCACATGCAAGTTAAGTGCGTTAACCTCTGTACTATTTCTCCAGCCCCAGGATTTTTATTCTTGACTTTTATCCGTCTGAACACTGCTGCTTTGACTTTGTCATGTTCTCTAAGTTTAACCCAGATTTGGATCAAGCACACGTTCTTAATGTCCTAAATTTAAGCATGTATTGCCTATATTCTTCTACTCATTTCCAGGGGTCTGAATGCTTTGTGGAAATACTACAAAACGAAGAGCAAAATCCTGGTTATTTTAAGACTTTGTGTTGCTTAATGTCCATTTCCCTGGAAATTATCCTTCTATTGCCACCAATTCTGCACACTCCCAGAGTACTTTATATCTTATTGAAGGAATAAGGCACCATTAGGGTTAGAGAGAAAAGGATGCTTGCAAGTCTACTTTATTGTACATATAATGATTCTAGTATATCATGTCAAATCTCCACCAAAGGAGCAATTTCTGGTATTGGTCTTACTAGCATTCCAGTGACCTTTACTTTTGAATCACTACTCATGATCCTGTGTCTCTAGGCTCTATATGCTGGTCTGAGTTCTTGCCAAGGAGTTTGAATGTGTTAACTGGTTTAGAAAACCTCTCTTCACTGACTGAGCAGTCTCATGGGTGCCTTGTTATTACAAATCCATAGAACAACTACAAGATGCCTAGTTGCCCCCACGCTGCCTGCACCATATGGCTTAGGCTGAATTGACCTTCCAATTCTGACTTTTCAATAGTTGAATAATACAGTCTTAATGTCATATGACTTTATACTTTCAAGTATAAATCTTATAATAATATCATTTGGAGATGTATGGTTTTTGGTCTATCCGATAGTTTCCAATGCTTGAACCTCAGTATTTACTAATATGTACCTCCATCCTATATTCAGAAAACAGAATTAGAAATTCATGTGCATATTCTTTCTTACTTACTAGACAAATAGAAACAATACTTGAATCCTTTAGCAACTTTCATAAATCAGAGTAATTGCAGAAAAATGTTCATGTTGTTATTGCATTTCCTTGTTCATAAACTCAGTTGTCTTAAATAGCATTGGGGCACTCTACTAAAAGTTGTGGGGGCAAGTGTTTTAATGCTGCTATACATTAAATGTCACCTGTGGTTTGTATTTACTAAAGTTCCATCTAAGATGATGATGTTGCTGATCCCCTATGAAGATGTAGACAAGAGAATTAGTTTTAAATCAATGTTATTTTTATTGATAGCTTTTTCTCACAAAAATTTGAATTTTTATTTTCATTAATTACAACATAGTTCCATATTCTTTTCTTTCTAGAGCCAGTAAGTCACAGATATGACTCCTAATCTTTGCAATCATTTAAAATTTTGTTCAGTGATTATTTAAGTAAATAACTGTGCTTATTTCTCTAGTTTATTTTTTAAAATAACATCCACAATATTCAAACTGGCATGATATAATTAATATTTTACTTTTCTGTATTTTCTGTTCTGTTATTCCTCCAAAGAATTGTTTTTGTTCCTAGATTTTGGAAAACATTAAAAGTCTCACTCTAGATATTTTTATCTTTATTTCTATACTTCATGGATTTTTTATCCCCCTTTTACTATCAGTAAAGATAATGTTGGATTTTATTTTAAGTAGTTGACTATCCCAGGCTAAGCAATTTAGTTAATTTTTCTTTCTTCATACAATGTCATTTTATTTATAGAAATTATAAATTAAATAATTAGACTATCTAAACTCACAATACATTAACTAGGATTTTCACTGAAAACACTGACCATTCATTATGCTAAGTACTCTATGATTAGGATTTGGCATACTTATATCAATGTATCACTGTCATTCCATTGTTCATCGATTTCCTCTAGCAGGCACCAGTAGTGTCTCCATTCGTCGTAGCCCTGAGATTTTAGCAAGTGCCACATTAGAGGCTCTTTTAGGGTAAGGGGAATGAGACCTATCATTGTTGCTGGGTTCTGGCATATTAAATATGCCACGGGGAGCTTGCCAAACTCTGGTGTGTGGGCAGGATACTCTTGGTAGCTTGCCAGGTTCTCTGAGACTGAGAACTAGACAATAAGAGGTCTTCTGGGAGCTTGGTTTTATAGTCTCTGGATATTGGCTGTTGATGGGATTAAACGGCACGCTGGGGACAGTTGGTGGGTGTAACTGCTTAGCTAGTGAAAGATGGAGGATCTGAGTGGAGGAGGCCCAGTCCTCATTCGAGCAGGCTTGGAGATCTCAGGTCCAGGTCCCTCACCCCAAGGTTCCTCTGCTGGTTCCTTCATGTGTGAGGTACGTCTGAGCATGTGCAGAGTGGTCTTAAGCATGGCTGTGACTGGTTCCAGAGGTCTTCAGCTGCCAGGGCTCTGCTCAGGGCGGGGAGGGAAAATCAACCCGCCCCCGCCCCCCGCCCTAAGGGACCCTGATGAGGGGGTAGGAGACTCTGCATTGTTCTTTTCGAGGAGCTTCGTTTTATAGTCTCTGGATCTTGCCTGTTGATGGGATTACACATTATGTGGCATACCTATATATCCAATAAAAATCAATTATCCATAGTGATAAATTTCTTCTGAGATCCTGTGATTTTCCATAGATTCCATCAGCAACTATAGTCATTATATTTCTGCATGTAGGAGTTCTCCTATCAGGAAATTTTCCAACATTAGCAAGCTTCAAGAGAGAGATATGTTTGCGGGACAGTATGTACCGTGTCAGAATTCTCTCTCCAGAATTACTATAATAAACTCATTACATTGAGATCAAAATGGCTGACCAGCTGTTCCTCTTCCCTGAAGTTTTTGCACTATAAAAGGTGACAAAAACCTACAGCAGGGACACCAAATTTCTATTTGTTAAACCCAGACCTGAAGAAATAATGCAGTAAAAAGCTAAAAAAAAAGTTACAAAATATGACAGGACTATGTTATCATTGCTAATAACTGGCTAGTGGGAGTAATGGACTGCTCTAAAAAATTCTGAAATAATTTGCAGGTCTCTCTAAGGAATCTGGTGGATGCTAAAATATGATTTACTTTTTATATTTAGCTGAACCTTTAGTTCATAAAAATCTCAGGAATCACTGTAGGGTCTCCAATATAGTGGCCTCATTTGGGGCCAGTTCTGTCATCCTGTTGGGCACAGGCTGCCTCTCAGCAGGGGTCACAGCTGGCCTAGGAGAGTTAATTATTCTCAGGATGTAACCACAAAGGCCTGTCAGTCAGGCTTTTGCTTCCATTGCCAGTAAATTTGGATTATCAAGAAAGCAAAGAGCACCTCCTATTATCAATAATGATAAAACATATTTATTCTTTAGGGTAATAAAAGACTAAAATAGAAAAATATAAGATGAAAGACTAGAAAAATATAAGATGAAAATAAGTTATTCACTCAAATATAAGGTATACCTGGGAATGCTTACTCTGTGCCAAGGTCTATTACATCTTTAACATATATATTATTACATATACTATATAAATATGATTACTCTGTGCTCTTGGGCTGGAGCGATAGCACAGCAGATAAGGCATTTGCCTTGCACACAGCCGACATGGCCAACCCGGGTTCGATTCCTCCGCCCTTCTCGGAGAGCCTGGCAAGCTACCGAGAGTATCTCCCCGCACGGCAAAGCCTGGCAAGCTCCCTGTGACGTATTCAATATGCCAAAAAGAGTAACAACAACTTTCACAGTTTGTTATGAGATGTTACTGGTGCCCGCTTGATCAAACTGATGAAAAACAGGAGGACAGTGCTACACTGTGTTCAGGACTATTTTATTATTTATTATATAGTAATAAATACAAAACCTGGCAAGTTACCCTTGGCGTATTTGATATTCCAAAAACAGTAACAACAAGTCTGGCAATGGAGTCGTTACTGGTGCCTGCTTGAGCAAATCGATGAACAATGGGAGGACAGTGCTACAGTGCATATATAACATATATGTTCACATATATAATATATAAAGTGAGAGAATGATGAAGAGGTGGAGAAAAATGTAGTTATCAGAATAGTTTGCTGTTTCATGAAAGTTATAATCTAAAAACAGAAACACAAGAATTAAAATTTTTTAAAAAGCCTAATTCGTCGATTGCCTCGAGCAGGCCCCAGTAACGTCTCTTTCATCCTAGCCCTGAGATTATATCCAAGGCTATTTAGGAGAGTGAGACCCATCATTGTTACTGGTATTTGGCATATTTGGTACGCCACGGGGAGTTTGCCAGACTCTGCCCTGTGGGCAGGCTACATTCGATAGCCTGCAAGTTTGTCCAAAGTAGAAATAAGACAATAAGATGTCATAAAAAAAAAAGTTCTGTTAAGATGTCTAATATAAATATGTTGTTCTAATCACTATGAATAAGGTTTGGTATAAAGTAATGTCATAGAAAATGACATTGTAGAAAAGAAAATTAGATTCTTGTTGTAGTGTGGTCACTCACGAAGTTTTAAAGTTTTAAAGTGAGATTTGAAAAAAAAGACTTCCTATAACTATATAGAAGAGATTTTTCAGGTTAAGAAAATACATCAAATAGATATCTATAAAATAGGAAATGATTTGTTTATATTTGAAAAAAAAACAACTACAACAATATAAAAGATTCTTATCATTTCCACTTCTAGAAAAACAAAGTAGACTGTTTTCCTTTTTCCATTTTAACCTTGTTAATTTTACCTTTTAATTTAGGACATGTTAAATACAACTTTAAAAAGGATAATTCTGAATATGCGGTGTCTATACAGATGGACTGAGAATCTCAGGACCAGAGAAGCTTGAAAACCAGTAACACCCAAAGTTATGGACCAAACGAAAAAGTTCAAACCTAAACCAAAATTATTTAAACATTATATAAAAAAACAGCTAGGCTTAAAGTAAAACTCACTTGTCATATCAAAATGAAGAACTATGTCTAATTATAAAATTTAAACACAACATTGGGCTGGAGCGTTAGCACAGCAGTAGGGTATTAGTGTTGAGTGCAGCTAGCCCCACCAAGCCAGGTTCGATTCCTCCATCCCTCTCGGAGAGCCTGGCAAGCTACCGAGAGTATCTCGCCCACACGGCAAAGCCTGGCAAGCTACCCGTGGCATACTCAATATGCCAAACAGAGTAACAACAAGTCTCAAAATGGGGACGTTACTGGGCCCACTCAAGCAAACCGATGAACAACAGGGAAACAGTGACAGTGAAATACATCATTGAGAAATAAATATCACATAAATCTGACAAATAGTTTAAAACCTTCAACAATTACAAGCATACTTAAAACAAATGTAAAAAGACTCGTCAAAGACATAAAAAAACTGTTGGCAAATATAAGAGATATAAAGAAGAAACAAGTGGACATTTTAGACCTGAAAGAAAAAGAAAAAAAAACCAGTTCAGTACATAGCTTCTATACTAGAATTTGAGAGACAAGTAGTTAATCAATTAATTGAAGGCCAGCCTAGTAGAAATTACCTAATCAGAACTACAATAATAGTAATAAAAAAAACTGAGTAGTTATAGCAAATAAAAACTCCAGGAACTGTGTGACATAACCAAATATCAAACATTTATGTCATTGGAGTTCTTTGATTAGAGAAGAAAAATAGTGTATTGAAAAAGTATTTAAATAAATAACGGTAAAAGTTTCTGTGAATTTGGCAAGAATCATAAAAGGTAATTTAAAGAAGTTCAAAAAACCCACAGGATTATTCAAAAAGTAACCAAGCTAAGATGCCATATATAACTTTTAAAAGTTTTTCTTTTCATAAGGTTGTTCACATTACCATATATAAACTTTCAAAAATTAAATGAAAAGGAAAATTATGAAACCATTTGTATAAATGTAGTACCATATCTATAGGAGAAAAGCAATCTATATTATAGTTAATTTCTCAATAGAAATCATGGAGATCAACATTTTTTACTCCCTTCATCAAACAAGCCAACTCAAAACAAACAAAACAAAAGATAGCTGTTAACAAAGAATTCTATACCCATTGATCTATTCTTTAGGACTTGAAAGAAATTCAAGCTATTTACATATGAATAAAATGTGTACAGGTATTCACATGGTCTACCTACTAGAACTGTTAAATGCACTTCTCACAAAGAAAGAAAGCATTAAATGAAAAAAAAAAAACACCAAACACTTTAGATAACAAAAATGAAGGAAAAGTACTGCAAACAAAGCTATGGACAAATGCAATAAACTTTCTCACCTCTCTTAATTTTAAAAATTGGCTTTAATGGTGTAAGTAACTTTAATAGTTCAACTACAATAATTTCCAATAGAGTTCTAAATGTTGATAGATGAGTTTACTTAGGGCAATTATAAATTGGAGGTATCTAAAGGAGCATATAATGAGTTAAGTTTTATAGCTGCTGAAGCAGGCAGGTGGTCAGAGGACTTCAGGAACATTCAGGAAGGAATAAAACTAGAATGTTCTGTGGAAAGGTATTTCAGTGCTGGTTCCAATCCCAGGTTCAATTACAATCCCTAGTCCAGATTTAAAACTCTTTCAAGACTCCAATTTAAGATTCCTCAGTTCAGTCGGAATTAATGCCTTACAAGATTCTAAATTCACAGGATGCTTTAAGGTTCAAATGGAATACAGCACAGCTATGAGAAAGATGAAACTCTTCCGCTTGCTTCATCCTGGATGGAGTTAGTTGGTATTATGTTAAGCAAGGGTGGAGTGATAGCACAGCAGGTAAGGCATTTGTCTTGAACTCAGCTGACCCAGGTTTGATTCCTCTGTTCCTCTTGGAGAGTTCAGCAAGCTACTGAGAGTATCCTGCCTGCATGACAGAGCCTGGCAAGCTCCGCATGGAATATTCAATATGCCAAAAACAGTAACAAACAAGTCTCACAATGGAGACATTACTGGTGCCTGCTAGAGCAAATCGATGAATAACAGGAGGACAGTGCTACAGTGCTATGTTAAGCAAACTGAGTGAGAAACAAAAACAAAACCTATGTGGTCTTCCTCATATGAAGAATATAAAGAAATAAAGGAAGAAGTAGGTAATCCCTAATGGGAACAACCCTGAAATAAGGTCGATCAAACTGTGATTTGGGGATGCAGATAGAGCTGGGAGGGAGTTTGGTATAATGATGGAGGATCCTGGCATTCTCATGGCAGGCATGGTGTAACTGCATTGCTAGTATAAAATCATCATAAATGGCACTATTAAATGAGTAATTTTTAAAAGTAAATAACAAAAATAAATGACAATGTGAAAAATAAAATACAATCTTTTCTCTTTGACAAAGCCCTAGCAATGAACTCTTATCTAAGTAGAAAACCTTATCTTATCTACATACACAGTCAATACAGTGTAAAAACTGTCAAAACTACCTTGCAAATCACGTTACACATTACTTTTTAGAATCACTTGCATCACAGATTTGGGTATGTGATTCTTTTTTTTTTCCTTTCACTTTCACTTTTTTCACTCTTCTTTCTGAAGATTCCTACATTCTCTTATAATTTACTTCCTCTCTCTCTCCTTTTAATAACTTTCATTTAGTTCAGTATTATTTCCTGAAATGCTTTCCTATAAGAATATAAAATGAACCTAAGAAGCCTGAATGGAGATCAGGGCTAACATTTTTTTTCTACAAATAGAAATCCCTTGCCCTGCCTGAGGCCATTTTGAAACATCCCCCAAGAAAAAAAATATCCAATTTGAAATAAGACCAGGAATGTCTCTAAAAAAAAGACTACAGGTTGTTAACATTAGAAGTAAAGCAGGGAAGAGGGATAGCAAAGTGATCTACTTAAATCCAACTGGTCATTTAAAATCTCTTATGAGATGTAGATAAGGAAATATAAGGAAATATAGGTAGATAACAGAACCAACGGATAATGAGAATGGCTAGCTGAAGAGATAAAGAGCATTTAAGAGGGGGACATGGATTGAGTAACTTTCCCTATGTCATTATGCTCATGGATACCCTTCTCTCTGTGACTCTTACCTGTTCCTGGGCATAAAAGCAACAGCTCTCTCACAGGAGCCTGGCCAGAGAACAAAGGGAAGCCAAAAGGACAAAAAACAGCAAGCGCCAGGGAGGAAGGGCTGACAATAGAATATCAGACAGACCTGCCTAGGCTGAGCACTGGGCATCATGGGACAGAGCCAGCATGAGCATCATGAAACAAGACCAGGACATCAGGTGATAGAAGCAACAGGAAGCCAATGTGGAACAAGACTTGGTACACAGACCTTGGGTATCAAAACCAACCTGTTTAAAGCTGTTAAATAAATAGCTATGCCATCATAAATATCTGGAGCTTTCTATGACAATTTTTCATGCAATACTCAGACATACAATGTGTATCTGACTATACACTCAGGATCTACTCGTTTCCTATATCATTACTAAGAAAAAAAAGACTTGACCTGTTGGAATGTGATTCATAACACAGTATGAGGATGTTTGCTTTGCACAGGGTCCAAACTGGACTGATTCAGTCCTCTGCACTTCATCTAGTCCCGAGAGTCCAGCCAAGAATGATCCCTGAGTGCAGAGACAGGACTAAGCCCTGAATACAGGTGTGAACCCCAAATCAAAAATATGTAATAAAACAAAATACCTCTGGCTGGGATGGGAGAATGGAAAAACTCTGTTCTCTACCATTCTTTGTCCTCCCAAGGGAGGTAAAAATAAAAGCTGAGAAGGCACTTGTGAATTCCGAAGTCTGGGGGCCTGAGTCTACTAAAGATTAAGATACAGCTTAGGTGAATACAATTCTCATGCACAACTTGCATTACAGAGATCCTTTACCAACATTGGATTAGACTAAAAATGAGTGAAGAGCAAAAATCCTGCAACTCTGAAACTTTAATGAGATGTTTCAAGAGAATAATTTTTAAAGAAGAAGAAAATAAGAACACTAAAGGCAAGCTGTAGCTTCTAAATGATAAACCCAAAACATTTCCTGACCAAATGAATACAACGCAAAAAAATTTTCTTTACTTCTGTTCTTATCATCTAATATAACATGTTCAGCTTTTAAGAACAATTGCTAGGTATGTTAGAAGGAAGAGAAAGGATAACCTAAAGAAATAAAGAAGACAGAAATAGGCTCAATGAGCATTAAGCAGTTAGAATTTTTAAATAAATAATTTTAAATTGATTGGAATTGGAGAGTTAGTATAGGATGAAGAGTGTCTAGGATAAAAAAAAAGATTTACCACAAAAATGTGAGAATGTATTTTCCTATAACTCAAAGGGTTATTATATATGTATACATATACATATATATATATCCAGTATATATAATCACTTATCCAGTATATACAATCACTTATAAAACCTAATAACATAAAGATAAACAACATTATAAAAATTATAGACAAGAGATGGAGGCACTTCTTCAAAGACATACAGATGGGCAATAGGCATATGAAAAAAACTTTCTGTCTGAATTTTGTTGATATTAATTTTTTCACTAAGTTTGTTTTCTTGTTAATTTTCTATTGTTCTAAAAATATTTGCATCCATAGTCATTATACTTTATAGATACTCATTCTACAGGTGCTTATTAGAGGAAAGTAAATAACATTCCTTTTTATGTTATATTTGCTGCCACCATTTTTAATATTTCTTGCAGTTAACTATAATTTAGTTTGTTGATCCTTTCTCTCTCTCTTTGAATGCATTCTCTTGCATTCCTTCATGCCTTGTTATTTTGCATTGAGGTTGGATATTAAACTGTTAAGTAACATTGCTTTGTCCCTCTACAAGAAGTTTAGGTTAATCTGGTTACACCCATTAATCTGGTTACACCCATCACAGTGCTCCAGAAGCACTTCTACTTCCATTGTGTTTATCTGTAAATAGTCTTCCCTATGCTCTCCTTCCCACCCAGTTAATCAGCTTTCCCCTTAATCAGACTGTTAATTTGTAAGATCAGTTTCCCAGAAATCTATGATTTTATATATATGAGTGAAATATTGCCTTTCTCCTCTCCTTATGCCTTATGAACAGTTTACTTTAAAGTAATATCCTTTTTGTATAGATACAGGAAGACCGTTAACATTATGCTTTGTAACTTAGGATTCAATTGGCCTTGAATATTATTCACTCCCGGGCATCTGCTTTCTCGACTTAAACCTCAGTTGCCCTTAGTTCCTAACACCCCAAAAGCAGGGTCCCGACGAGGGACTGAATGGACCCAGGGCAAGCGGTGAGCTACCCTGGCAGCGAAATGGGCCAGGCCAAAGTGCCACGATTCTTACCTGTAAGTTAAGAGTTTGATCATAGACAAATGCTGTCATGATCCAAAGGTAACGACAAGACTAGGATCCTGCTAGGGGTGGGAAAGACTATCTGGCCTGAGCACCGTAGTCTGAGATCGAGATGGCCCTAGGAGAGCAATTCTATAAATTTAAGATATTTCTTACTGTATCCATACAAAATGATTTATATTATATTCTTATATGCTTGTGGGACAAGGAGAGGAGAGGCACGCCCATGGGATTATGCTCTAGGGTGGGTCCTCATGCTGAGAGAGGATCTGTCCTAGGAGCGGCCTTCCCTGAGGCTAAGATTTCTACCCCTATTGATGTGTAATTGTTCCCCCAATTCCTCATGGAGAGAGGATTTAACTGTACTGTAGGAGTGGGCTAGGGACAGAAGGAAGAAGCAGAGGTCAGAGAGAATGAGAAGGAAGAGAAGGAGGATGAAGGGGAATGTAGAAGGAGAATGAAGTAGCTTGGGGGAGGAAGACTGGGAGCAGAGATAGAAGGAGAGGGGAGCAGAGAGACAGAAGGAGAAGGGAGCAGAGACAGATGAAGAGAGAATCAGAATAAACTACAACTAATACCTAGCAGCCTGGCCCTCGTTCCTTCCTCCGATTGACCATCGCCATCGACCTCTCTGGGGTGGGAGAAGGGTGAGACTACCGAACGCGCGCCGGGAGCGATAGAGCCACTGCCGCTGTGTGGGTGCCGTGTCCCCTATTTTGTGTGAGTTTACACATTAAACCTATAGAATTCAGAGTTATTTGAAGCCTCCAGTGGTCTTTTCTTCCAGGGAGCATTGCATTTGTTTCTGACAGGTGGTAGGAGAAGCAACTATTCTATAGCACCATAATCTAAGCGGACATCATCAATATGTTTTTAAAGCTGAGCATTCATACTCTGCAAATGCCATTCTATTTGCTTCCAATTTTTAGGGTATAGCATTTAGGAACCAAACTGAAAGTCTGGAATGGGGGTCTATCTACGTAAAAACCTGCTGGCACTCATTAAATTCTAATTTTCCTTCACTCTGTGAGTCTGTCATAAATAACTTTCAATATTTTCATCTCTCAGCCTTATAGCTCCTCTTCCAGAACCTGCAGATATCTCCAGATATCACAAAAAGCAAACCAGTTTCAGAAGTCTATCTTTTCCCTCTTTTTTTCTTAACCCAGGGGACATATGCCCCACACACCTTCTGTGGACTCCAGAGATGTTTCAAGGAGTATTGTGGTACTGTCCTGTAGCACTGTCCTCCCTCTGTTTATCGAGTTTTTCAAGCAGGCCCAGGAATGTCTCCATTGTGAGACTTGTTGCTACTGTTTGGTATATTGAATATGTCACGGGGAGCTTGCTAGGCTCTGAGGGCGGGCGAGATACTCTCCATAGCTTGCCAGGTTCTCCGAAAGGGGTGGAGGAATAGAACCTGGGTCAGTCGGGGTGGCTGCGTGCAAGGCAAACACCCTACTGCTGTGCTATCGCTCCAGCCCAAGGAGCATTAAGTGAGAATTATCTAAATTGAGGACTATAACATGAGACTCACAGGTGGAATGGGGTGAGAGGGAATGCACAAAGAAGGCAAGGAAGTAGGAATAAAGGTATAAAAACATTTTTATATTTAACCCATGTAAGTAATCGTATTCCTATAAACGATCAAATGATTTTAAACATTTATTCAAAATGCTTCATACAAACAAATTGCTTTTTTGCTGTATTATCTAGACTTTCCTTCCCAGAATTGTTTACTTTTCAGGACCTTGGATAAGGTTTTTTATATTAATAATTACATTTTATTGTATGTATAAAAAAAGGTAAAGGCCCTCCCGTTGATCGTCGATTTGCTCGAGCGGGCCCAGTAACGTCTCCATTGGAGACTTTGTTGTTACTGTGTCTGGCATATCGAATACTCTCGGTAGATTGTATGTATGAATTCACTATAATCTCCCTTCATCTCCTTTTACTGTAGAAAATGATCTTGTGGAAAAGCATTCTAGTCACTTCCCTTAGTATCTATTATGATTGGAATGTGTTTCCCAAAAAGGAATGTTGATGATAACCTCTCAGTGTCTGTATTGCAAACTATAATGCCCCAAAGTAGAGAGAGATTATGAGGGATAATGTCTGCCATGGAGGCAGGGGAAGGGTGGAAAAGAGAAGGGTATACAGGGGATATTGGTGGTGGGGGAAGTGCACCAGGGAAGGATGGATGTTTGATCATTGTGTGATTGTAACCCAAACATGGAAGCTTGTAACTATATCACGGTGATTCAATAAAATTTTAAAAAAAGGAATGTTGAAATCTTATAATCTCTGATTGTGGCCTTACATGGAAATAAGTGAATTGTATATGTGATCTGCTAAAAGTTAAAAGCAAACCATCAGAGTGGATTCTAATCCAGTAAAACTAGCACCCTTCTAAGAAGAGCAATGCAAATATAGGCACACACAAGTAGAATGCAAGACTACAGAGGCAGAGGTTGAAGTGATACATCTAGAAGCCAGGCTGACCAGTATTGAGAGAAATGCCTGACACAGATTCTCTCCGACTGAGAAAACTTGTTCCTGTTGATACCTCAAGTGTCCTCTCTGAGCTCCCAAGCTGTGAAGATAAATTGGTGTTGCTGTAAGTCACCCAGGTCGAGTGTCCTTTGTTACGACAGTCTTAGGAAACTAATTCTTTCCATTCTTAGACCTGAATAATTTCTCAAAATCTTAGGTTTATACAATGACCACGGTCTCTAATTTCCAGTCATTCTTGCTTCAGAGTCCTTTCTTGTCAACAATTTGTGTCAGAAATGGTAGTATTTGTGATATCTTTTCATTTCTTTTCTGTCATCTATGTCAATACTCTTCATTTTTAAATTATAATACATTTCTTGGACCAGTAATTTAGCACAAGGTTAATATCCATCACATATTAACCGACCCCAGAGCACTTATTGGTATACCTCTGGTGGTCTTCACCAGTGTCAGACCCGAATAACATTGCATCTGTGGGCCCTAATAACCATCTGACCCAACTGGTTGAATATAAATGTTTGTCCTTTAGCCCCCTGATGACAACTTGGAGCCCAACTTCAATAAAATTAAATAAAATAGAATAAATCCTTGGAGGGGGGCGGGTTGAGTTTACCTCCCCTCCCCGAGCAGATCCCTGGCAATCGAAGACCTCCAGAACCAGCCACCACCATGCTGAGACCACTCTCCACATGCATGAAGGAACCAGCAGAGGAACAAAGGCATGCGAGTCCCGGGGCTGAGATCTCCAAGCCTGCTCAGATTGGGGCTGAGCATCCTCCACCCAGATCCTCCATTTTCCAGTAGGCCGGGGTCACACCCACCAACAGCCCCTGGCGCCAGGTAATCCCATCAATGACCAAGACCCAGAGACTATAAAACCCAACTCCCGGAAGCATGAAATCTTATTATCTCATTCTTACTTTGGACAATCTGGTAGGCTACCGAATGTAACCTGCCCACATGGCAGAGTCTGGCAAACTCCCCGTGGCATACCCAATATGCCAAATACCAGTAACAATGATGGGTCTCATTCTCCTAACCCTGAAAAAGCCTTGAATATGGCACTTTTTAAAAATTTCAGGGCTAGGACGAAGGAGACGTTACTGGTGTGGTGCCTGCTCGAGACAATCAAAAAAACAGGATGATCATAATCGTGATCATATTTTTTACATATACCAATAATTCTTTCACATTTTTTGCTAAGGTTATGAGTGCTCATACATATTTCTTTTATTGGGAGTTCCTGATGGAAGAGGGGTAAACTTAAGATTTGGTAAACTTAAACTTAGTTTTTAGGAGTAGAGTCTCTCTAAGATGCTTCTGCATTCTGAATAAATTGTAAATGGTAAATGTTTAAGTTTAAAAGCATGTGAGCAGGTGAAGGATAATTTGGCATTTACAATTTTTTTTTAGTGTTTTTGACATTCTTTTAACTGCTGGTCAATTCTTAAGATAGAAATACTTTATGCATCACAACTAAATTCACATAGACACAGAGTAAAATTAGGTGGGAGTGGGTTTCATGAAGAAAGTGTTTAGCTTATCGAGGTCAGAGCAACCAATGGGTAAGCCTTGCACATGGCTGACCTGAGTTCAATCCCTAACATCAATTATGGTGCCCAGAGTCTTCCAGGAGTGATTCTCGAGTACAGAGCTGTAAGACCTAAGCACAACCAGGTATGGACCAAACAAAACAGATAAACAAAAAAGTTTACCTTGCTGATACAAAAATCTTTGGTCTGGGGCCGGAGTGATAGCACAGTGGGTACGGCGTTTGCCTTGCATGTGGCTGACCCAGGTTCAATTCCCAGTATCCCATATGGTTCCTGGAGCACTTCCAGGAATGCACTCACTTCCTGAGTGCAGAGCCAGGAGTAACCCCTGTGCATTGTGTCATTTCTTTCTTCAAAAAGAAAAGAAACTTTGGTCTGTTTTCCTTAATTCTACTCTATGCTTTTGGGTCATGGGCTGGAGCCATAGCACAGTGGTAGAGAGTTTGCCTTGCATGCAGCCAACATGGCCGACCCGAGTTCGACTCCTCTGCCCCTCTCGGAGAGCCCGGCAAGCTACCGAGAGTATCTCGCCCGCACGGCAGAGCCTGGCAAGTTACCCGTGATGTATTCGATATGCCAAACACAGTAACAACAAAGTCTCCAATGGAGACGTTACTGGGCCCGCTAGAGCAAGTCGATGAACAACGGAAGGACAGTGACAGTGATTCTGTTCATGAACACTAAAAATAAATTTACAATAACACACTATAATGTAGGCTTGAAGATCACTATGTGGGTGTCTTGCTTCCTATATGATTAAACTTTTTCATGGTCATCATACAGGACCCTATATTACTTAAACAACAGAAAATTCAGAAAGAGTATTTCACTCTCTCGTTAGATCTTTTCTGAATTTCTTTATGCAGTCATTGTGGTCAAATTTCTAATAAGCAGAAAGCAGATGTACTTTAAAAACATATTTATCCCTAGCTGATAGTAGGGTGGTACCGTAGTGACAGTTCAAATATACAACCAAGGGCATTTATTAGTCCAATATTTGGTTTACTAGGAAATCAGTTTTTTTGTTGTTGTTGTACTTCTACTGAAGCATAATTAAATTTTATAAAGTGTCACAATTTATTTCAACCAGGTGTGTCTTTGATGCTCTATTTTTCTCCTGTGTTTGATAAAAGCCTTTTGCACACAATATATGATTTAGACCATTGAATTAACTATAAAGGTAAAATCTAATTCAAATATAAGCTAGATTCTTAAAGGATACTTGGCATCAAGAATGAAACCCAACAATTGCATATTCTGCTCAAGAATGCAGCTTGCTGCCTGTACTGAGGATTTTCTCACTGCCTGACACGTGCACGTTCATTTTCACATTGGTGCTTCTCTACCAATTTGGGGCAAAAAAATAAAATCAGAGAGAATCCTGTCAGAACGAGTTAATGGCAGGTGTCTTGTCTATTTATTGCTTCATGTAGTCTTCAGAAGTTGATGCTTTTGCCATTAAATATTTTCACATGCAGTTTTCTATTTGCCTTGAATGGCTGAAATATACAAGAATATCTCTCTTAGGATCCAGTATCACAGTGTAATAGACTCCTGTTAATAGCTTGGAACTGTACAGCAATCTTGCTTTAAAATACGACACAAATCTTTATCTTAAAAGCACTAACACCTCACTCTTGTGTTCGCAGAGTATGTTTTCACATTTCCTCTTCCGATGCATAGGAAAGGGGGGAAAGCTACAAGAGAAATGATGCATTCCGGGCAAGGAGCCAATTTAAAAAGTCTGTTCTTTCCAGTTTGCTGTCACTTGTCGTGGTTAAACAAAACACGGAGGAGAAAAAGAGAAATTGGCTTCAGTGTAAATGTCAACATTCTGATTAAAGCAAACACAAAGCATTCAGAACTCTTGACAAAAAAAAATTAAATTGAATTATGAAGGGTATGCAAATCGAGCCCTTCTTCTGTATGATTACCAACACTTCTACATTTTGCATTTTCTGTCTGTGCTGTAGAACTCTGTGCTGCGGGACAAGGTATTCAGAAAGAGGAAAGGAAGGTGAACAACACATTTCCAATCTGATGACAGTTTGACCCTTGCAAGATATTCCCTCTAAAATAATCCAAATTCAACAAATGTTGGTAAGGTTAGAAAGTTATCCAAAAGACCAAAGCTTTTCATCTACTATCTTTCTAACTAAGTGGGTCATCCTCTCGGGACAAAAATCCCAAAGAATTTAATTAAAGGATTCAAAATATGTTATTGGTTACAGGGGGAGAATATTAGGAAAATTCATATGGAAATGCAGATATATAAATGATAGAGCGTGTGTTCCTGTAACATCCTTTTACCATTATTTCCTTTAACATAGACCTAAAGAGTGGAAAAGTTTGGAATTAGAGTTTCGAAAAGATTTCCAACATGCATCCAAGGCATGAAATTTTAAAGATAGCATAATATGTGTCATATGTGTAATTAAAATCAACTAAATAAATGAAAACCAACTGGTGTCCATTGGTCCTCTATCACTAGAGAAAAATATATTTGCTTTCTTAGGTGAATATGTACAGTCCTATGTTAAAGGGCTGTAGAATAGGATTGCAAGTTTAATATAAGTAAGAATACATGTAAAATGTGAGAAAGGTCTTTCATCACTGTCCATTTTTCCCTCTCCATCAATATCCTATACTATGATGCCCCAGAACCAAAAGATTCCTGATAATTTTATAGTTGCCTTCCTATTTATCACCAATCTTCAATCTCCCCTTCTAGGGGCCAATCAGAAACTCTTTCCCAAGTTCTGGTGTGTTCTCAGCATCTTATTTCTGACTCAAAAAGTCTTGAATGGCTACTCAGTGGCTGCCTGAAAAGTACAAACCCTTGCATGATATTCAAGGTTTTTCCAAGTAACTTGAAACCAACTTTGTATTCATTTCATAAATATTTACTGGGTGTCTACTGAATGTCAGTCATTTTACCTTTTCTTCACCTCGTTGCCCATACATTTCCTACTTTAGGCTTATTTATTCCTCTCCCATCATACGCTGTGCTTTTTCATTAATGCAACTTTATTCTGACTAGCCTTTGCCTTTAAAGGACCTTTCTACATCTCTACCTACCAGACTCACATATCTTTCAAAGTTAAATTCAAAAGGTGTCTTTTTTTCTTGAAATCTTTCCTTATTACTGTATTTGAAAATGACCTCTTCTTCCCTAGAACTTTTATAGCATCATATTTGTAACCCTTGGAATTTATTAATGTTACTCTGCATTAGTTATATGTATATATCCTGCATATATCCCAAATGAATCTTAAAAATTGAACACATTGTTTTATACATCCACATGTCCAGCTCCAAACTTATTCCTTATGTGCAGTGACATGTAGATCCAGATAACCTTGGAAAATTTATGCAACTACCAATGTTTCAGTTCCCATTCCCATAAAAATGAGGATAATAATATCCCTCTCTCTCAGGGCATTATGAAAAGTATAGTGTTTATAAAAAATTTGTAACATGGTTACCTATCTTTTATCTATTTCAATTTTTATGTCTAGAATATATCCAGACAAGAAATAAATTAATGAAAGTGGTAGTATATAAGTAGACACTACAAAGCATTGACTATTTTCCAGGTACTTTTTATAAATAGTTAATAAAATTCTCACTATAAACTTCTAAGCAAGGGTTTTGAAAATTGGATAGATGATACCAGACAGATTTTACAGAGATGTAACTGGTATGACATCAAAGCCTCTGATTTTGCTGTAAGGAATACTAAGAAAGAAATACTAAGGAATGTATTTTCTGGAATGTCCTAAAAAGCATGAACACTTCTTTTTTTTTTTTTTTGAGGGGGATCACACCAGGTGATGCACAGGGGTTACTCCTGGCTCTGCACTCAAGAATTACTCTTCACGATGCTCAGGGGACCATATGGGATGCTGGGAATCAAACCCAGGTCAGCAGCGTGCAAGGCAAACACCCTACCTGCTGTGCTATTTCCCTAGCCCCACAAACACTTCTTAAAACATCCAGAGACAGCAGAGCGACTCTCTTATGGGACCCATTTTCCCTTTTTCTCCAGTATGAGAGTATATTAACTGGTCCTCAGATTTTAAGCCCCAATATGTCCTTTCCATATGTTCACTCCTCTCCTGTTCCCTGTCTTATCTAAGTTTTCTAAATTTGTCCCAAAGCATTAATTCACCATTTGGCCTAAGGGTTCCTGAGCCTGTCATTTAAAAATGCAGATCCCTGCTCTTGCTGTAAAATGAGTTATGTGTAGTTGATAAAGGACCAAAGATGATGGTCTCTTAGTATCTGTATTGCAAACCATAATGCCCAAAAGTAGAGAGAAAGAAGGAAACTGTCTGCCATAGAGGCAGGGGTTGGGGTAGGGTGGGGTTGGCAGGAGGGATACTGAGAACATTGGTGGTAGAAAATGTACATTGGTGGAGGGATGGGTGTTCGATCATTGTATGACTGAAACTTAATCAAAAAAGCTTTGTAATGGTGCCTCACGGTAATTCAATAAAAAAAAAAAATTGAGACCATCAGGGGGAAAAAAACCCAAACCTGTCTCCAGATGACAGTTAACACCTCAGTCTAGTTTAAATATTTTAAAAGTATTTCTTACTCCAATTATATAGAAATCCGAACTGTTTCCCTGTGCAATCAAGTAAGAGTCAGACCATTTGATAGATATGTAGACTAGATATCACCAAATATTAAACTCTACTTGATTCAAAATAAGATCTGCAAGAACTTGATTGGAATTAACAGATACATGGGATTACCAACAATGTGAAGTTTTGTGGATTTTTTAGATGAAATTTTTTTAGAGCTCAGAGAAAGAGTGCTGTGTGTTGGGTGCTTACTATGCACATGGCCAACCTTAGTTTGGGGATTTCTAGCACTCCTATGGTCCCCTGAGCAAAGTAATCCTGAATACAGAAATCCTGAGTGTCTCCAGGTGTGGCCCAAAGACAAAACAAAAATAATGCTTTTTGGTTCATTAAATATTATTTTACTTAATCCTCCTTTATGTCACAGAAAAATTCAAGCATAAATAGCTTATATATTCATGAGTTTAAAATTTGTATGTAGAGATAGCATGATATCTTTGTAAAATGAGAAAAGTAATCCCAAAAGAAATGATCACAGGTATTTAAAATTGGTGAACGCAGACATCCACACCTAGTCTTTTAAACTTTAATGCATAACACAGGAGTTAATGTGAAACAAGGTAGGTGTTTTCTGAGAAAGCGAGAGCTTTTCTGCTTGACCAACAGCACAATCCTCCAAAGGGGACCCGGACAGTGACGGCCTTTCCAGCCCAGTTCCTCCACCACTCCTTCTGTGCACTCGTTTTGGGAATGATGGCTTTTTGTTGTTGTTGTTTTCATGTGGCGAAAAATACACGTTCTTTCTTTCAAAGTAAACATTCTGGAAGCTGTTGTGATTGTTCAGATTTCTTTAAAGACCTTGACGCCACTTACCATTGCTTTTTAGACTGCAGGGAACATAATGAAACTGAAGTCTCTTATGGAGCTTTTATTCCTCTTCTTTCAAACTTAATAGAAAGCAGTAGGGGACACTCGGGCCACCAATGTCAGTGCCATTTCAGGGTCTGCTTTGGTTTTATTCTCAAGAAAAATGGCATTGGATTAATTTTTTTTTTTTGTAAACAGATGTTTTGCTCAGAAGAAGCTCTGACATTTGCCATCTGTCCCCTCCCCTCAGCTCTCCCCTCCCCACCCCCTCTGGCCAGCCTTTTCTCCCTCTGAAGCAGGACAAATGCCTAGGATTGAAAGGGGTTTTCCCATGGCAATGCTTTTGGCAATAACTTTAGACTTTATTTGACTATAGGCTACAGTATGAAATACATTTTGCATTGAGATTCAGCACAGAAACACCTGGAACTATACACATGTACTCCTTTTTGAACAAAATTTTGTATGCCTATTTCACGGTTTATACATTTTTCTTTGGACATTTCCCACTCCCAAAATACTATGAAATTATCATTCACTATTTAATCATTTTTAGTCAAACCGATATTTTTAGCATAGAGACACTGGACATAGCATTCACTACTGAGGGCTCACTCTTCCTAATTTTTCAACTCTTTTGAGCTGATCAAAACCAGATTTTTTCATTGCATCCTCAAAAATGCTTAGTATAAATGAAACCAATCCAACTGTGATCCTATTATTAGAGACAATCACTGATATTACTTTTATCAATTTAAGAAATAACCGACTTATATCACTAAGACTTGCTACAGGCAAACTGAAATCCATTCCAAGAAGTCAGTTATTTATGGCAGTGGATAGTGCCATACAAAAAAATTAGGAACAAGAGAATAAAAAGGAGTGAGTACAAGAGTTCAGTTTAGTTGGGATGAATGTGTCCCCACTTAGCCTGCAGGCCAAGCTGTGCAGAGAACTAGGGTTGAGAGTGGGATGGTTTAGCCCCGGAATGCTGTGGTGATATAACAGTCTATACATAATTTAGTAGTTCTATAATAATTTTTAGAAACAATTTTCATACACATTCATGAAGGAGAAAAGGGGGCATGTACAGTTGATGAACACACAATGGACACACTACATGCATAAAAAAAATCAAAGAAACATCAAAGAAAGGTGACCAGAAGTTCAGGTGGTTTCCTGTAAACAGTCTCCACTGAGAGAACCGGACAGGATTCTGCAGTCTTTCTCTGTACAAAGGTATTTATATTGTGCTGCCTTAGCCCGATCACAGCAAAATTTAACAAGAAAATAAAAGGCAATGAGGCAACTTCTTCCAGAAAAACTTTACTAACAGCATGCAATCTGCAAGCCTCAGGCTAGACCATTTTAACTTTTCTCTTTTTAGGGAGGTTAGGGTAGGGATGGGGTCGGCCAAGTGCAAGGCAGGTGACTTAACCTCTGCTTGTGCTAACTGCAGTCTCTACAAATTTTTAAGTAGTGTATTATCACAAGATTGCACTGAAACCTGAACTTTTATATAGAACTTTTCTAAAAGAACTTTTATCCCACTTTTTTTTGAATCTGAAATATAATTCTGAATCCATAGTATGATGCATCGCTGTTCAGAAGGTCTCTTGCCTAGAAGCATTTAGGATTTCCTAACTTGCTCAGTAATGTGAATGATACTATGCTAGACCTAGTCTGTGAACACAACTTTATGCATTTTTTTAGCTTCTTAGGGAAACAAACTTATAGAAGTTGAAGCTTGTATGTCAATTTTAATATGCTTCAGAGAGTTGACAATTTTATATTTTCTTTAATGAATTGTTTCTAAGTTCTACTTCTATTAGTATTTTTCTCTGATGAGAAAATGTTTATGACATAAAGTGTGGGTTGCTATACATATTTAAAATATTTGTAACAATTGCTGTTTTTAAAGTTTTTTCCCCTTACATATGCTTTTTGGGCTGGAGCGATAGCACAGTGGGTAGGGCATTTGCCTTGCATGCAGCCGACCTGGGTTCAATTCCTCTGTCCCTCTCAGAGAGCCCGACAAGCTACAGAGAGTATCCCACCCACACGGCAGAGCCTGGCAAGCTCTCTGTGGTGTACTCTATATCCCCAAACAGTAACAACAATTCTCACAATGGAGACATTGCTGGTGCCTGCTCAAGCAAATCGATGAACAACGGGAGGACAGTGCTACAGTGCTACATAAATGTCTGTTCCTATAAACAGTCTTGTTTTGTTTTGCTTGTTTTGTTTTGTTTGGGGCAACGCTCAGTGCTCACTCTGAGCTCTGTATTAAGAAATCACTCCTGGGGGTGCTCAGGGAAATATATGTGATGCTGGGAATAAAACTTGGTTTGGTTGCATACAAGGCAAATTCCCTATCTGCTGTACTGTCACTCTGGCCCTGTCTCTAAAAATAATCTTGTATTTATCTCGACCCTTATAAATACAGTAATAAGTTAAGCTTTACTTATGTGGCAGTTATTTTGCACAGGTGCTATAAGAACTGAGGTAGTAACGTGTAGACTAGAGATTCAGTTAAATTAGAATAAGTCAGCATTTCCTAGGAAGCATTTGGTCACAGTTTGACTATAGGTCTCAAGTGCATCTGTTTTGGTCTTCAAAGTCTCAGAGACATGCTATTGTCTTCTGGTGAGGGACTATCTATGACATTATACATTTTGAGCCCTAGGACTCTCCAATGCTACTGGAGTAGCAAGTTGTACCATCTGAGTACCCTGGTACAATCATACCAGAAATTTGGGAATTGATATAAAATAGCATTCTAGGGAAACTGAGGACCTAAGTTAAGTATAACCAATTCAAAGGGTACTACTACAGTATCCACCTACTATATTTATTACTCTTTACTTGAGGTTTCAAAATATCTACCCAAGAGCCCCAAAGTCATTGTAGCTCCCTTCTAAATAGGTGTCAAGATACAGAAATACAGGAAAAAAGAAAAAAAAATAGGCAGAGTGAGACTAGAAACAATGGTCCCAAAGGAAAATTCCTGAAGAACTGGCTCAGGATATACACCATGCATCCTGTTCTTCCTCATCCCTATCACCTCATCTTCCTTGTCTTAAATATTATGCAGAGTGCTCACCCATCCTACTAGAAAAGGGAATATAAAATAATGTTTTTCACATGTCTCTAGTTTGCTATTAAAGGATACTATATTCCTCAGCTTCTCAAAGGCCCCTACCTTTCTTCAGACAAATTTTCTATTGAATTTTAGAGTAAAAACATTGGTATATGTTAAAATATAAAATCTTTCTTCTGGTATTTTGAAAATTACAAATTTGTCCGTGTATAATTATTTTAATTATTACTGTAAAATACATGACTTCTAATCCAGTGTCTTGCATTTTTGCAAGTTGTAGGCCTTCTTTTGGGTGGAGGGGTGTACTACCTGCTGTCCTCAAGACTTACTCCTGGTTCTGCTCTCAGGAATCACCCCAAGGGGCTCAGGAACCCTTTGGGGTAAGATGATTGAACCCAGTCAGCCTCACACAAGGCAAGTGCCCTTCCCACTGTACTATAGCTCTGGCCTAGCCAATTACAGTTTTTGAGAGTTTGTTCCCCATCAGTACCAAGGGTAGCCAGAGCTATTCTGAGACAAATGTGGTGATGAGCATCAAACCAAGAGTCCACTATGTAGCAGATGTTCTATACCTTTTAGATATCATCCTAGCCCTGCATATTTTACCTGCATTTATTTTAAAATATTATATCTTTTGATATTTGCCCATTTTGTATTAATACCAGAGATTTATATCTTCCTTACTTATTTTGCTTACTTGTTATCGTTTTATTTTCATTATTCTGAAAAACATATTTTTATTAATTATGTTCTAAATGATTATTATGATTTGATAAAATTTTAGAATACTCTAATTTGAATCTAGATTTATTTCATCCTTAGATCAAATATTTTTTCTTCAATTCACTAACTTTGTGGCTTAGTTACTATAATCTTTAATAATAGTGTCACTTTTTTCCAAATAGTTATATATTTGTGTTTTACTATCATATTTCATAAATTAGAACATCCCCAACTTGTTGAATAATAGAAATGGCAAGCTTCTATACTCTTTTCTTCAAAAATTTATTGGGAATGACTAATGACTTAGAACTTTTGTAATCAAGTATGGGACACAAAAGTTCTTTTGAAAAACACATTTTTAAGTCACATTCCTCATTAATTCAAAAGTAGCACTCATTTTAATCTTTTAATTTGAGAGACATAAATAGTTTAAAACTTAATAAAATGCACTTGGGCAAACTTTTATCTTTTATTATTTTTTAACCTACTCATAAGATAAACTATATTGATTACTTTCCTAATGATGCAGCCATCTTACACACCTGGAGTATGATTTTTGTGTCCATGTTATGTCATGGTTTTGATATACATGTTTACATTGTTAGTATTTTGCTTAGTATTTTTTAACTGTAGTTAGGTTGTTTCATTCTATAGTATATGTGTTATGCATATGTCTATTCAAGCCTACTTGCTCTATACCAAATACGTTACCACATTAATGCCAGTAACATAAAATGAGCTAAAAGAGTTTGGCTTTTCTTTTTTCTTTCTTTTTTGAACCACACTTAACTCAGTTCTTGGGGCTACTTCCAGAGCTCCAAAGTATGAATGCCAACTCTTTGAGTTCCCTCTCCAATACCATGCTTTCCTTTTACTACTATCTGGAACAATTTGGATTACATGGAACTATAGTTGTAGCTTAAAGTATTTGATAGATCAACCATAGTTCTTCCATGCAGATTGCTTTCTATTTCCAGTAATAGTCTCCATTTTTTAAAAAGTCTTCTCTCTGTAAACCAATAGGTATATTTTAAGACTGCTCCACGGTTGATCCATATAAGTCACAGGAAATGGTCACAAAGCAGGTTCACATCAGAAAGATAATCCTTTTATACTTGGAATTCATTATTTTGCCAGTTTGAGATACATGCTTGCATTCCACTGGAACTTGAAATAATGAGCAAATAGTCTTAGCCTCCTTGGCTTGGAAAATTAGTGACTGTTGCCTGTTTAGCTTAATCTAGTTTAGCTTTTTTCTGAATGAGAATGGATTTGAGCCAAAGCTTAAGATCTCCTAACTGAGAAGTGCTAAGTGCATCTTAGTTAGAAGTATGAACTACTGTTTGGAATATTGACTGTGTGCTAAAGGCTCTGGATCACATTCTGGCAGAACTAAGAAACAGAGATATTTCATTGGAGGGAAGAAATGAAGTAAGATGTCCAGGAAAACTTTTGAAACCTATGAAGCCTATAGTTCGTCTCCACTGGGAAACTTACATATTCCCATTCACAGGTGCCATAAAAAGATTTTTAATACATCGCCATGTAAAGTCAAATGCCCAAATACATCACTGTCACTGTCACTATCCTCCATTCATCAATTTGCTCAAGAGGGCCTAGTAACGTCTCCATTGTGTTTGGTGTATTGAAGACATCACAGGTAGCTTGCCAGGCTTTGCCGAGTGGGCGAGATACTGTCAGTAGCTTGCGAGCTCTCCAAGAGGGTCAGAGGAATCAAACTTGGGTCGACCATATTGGCCTCTTGCAAGGCAAACGTCCTACCCGCTATGCTACCGCTCCAGCTCCCCCAAATACTTAACCTGTAATATTTCTTGCAGGTATTTGACTCCAAATAACTCTGAGTTTTAAAAAAAAAGAAAAAAAAGAAAAGAAAAGAAAAAATTCTGGGGGCTGGAGCAATAGCACAGCGGGTAGAGCGTTTGCTTTGCATGTGGCCAATTCGGGTTCAATTCCCAACATTCCATATGGTCCCTTGAGCACTGTCAGAAGTAATTCCTGAGTGCAGAGCCAGGAGTAAGCCCTGTGCATTGGCGGGTGTGACCCAAAAAATAAATAAATAAATAAATAAATATAAAAAAGAAAAAAAAAAGAAATAACTCTGTAGTGTCTCATGGTCCATGGAGTTATACCAGACTTGACCCAGAACTTTTGTTAAAAACAAAACCAATGATTTGTTTTAGCTTAGCTAATCCAATTTCCATACTTAATCATAAATTACCAACTTCTGGTGAACCAACAGCAATAACAATACGGGTTTGTACAAGTCATAAAAGAAAAAGGCACATCTATATCTTACGAGTCTATTTACAAAGGGAATTATAGAAGATGTCTGCTTACTAGGAAAAAATCACCTAAGTTAAGATAGTGAAAGTACCATTAAGTCATTTTTCCATCTCTCAGAACCTGGCAGGGAATTGCTCCCTGTGGTGCATTTTCCTGCTTCTCTTGCAGCCAGGTTTTAAACATCTTAAGCTACAGCACTACCCACCACTCCCCTGAGCAGTGACTATACTGTCTCATAAATCTCTTTGGTAGGAATTCTTTCCAACATAACTCCCGGTCCCTTGTGATGGATTCTTTCTGCCCCTGGGAGGACCTGTAGTTCTGTCATGTGCTAAAGGAAAGAAAACAGCAAATGAATTTGTGCAAACTTCAGAAAGCTTATCTGTTGCTGTCCTTGCTTTTTTTTTTTTTACCTTTAAATTCAAGTGGAAAATATTTGATCTTACAAAATGCATCACTGACCTTATCATAAAGGCACTTCCATATACTAATTAATGGAGTTCTTTTGAATCAAATCTCATGACAGGGAGAAACTTGAATGTTTTATTCAACCATGGAAGATTGGAAACTCTGTTGAAAAGAATGTCTGGCAAATAGTAGGTGTCTAAGTATGCTAAATGTCTGGATGAATGAATGGTTTGCCTAATTCCAGGCACAATATCAAACCTAATGGGGAAGATTACGAAAGAAACATATGACATCTTCTCTATAGAAAAGTACTTTTAATTGTGGAGGCAAGATTTATAATGGAAATTAAGCCATTCAATCAAGGACACAGAGCTGTATGTTTTACAGATTCTGAGACTACAGCGATGAGGTGTGATGGTAGTGGGAGTGATGCTAAGAGGGTGTTGGATTAATAGTGAAGATTTAAATGGTCACAGAAGAATTTTCTTCCCATTTGCTCCTTTATCTACATTTCAGAACATGCCTCCATTTATAGTTTTTATATTTTCAAATAACAACTGTTCCCAAACTTTCAGGGTTTTTTTTTGTTTGTTTGTTTTTGGTTGATTTCTACTTTAATAGTACTGGTTCTTAAAAAAAAATTATTTTGGGGGCTGGAGAGATAACACAGCAGGTAGGGCATTTGGCTTGCATGCAGCCGACCTGGGTTCGATTCCCAGCAACCCATATGGTCCCCTGAGCACCGCCAGGAGTAACTCCTGAGTGCAGAGCCAGGAGTAACCCCTGTGCATCGCCAGGTGTGACCCAAAAGCAAATAAGTAATAAGTTATTGTTTTTATTTCTTTGCACCTTTGTCAATACTCAATTATGACCCAAAAGAATGGTCCACATGCTATGAAGAAGAATGTGTATTTGGCAGTTTTAGGGTGAAAGTTCTTGTACGTGCCTTTTAGGGATTGGAATAATAGCAGAGCTGGTAGGGCATTTGCTTGCACTTCGCTGACCCAGGTTAGATTCCTCCATCCCTTTCAGAGAGCCCGGCAAGCTACCAAGAGTATCCCACCTGCCCAGCAGAGTCTGACAAGCTCCCTGTGGCATACTCAATATGCTAAAAACAGTAATAACAATTTTCACAATGAGATGTTACTGGTGCCCGCTTGAGCAAATCGATGAACGATGGGAAGACAGTGCTACAGTGCAGTGCTGCATGCCTTTTAATCTCAGCTCTTCCAATTTCTTACTTGGGGCTCGCTTTCCTTATTAATGTGTTTGATCTATCTGTCCAATGATGTGACTCCTGCTAGTACTGTGTTGCCATCAGTGTCTCTCCTCTAGTGTATTAGCAGTTACTTTATAAACTTTGCTGTTTCTTCATTTGGAGCATAATAATTCATTAAAACTCATGCAAACATTTTCTGTGAAACCTCAAGGAAAATTAATTATTGTTTTATTTTCTCAGATCATTGTGCATATTCATTGGATTTCTACTCTCTACATTGTGTTACAATTTCACAAAAATTCCAATCCCAATAAACTCTTAGAACTGAGAAAGCAACATGCCATCACGGAGAAAACATTCAGATACTTTAGTGAAGGTAGATAATGACCTTTTCTTCAAACCTCAACTGTCTCACAGTCTTTGTCTTGTCTCTCTCTTAAGTGATTCTAGGTTTTCTTCCTTCCTACCTAGCATGAAACCATGCTGCCCAAGATCTGGGATAGAGGCACCAGTTACTACATGTTGTAGGCCAAGTGGAACTCAGGAGGATCATGATGACTTCTCAGTGGGACTGGGAGATATCAGAATTCATAGTGTGCAAGGGTTCATGGAAGACTTTTTCAGTCCTAACTCGCCCAGATTGTTGCACATATATTTGAGATGGATTGAGCATTTTGGAGTCAGGAAAAAAAGAGCTAAAGAGCTACAAGTTTTCTTTCTTTTGCCTTCTTCTTCTTCTTCTTCTTCTTCTTCTTCTTCTTCTTCTTCTTCTTCTTCTTCTTCTTCTTCTTCTTCTTCTTCTATCTTCTTTCATTCTGCTTCTTCTGCTTCTTCTTTCATTTCTTCTTTTTCTTTTTCTCCTTCTCCTCCTGCTTCTACTTCTCCTTCTCCTCCTCCTCCTCCTCCTCCTCCTTCTCCTCCTTCTCCTCCTTTTTCCTTTTTCTCCTCCTCCTCCTCCTCCTCCTCCTTCTTCTTCTTCTTCTCCTCCTTCTTCTTCTTCTTCTTCTTCTTCTTCTTCTTCTTCTTCTTCTTCTTCTTCTTCTTCTTCTTCTTCTTCTTCTTCTTCTTCTATCTTCTTTCATTCTGCTTCTTCTGCTTCTTCTTTCATTTCTTCTTTTTCTTTTTCTCCTTCTCCTCCTGCTTCTACTTCTCCTTCTCCTCCTCCTCCTCCTCCTTCTCCTCCTTCTCCTCCTTTTTCCTTTTTCTCCTCCTCCTCCTCCTCCTCCTCCTCCTCCTCCTCCTTCTTCTTCTTCTTCTCCTTCTCCTTCTCCTTCTCCTTCTCCTTCTCCTTCTCCTTCTTCTTCTTCTTCTTCTTCTTCTTCTTCTTCTGCTGCTGCTGCTGCTGTTGCTTCTGCTTCTGCTTCTTTTTCTGCTGCTTCTTCTTCTGCTGTTGCTTCTGCTTCTGCTACTGCTTCTGCTTCCGCTTCTCTTTCCCCTTCTCCTTCTTTTTCTTCTTCTACCTCTTCCTTCTTCTCCTCCTCCTCCTACTGCTGCTTCTGCTTCTTCTCTTTATCCCTCTCCACTCAGTCATGCATTTAAACATAAGATCTATTGGCTTCCATGTTTTGCTTTGATTTAACTTCACCAGTGACTAAAATTCAATTCCTTCAGAAATATATTGCCTTTACATTCTGAATTGAATCAGCTTCTAGGTCTGGGATGCCATAGTTCAGCCCAATTTCATCTGCATGGTGCTTATTCTAACTGAAATTTTTGATATTGTCTAAGCATATATCTTTTTACCACTAGGTTTCATTTTATTCCAGCTTTTTCTGCTCCTGAAATGTGCTCCTGCACTCAAATCATGTATATTCTCAAATCCAACCCATGTTTCATATCTTTGATTTTTTTATATTCTTATAAGCAAAATAAGCTAATTGTTCTATTGTTTTAATACAGTATGCGTATTTTATTTATTTAATATGTTTCATGTGCTATCTGAAATTTTATATAGCCCTATCCCCTTTAACCATGCCCATAAACCCCTTTCTCAAAGGGGAAAATACTATATTGCTTTTCGATCTATTTATGCCATGTTTTCTACTCTATAGTTTCATTTCTTAATATGTCACTTTTCCTTATTGGATATAAAAGTTGAGGCTGGATAATTCGCATTTTTTTGCATAATGAAATCTAAAAATATTTAGAGAATTTATAAATTTTACATCCAGAAATATTTTCTATTGACAATCTTGAAAACTGTAATCCCTCAGATATTTTCAAGAAAAAATAATAGAATGTGTCTGCACAGATATATTGCAAAAATTAAAAACAATTATATTCTATTTTTTTTAAGATGAAATACTTCCTAGTGAAAAAATTTAGACTTTTTTATTGTGGGACCCAATAATTAAATTTCTAAAACTTAAATAATAGGAAACTTGAATTTGGACTCAAAGTCTATCTTATAATTGTAAAAATGTATAAAGGCAAGATATAGAATACACAAGGAAGGAAAAATTATCTTCTTTGAAGTCTTGAAAAAATTAATATGGGGAAGATATTGTTTCACATAAAGTAAAGGTCAACATTTGTCTAGTCTAACAGAGCAAATCTTTCCATTGATAAGTTAAATTAATTAAGAGACCCTAAGAAGTAATACCCTGGGAACCATAGTGATTGGAAGAAAACATACAGTGAGAATCATTATTCAAATGCTCTTTGGATTTCTTCAGAAAAAAATCATTCATCTTTGTTTAACCCACATTGCACAAGTTTATTTAAACATAGGACACCTATTCTTCTGTTGTTTATGATGTTTCAAAATAACCTCCAGGATCCAGAGGGTAGTACAGTGGGTAGGGCACTAGCCCTGCATGCAGCTGACCAGGGTTTGATAACCATACAGTTCCTCAAGCCCTGCCTGAACTGATACTTCAGTGCAGACCCGGGGGTAAGCTCTGAGCACAGCCAATATGGTGCCAAACAAAATAAAACAAAACAAAACAAACCCCCCAAACAACTTGTACAGCAGAGTTTTGAGAACTTTCCCGACTGTGACTGTCTGTGTTGACTTGACTTACTGGTTTGGGTGCAACGCCTTGTGGTCAATCCTGGCTTCAAAGTCAGGAATCATCCTGGTGGGCTCCGGGGACCACACAAGATGCCGGGGATGGGACCCCAGTTGGCCAATTGCAAAGTAAGTACCCTGTCAACTGTGCTATCACTCCAGCCTTAATGTTTACTTTAAACAGATTGCATACATGCATGTCTGTTTGAACATGTATATGTTTGTGTGCTTTCTTATAAAGTAGTATAGGTGTGTAAGCTGTGGGAGGTATCTAAGAGATTTGGTCATTTCCTTCTTGGGAAGGCTGATAAGATTTGATTTTCATTCAAACATTTATTTCAAGCTGAGTGAGACTCTCCTCACTTTTCTTTAGCACCTAGTCATGGCACCAGTTGAAGGCAGAGATGAAAGATAATGAAAATTCAACATCAGAGAAAAGAGAAAAAGAAGAATGGAGTATAAAGATGAAGAAATGCCTTTAAAAAACTGAATACTAACAGCAAAGTATAAAAGAAAATCTTGCCAGTTGTAGCTAGCTAAACTCTAACTGAAGTTTCAGTGGCAGGCATTTCATCTGTCATATCAAAACATTTTCAATACCATCTACCAATACAGCACTAAATTCTGGACTGCCATTAATGTCAACCCATTTATAATTTTGGCCTGCAGCACTACAAAAAGGCAGATGACAGCCTACTATTTCACACCTGCTGTTGAAATGAATAAAAATGACTGAAACCCTTAAAAGCAAGAAAAAAGAGGAAGGGGCAAAAAAAAAAAAAAGCCAACACTACTATAAGACTGAGGAGAATTCTGCACCTGCCTTACATTTTGAATATCAGGTTTTGTCGATGACTCACTCTTTTGTAGAAATAATAGCAATAAATGCAATGTGACCAATCAGGACAACCGACTTACCAGAATAATTTCCTCTTCTATTTGACTGGTATTTTACCCACCTACTTGACTTTTACTTCTACATATTTACTCTCTCTCCTTGGTCTAAATGGGTATGATGTACATTTTATGTAACACTTTTGTGAGCTTTATCATACATGGTATTGGAATAGTTTGACCTATGCCCTCCAGGATGTTGAAACGAACCACTTCCTGTACTTCTTTTGGATGTATTTCACAGTTCTTTCTCTCATAATATGTGAGAAAACATAGAAACCCAAATGTTTTAGACATTTCTGTGAATTTAATTTTGCTTTTTACAACTCGCCCAATAGTAGAACAGTGAATACAGTTTTGAATTATTATTAATGGTTGATAATCCATATGTTTGCCTGACTTAGCTGAGTGATAATGTGTTCAGACAGCTGTCCTCCTAGTGTGGATGTCAGATCCTTATTTTTATTATAATGTTATATATAATTTGTTTCTTTCTCTCTCTTATCATTAGTCTCATGGCATTAAAGAAATTGTGAGTAAAAATGGCAATGCTGGGGCCCGAATGACAGTACGGCAAGCTGTTTGTCTTGCATGTCTCCATTCCCAGTATCTCATATGGTTCCTGAATGCACCAGGGTGATCTCTGAGATCCAGGAGTAAGCCCTGAACACATCTGGGTGTGGCTCTCTAAACAAAACAAAATGACACTGCCTAATCAAGCAGTGCATTTTCCTTGATACTGTCTCATAATTTCCATTTAAATGTTAAATAATTTATGAATCTTTGAATTGGTCATTAGCAGAAAAAAGAGACATTTTTCAACACATTCAGATTATCTTATTTATTTATTGGGTAGGAGGTAACATTTTAGTGATACAGGTTTATTTTTGGCTCTCTACTCAAGAATTCATCCTGGATGGGGTTTTTTTGTTTTTTTGTTTGTTTGTTTTTGCATCTCACCCGTTGATGCTCAGAGATTACTGCTGGCTCATGCACCATGCACTCAGGAATCACTCCTGTTGGTGCTCAAGGGACCATATGGGATGCTGGGGATCGAACCTGGGTCGGCTGCATGCAAGGCAAATATACTACCTGCTGTGCTATTGCTCCAGCCCCTATCCTCGATATTCTTGGGGGACCTATGGGTAGTACTAGGGATCAAGCTGGGGCCTATTGCATACAAGACAAATATCTTACTCTCTGTACACACTCTCTATAACCATTCAGATTCACTTGATATGGCATAAAGCAAGACTACGTAGAATGCTATTAACTGGAGTTTTCACTCATAATTAAAATAAAAATAGCAGAGCAGAAAATAAGTTAAGCATGCCTCATGCAATGTTTGTATAGAATCCAGTATTGCTTCTCATACCTTTAACATCTCTATTGAGAATGTGAGGAATTCTACAAAAGCCATATTAACTGTAATATATAAGTCTTGGGATATAATATTATGACTTTGTTTTCTTTATTGGAAAAAGGGTACTTCAGTATTCAGTTCTTTGTTAATGGAGGCATGTCAATCAGAGAACTGTAATTCATTCCCCTGGTTAAGCAACTATTAAAGCACATTCCTAGTCTATCAGAGTATGAGCCCATTTGAACAGAAAAAAAATAGAGAGAGAGAAATTAGAATATGCTAGGGGAAAAAATGGGCCATAATGTACCCACTATCACTGATGCAGCAATAGTATGTAAAGTGAGTTCCTTTAAATCAAATGAATACACTAGATATATTCTGCCTGGTAATAACTGTTATCATAATACAACTGTTCCTCTGACACTAAAATATACAATATTTTATCATGTATATTACAAAATAAAATACAAGAAATATCTTGTATTTTTCAAAACATTGTAATTGAAAGTAAATGATGAGAAGCTAAACTACGCAGAACATTCTATCAGATAAGTTGCCTTATCATTTACCTTTACAAATCACAGCTTAAAAGAACACCACATAGAAGTTTGTTTTTGGTGCACAACAAAGTAAAACTATTTGATATTTAGTAGTTCATTTTCTGGAGTCAATTTCTCAGGGGTGAAAATAATATCACACATATCCCTAAACAAATATTCCACTATGTAACACAGTTGTACCTATAAAACTATAAATTTTTGTCTGCCAAAATGTGACCTCTTACCTTTAGAAAATCTATATGTACAAGAAGAAATCAAAACTTGACAGAGCTCAGTTGAAAGTAATGATCTAGGAAAATAATCTTATAAATCTCTAAATGAAGTTATCCCACTTCATTCAAACTAATGCTAAGTACAAAATGTCTATAAAGAAGTATTTTTGATAGTCACTCTTTTCAGTAAAGCCAACAATATCTTCTTGTGAATCTTAACAATTTCAGTCGTGTTTTTCTCTTTTCATTTAAATGAGGTGGTGGTGACTACTTGTACCTGGAAATAACCAATATGCTGTATTTGACTATGACTTGTCAGCAACCTTAATTATAAAGAATTGGTTTCTGAAACACTCATCCTTGGCACAAGAAGGGAGAACTGTCAAGAACATGTATGATTTGTAGAATACTTGTGGGGAAAGTAACTGTATCATCATCCATCATTACTTGGAGGAACATCTAAAGGCAGTCTTGAAACATTTATTCTGAGAATGAACAGTAGGATGTCTCAACTTTTGTGAATCATCTACCTACGTTAGCAGGTCTCTTTCTGAAAAATGCTTAGGTTGGCTTCCAACTTCTGTTAGGGAGATCTAAAAACTGAAAGTCAGAATCATGGAATTCTAAGGAACTGTAAGAGAACTCTTTAAAGTTCGTTGCTAGAAGTTTTGTACTTTATAAATGAACACATACACTCTGGGACAGGTAGGTCAAATGATTTACCCGAAGTCTAGGAGACTGTGAGTGTAAACTTTATTCACCATTATTTCTCCTTTTAAAATTTATGATAACTTGACCTAGAAACATGACTAAGACCTCAAATCTTAAGATAGTGGGTGTAAAGTAAAGAGATGGAGTTAGGGAAGGCTAGAAAAATTCTCTTTTACACAGAAGAACATATACCAACCAAATTTGTGGTATTTTTCTCCTTATTGGAAGAAACTTATAAAAGTGTAGAGTACAGATGATAAAATTAAAAGTTGTTAACAGAAAACCAGAAGCAACATCAGAACTTGTGTACAGAACTGAGCTTGTGGGAGGGGAGGAACTGGGGCAGTGGTTGAGAGGAATGACTTTGAGAAACAGAGGAGGGAAGTGGACACTGGTGTAAGTGCAGTTTTAAAACTGCTGTATGCATGAAATTCAATCATTAATAATATTGTAAATAAGAATACATCAAATATAAATTTTTCAATTAGCCATCAGTAAAAAATGGGTATGTAGAACATAAATGAAACACCTGTCCACAATTCCTCTTGATTACACTTGGGAACAACTGAAGCATGATTGAAGAGCCACGGTCTCTATCCAAAGTGAATTCCATACTATGGTTAACAGGTCTGAAATAATCCCAATATAAGAGAGCAAAGATGATCAATATCAATGGGTCATTATTCATTTCTCTAGAAACTCTTTGGATCTGATGCTTCAAAACATTCAACAGCTACAGATTCATTTGTAACATCCAACATAAATTGTCAGTTTGTAACAAATGCCAAAGGGAAAGGTATTCCGAGGGATTGAAGATACAAGGATTGTTGAGAAGTGAATTGGTTGTTATTGTCAAAAATACTTGTTTCACTAACTCAAGGGAGAAGTGAGTGTTGCTCAAGAATAAATTCAGAAAATAAATTGTGAGTGAAAATTAGGGCATACCAATGACAGAGGTACTCGGGTAAATAAAGAAGTGGAACGAGAATGAACAAATGCATAAAGGCAGCCATGTTGTTGGGTAACAGTGGGTTTATCAAATATTGACAAACATGAAATGATTGTAATCAGTCACTGTCAAAAGCGAACAGGTCCCCTCCTCTCTTTTACAAATGATCCAATTAAAGGAAACATGTTGGCTATAAAAGTCAAAATCAACAATGCACTATACACTGACAACCCATCCAACATATAAAATCAATAGTGCATTCTGCTGCCATCCAGCACAAAGCGACACTAGCAACTTCCCCACCTCTTTAGTCAAATATGACACGGTATCAATCGATCAAAACTCAGTACTTATTGAGCCAGGCTCCTGAAGAATGCAAACTGTATTGTACTTCTATCCCCCATTCTAAACCGAGCTCATTCTATTTGATAAATGTAAATTAAAAACATAATTCTGATACTATTTTTCTACAGTGTAGAATTGCTTTTTGTATATACACCATAAAATTTGACATTCGTGATATTTGCATCAAGTTTATGAAAAGACTGTAGTTCAATGCATGGGAAACTATAACCTTCATTCTGTCTCCCTATCACCATTTCACCCAAGTCCTCCATTGAGTGTGACAAACAAGAACCAGATGTCTCCAATTAGTCATCGGACCTGCACTAAAGAAAATCTGAAAAGAAACTATAAAAAATAGTAATGAAACCAATCGTAAATTTGACGGAGAAAAATAAACGATTCACAGTTTAATATTTAGTTTAGTGTAAAAAGAAAAGCAATGGTTAGAATTGGACTTCCCTTGCCCTGCAAACGTCCTTCCTTCCTTCCTTCCTTCCTTCCTTCCTTCCTTCCTTCCTTCCTTCCTTCCTTCCTTCCTTCTTCCTTCCTTCCTTCCTTCCTTCCTTCCTTTCTCCCTCCCTCCCTCCCTCCCTCCCTCCCTCCTCCCTCCCTCCCTCCCTCCCTCCCTCCCTCCCTCCTTCCTTCCTTCCTTCCTTCCTTCCTTCCTTCCTTCCTTCCTTCCTCCCTCGCTCCCTCCCTCCCTCCCTCCATCCCTCTTTCCTTCTCTCCCTCCTTCCTTTTATTCTGTCTTCCTTCTTTCTGATGTGCTTGGCGGTGTTCAGGCATATTCCTAGGTCTGCACTCAGGAATCACTCCTGGAAAACTATGAGGACTACATGAGATGCCAGGGTTGAACCCCCCCCCCCCCCAAGGGCCATGTACAAAGGCTCTACATGCTGTAATTTTGTTTGGGAACCTGTCTGTAAACCTGAGTAATTTTTCTTCTCTACACCATACAAAATTTAGACAGCTTCAGTGGAGTACAGTAACTATGAAAAGAATAAAGCTGTAGTGTTTTTAAAAAAATTTTATAGCTGTCTCAAAGTACCATAGACAAAATTTTACTTTCTATTATGCCACGGTATTTCATAAAAAGTCTTTCTAGTATTATGTGAATGTACTCTGATATTTTCTGTTTTATTTATTTTTATTTTCTTTATAAATACTGATATATATTTATTTGGGCTGGAGCGATAGCACAGCAGTAGGGCATTTGTTTTGCACGCGGCCAACCTGGCTGACCCGGGTTCGTTTCCTCTGTCCCTCTCTGAGAGCCCGGCAAGCTACCAAGAGTATCTCGCCTACATGGCAAAGCCTGGCAAGCTACCCGTGATGTATTCAATATGCCAAACACAATAACAACAAAGTCTCATAATGGAGATGTTACTGGGCCCGCTTGATCAAATCGATGAACAACAGGAGGACAGTGACAGTGGACAGTGATATATTTATTTATAAATGCTACTCATGATACATCTCAATTCAAAATATTTAAAAAATCCTTTGATGGAGTCTGTTTGTTCATTATCTCTTCCTTTCATGCTTCTTTTCTCCCTCTTTTCCTCTTTTTCTTTAGTCTCCTCTATCCCAAATTCCATTATTTGTGTTTTATCAAATTTGTACTTTTCTTCAAATACTCTGTATCCCCATCACTTAGTATAATCCCATGATACATATAGCACAATACATAGTGCTTACAGTAACCTCTCTTATGCGATCCATAATTATTTATTCCATTATTTAAATGAAAATAATGTTGATTTACAACTCCTCAAGCTCCTTATGAACAAGAATCACTAAAAAGACTATTTTTACCTATAGCTTTCTTTGGATATGTGAGAAATGTATCATTAATTATTAATTCACTTTTTAAAAATTTATAATCAAAATATGTTCATAAATAAGTTTTAACAAAATAAAGTTTATGTTTTTTAGGGAATATTACTGATTTTTTTAATCTGAAAAGAAATTCATTAAGAAAATGACATCACTGTTCTTTTTTGAAAATTTTATGCAATTATCAAAGTCACATTCTTTCGTTTATTCTGTTTTCTAATGATCTTGCTTGACATGTAGTACTTCAATAAATAGAAAAAAATTATAAAATATGACATATTGTTCTTGTGAAATAATTTGAAATACTAAGTCAAGTGTTTATTGTATTCCTATCTTTTACTCGTTCCTTTCTGTCTCTATTTTCTATCACTCTCCGATGCCCTACCTGTACCTCCATCTACTTTTCTTTATGGCAAAATCCTAGTAGAGCACTTGCATTTAAAATAAAATATTTTAGCCTTTGTCTCCTTTGCTTTTTGGTTGCATTGCCATACTAAGTTTATTTAGGAGCTAGTAATAGTCTTCCCCCTATAATCCAAGGTAACAATTTAAAATGAATTAGAAACTGACTTCTTCCCTTTATGCATCATGAATTTTAATATGCACAGGTTATGGAGACAATAACTTCTATCATCTATAAAAGGCTGACAATGAATCAGGCATTGTTTTCATTTAAACTTATCATCTCGTACTACTCACAACTACCCCAAGGAGTTGTTATTGTAATTCCACTTTTATAGATAAAGAAACTAAAGATTAAAATATTAGGGTAACTGTTTTTATTGGTAGAACCCTAAAATGAGTTTGAGATATCACTATATCTCTTTATAAAATGTTTGTTCTGATTAATTCATATATTATATTTAAAAGTCTCATGAATCAGTGAATTCAATACTATTACTATGACAACTTTATGAAAGGAGGTAAAGGCAAGGCAAGAGTACAAAATGAAGGTGAGTCTTTAATGTATATCTAAATTTCTCAATAAAATTCACTCATACATAAAAATTTTTAAGAGGTTTCAAATTTTTATTTGTTTGTTTGTTTCAAATTTTGAGTCCCAAAGCACTTAGGTAATTCTATTCCAATTCATCCTTTTTCTTCATGAGAGCGAGGCAGATTTGGTATACAAAAAACTGTAGTACTTTGAAATGCACATATTTCAAATTGTGTATGTGCACACATGCGCACATGCACACACACACACAGTCAGTACTTTTATGTTTACTGCTGTAAATTGTCAATCAATAATACTCAAAGGAATAATAAAGGTATGTGGCCAAAAGGGATTTGATTTCTGGCACTCCCTGTAGTGTCCTGAGCACTTTTAGGACAGATTCCAAAGTGCATAGCCAGGAATAAGCCCTGAGCACTGCTGGGTGTGGGCCCCAAACTAAAAATATACGCCAGTGCAAAAAATAAATAATTAAACTTTTTAAATGGCCTTTAATAGTCAAATAGTCAACTTTAGAGCCTAGAACATGATTTCGGAGATATAATTTTTTTTGAGGTTGCCTTTGGAATTGTCTTAAAATCCAGAGCATTTATTCCCAGTCACAGTTTCAACTATTCTCAGTTACAGTAGAAGTGTACCTTTTGAACTTAGTTTTGATTATTCACACAGTGATAATCAGAAGGCATTCTGGTTAGCAATTGTCAGATACCTAGGAAAACTTTTACACTTTAAGCAAGGTGTAGTTAACAAGTGTAAAGAACATGCCCATGGAAGGATGAGTGTTCATGGGCTCTCCAGGTGGCTCTCTCTCACCGCCTGCATTCGGTGCTCTCAAGCCACTGTGTATGGACAGGATCCGGCAGTTGTAGGCGATGGGCAGGTGAAGGAAGAACCAGGACCAGGCTGGTTGCTGATTAGTTACGGTTTATTCAATCTCTTGTCTCTCCAATCTCATGCATTCTTCCTTCTTCACTCCCCATTCCTTGACCCCTGTTCATGCTTCACCCAGTCTGGAAGCAAAAACAACACAAGGAAGCCCTTCCTGACAGCCTACAGGCAAAATACCTTTTAAGGTGTTTTTCTCTTTTAGTTATTTTTGTATGGACACAATAGGAGATACATTGAGGCTTGTAGGGCAGCTTTCCTGGGAACATCTTGCCACAGACTCAGACTACAGAGCTCAGGCCGATTAATCATTCCTAACCCAGGTCCAAATCTAGTTGTTACTTTTTGGATCATAACAGCATCTGCCCATGACCGAGCTCTTAACTAATAGTTAAGCATTAGGCACTTTGGCCAGGTCTATCTCGATGCCAAGGTAGCAAATAGCTCACTGCTTGCCCTAGGTCCATCCAGTCCCTCGTTGGGACCCTGCTTTTGAGGGTGCTAGGAAGTAAGGGCTGAGGCTTAGGTCAAGAGAACAGATTCCCAGGAGGAAAATATCATTTGGAGTCAAATGACTTCCATGTTACAAAAGCATAGCATTTACTGCTGTCTTCTTGTGTCCATACAAAAAGGACATTACTCTGAATGAACTATGCAAAGAACTTAAGGAGAAGAGAAAAACAATATTTACAAGTCAACAGAACACAAAGAAAGAAGTTACAAATAAACACAGAGGAAAGGCAGCACTGCGATAGGAGCAACCCAATAAACCTAAACCACCCGAGGCTATCCAGGAAGGACAAAACAATGTTATCCTACAAAAAAGGAATAGAATTGATGTATACTTCTGCTAGCAAATCTAAACAGAAATATCTGGAAAGATTCTAATTGATATCAGAAATCAAACACTTCAGAGCCTGGCTAACTACCCGGGGCATATCCGATATGCCAAAAACAGTAACAATAACCGGTCTCATTCTTCTGACCCTGAAAGAGCCTCCAATATGGCAGCATTGGGGAAGATGAGTAAGGAGAGGCTGCTAAAATCTCAGGGCTGTGATGAATGGAGATGTTACTGGGGCCCCCTAGAGTAAATCAATGAACAACAGGATGACAGTGATAGTGTGATACAGTGATCAGGAATCAATGGCATATTATTTGTATCAAGTGCAAATATTTGGATGCAAGAAATAGTTCATTTCAGGATATGCCAACTAAAGTCAAAGAAATCTGGCTTGGAATTTATTTTGCCATTTTGAATTTGTGGGACATTGAAACTCTGCGTCACTTGCTTCATTCAATCATAGGTTTTATAAGGTAATTTTTTTTTTAAAAAGGCTTTGTATGAAGCACCAGTTTACATTGTCATAATATATACTCATATAAGACAAATAGCATTCTTAAATTAGGTGCATTTATTTAAAATACTTATGGTTTATAGACACATAAATTTTAGGTAGTGTCCTCTATGAGAAGTTATAGTTGTTTTTTATTATTTTCATTTTCATTTCCTGTTTTATCTTCATTAGTAATATAGTTAGGACAATGTCCGAAGTCATTAAATTTTCAAATGAATTTTGAAATATTCCTTTCTAACAACTCTTCTCTGTGCTGCCTTTCCCACATTTTTTTAATGGCATATAGATGATATTTTAGTTTTTGAAAGATTTTGAGTGTTCGTGATTTGGGTTGGAGTAACACGAGGACAATGGTAGAAGGGAGAGGACACTGGTGGAGCGTGTGATACTGGAATGACATGCATAAAACCTTACCATTAAGAGTATGGCAAATCATAGTACCTAATAGAAAATTAACGTAAAGAAATTGCATACTTTTTCTAGAACAAACTCCCTTCAGTTTTCTGAAACATATAGATACCTAAACCTAGGTGGTCAGGCTTTAAGAAGCAATACGGAGCGATAGCACAGCGGTAGGGTGTTTGCCTTGCATGCAGCCAACATGGCCGACCCGAGTTCGATTCCTCCACCCCTCTCGGAGAGCCCGGCAAGCTACCGAGAGTATCTCGCTCACACGGCAGAGGCTGGCAAGTCACCCGTGATGTATTCGATATGCCAAACACAGTAACAACAAAGTCTCCAATGGAGACGTTACTGGGTCCGCTCGAGCAAATGGATGAACAACGGGAGGGCCTTTACCTTTACCTTACAGGACAGTTAGTAAAAAGCATAGTAAAGCTTGTGAAATGTGTACATCAAAATATAATGATGGAATTTCACTACTTCACACTCTTTTCCAGGTTCACTGTTTATAATTCAGTTTAGGAGTAGGTAATCTGTAATCAGGTGAAATCGTCATCCTTTTTTTAATTAAAAATCCTTCCTGATCATTTCTGAATTGATCTCCAGTCATGACCTGAAAAGCAGAGAAACCACCTAGCTACTGAGTGACTAAATTTTATTATCTTTGGAGTCATTGTATGGATGTATAGTATATACTCATTGCATTTTCCTTTCAGTCTTGATTGTGTGTGTTTCCAAATTGTGAAGTTCCAGAACTACTCAGCTGTTTAATCTCCCAGGAATAATGAGACTTTTTCTCCTTAGTATCACATACAATACCTACATCACAACCTCATTGGAAAGTAGTGTAATCCCTTCATCTAATATCTGCCTCAGGAAGAAATCCTGAGGGCAGTATTTTTCTAGTACTCAAAGTCATGACAGCTTTCTATGTGAAGACAGATACACTGACTTTGACTATAGAAAGGTTAATGAGGTTGTTAAACAGATATTTTTTCCTGTATCATGAAATATTTTTGATAATTTATGTTCTGAGAAGAGTATAATTTCTAAACTCTCGACTGTGACCTTGGCTCCCATTCACTCTGCTTTTCGCCAACCATTTATTTTCTTCTGCATTTCAAATTTCAGACATGGTAGGAGCCAAACGAGTGACAGAGTTGGGAAGTCCACTGGTAGGCACCTTGAGTGGAGCTTTATCAAAATTAAAGGGACATAATGTATCTAGGCTTTGTTCTCAGAAAACTCTGTTTTTCCCCCCCTGAATATCCTGTTCTTAGAAAAAAAGTGTCATCACTCAGTGAGGGTGTAAAGCTTACAGGATTTGGTTTGTCATCCTCCTACCTAAAAACAGTTCATATTATTTAAAAATTTAAAATGTATTTTAGTCTCCTAAATATGCCACACCTTGGGAAGGCACTTTGATAGAATGCGAAGTCGGTCCATAAGAAAGTCAGAATTATAACGCATCTAACAAAGTACTGGCATTTTAAACCATTTTTGTATGTTTGAATATTGAATTACAATTATTAGATGCACTCAGGTAAAATAGAAGAATAAGAATAGTCACAGAAACAAAAAAATATGACCACCCATGTTCCAAAGAAAACAGTATTTGGTTTCCTTTTCCAATGGTGAAAAAAAAAATAGGACTACTTTGGCCACTAAATAAAAGGAGACAATTCATTTCAGCTTCATTTTCTCTCATTCTGCATATTAATATTTTGATTTCCCAGATAATATCTAGGCATAAAATTTATGTTTACAATTTTTCATATTGATGAAATATATTCCACATGGCCTATTATACCAGTAAGGACTAAGCAAATGCTCTTCAGCTCTCCTTTAAAGGAATGATAAGCCACACTTATTTGGATGATTTTCTCTACTGCGGCTAGAAAGAAAACAGTATTGGGACTGAGGCTGCATTGTTAACTACACAAATGACCTTCTAATTGTAAAGACCTCGTGGCTCAACAGGGATATCACTTCTACAATCATATCCCAGTAATTTATTCTCCATTCCCTACAGAGCTAGCTTGAGGTCAATGTCATTGTGTGAGAGACAGCGTGTCTCTTGTGACAGCTACAGTAAACTGTCATTTTCTCTTATTCTTTACTTCTTCCTCCTCCTACCTTGCTAATTTGTTCTAAAAGAAATTTCACATCAGACATGGACAAGTGCTGATGATTTTTATCTCCTGCAAATTGTCCTCCCTGGAGACAATTAACCAACAATTATAAGACGAGTTTCCACAAGGTCAGAGAAATGGCCTCTTAGTTCCAACCTTCTGAAACCCAGACCATGGAACTCCAGAGATGCAGAGACAATAGCTTCTAAGAAATTACGGAAGAGAAATTGATGGGAAATTAGATTACTTTTCTGCCTTCTTGACTGTTGTTGACTCATCATTAAGACAAAGGTTTGAAACAAATGGCGCCAGCATCTTTAATTCTAATAGATAAGTAATAAAAAGCCATGGTTAGGTTTGTCAGGCTATCAAGGAGATTGGACCAAAGTGGTCAAATTTACCTAGTTGTAGTTTTCTTCCTATTGGTCTGCAACTTTTGGAAATTTAGAAAAGTTTCTTTAGTTCTAAATTTCAGTTTTCTCACTGAAAATAAAAAGAAATTATATGTTAATAAAAATTTATGCAATGCAATGTCTATTCAATTTCATTTCAATTATTCTGTTAATTTGTATTTATTAATTAATATTTATATAGTTTTAAATTTTATATTATCTTTGTTTTAGGCCACACTTGGAGTTTCTCATAGCTTACTTCCAACTCTGTGCTCAGGAATCACTCCTGGTAGCACTGAGTGAAAGCATATTTAATGACAGGAATTGAAACCTGGTCTGCTGCATGAAACACAAGCACCTTGCTTGCTATACTATTTCTTCTTATTGAACACTTTTACAAAGCTTAAAGGTTAATGGGTAGCTGCAGGTTGCCTCTCATTTATGATCTAAACAATGACATTCTTAACGCCAGTACAGAAATTTACTCCTTCTGTGTGACTTCTGTTCTCCCTAGCAGTCTACAATATGCTAATAAGCATTTTGGTACCCAGAACTGATGCAAACCTTATCTGAGAAAGTCCTAATCTACAGCAATCATCACTGGGAATCATGAGAGCATCTCCCTAGTCTACTCTATGTCTGTCTCAATCAAAAAATTTTCGTTTAACAGAGAATTCATCAAGTTGTTCACATAACCCTTATCTTTTCGCAGCTTTACATATTTCACTTTTTGCTTAATAATTTTTGTCTGGTGTTGGCTCTGCATTGTCTGGCTTCCTACTACATATCTATTCTACGTATCTCCATTAAAAGCCAGCTCTTTCTTATCCAGAAATCACAGCTTCATACTTGCTTTCTATCCATGATTCGTGTTGCTTCTTTCTTTACACATGTTTTTTCATTCTTCCTTTTTTACTTTCCAAATATTTTTCTTCTTTTTCTATTTTTTTTATCACACCCAGAGATGCACAGAGATTACTCATGGCTCTGCACTCAGGAATTACTCTTAGCAGTTATCAGGGGACCATGTGGGATGTTGGGAATCAAACCCGGGTCAGTTGCATGCAAGGTAAATGCCCTATCTGTTGTGCTATTGGTCCAGCCCCGTTTCCAAATATTTTTCAAGTTTTAACTATCTATTTCCGTTTTCAGTTCTAAGACCTTTCAGTATTTTACTTCAGTTGATTATTCTCTAAATTGAAGTTGGCAAACTTTTTTTTAACTATAAAGGGGTAGATAAACAACTATTTTAGACTCTAAGGGATGTATAATTTCTGTGACAACTGTTCAAGTCCATTGTAGTGCCAAAGAAATCATAAACACTATGTAAATTAATGGATGTGTTTGTTTAAACCAAACTGTTTTTACAAAGGCAATTTTTGAGATACTTGGTGCAAAATGCTTTATATAGCATTTATTATCAGTAACACGGTACTCTGTTATTTATTGAGTTCAATACAGAAGTAATGAATCTGAAACTAGAACGTTAAATTTTATGAGGATAGGGACTGTCTCATAAACCTATTATATAGCTTATATTATTTGTCACAGCACTAAACATCTAGATTTTAGTTATTAGAGATTTCCTTGGTGAGTAGTTGGTTAATTGTAATTCATTGGCTTCAATAATTACATCTCTAAAATGACAACATGGATTATGGTTTCTTCTACATTTGATCAGATTGAAATAAAAAACTGAAACCCTCTTTACTATTATTATTATCATATTTATATTATTTATTATTAATTATATATTTATATTTATAAATATATAATTATATATTAATTATATTATTATTACTATTGTTGAACTTTTTTATGTATTTGGTTATTGGTTTATTTTTGGACCATACCTGGCTGTGATCAGGTCTTACTCCATTCTCTGTGCTCAGGGAATAGTCCTGCTCACCTGGGGAATTGAACTTGATTGGCTATATGCAAGGCATGTGTGTCCTACCTGCTGTACTATGTCTCTGACCCTTACTGTTAAAGTTTTTGAAGGTTAATATGTTCTCAAGATTCATCCAAACTGTACTGTAAGCCAATGTTTCATTTAAAACCAAATGACATTTTGTTGTATGCATGTCACCTTTGCTTAGGCTATCGCCTTTGGGTATTATAAATAATACAGCATTGAACACATGTATAAAGTATTTTCTCAATACTCTACTTTGAGCTATTTGGAGTTTATCTACAGATGTGTAAATACTTGATTATATGATAATTCTACCTTAAGTTTTTTTTTTATTAACTATTTCTTTATCATATCAGTTGTATCATTTTACATTCCCATCAAAAGAAGAAAATGTCTGAATTCTCTACATTCTTCCCAATACTTATTTTATTTTTTAAAATTTATTTTGATGTGACCCTTTCCTATTATGGCAAGGTAGTATCTCATAGTTTTTATTATCTTAATAATTACATTGAAAATCTTTTCATATGCTTATTGGGTTTTCATATACATTGTTTATATATTTCTGTATATGTTTATGTGTCCAACTTCATTTGTACATGTGACTCCTCATTATTACCTGCACTTCAGGTTGCAAATACTATTCCCTATTGAATTATGTTGATATCTTTAATGAAAATTATTGCTAATGTAAATGTTTATTTTAGGATTGTCTTTCTATTCCATGTGCCTATATATTTGCTAATCGCAAGTTTTAATCACTGTAAGTTTCTAATTAGTTTTGAAGTCAGGAAGTGTAATTCTTGCAAGTTTGTTCTTTTTCTCAATACTAATTCTTCCAGAACATTGGCTGTCCTTCAATTTATTTAGATTATTTTAATTTTATTCAGAAATTGTTATTGTTGGTAATATAACTTCACTGATTTCAGAGTTGGGCAGATTGCTCTCCACAGACCAATCTGTGAAGACCAGTGATGGGAAAAAAATGTTCTCAGCATTTTTCAAATAAGGAAACAAAAGCACAGATGTCAATCATTTGCAAACTTATTGAAATGGACACTATAAGCTCAAGTAAAATCCAACTCATTGTTTCTGTCTCCAAAGATCCTTTATTAATGACTGAATTTTCCATGACTGCAGCATGTAAGTAAGGCATATTAGAAGTCATAATTGTGCTCGCTGGATGCTATATGTTATAAAGCATTTTGCTTCTCAGTCTCACCTTAGGGATAATAAGCACTCTGAGTTATTGGAAGTGCATCTGCCATAGCTGAGCTGATTCTTACCTGTCCTGCCAGGAAATCCCTAGAAGCCTGGTTCACATAGGGTAAGCTAGGGAAGATGTTAGGGTTCAGGAATCTGAAATGAATACTTGCGTGAAAATCATATGTAACATCGCCTATTTCCCTGACCGTTGAACGTATGCATTATCCCTGCTATTAAGTTGGACTGTATATTTTTCTTTATGTTCTTTTTCAACTTCTTAATTTGTCTGAATTTTAATACACATTGGCTTCCACTCTTATCTGAAGACACTGTTAGCATTCTCCAGATAATATATAGTCTCCCTCAGAGAAAAGCTTCCCTTAATTTTCCTGACAATACAATATTTTGTTGCTAGAACTTCCAAATGTGATTGCCCTGTAACTGCTACAAATAATCATAACATATACATTCTCATAACAATTAATAAATAGGATGAAATTAAAAAGAGACATGATCCATTTTAGTGAATCAGCTGGGGCAAAAGTGTACATCTATAACCACCAGAAATAAGACCTACTCAAAACTGGTGCTAAGTTATGACACAATGAGGGTCAGACTTTATTATTGCTGTAAATTACTAGATGTATAGTAATTTAAAATTGACACTATATTGAAAACATGTATCAGAGTGTAACCATGAATATCTAATTCTACTGCTGCTCCAGGGTCAATCAAATAAGAGGCGTGATGATAGTTGAAAAAGAGCTTTATTGCAAGTCAGTAGGTTGAAGATGGAAGATTCATATCCTTAAAGCAACCATACTATTTGCAAGGTCACAGAAAGGGGGTTTATGGAAAAGAGAGCAGAGAAACACATTTTTAGACCTGTTCCAGATCAGTGGGTGTCATGATGTTTAATAAAATTCCCTCATCAGCTAGTACTTTGAAACTCTTATTTGCAAATGCAAACTAAGAAAAGATTAGGCTTTTGAAGAAAGATAAAGAAAGCTGCCCTTATATTTAGGCTTTCTGGGGCAAAAATACCTGCCCTTCTCTAAATCTGATTTTTTACCCTGTTTCACCAACAGGTTGACACTGAAAATTAAGTATCTTTTCTTTTAGATGTGTAAAAATAGACAAGTACTCTTGATCATCCATTTATTTTTGTCATGTGGCACCTTCACTCCACCTCATTCTCACTCTCTAAGTATCTATGAACTCAATGCCATATGTAAGAGATCTAGGATGGGATATAAGGACAGAAACTTAAAGAGAACAGGTAACTTTCCATAGATTTTTGATAGTTAAAATCTAGTTTAAATCCTGCAATTTCTTCCCCATCTGGGCTACCACCTGAAAGACTGGGTTTGGGTGACCTCCTCCTGATTCTTTGCTAGCCACTATACATAATAATATACACTTTGGAATACTATTTGGTTGGAATCTACCCTCTATATGACTCTTGGTTTCCCATTTCCCTTTGCTGTATTCTAATTCTGGTTCATGACTTCCATTTATGGTTTTTTACTTCCTGCTTATAGCTTTGTCTCTAGACCCCTTGGAATGGTATTTTCCTATGTTACTCCTTTCATCTGTTTAAAATCAGTGCTTTCTAGCAGAGCCCATATTTAATCACTCATCTTTTCATAATTTATTCTTCCTTTTTAAAAATAATTATAACTTAAACTCAGATTAGCCTGCTCTGATGAATCACTCTGGTGAACACCATTCATTCAGCAATGATACTATAAACCTATGTATTTTCTCATGTTACTTTTTATGTTTATCATTTCTTGTCATTTTTACTGGCATGAAGACTAGGATGGTCTAACTCCCTTTACCTCCTCCTCCTCACCAATCCAAAGTCTACTATAAATTATTTATCTATAAATGTTCACAAAGTAGTTGACAAATTTCAAGTTAAAACAGTGAATTGCAGTACTCTCTGAACATGAGCTTAATAGATTTTTTCCAAAAGTGATCTCTTATGTTAACACTAAAGCTTTGTTAGCAACAGAAATCGCTCTACTCTTATTTTAATGCCCCAGTGAGAAAAAGATATAGTGTTTCTGTAACCAAGAAAAAATAAGAAAGGAGAAAAGTTCTAATATCTGAGACTGTACAGTGAATGTTTTCCCCAATGTTTCTAAAAGAACCCAAGTCACCAATTCCAGCAATCCTGGAGCATCCCAGCTTCTAAATATTGAAAAGCAATCATTTCAAATATTTTAGAAACGTTATTCTGATTTTAAAAAGAGAGAGGAGAAGATAGAATCATTTGCTAAAGAAATTTTCTTATATACTTTGTTTCATATTTTTGAATTACCGTTATAAATTATAATGCACATAAAATATGCCACACAAGATAGAATAATTTTAATGGGTCATATTTACTAGAACTCTAGAGATCTTTATTAATATATGCAAAAAAGTAGCACCTTCTGAAATATCATGAACTATGGAATTTCATTTATGTACTTACTACTGGCTAGGCATCAGCATCAATAAGACGCAGGGTTTCAGGAGTGATTGCTACTTCTTTTGGGGGGAGTGGCAGAGGTGGGAAGGGTGATGGTGGATGGATTGTTGAGAGAACACCAGGGATTACTCTGTACAGCATTCAGAAATTACTCCTGGCTGTGCTGAGGGAACCATGTGGGATGCTTGATAGAACCCAGGTTGGCTACTTGTAAGGAAAATGCCCCATCCGCTGTACTATTTCCCTGTTCCCAAGTGACTGCTACTTTTTAAGAAAAAACTATTTTTAAATATTTGAATCATCCTGTTTGAAAGTTTTTATTTTTATTGTTGTTTATCTATCTGTCTGTGACCAGACCCTGTGGTGCTTATAGGTTACTCATGGCTGTGCACTCATGAATCACCTCTGGAGGTGCTGGCAGTGGATATGGGATACCCGGGATCCATCCTTGATCTGCCACATACAAGGTAAGTGCCTCACCCACTGTAGTATCTCTTCAGATCTGAAAAAAAATGAAAAATAAACAAAAACACTAAAAACTAATGCAAAAGAATTGGTAAATTACATCTGAATAATAGAGTCAACAGCACATCAAAAAAAATAATACGTTGGTGTACTGTTTAGACAACACTATTGAATAATGATAATGAATTAAATGGAAACATGCAGAGCAACTTTATTTACTTACATAACATTTCTGAGAATGATAGGTGGTGAATAGAGATATTAAGGAATTTAAGCACCTATCTCCCATGAAGAAAATATAAATATTTAATATCTAAAATTTGTACACCAGAAAGTTGTAGGTGAATGCTAAAAATATGGAGTAATTACCAGAATAAATTTTATGAGTTGAAAGTAGATGCCTCCTGAAAATGGCTTTAGGAAGAAATGAAAAGGAAAATACTTGATATGTTTTATTGTTTAATCAGACTTGTCTAATGCTTCATTTTTTGCTACAAATAAACATTAAATTTTTAAAACTGGAAGTGAGCAGGGAATTTATCTTTGAAGCACACCAGCAGTAAGAGACTAGGCAACAAATTAGGATCTAACAAATGAGAACTAGCAGATTATTGGCAGTGAAGTAGAAAAATGCCCAAGGGAATATGATGACATCAAAATCAAAGCAAGATACAAGGATTCCAAAAATTAAAGTATGAGGACTTATATAAAATAGTGTTAATTTTTTTTGTTTGTTTGTTTGGGGGCCATACCTGGTGGTGCTCAGACTTATTCCTGTCTCTGTTGTGTTCAGAGATTAGTTTTGCTGAGCTCAGGAAATCAAAAGGGTCTCTGAGGATTGAACATCAGTCTGCCACATGCAAGGCAGGTACCCTACCCACTATATTATCTCTCCAGTGGCAATAGTGTTGAATTTTTAAGTAAAGACAATTGTGGTCCTTGAATTGAACATGAAAAAAATATTTTACTGACATGGCATAATCACCTGTAGGTTAAATTTTTCAAAAAATGAAATTAAGAAAGATATACTAAGGAATGTTATAATAAATATAGAAAACTGAGCACTTTCACTATAAGGGAAACAGAAGTGTGATAATAGATGTATTAGTCCATACAGTCAATGGGGCACAAGTCCCCTAATTTAGTACATACTGAGTAAGGTCTTATTTTATTGCATCTAACCTGGGTGTTAGCTCTGACCTTTAACAATAGAAGAAGATCGTATTAGAAAAAAACTTTCTAATTTCTCATGACCTAAAAGTCAAAATTAAGTGTAAATTTAGCATGGAATATTAGAGAAGTTAGAAATAAACTGGCATTTCCCTAAGAGGTAGAATTAATAACAGGAGAAAAATATTTTAGTCATGATTTGGATTCAGTATTTTTACAATTTTATAGACAAAAGAGTATAAAAGTTGTCACTCTTAATGCCTTTGTGACCCTGAACAAATGAAATGCTGTTATCTAAACCTCCTTACCTTGTATATGGCAGATAAATATGGTGGACCTGCAGTTCAATAAATTGTTTTATCTAAGTGAATAGCATAATGAGGGTTCACATAAATTTTTTTCAGTGTCAGTCTTCTCATTCCCTGGGTATACCGAGTGTCATCTCCACAAAAGTTGAGCTCCCTACCATCAGGGGTGCTGATAAAAGATATCCAAGAATAGAGTAGGTAGTTAAAATAGTTGGACACAATTTTAACACCCTACTGTTCTGAGCCTTCAGCTGTCATCATTTCTCTAATAAAGTGACCCCAGATAATGTTTCAAAGTAGATTCTAAAATTTATTTTAGAGGAAGTGAGAAATTGGCTGTTGTTACCTGTTTTATGAATTTGTAGATAAAATGAAAGATTCAGAGATTTGAAGAAACCAACATTAGAACAAATCAACATCACTGAATGATTCTGAATGGATACTAAGAAGAAAGACTTTCAGTAAGAGGTCATATCTTTGTATGATTAAAATTTGTCTTTTCAAAAGCTGACTTTTCCAAAACTAATAAAGAACTATTCATTATTTAAAAAAATCATAATTGGGGGGTTGGAGAGATAGTACAGGGGTGAAGGTGCATGCGTCACAATCAGCCTATCCAAGTTCAGTTGCAGGCACCACACGGTCCTCCAAGCTTTTCTGGGGGAGACATAGAGTACCACCCACAATATGGACGTTACCCTCAGGCCTCCAGAGCACTGTCAGGTAGCCCAGATAATCCCTAGAACTGCAGAATCTAATCAGCATAGAATTTTCAGCACTTTACACTAGTCTATTGGCCTAGTTAGTCAAGAACTGTCTAGAGAAACCCCAGAGTCTTCTGAGCACTGAATAGGCAATTCCCCGAGGTAGATAAATAAAATAAATAACTTGTAACTAAATTTTACTAAATTTACTAAATAATACTCTTCTAAACCACATTTTGTATGTAGATAGGCCTATGTGTTTTCAAGAATAAAAGCATTATAAGAAGGATATTAGCAAGACATTTTTATCTCCACAGAGGAAAGAAAGGAAAATAGGCTACCAGATGAAGACAATCCTGAGTAAATGCAACATGCCTACAGAAAATGATGTCTGACTTACTCTGCATTGCTCCAAGAATAGGCATGCGTTTTGATAGATAACTTATCAATAATCAATTTGATGACTTAAGTTTCTTAGATTTTATTTTCAAACTAGAGGAGCTCATGGTATGACTCCATTCCTGTCAGAGTTACTACTTTAGAGAAAATTTAAAAAAAATGCCTCTTTCAATTCATGGAGGACAGTTAGATGACAACTAATGCTGGTTGTTTGGTTTTGTACCACCACGTTATCAAACTACTTGACTACGATGTGGATTGCCTATCATAATTTGTTTTCCTTTCTATAAAGATATTACATTTATTTGAAGAACATATGTACAGAGTCAATTTCCTTTTCAGAAAGTTTTATTTTCCTTTTAATTCTTTCTGACTTCCCTAATCTTTTACTTTTTATCAGGGAGGCACTATTTGTTACATGTCATTGGTAAATTCAATTCTTTTTAAGCTTAAAATTAATAAGAGAGAATTTTGCTTTAGCTTCTGATTAAAATTCTCTCAAAGATTCATGCATGAGCTTAGGCTAACCAAATCCTTTCTAAATCAACTTAGAAAACAAATAGATTTGGAAATATTTCTAATGAAACTTTTACTCCCTATTTGAAACTAAAATGCTTCCAATAATGGGAGCTTATTACCACTGGGGAACAATCTAAGTTTTATAAAATATTATCTAAATTTCAGCCTAGCTTTTTATTCCTATGAATATTATTCTTTATTTGATTAGTATATCAATCTCCAGTTATTTTAGGACAGGAATATCACTAACATCTAGTTTGGTCAAAGAAGAGAAGACACGCATTTGTAAAGATTCTGTTGATCTTACCATTGAAAAATAGTTAGACCTTATTGACCAAAAACGTTTCAGAAAGAAATAAACTCCCAGACATTTATTTTATTTTGTATCGTTGCCAACAATATGAAAAATTGTTCAGGGTTGATCTGTTTTTAGCAAAATAATACTTTTAGTTGGTATATAATCAAGAGAAAGGTATCTTTTATATTGTATATCTATATTGTTTTTATTAATTTATCAGGGGCATATTTTTAAAAATTATGTAAATGGTTTCTATTATGACTTTATTGTAATATTTCTTTTGTATTGTCTACCTGAAGTTGGTCATTATGTTGGTGCATTCAGATAACTGACTTCTTATATGACGTGTAGTCCACACTGCTTGAAACTGGGTTGAGCGTGTATCTTGATTTAACCAATAGAATATGGTGAAAATAGTATTTGTTTGTCTGAGGCTAAGCCTGAAAAGGGATGGAATCTGTTGCTTCAGCGTTCTTTGTAGTTCACTACTACATCATGGAAAGCACAGGTACTTGAAAATCCATAGGGAGAACCTGATTTTCTGTTTGACCAGACACTGATTGCCACTCAGGTGTCATGTAGTGAACAATCACACAGAGTTGAACTCACAGTTGATTTTAGACCTAGCAACATCATGGGGATCAGAGGGGCTGCTCAAGTGAGAATCGTTAGCAATACAATCATAAGAAGAGTGTTTTTAGATTCTATAGTGAGGTAATATACAGTAGGTAATCTAAACATTATATATATATATATATATATATATATATATATATATATGAAGTTCTCTACCTTCCAGTCATCAAGTTAGTTCTTGGAATCTTATCTAGGTTTGTGAATATATATAGGGAAAAACAAAAACTCTCCCAACATGTAAAATAGATTTGATAGTACTCTGATAACTGTTGGACCAGTCCCCAAAATTTTCTCCTTGGATTTTACTAATATTTTCCCTATGTTCTTCACATTTTTCAAAATTACTTATGATAATAGGAAGGGCATTAAATAGTAGCATTGACTAAGCACAAAATTATACACATTATAATATGTAGTTTAAGGAGTCTACAACTTCCTTGATGATTTATATGTATATTTATAAAATGTAATGAAACATGTTTTCATACACTCAATTGCATCATCCAGGATAAATAAATCAGCCAATAAGATGCTCACAACCAGCCTAAAATCCTTGGTCTGAATAAGTGGATGACTCTAGAAGCCAGGAACCAAGCAAAGTGAGCTGAAGCTGTGATTCCATCACTGATTGCTCTGGGCCTCCGGGAGGGTCATTTAACCTTGCCTGTCTTCAGATTTCTTATCACCAAAAAGGAAATTAAAACTGGAATTCATTCTCCTGGGTGGTGGCCTAAGAGCCAGAGTGCATCTTATCATCCTATTTATAATTGTAGACTCACAGAATTTTAGAGTTGGATGGATATTTAGCCACCACCATATTAATCCCATCATTTCACAGATATTGGCACTGGGACTCAGCAAGGTAAACCACCTTGTTCAAGGTCAAGTCAGTTGGTACTTGAGTGTTTGCCTGAGAGTTTACCATGCCATACCACAGACCTATTCTCCTTTTATCCTTTTACATTTTCTTCTTTTTGTCCATCAAAATACCTGAGTTTAGCTAAAATACTATTTTGGAATGGGGGATCAACCTGTCATAAATACAAATATGTACTAATAATTCACAGATACTATAGCCATTGATGACAGATTTGGTGTTTGCCTAAGGGAGAAAATCAAACTTCTATTTGCCTTCTATCTCTAGATTTGGTGAGGATCAGGAAATTCCTTAAGTTAGCAAATTATTTTTAGGGTTTGAAGAAACATGAGTATACACTGCTTATGTTCATTTTCCTAGGATTATTCTGCCCCCTCTAGAGACCTGCCTCTTAAAATGTCAGGAGGGGAGGAGGTTGTAGAAAAATCTTAGAAAAGACTGTTGCATCACCCCACCACCACCACCACACCTGCCCCCACCACTATCTTCCCCAACTCTGCAGGATCACGTGAACTTGTGCCACTTAGGGAACCTGGGAGTCTAACTAATCCACTTAGGCCCTGGACACCACCAGGTATGGCTCCCAAACAAACAAAAATATGGTGGAAAAATGATGGGAATCTAAACTTGAAACAAAGCATGGCAAGGTGTTTTCACCAGTTCATTAAATTCACACAATCCTATAACAAAACATTATGAGTAATGTGCATTGATTTCTGTGGTCACATCTTGACTCCTATGCAGCCCCTAACTTGATTTTATCTGAGGACTCAAGTAGGCACAAATGGGTGCTTGTCAATAGCTGGAATTTGGGTTCCACAGCTTGGAGAATGGGCACACCTCATGCAATCTGAACTTCCAAAGATACTCCTTTTTCTATTTCCTTTAGAAAAAAAGCCATCACCAACTCCATTTCAGGAACACTTTAAGAAGATGAAAATCAGTGCTTCCCTGTGAGCTACTGGCTTTGTGTATGGTTTGCAAAGGCTTTCTCTATAATGTATGGAATGAACTGTATCAAGTTTTTTTTCCTTGCTGCTATAATTTTTATATCTCATTTTACCTCTGTAATTAAGACAGGTCTGGTAGGTATTTAAATTAGCCCAGCTTTCATCTCTATCACACATTCATTTCAAAACTTTTATGAATATTTAATAGAGGTTTTATAATTCATGGTGATATGATGAACAGCCTTTTGGCCGTTAAGTCAATTGACAGAAAAAAAAAATCTCTCTCTTCAGGCAGAAATAATAACGATTCTATTTCTGTTCCTAGATTGGTGATTACACAGTCACCTGTTTTCACATTAAACTTTGATGATAAATTACTCAGCAACCATGATAATATCAGAAGTTTTACTGGCCAGAACAAATTGCCAGTAATTGCTCGCAAGATAAAGAGAAAGCTCTGCCTCCCCCTCCCCCTGTCCTTCCCACAGGGGGTTCTGGCGGTGACCCCACAATCCAACTGGCTTCAGTTTCTTTCATGTGTTCTTTCCTTTTTCTTTTCCTTTTTTTTTGTTTCCTTTCAAACCCTGATCTGTCTACCTAGCAAGAATATTTTAATATTCCACTTCTCTGGCTACATACTTGGCACAAGCATACAGAACACAGACTGTATAAAAACAGTTAACTTTGAGATGAATTGTAGTTCAAACAGGTTCATATTCTACCCAATTCCCCACAGGACATGCACACATACATTAAATCTATCTGTGCATATATTTGGGGAAATTCGTCAGATTAAAGTACACATCAAGTGTTTCTACTTCCAAAAGAGGCTTTATTTCATTTAAATTTATCAAACCTTTAGAAAAAGAGTGTGATGTTAATACCTAAATATGTATCAGAGAATGATAAAAATCTATTCTTGGCCTCAGATTCAGGTTGCTGGGGCACCCTACCTTCGGGATTTATCTCAGTGCCAAACTGCAACCATAAATGGTTAGAAATAGAGGATTTCACTCCATCCTCCAAGGCTCCTCTAAGAGTCTACAAGGCTAGAAGGAGGCTTCCCTAAAGCATCTTGGGGAACTGGACCATCCCGGCAGGCTTTTATGTGCCCCATAATGGGGTCACAGACTCCACTCTCTCCCTGGGGAGGTAATTCTGCTGCCTAATAGCTTCTACTCCAACAAACTTTTTTCCCTGATATGCAGACAACTCCTCTCTGCTCATTTCCTTCTCAGTAATGCCCCTTTTACTAGCTTGCAAATTCCTCTTTGGGGGTTTACAGCCCAGAGGCAGAGACTGTGATACCACAGTGCCTTAGCTGCAGTTTCACAGAGCCTCACACACTACATTCTTCTAATTTCATCTCGTATTTTAGCAGCTTTCATCCCCTCAAACGGTTTTGTGGCTATGATTTTGGTCCAATTTGTTCAAATATATTACTTGAATGAATGATAAATTGAGTCTATAAACAGCAATGTACTAATGATTATTCTAGGAGATACTCAAAAAGTTTCCACATTCACAATGAACACACACACCAGGCATACACACAGGACATTAAAATATTCAATACCCAAGGTTATAAAATCTAAAGACATTTGAGGGCTCTGGTTTTATACAAGGGAAACCTGGATATCCCATCCCCTGCTCCCACTCCTTCCAAACTGAATTTCTCAGTGAGATCTCAGAAATATGCCTTTGCAGGGGGCAAAGTTGGCAAACTACATAATGGATCCAAATCCTGAATTTTATCAATGCAAATCTGCTTCCATAAAAAGGCATTAAACCTGGGCATATTTGGGTTGAGTATTATTCAGACTCTTGAATAAAAAAAATTAAAAATAAAAAGTAAAGCAGAGGATTCTGTGTATCCCACCTCCCCCTTCCTCTGGACAGAGCCCTCACAGAGGGATGTGAAGAGTCAAATGTTATCTGAATTTCAGATGAGGCCATTTTGGAAATGATACCCTGGAGCTCCCTGAGGAGGGAGGGTGCTATTCACTATCAACATTTCCACACATTCCATTCCCTTTCCCTTCAAAGGAAACCTCAGTGCTGAGCTACCAAAGTGGCATCGTACAAACAGAAACCCATAAACATCAACTGCCTCTGTTGTATAGCTTTTGATGTGTGAACAGTGTGTCATTGTGATGCTGGAAGAAGCCCAGCTCCCTCCTTCTTTATTGTGGGCTGCAGGGCCTAATAGGCATAAAATAACTGCCAACTGGGCCATGTGCATTTTAGTGCTTTTAGATGCTGAATAATTTAAATAATTTTATTCCAGTGAGGTGGGGCAGGCTGAAAAAAAGCAAATGTTTACAGGGAGGGAGTGATGAATAGGTGAATTTTGAGTAGGTGGCCACCCTGTCACCATCTTGTCCAGGTACATATGTACACACACAAGTACACAGACACACACATATGTACACATGCACTTGCACACACATTCAGCCTTTCAGACAGAGACAGAGAACTAAGGAAATGAGAGCAGAATTTTTTGTCATCGTGTCTTTGCTTTCAATATATATGCACTATACACTTTAACACAGCCATCCTTTTTTTCTACAAATCCCATACAAAACATACTGCATATTTTTATATGTCTATATAATTGAAATGAGAAGCTCAAGAAAACTGACATTTTGATTTTAAATATAAGTTGCAATATATGGAGAGAAGTTCATGTGAGATCATTTTATTCTAAGCAAATCCAAAGACTTAGAATAAAGTTTCCAGTTGTGGCTGAGTGTTGTGACAACTAGTGGATCATGTTCCTAAGTGCCTGCAATTACTATTATACTTTCAATTTTGCTTTGGGCTTGGACCTTTCTGAGAGAATATTTATAAAGTTGTGTTTATGAATGCCTAAAGAGAGGCAGACAGGTTCACAGCTGTGATGGATCATAATCCATGCCTCTACCACATTGAATCTATCCAGAGCACAAGCTGCTCTGCCTAAAGCCAGGGAGGAAGACATTGGGATCCTTAGCAACTAATGGCGTTTTATAAAGATCCAGATGCAAATGAACTAGCAGCATCTATATCAGATGTTTCATTGATAAAAAATATGAATAACTGTCTTACCTTTGGACACCCTAAGGATTGATCACAATTATAGGCATTATAGTTGTTAGAAAATCTGTAGCCTATTGAATTTATTATAAATTGCAACCCCCCATGAAACATTTCTTTTGTATGCTATCCCTTGAAGCATCATTCTGTACTTTGGAAAACAAGAACCTGGACAATATTAGAATTAAGGCATATGAACCCACAGATTTTGACTTAAATAAGATGGAAAGAATGCTACATAAGTGCCTACAGTCTGGATGTAATACTAGAAAGGGATCTTCACACACACAAGAATTACAGAGTTCCTATAGCTAGGGAATACCTTCCCCACACTACAATTAAGGGTACTTAAGTCTCACTGAAGGTCCCCTGACTGCCAAGAGACCAACATTCAGGCTCTGACTCCAGAGCTGACCACACGGTCTCAGATGCTGCATACACGTTATCTACCATGAAGGATGTAACATCAGAGTTTGCATTGGATTCTAAATTCAGACTCTGTGGGTCGCCAACATTAACAGCTGGAGAGAAGAACTGAGTCATTATTCAGATGTACAGTTGCTTTATATAGAGGCAAAATAGACTGTGGCTCCATGGCAGCATTTAAAGGGCTCTGGGGAGGACCCCTACTATTTCCCCAATGAGCTACACCGCCTGCTTGTTAGTGCCTGAATTCTTTTACAGGGAACAACACCTTACATTTTACAAATACAGAGGAGGCTTAAAATAAAATCTCCCAGAGAGTTGTAGTATGCCATCTGAAATACATACCTAAATTAGATTGCTGCCTTCCTGGGAGTAAGTTTGATCAGAGAAGAGAAAAACATGAGAAAATGTGGACTCGTTGACATTTTCTGCTGAAGGCAAAGATTTGAGCACAAGAAATATATATATATATATACATATTTATACACATATATACATACATAAGATATATATGTGTGTATGCATATAGAGGGAGATTTGAACTTACCATTTTTCTTTGTCTATTATGTTCTGTTTATTTGATGATATAAAAATGGACATCTAAGTGCTGAGTGATACAGGGAGGCCAAACTCTTCCTTTTGTCCCCAGTTCCTATAGAGAATAATTTCTGTGTGCCAGTATATTTAGCAACTTCATTGAAAATGCCTCTTGTTTACTTGGGACATCTTTTCCGGAGTAATGTCTCCTACATATAGCTTTGAAAGAAAATTCAAAATTGAGAGACATGATAACTTCAGAAAAAATATTAATGATGTCACTAATCTCCCACCATCCTGCACATAGCAGTGACTAGCTGAAATAAATTTAGAAAACAGATGTAAGTATTAAAAGAATATGCTGGCATAGTCTTCAAACAGAGCTAGGAAAACAAAGGAAAATAACCATAGGCCCAGCACAGCAAGGATGCATGAGATCGTACTGATAAGATGCTCCCTGCAGAGGAAATAACTACATTTGATAAACCAAAAAGAAATCAGAGCAGAGTCAGAAAAAGCAAAAGGGCTTAAATAAATTGGAGGGATTGCGGTCAGACATAAGAAAGAACTTATTGACTAATAGGGATCAAATATTGATCTAGGGAGGTGAGTAATCCATTGCCTAGGGATATTCTAAAACATAAATATGTCTGTTCAATTTCCTAATTGCACAACAGAATGATTCTTTTCTTCCTCAGAGACATAAAAGAAAAAAAGTCAAATTAAATAACCATTTTGTTTTTTAACTATTTAACACATAATTAGTGTTATTTTCTTAATGCACTAGTCATGTTAAAGCAATATTTGTGGCATTTTCAGATGATCTCTTAATACTACATATTTTCCATACATTAGTAGTCATAACATGGAAAATAATTACTGTTAGCCACACAGCTAATAAATAACATTGCAGGATATTAACAAATTACAAAATTCAACTACTACTATTACACTGAATTGTTTAAAAATATCAAGGCTTAAGTTGACAATGTGTTTTCTTAAAGAGAATATATTGTACTGGAGGGGAAAGGCTACATGCTTCTTACACTTGAACAGCTTTCATATCTGACCATCCATCCAATCATGTGGATTTCCTTCCTTCCTAACTAGAGTCAATGCTTCTCACTCTTCCCTTCACTAACTTCACATAGGATGCATCACTATCATCTCTCATGTAGAATACTAGAAAAATTGACTACTTTGGTCTTTCTTTCTTGTTTCCCTGAAATTCCATTTCTCACAGATGCTAGAAAACAGTATAAAATGCAAATAGACCAGACAATGCTTTCCTTAAAACTGTCTATACTTCAAATTGTCCCCAAAATGCTACTGAACATCAACACACTTCTTTGGGACTGCCTTTTATCTTCCAAGCATGGCTTTTTACTAAATCTTCCTGCAGCTAGCTCCCACATACCAGGTCAGCTTCCAGTTCCACTACTATGCACTCTCTCTCAGGATGAGGTGCTGCATTCAGCTACAATGACCCCTTGGAAAGGCCTTCCCTCCCAGTGTTCCGATTGCAGAAATATCCAAATTCGTCTTAGAACACTTTAAGCATGATGCTCTGGGGTAACTACTCTTGCTTTGTCTGGCTAGTCTATAAGCTTTTCAGAGACATTGATCTTGAGTAATTCATAAATAAATCTTTATCAGTTCTATAAGTTCTTAATAAATGTGTGTTGAATAATAAATCCATGGCAAAGATCTGCACTTCAAATTAGAACTTAATAAATGTTTACTAGTCAAACTAGTGTATTTATTAAACTATGTGGAATCTGTTTTTTATTAATTCAATTTAGACAATTTTTTTTTTCCTTTTTGAGTCATTAAACCATGTCAAACATTGAAACAAAGGCACTAGATCAATGAGGGAAGTGAGTAAAGACTACTATTTCCCGAACAGGAAACTATATTGTTGAATGTCCACCAGTTAATTCTGCACTGTTGATTTTTCCTCAAGAGCATATACATAAAGTTGCTTTTTGTTTAACAATAAAGAATTTTGGTCAGGAACCATTAACAAATGTGTTAAGTTCCTGTGACAACTGATTAATTTTAGTTTAAGGTTATGAATACAAAACAACTAGTGCTGGTATGTAACATGCATTTTAATGCTGTCACAGCAAAAGTAAAGGATGAGAAAGATAATTTAATTTGCTTTCTCAGAAAGGTCAGTTCTCCTGAGATAAAAATTGTCCCTTAGGGCACCAATGCCTTTCTCAGAGCGGTTCTTCTTCTGATGTTTCTCTGACTGCTCATGCTCCTTGGGGATGTGAACATTTAGATTTAAAGGCAATCAGACTGTTTGAAATAAAAGTCAGCTTGTGAGAAAACGCAGAGGATGTCCCATACATTCAAAATTTTTAAAATGTGTTTTTGCCTTTGATTTCATCACAATTTCAATACACTTTAAGTTACTTTAATGTGTGCACTTAAAGAAATAGGAAAGATATGGCCATTTAAATGCTGCATTTGCTAGTCTGTAAATGAAAAGACTCTTTTGAGGAGATGGAAGTTTCAATGAGAAAGATTGTACATTATTTGGTCAAAGTTTATCCCAAGTACTTATAAGTGAGATCTGATCTTTCAGCCAGATTGTTATCTTTCATAATAGCAGACCAAGCACTGAGTCTTCACAAACTTGTAACTCAATACGGATTTGGGGAATCAATGGATTAATAACTGACTCTAGACTTGGTGGTGAACATTTAGTGTACAGACCTTATGGCTTACCTAGGACACTAACTAGACTTTATAAATAATAAAGCATATATAAGTTTATAGGTGGAGTAGAAATTAAAAACACATATTAGCTTTAAGTTTCACCAAATTACACAAAAGCACAATTTTTGTGAGATGTAATCGATCAAGTTTTCTAAAAGTACTTATGTGCAAATTATAATTATGTATAACAGAGTAAGAAATTATATAATCCCTGGCATCAAAAAATCACAAATCTGTACTATTCTTTGCTAAATGCATAGCATAGAATGAATAACTAAAATATAAATGAAAGTCTAAAAATGGAGATAAGTAGAAAATTGAATTTGTTTGAAGACAATTTCTAAGAGGAGGGGAAATTTTGTTAATGAGAAATATGAGATATGAGTATTTCAGTATACTGCAAAACTTGCTAAAGGCAGATTTATATATGTATTTATGTATATATCCATATATATGCACACACATACATATATATTTACATAGAGAGGTGATATTCTAGAGAGAAATCTTTATTTTAAGAAGTTGCACAAAAGCTAAGCAAAAATGAAGGAGAGGGCTGGAGTGATAGTCTAGCAGGTAGGGACCTTGCCTTTCACTCAGCCGATCTGGGTTCGGTCCCTGGCATCCCATGTGGTCCCCCAGCACTGCCAGGAGTAATTACTGAATGCAGAGCCAGGAGTAACCTCTGAATACCACTGGGTGTGACTCAAAAACCCAAAAAACAAAAAATTAAAAACAAAAAAAAAAGAAATGCAGGAGAAACTGAGAATGTGGGGACATTTGTATCTACATATCTGTCACATGGAGATATAAATTAATAATCTTGCTTCCAGAAAGACACATCACATTTCTCGTATCTCAGAATAGTTTGCCTTAAGAGTAAAGCATCTATAAGACGTTGTGATATTATATAGTAAAAATTTTGTGGTCAATAGCACTGAGTTTGCATTATTAATTTTTGATTACTTATGAAACTGTATAGTATAACAAGCTCTTTAAAATTGGGACTTGATTTTTTTTTAATCTGAACAAGGAAGATAATAAACTTATGGTGCCATGTGAGAAATCACTCTTCTAATTAGAAGGTACTGTCCAAATATAAACTGTGTCTCCCTCTTTGAAGAATTGTTTGGAAAGTTAGCAAAGTATTAGTAAACAAGAGACTTAAGTTATCTTAAAACATTGTGGCCCAAGTTCATTATGATAAATATTTAAAAGTAGAATTATTCTGTCACTGTATCAACAATTGCTTTCAGATAATTCTAATTGTTAGGGATAAAGTATAAATACATTGAAGAGTAAACTAGAAGCTCATCCCCTGACAATCGAACCCAGATCTTAGCAAATAATAGATCTTCTGATAATGTTTCCTGAAAAGAATACATATGTATATATTTTTAAGTGAGTCATTAATCACTAAAATGAAATCCACCCTTTAATGCATAGTGCATAGTTATATCAACAATCCTAGTTTAATATGTACAGATATAAATGAAGACATTTAGGTTGAAACCTCTTTTTCTTTCTTCTGTGTCCTCAGAGCAATGATACGAATTTTTATGATTAAGTTGTGCATAAAAGGATAAAACCCATGATATTCATATAGAGCAAAATAACTGACACTTTTTATACCATATTGGCGTCCACTGCCAAACTATTTTAGCTTTGATGATGAAGATTTACCATGAAGAATAAACCATATTGGTTGCAGTTTTAATATCTGCAGTTAAGGTTGATCATAGCAATATAGTCAATAAACCAAAGTCCTACGTCAATAAACTTAGAAGAAAGGTGAGAGGAGAAAGGAAAATAGGTAAGTTTTTTTCATTTTTCATTTCATCATCCTGTTAATCGTCGATTGCCTCGAGCAGGCCCCAGTAACGTCTCTTTCATCCTAGCCCTGAGATTATATTCACGGCTCTTTAGGAGAATGAGACCCATCATTGTTACTGGTATTTGGCATATTTGGTAGGCCACAGGGAGTTTGCCAGACTCTGCCCTGTGGGCAGGCTACATTCGATAGCCTGCAAGTTTGTCCAAAGTAGGAATGAGACAATAAGATGTCATAAAAAAAAAAAAGTTTTGATAAGATGTTCCAGGATCTGGATTTTATAGTCTCTGAGTCTTGGCCGCTGATGGGATTACACGGCGCCAGGGGGCCAGGTGGTGGGTGTGACCCCCGCCTACTGGAATTTGGAGGAACTGGGTGGAAGATGCTCGACTCCAATTCGAGTAGGCTTGGAGGTCTCGGCCCCGGAACCCGCATGGCTTTGTCCCTGTGGCCAGTACCTTCATGTGTGCGGAGAGTGGTCTCAGAATGGTGGTGGCTGGTCCTGGAGGTCTTCGGCTGCCGGAGCCCCGGTCGGGGCGGGGAGGAAAGCTCGACCCGCTCCCCTCCAAGGGGTCCCGGCGAGGGACACCCAGGCGCGGGGGCAAAAGACTGCACTGTTCTCGTCCGGGATCTGGATTTTATAGTCTCTGAGTCTTGGCCGCTGATGGGATTACAGATAAGTAGAAAGTTGAATTTTCAAGACACATTAATCAATTTCAAAAAAGTTTCCAAAGCATATTTTTGTGTATATTCCATATTTTCTTCCACTTTTATGACTAAGTTTCTGATTCTACATCTCTATTTAGTCACAAAATCTGTTCAAAGTGGAATCTAATGGAAAATAACATTTTTACCAATAATCAATCAACATCTCAAAAGAGGAATTCAAGCTAGTTCTAATTCTATTTAATAAAATAAAGTTTGTAATGAAGAGCAAATATATAGCCCAAATAAACAAATCATTTCCTAAAATCCCATGAACTCTTCTAATATAAGTTCTTAGTAGCCAACAGAGAAATAAAATTGACCATGCTGTTTTCCTATAACTCACTAATTATTCCTACATGGACACTAAGGTATTTTAAATATTATCATCATGATAGAAGATAAAGAATAGAAATTACAAAATATGGGGGAATATCAAGCAGCAGATTATAACTATGACTACTTAATATAAAGTCCTACACAAATAAAAGTGCTCAAAACTAAAATTATTTATTGAAACACAAGATCAAGGCACTCATCATCTTGTTAATTTTTTTAGTACCACTAATCAAACCCACGTACTTTTGTCAGCAAGCTATATGGAAAAATATTATTATCTGGAGATATCCTTTGGTAAAGAAACTAAATACCACTATTGGTGTTACTTTCTAAAGTTAATATAACTTAAAGTTGTAAAGAATAATGATCAGTACAACTTCATGCATATAAATAAATGAGAATTATGGGAGTGAGACATAGAAAGTAGAAACAGACATATTTAAATAATGGATATGCACATTTTTCCCAATTATGAAGAATATATAATTTGTAATCTTTTAAATCCATTCGGTATTTATCATTTAATATCTTTCTCCCTATAAGGATCAATGTGATTTATAGTACTAATGATCGGCTAAGAATCAAGAGAAGTAAAAAATATGCCTCTGATGAGCCAGGGGTATAAGAATTTAGACACTTGGCTTAATCCAGAATGTGGCCGGTCCTGGATTAATCTCTGAAACTGTTTCTGGTCCCCTGATAACTTCTAAACTGATCCCTGAGCAAAGAGCTAGAGTTAGCCCTGATGTGGCAAAAGGAAAAAAAAAAAAGGTGAAAAAAAAGGAAAAAAAAAAGATAGATCTCCATTCCATACTGTGCTGTCCTTTGAATGTTAAGACATTCCTTATATTTTATGCCATTTTCTAATGGGTTATCTTTTCATCAAACATCTCTTGACACTGACAAGGCTATGGGCAGGTTTTTTTTTTTTATCTTGGTGTAAATAGTAATAATATATATATTTTCTTTATTACACTTTTCTGTCCACAATTTTGGAAACAACAAATCAAACGTCAAACAAATTTATTTCCTCGGGAATTAAGGGAAACAAGTTCTACACTTTGCTTTTGTTTTAGATGGAGTTCCTTTGTGAACTTGGACAGCAATTGTGTGGCACAGGTCAAGTATTTAACTCTTTCTCATTTGTCCAATCAAAAGGCCTGGTTCTAGTTGTAGAACCCTGTCTGTATGTATTCCCTGCCCTATTCATTCTGGGATTCTGAGTTCTGTTCCCAACACATTTCCACTGTAGCTTTCCAGTAAGGTGTCTTATTTCAGTCAGCTAATCAGACCCCTGCTGCAGCCTGGCTACACTAAGTAGACAATATCACTACTAAAAGGCTGAAAATCAGATGCCACGTCACACATGTGGTTTCAGAAGAGTGATTATAAGAGAGACAGCAGTCTCCCTGCCTGGTGACACTGTGATGGCTAGCCTCATGGCCATGTAGCCTAGAATCTCATTAGCCTCTTTCTTGACTGTAACATTGCATGTTAAGCATCTGTCTCCTCTGATTTCTGTTCCTAACTTTGGGTCTTTGGGGAAAATGCTTCTAATTTAAAGGTCTTGTCAAGACCCTAGTTTTCAACAAAGCCGCAGAAAGCCGAAAAGCTTTTTGCCTCTCTGCCCATCTTGACTACTAACAACCCGTATCTCCTCATCTAAAACTAAGCTTTATCATTGTCCAACAGATTTTATTTTCCATGTGTATTACTTTAGCTGATGATTTTAAACTTATCCTAGTTGAGACGTAATGCAGATATTTTATTTTTTTACTTCTATTTTTCACCATCGCAATGCTTAGCCAGGCTCCCTCTTGGATATTTGGTCTTATTTGAAGTTAAGTTTAAAAGGTCAGATAAATAGTACAGCAGGTACAGTTCTTCCACGTGGCCAACCTGGGTTCAATCTCCAGTGCCCCATATGATCCTCCAAACCCTGCCAGGAGGGATTCCTGACTGCAGAATCAGGAGTAAACCCTGAACACCAATGGTTGTGGCCCCAAAACAAACAAAATAATAATAATAATAATTTAAAATTAAACTAGGTTACAGTATACATTTGTCCTTGCTTTCCACTGATTCGATTTCTCGTAGAATCAAATCATCTGAATTTTCTGATAATTGAACAAACCAAGCTGCATATTTATTTCAACATTTTATTTCTGAATCAGCTTAAATAAGGCCATACCATCTTGGGGCCTAATATCAGCTAGCTACTAATTCTCAGAACACACTAATAACTATGTAAATTTGTTTTGTTTTGTTTTATTTCAGAGTCAAACCTGGTGATGTGCAGGTATTACTGCTGGCTCTATACTCAGGGATTACTTCTGGCTGTGCTTGGTGGGCAGGGTGGGTGGGCGAAGGCTTATGGGAAGCCAGGCATGGGGGACAGGCTTATGGGAATACAGGCATGGAACCTGGGTTGGCCACATGCAAGACAAGCACCCTATCCTCTGTACTATTGATTCAGTCCCCTGTGTAAATTTTCTTAACTTGTAAACTATCACCATGAACATTAAAGCACCTCTATTGTTCTTTAGCAATAGTCACTGTCACTGTCCTTCTGTTGTTCATCGATTTGCTTGAGCAGGCCCAGTAACGTCTCCATTATGAGGCTTTTATAGTTACTGTGTCTGGCATATCGAATACGTCACTTAGCAATAGTATTTTTGAATATTTTTGCACCTATCCAAATAAGATCTTTATCATCATTTAATTTTGAGTGCATATTTTTTCTCATACCCACAATCTTCATTTTGTTCTATTAATACATGAAAATACTCATTATATTCTGTGCACTAGCTGGAGCCTTACATGGATAATGACTAGATTGTAACTTGGAAGGGACTCTGATTTATGAAGTAAAGTTTCCTTTTAGTTTTAACACTTCTACACAATGACCTGTACAAGTAAAACATATAGACAACCGGTGAATATCTATTATTTAAGACTGCTTTATGTGCAAGAGATGGGTGATATGGATCCAAAAGTTCAGAATAACAAGCTAAGAGTACTTAGTCTAAAGGAGATTTGATGTTGGTTATGATAGCATAAAAAAAAATCCCTTTTATAAGAAGAGAAAAAGAACTAAAATCTGAACAGTGTTGAATATCAGAATCTGATTCATAGGAGCTCAAATATCAATCCCTCAAGCCCAGTGATTCACCCATAATGTTTAATTAATTTAAAAAGTATACATGTTGGCTGAGCTATGATTATCAAGTTCAATAACAACAACATTAACAGAGGGGAAAAAATCTACCTTTTAATGCTTGGTAGAATTTAGTGGATTGTTTATAAATTTGCAAGAAAGTTATTTTGCTTTGCTTTGTTTGGGGAGGCTACATCCAACGCTGCTCAGGGCTTACTCCAAGTTCCATGCTCAAAGGTCACTTCTGGCTTTGTTCAGGGGACCACATGTGGTGTTGGGCATCAATTCTGGCTTAACCACAGGCAAGGCAGAAGTTTTATCTGTTGTACTATCTCTTCAGCCTGACTTTTCTACTTTTAAGGAAAAATCTTTAGGCCAGAAGTAATTTTCAGCTTTTTAACACTTGCACACAGACATCGGTCCATGAAGCAACAGTTGGAAACCACGGCTTTAGACTTTCAAAGGTGGCTTCTATAAGATTGACTATGATGGCTAATATATTCTCCATTCATGATTACTGATCATAACAACATGAAATAGCTGCAGCTATTTTCATCACCCATTGCTAAATCAGGATCTGAGGCTGAGAGAAGTTAAACAATGTGTGCTATGTAAATTGCATCATGAAGATATAGTTGGAATTTTGTGTGATTTTTATTTTTATGGGGGTGGGACTCTTAAACAATACTCAAGGATACCAGGAGACGCTCACCTAAACAATTAGCTAACTAGGCTGTGTTTTTTAACAAAAAAATCTTGGTGATAGAACCCTGCTTAGGCACAAAGGACCACCCCAACAGTGATCAGAAGCTTCCAGGGCTGCACCTGGTGGTACTCAAGGTGCTATGTGATGCCAAGGATGAAGCTTAGCTCATTCATTTTGCATAAAGTCCATTGGCTTCCCTTAACCCCTTCAACTATCTCTCCGGCCCTGAAATTCAAACAACCTTATTGTTCAAGTGCCATGCTCTGCATGGTTGGCACAACAAACTCCTTTAGGCTAGAGTCCTGTCTTGACCTTAAATGCAGGAGAATGGATTCTGAACTCTGGAAATATTTTCCTATTATTGCCCTTAAAGGTGCCTCCATAAACCTATAGCTAAGTTCATTCTCTGCACTTCATCACAGATGACTTGTGTTACAATTTTTCAAGATAATGAATTTGACTCTCGTCTCATGTGGCTAAGAGTCCATGATAGTAAGACCAAGATCTTTGATGACCTCTTTCACATTACTGTACTCAGTTCTTGATACCAGGTTTGGCCTTTGATGTACCACTCATGTTTACTGAATATAACTGAATCATATTAGACTTCGCCTGTGAGAAAAAATGTAAGAGATGGATAGCTCACAGACTTGAGATCAGATTCTAGACCCCAGAGTTCCTCACAGTTGAAGCAATTTGGGGTGTCTCGTACTCTTTTTTTCTGAAGACTATAGCACTGGCAAACGGTTCAGTTCACACTGGGTACAAAATCAAATATGCCTTCTGTTTTACCTTTTGATATCCTCTGATGCTAATTTTGAGGGGGATTTTTGGAGATGAGTATCCTTAAAACCTAGTCATTGTGTTAATTCAGAGCCTCCTTATGTTTCATCTATTCTTGGCTGTATGCTAAGTGGCCTGAAGTCATTAATGATTCACTCATTGGTCCTAACAAGCTAATATGCCCCTAAAGGTACTTTCCTAACACAAGCAAAGGGTTGAATCATTTATTCTGTGAATTTGATTGATGTCGACAGGCAATCTGGACAGCTGAGGTCCAAATGTGCACTTTTTTTCCCCTTTTACTTCATGGCAGGATTGATTTTAGCCTGAATCATCTGAATAATTGCCTTAGGTCCCCTAAGACATTTCTTTCACTTTTGGTGTAGACAGCAATAGAAAACAAGTATTATTTTAACCTCCTTAAAACATGGAAACTTTCAAACACAGAGAGGTTAATTGGTTTGACAAATGTCACACAGCTTCTTATTCGTGACTGAAAGACAGCCTCCCAAGCTACTCTTTCTCTTTACACTTTAAAGAATGCATTAAGTGTTTAAGCATACCCAAGCTTAAAATGAAATAATAATCTTTACAACCACAAATTTTATTTATCTTGGGTATAAAAAAATAAACATATTCCAAAGAAAATGTAAGCGTGAAGGTACTCACCCATATGCACGTAAATTTTATTATGGCCATTAGCTAAGTTTCTTGAATTTTTTTGCATTTCTCTCTGCAGTGACATAAAATAGACAATACATGACTTGGAAACAAACAAGAGAAAATAAGATAAAGTTCTAATCTTTCTTTGTCAAATGATAAATGATACTACTTGCGGTCAAATTCATTTATCCAACCAAGAGTTTTAAGGGGCTGGAGTGATAGTGTAGGGGAAGGATATTTGATCCCCCAAACCCTATATATTCCCTAAAGCCAGCAAAGAGAAAACAATGAGCACCACTGGATATTGCCAAAAAAAAAAAAAAAAAAGATTTTCTCTGGCTGGAGCGATCGCACAGCGGGTAGGGCGTTTGCCTTGCAAGCAGCCAACGTGATTGACCTGAGTTCGATTCTTCCGCCTCTCTCGGAGAGCCCAGCAAACTACCCAGAGAATCTCTCTCACACGGGAAAGCCTGGCAAGCTACCCGTGACGTATTGGATATGCCAAACACAGTAACAACAAGTCTCACAATGGAGATGCTACTCGGCCCACTCAAGCAAATCCATGAACAATGGGAGGACAGTGATAGTGACAGTGAAGATTTTCTCTGGGAGCATGTTGCTGCGCTACTTAAGAACAGCATAAACTTAGGCCCCACTGCAACATATGTCTGTAGAAAGAGAAAAAGGTATAGCCCTGGAGAAAAATTTATAACTATAGTGTAAAGGTCTTGGATTCTAAACCTTCTGGCTCTGTACCAACATACTGAGAAATCACCACTGCCCTTGAAGAGTAGAAGATATGTTATCTAGCTGGCCTAACATTAATGGATTTTATTTAAAATCTAGTGAAATCTTGTAAAAAAAATGGTTTAAAATATGAAGAGATTTCACAAGTTAATTACTATAATCTTTGTATAAATGGAGAAAAATTAAGGATGTGCTTAGTAGGGTTAAACCTACATATCCACTCAATTAAATAAATGTTATGCATTCTAAAAAACTAGAAAAGGGAAGTTTCATCCTGCACTGGTAGTTGAGAAACAGCTTTTCCTAGCATTAGTTCCTAGGTTGGAGATTTCACTTATATGATGCTTTAACCTTCGACTAACAAATAGTATACCATATATCTCATTATAACCCCATTATTTCATTAGGGAATTAGGGAAATTGCTATTAGCTCTATTTCTCTTTAGGTAATTTTAAGTACTTAGGTAAGTTCCCAGTCATGCTCATGATAGAATATCAAGCTAGTTCATAGGGTTGGATATATAATGGTGAATTACATAATAAAATTAGAATTGTTCTTTTAAAAATGTGAAGATGTGGTCTGGAATAATGGTGATATAATAGGGTGTTTCCCTTGCACATGACTGACCTGGGTTACATCTCCAGCACCTCATGTCATTCCCCCAAGTCCCACCAGCAGTGATCTCAAATGCAGAACTGGCTGGAGCGATAGCACAGTGGGTAGGGCGTTTGCCTTGCAAGCAGCCAACGTGATCGACCTGAGTTTGATTCTTCCGCCTCTTTCGGAGAGCCCAGCAAACTACTCAGGAATAAGGCCTGAGCACCACCAGGTGTAATTCAACCTCCCAAATCTCCCCTCCACAAAACCCTAAGAATATAAATAAGAGAGAGGAGTGTGTCATATTTCTTGAAATAAAATACAGGTTTTATTTAAAAGCTTTGAGGAAAGAAGGAGAGAAAGAAAAATAGAAAGAGAGAGAGAGAGAAAGAGAGAGCAGTCTTCTCCAGAGTGTAGAGGGCATCACACTACATATCCCAGCATTAGATATGAAAGTATGAAAGTACACATCTCAAGAGGGCAGATGCAGGGGATGTACCACATGTGCCTGACAAGAACACATGGGCACAGGCAATACATAGGCTCGGGCCGCATATGCATGACAGGAGTGTGTCATATTAAGCTACTGCTTCCATTTCGTGGAGAAAGATAGTGAACTCAAAGAAAGTTGTTGGATTATTTGAACATTTCAAGTGCAACTGAATATATTATACAAGCCTCACAAATAATTCATAGCTCAAGCATAGCACCCGCTCAAGAAAATCAATGAAAAACGGGAGGACAGTGCTACGGTGCTGCCTAACATATTATTTGCATTTCCTGGTGTGTTATTTTGTAATACTGGATCCCTATGGACTATGGAAAGAATTAGACAAGAAAAGTACCAAGACACTTTGAATCTATTCTTAATTGGGGTACTGATTTGCTCCATGACTTTGAGCAAGTCACTGAACTTCTTTAAGTAGTTGGAAAAGCATTCCTCTCCACACTTACCTTACAAACAAGGAAACTGTATTAAAAGTACACCAATATGTCAATGTTAGCACAGCAGTAGGGCGTTTGCCTTGCACGCAGCCAACATGGCCGACCCGAGTTCGATTCCTCCGCCCCTCTCGGAGAGCCCGGCAAGCTACCGAGAGTATTCGATATGCCAGACACAGTAACAACAAAGTCTCCAATGGAGACGTTACTGGGCCCGCCCGAGCAAATGTCAATGTAAAGGTTAAAATACCACACTTGGGCAAGTGTGTTCTTAATATTGCTTCTCAGATTAGTAACATCTGAAAGATTATGTGATATAAGAATATAACTATAAAAGTAAAATATGTAAAATATAAATATAAAATATATGATAATCATCTTATGATCTAGTTCTTACTCTGGAGAACCTGGTAGGGTTCCAAAAGTATCCTGCCCATACGGCAGAGTCTGGAAAACTCCCTGTGGCGTATTCACTATGCCAAAAACCAGTAACAATGATGGGTCTCATTCTCCTGACTCTGAAAGAGCCTCGAATGTGGCACTTTTTAAAATCTCAGGGCTAGGATGAAGGAGACATTACTGGGGCTTGCTCGAGGCAATTTGATGAACAACAAGATGACAGTGATACAGTGATGATAATCAAATTTTCAAAATGTCCTGACTAACAGATAGAGCTATAAAGAGCACAATAAGACAGGGTCAAAGAAAAAAAAAGGCACAATTAAACAAAGTGTGTGTGAAATCCACACATATCGGAAATCTCTAAGCTCACAGAATGGGATATGGGCCACCTTCTCCCACCTCCCTATATTTCTGGGAGCTTGGCAGTCACACCTACAAACTGCCTCTGGAGCTATATAAATTCATTAACAGCCATGATCCAGAGACTCACAAATAAATCTCAGAAGAAAGCAACAAGCTGCAGACATACTTCTAGACCCAAAAGTCACCCATCCAGTTAAAAACTTAACTCCAGCTGTATTAACCTATTTAAAATCTTAGAATTCCTGGAGCTACATCCCATTTTCTACACCACTGATATATCAGAGTAGCACACCACAGACATTGGATTAGATGGGGTGTAAAGTAGCAGGCAACTGAACTCAATTAAAAAATTATATGTTAAAAAAGTGTATATTTACATACATATATATATATGTTAGCACATAAGTCTCAACCTTTAACAGCATGATGTTAGTAAATCTCTTATACAAGGACTTGCCTTCAGGCAGAGATACAACAATTTTCACACACTTTCTTCTAAAGAAACTTTGATCATTTTTAGCAGATTATTCATAACAAGCAACACAAAATAAATTATTTAGCCTACTATTGCAGTAGGCTTGGGTGATGTTGGGGAAAATTTGAAATATTGGTGGTGTTAAAGTATAGTGGTGGTGGGATTGGTGTTGGAATATTGAATGTAATAAAGTATTGTAACAACTTTATAAAATTAAATAAAAAATATAAAAAAGGAAGAAAGCTGCACATAGACAAGCTCAATGGAAGAATTTCCTGCTGAAGACTAAAAAGTTGGTGTAAAAAACTAATCACACTGAAGGTTGTGTATTCACGGGCTCTCTAGACGTCTCTATCTCACTGTTCCGTGCCCTAGAGCTGCTGTGTGTGGCCTGGATCTGGACGGCTGTTGGCCAAGGGCAGAAGAAGGAAGAGACGAGGGCCAGGCAGGTTGATCTTTGTAGCAGTTTATTACAAGGAAATTTATCCCGTAGAAGAAATTTATGTTATGGAGAGCCTAGGTTCTCTCAAGCACCTGTTCTCCTTGTTAGTCTCTCCATAGTTCATCTTGCAGCCCTGCTCTCTCTTTCTCCAGCTCCCTAGTCTCTCCAACTCCACTCTAGTCCGGGCTGACTCTGCACCCAGTCAGGTAGCCAAATCAACTTAAGAAAGCCATTCCTGAGGCCCCACCTAAAAGGTATTCAAAGCCCTTCCTGACTGCCACAGGCAAAATATCTTCTTAAGGTGTTTTTCTCTTTTCCTCAGTCCAATAAACTATCAACTATCAACTATTCCTGAGGTTATGCAGGAAGGACAGAACAGTGTTATCCTACTAGTTGGTGCACGTGTTAGAACTTACAAGGTGATGGAGCCAGAACATTAATACAGTCAATTGGGCACTTGCTCCCTTCTACACAGCTGACCCAGATTTGATCCCCAGCATCCCATATGGTCCCCTGAGCAACACCAAGAGTATTTCCTGTGTGCAGAGCCAGAAGTAATACCTGAGCATTGTCAAGCATGATCTTAAAACAAGTCAAGAAAAAAAGAACTTTAAAGCAAAAGAGAAAAAAATAATTAGATTTCATAAAAAGTGAGACTCTTTCCTTATTTAAAAATTTGGAAGGGTAAGAAGGGCAAGAGAAAATATATATTTCTGAAGACTAGAAGATAAGAATATATTCAATGTCAACATCCTATTTTATGTCTTATTTATTAATATGTGCTGGAGCGTTTGCCTTGCATGCAGCCAACCCGGGATCAATTCCTCCATCCCTCTTGGAGATCCTGGCAAGCTACTGAGAATATTCTGCCCACATGGCAGAGCCTGGCAAGCTCCCCATGGTGTATTCGATATGCCAAAAACAGTAACAAGTCTGACAATGGAGATGTTACTGGTGCTCGCTCGAGCAAATCGATGAACAATGAGAGGACAGTGCTACCATGCTATTAACACACTTGAAAAACATCTACATTCTTGAGGTAAAATTAATGTGTAAATACATAAATTATGAACAATAGTATCAGCAAAATATAGAAGAGAAAACAAACCAACCAACCAATGACTTTCTTCCTGAAAGAGGAGATTTGTGATAAAAATTGTTAGAAAAAAAAGTTTTTGGAAAGATTCACTGAGGCTTAGACTAAGAATCATACTAAATGGAAGAACAAAAACCTCCAAATACTTATAGTTATGGAGAGTTTTCGCCATGTTAAACATTTTTTAATCTGGATTTGTCAGACTCCCAAGTAGGGAGGAATGTTTATAGATATAGCTGAGGGAACCCATAACTCCCTCCTCTAATAATGGATTGCATTACTGTGTATATGTGCATACTTCTCATGGTTGAGCTTAGCTTTCTATCAGAAACAAACGATGGTAAATACCACAAAGCAGTCAGGGTTCCTGAGACTGAGATCTTAAAAGGTCTTCTGTGTAGCAGCTTCATTAAACAAAAATATTTTATCACTTGTTTTGCTTACATCGGGGAATGCACAAATAAGCTGTACATCACAATTTGTCATAAGTTTCCAGTGTGTGGTTAAGTTTGTGTATCTGTTTACCATATTGTAAGAATGCTGATCATGCCTCTACTTTTTTCATGTATGTACCCATGCCAAATTTCACACCTTAATAATAAAAACATATACAGAGCTGGAGCAATAGTACAGCAGGTAGAATGAATCTGGGTTAGATCCTTCGAACCCCATATAGTTCACTGAGCCCAGTCAGAGTGATCCCTGAGCACCATCAGGTGTGGCCCCCAAACAAACAACAGTATAAAAATAAAAATGAAAGCATCTTTATTATGTACATAATACATACTTAAAAATATCTTTCTTAAGTTATGATAACACAATAGTTATGATTTCATAGTTCTCATGTCTTCTGAGAACTATAAGTACTAGCTTCCCAGTGAGGAAGGACTGAAGGCATGAAGTATGGCAGAACCACATATGATTTCATATGATTTCATAACACTACTAAATGGTTAACCATTTTTGTTTTTTAAACATATTTTTGTTTGTTTAGTTTTAGTCCACACCTTATGGTGCTCAGGGCTTATTTCTGGCCCTGTTGTCAGGGATTACTCCTGGCAAAGCACAGAGAACTACGGAGGGTGCTAGGAATTGAACCCAAGTCTATAGCATGCAAGGTAATCAACCTGTTATACTACCTCTCATTCCTCTTTAGGTAAATTAAGTGACTCTGATTATATTGTATGTGCTGAATTAAATTTCAATATGACATTTATAAATACTTCTCAAAATATCCAGTGCTGCTAAAATGACAATCCTGGAAATATCTATACACCTGCTTTTTAACCTAGAAATATAAGCTTTCTACATTGAGCATTTCTTTTCTACAATCGTAAGTTACAAAAATAAATTATGTAATGCAATACATATTTTAAGCTAAGAAAACATGTATTAACATTGAAATTGAGGGAACCCCTGGGAATATAAATTAATAGTGTCTTCTGAGAACTACAAGTACTAGCTTCCCAGTGAGGAAGGACTGAAGGCATGAAGTATGGCAGAACCACAGTAAAGAACACCTCCATCTACGGAAATTAACTCAGAAATAAAGATGAGAAAATGCTTCTGAAATTTAATTTGAATTCTAGTGATTATAAAATGCCTTCATATAAGTGCCCTCTGCAAGTTGGAATCAGAAACACTAGAAAATTCTGGTGAACTTTTTAACTCCTCTGAGAAATGGAGCATGCCTTGTCATCATCAATAGAACAGAGGTGAGCCAATAACTGGAAATTCACATAAACCTCTCACTAGCAACTAAAGTTCTCCCAGACATCCTTACTTTGATCATCCTTTATATTGAGGAAATAAAAAGTATGACTGGGATTTTGATCAAAAGAATAATGTATATTGCATCGATGTGAATATATCCAAAAATATAATGAATTTGCTCATATGGTTTGGGGAAGGATGCACAGAGGGCTGCCTCCAAGGTAATGCTAAGGGGATTGGTGAGTTACTCTGCAGATACTTGGCCAAATATTCTGGGGGGTTCTATGTGGCAGCCCAGCAATTCTTCAAAGCTCTGACCCCGTGGGGCTGGGAGCCCATGAGACGTCATGCACTACAGGGACTCAAACTTGGATTCTTAGATAGGCAACACTTGGGCCCCTGACCACTGGAGCATCACTCACCAATCCTCACATTTTAAAAATTGATCATTTCTGGAAGTTATGGAGAGAGTATTGCTGCAGTTCCAATAAAATTGAGAATTCCTTATATATTAGAGAACAATGTACATTTAAAAAAAATGACCTAGCGGGATAAATAGCCGTGTATAGGTGCCGAGAATTCTGGTAAAGCTAAATCGTAGCTTTAGATTTTGGCAATGAATGTGTGGAGTCTTTTTACTGTAAATTTTGAAAAAGTTTTTATTAAACCAGGTGCTATTGAGGATTATGAAATTGGTTTTTATTGCTTTGTTCATGCTATAAGGACTTCACTGGGCCATGAGGTACTCAGCCTTGTTAGAAGGCTGAGTAGTCCTATAGTGACAGCTTGAATAAAATTATTTTTCAGGTGTCAGAACCTTAAACCAAGCCTCTCAGGCGTGCCTGAAGGAGGTGTTAGAGGGTACACAGCATCAGACAACTGGCATCTACAAAAGCACACAGGGTTGAGATAAGAGGAGAGAGGCTTTATGAGCAAAGATATCTTTTAAGCAACTAATTCTTTTTTTTTTCTATTGTATGTTGCTTCATCGAGTTGGTGGTAAGTTCATCAGGAGATGTGAGGTCAAATCAATACTTGGTTAATTATCCAAGTATTAATTGTTTGCTCTCTAAATTACATGTACTAATTAAAGAAAGGATGGGCTAGAGCTATCTTAGAACATTTACCTCAAGGTTATCTGTTTGATTTTTATCTTGAACCAACCTTTTCCTTTGCTGGATGCATTACTGAATGGTCTTAGCACATTCTCTCAGGGAAGCATCCTTCCCACAGAAGCCATTGAAAAAGCCAAACTTCTTCAAAGGTAATTATAAAATCATGTCAGGAATAGATGCTATTTCAACTTCTATAAGCACAAATAACAATAAGATCTAAATGGATAGACAGAGTTTTGAGGGGGAAAATGTATCTTAAATGAAAAAAACTAAAGAGTGGGCATATAATATACTTTGTGAGAGTATAGTAAACTAGATATAAAAGTACCCAAAGGAATACAATAATCATTTGAATTATATATTAGATTTCATCTACCTGTAATGCATTCTCAGAGTTGTGTTAAAATTTAAGGTAGACAAAAATATACTCAAAGTTTTCCTAAGGTACTTACCTAAATAACTGAAGATCCTGCTCTATGATCTCCTGAATAAAAATCTGTTTCTTGAATCCCATTCCCTAGTCTTTTTGCTGTGTCTCTAAAAAAATTGATCTATACTGATTGATTTTAGAGTACCTTAGTCTAATCAGTCACTAATTTTAAATTCTTAATCTACTTTTGGTACATTCTAGTCCCTCATTTATGACCTCTGAACTATCATCGTAGCTTTCCAGTTAAACATTGTGTCTCCATATTTGACCTTCTATCAAGACACAGGAAGTAAATCAGAGAATAAATACAAGTCATTTAGGTGAAGACGGTTTTAAAAGAGACCATTCTCAGAGGTGGTGGAAACTGGAGGCACCAGAAGCCCAAAGTATGAACATACACCATACTGGCAATCACAGACCACAATCCCAGCATCCCTCCACCCCAAGAAGGCTTATCAAAGTGGAGATCTTAATCGCTTTATAGATGTAGAAGCTATAGAACACAATCACTAAAGAGTATGTGGGGAGATGGAAAGAGACCAGCAGATAATTACTATAAACCTTCTCTCTCTGAGTGACCACAGTCCTTTGACAATTAATGCTTATATTCACAATCCTATGGGAGATGAGAAGATAAGGAACTTGAGTGATATTGGTCATAATAATAACCCTGTAGGATAGGAAAGTTTAGAGAATGAGTATGTGTCTGACTGGATTTGGAAATGGAGGGTAAGGAAATGGACACTATCCACCTAATCAACTCTATCTTCTCAGGATAGAGCAAATGATGAATACAACTTGTATGTCACTTTGTTTATGAAACTCCCCCTGCAGTACACTTCCCTATCTCTCTTATTTCTCATGTTTAGGAATACACTTCCCTCCCTCCATCATCAGGTTTAAGGCGGCATCATTTAGAAAGTCTCCAAGGCTACATGATTATATATGATGATATATAGATATATAGAGATAGATACATATATATCTACATATGCATATATCTATATTTAGAATCTCCCTAAGATTTAACTTCAAATGATATTTAATATATGACCAGCAAAATTAAATTTTACATGCAGATTTCTGTCTCTCTTGATGAAAGGAAAGTCTCCTTAAGGTAGAACATCCATGTGGATTTATCCCTGGGATATGAGTGCAGTATATAAATGGTGTATAATTTATATTTGCCTATGAAACCGAACAAAGCGAATGTCCATATTCTATTTTAGTTTTAAAGATTCTCTAAGTCATAGGAGCTTTAACTATATCTATCTTCTTCGTCTTCTTCTTCTTTTTTTTTTTTTGCTTTTTGGGTCACACCCGGCAATGCTCAGGGGTTACTCCTGGCTCATGCACTCAGGAATTGCTCCTGGCGGTGCTCGGGGAACCATATGGGATGCTGGGAATCGAACCTGTGTCAGCCATGTTGGCTGCGTGCAAGGCAAACTCCCTACCCGCTGTGCTATCGCTCCAGCCCTATCTTGATTCTTTTTGTGTATAAAATAAAGTTGATCTCAAATCCTTGTCAGTTGTCTTGAAAAAGAGAAATGGGTTGGATATTATTCTTTCTGTTTCTTTTTTTTTTTTTAGACCTGGAGAATCTCAGTTTTTGGAAAACTAAATTTGCAAAGATATATCCCCCAAGTCTCTAGAATTTGGACAGTTCAGTTAATAAAATGAGTAACTCAGTATAGTTGATCAAATGCCTCAGTAGCAAAACACAAGGGGTGAGACAGTATATTTTATACAAGGCTTATTAAAAGATATAACAGGTGGAGGCTGAGATTCTTTGTAATTGCATAAAAATTCCTTCCAAATACAAACTGCAGCTGATTATGTTTGATGTCATTCAAAGTACAAGAGACTCTGAAGCCAGTGTCTAAATGGAGCTGACAACGAGACATGGCATTTGAGCCTTCAAGATTTATAGCCTGTTTCTAAGTCACTTTGTCTGTTTTATTCACAAGAAAGAAAAGAGAAATGCCACCTGACCAAAAATGACCAATGAGTGTTCATAAATCTCTCTCCATTCCTATCAAAACTAAGGTTTCTGTGGTAACTCTTCTATACAGATAAAAATAAAATTTATTCCAGAATTGGGGAGGGTGGTGGCAAAGGAGGGGGGTGCCTGGCAGCACTTGGGAGCCAAAGCTTTTGAACAAAATTAGCTCATGCTTCTTCTTCCGGCAGGCAGCATTTGGGCCCTTCATTTCATGAGAAAAAAAAATTATTGTTGCGAAATAGAAGGACGTAGCCCAAGTGTGTGTGCATTTTAAATCCCTTATTCTGTACCCCAAACTGCTAGTGATGTGGGTCCCCATCCCTTCACGCCTCGTTAGGGGCAGGCCTGGCCAGCTGGCTAGGCTGTCCCTGTCCCCAGGCCTGGGCACCATTGTCCCTGAGCTCGCCCAGCCTGCTTCCCTTTGAAGCTGCTCCAAAGAAACTTTATCCTTCTATTCCAGCTGGCATTTCATTAAGCCCAGGCTTCACAGGATTTTCCACTCCCATTGACACATCAGAGCAAAGATGTAGCCATTAAAATAATGAAGATAAAGGGTGCAAGGGGAGGAAAACAGTTCTGAAGGGAATTGAAAAGGAGTGCAAGGTTATTTAAAAAATAAAGGCCAACTACTGAAAAATAAAACCTGCCCACTTTCTCATCTCTCTCTTTCTCTCTTTTTCTTCTCTATGTGTGTGTCCTAAGCAGTCCAAAAATTTCCACAAAACTCATAAGCTGTGACTGCAGAGAGGCCTGACCCTGTGAAAGGGCTGACAATTATGAGCCACTGACAGGAACCTCACAGGAATCAGGGGTATTCGTAGACACAAGGACTCTGGGCCCTGAAGATCCTGTGACTTAAATATAGCCGTCTTCCCACTCAGAAATGAAGCATTGTGTCGCACACGGCGCACGGAAGTTATCAACCGCCCTGTATGTGACCTCACAACTACCTTCAGAGCAGCTCTGAGCAGGGAATCTGCCACAGACCTCAATTTTAACTTTATCAAAGGAACGTTGATTCTATACGTGTAGAATTGGTCCAAGAATCTTTTGGATACTACCTATTCAAGGCTATTGTATCTGTGACATCTTTATTCTTTTTTCCCCAAATGAGATTATGGGTTTGTGTGTCTTTATTGTTATCTCTCAATGAAGATCTATAGGAGATTATATTGAATTCATATTTGCCATAATATATCAACATACAGTATCAGACTTCAGACAGCCTAATCAATGGAAAGGACACGAAAGATGTCATTGAAAGCCTTTAAGTTTTGAAAACAGAGATGTGACAATGCCTAGACAATAAACCTATATGTATTTGATTCTCCTGGGTCTCATTCAGGCATTGTAAAATTTCATTAACAAGCATGCTTTCTTAGCATCTTTTCCCACAGGAATTAGAAGCAGTGACCTAGAAGTGGGCTCTTAGGTATATTGTCTAATGACAGAAGAGCATGTGACAGCTGATATTCTATCGAAGGAAGAAGCAAACAAACCAAAACTCAAAGCAATGAGCATCATAAATTCTTGTATGAAAACCAATACCTGAATAATATTGTTAAAGTATATTCAATGACTTCTACTAAGCATAAACTCCATGCATTCCCTGAAATTATATTAAACAATGGGTAAAATGTGCTTTATGAAATAAAAATAAAATCAGTTCCTTGAGACATTCATGTATATGTTCCCTTTCACTCCATGCTCCATGTATCTTGGGTAGAATTGAGCAGCATGCTTATGAATATATTGTTCACATTATCCTGAAATCAGTTCTTTACTATATAGTTATATCAGTTAATACAATAGAAGGAAATGCTTCTGTATTTGCTTTCACTAAACAATGTAGAGATATGAAGAGACTTTCAGGAAGCTAAGGAAATATCGAGTGCACTAGCCATCTTTAGGGATTACACACTAAATTGTCTTAAGGTCACACAAGAAAATTTGTGCTCCAGCAAGGGCCAAACTCATAAAAATTTTAACCCTACCTTTGGTGAACTGGCATTATCTGACTCTGGTCTAGTCTCTAATGTCTCTGTATTGCACTAGTAAACATTGGTGATTTCTAAGTAGGATTGTATATATTCCAGGATTTTTGGCCAACTCACGTGCAGAAAACTGCGTTCCAAGATTTGGTTGTTGAGGAAGGCATTCATTATGGCTTCTGGTAGTTATTGCGATAAGATTGAGTAAAATATTTTTTAAAAAAATAATTGATTGTTAAGGGAAGTTAAGTTCTTAACCCGGATCAGAAAGAAAAGCAAAATTAAAATCTTTCCAAAAAGTTATTTAAAATATTTAAGATTATTTCATGAATTTATTTTTACTTAGGGCTGGAGTGATAGCACAGAGGGTAGGGTGTTTGCCTTACACGCAGCCAACATGGCCCACCCGAGTTCGATTCCTCCGCCCCTCTCGGAGAGTGCAGCAAGCTACCAAGATGATCTTGCCCACACGGCAAAGTCTGGCAAGCTCCCCATGACGTATTTGATATGACAGACACAGTAACAACAAGTCTCACGATGGAGACATTACTGGGCTCGCTCGAGCAAATTGATGAACAACTGGAGGACCATGACCATGACCATTTTTATTTAAGTGCCCTTAACTAAAAAGGAATGAATTTAGGAAGACAAAACACACACATTAATCAATACTTGGGATTATCCAAGTAGTTGGGTGTGGAACAGAAATGGGAAATGCAATCTTTTACAGAATAGTGTTATAGAGGGTTACAAAAGCCCGGGAAGGTTTGTGGCAATATCAGGACTGGACAATTTGGGGAAGAGCACAAGCAAATGTTCTGAGTGGGTGGGATAAATAGGAATGAGAGAGTGAGGAAGGACCTAAGTCAGTCACTGCTGAAATGAGGGGACAGTGAGAAAAGTTCTAACTGGAATTAGTCCTAAATCTCAGTACGGTTTTTTAATCACAGAGGATTAGAACTTGGATCTGTCTCTAAAAGGCTCTGTGAATGTGATCAACTGATATAATAGGTCACATCCTCAGTATCCTTGGGTACAAAATGAAGTTAATACTGCGCCCAAGGGAAATGTAAAAAATTAAAAGTGAAAAATACTTAACAACTCTCTGCTAAATGAAGCAGCCATAGTTAGTTTCATTATTTATTGAAGATATTACTCTTTTGTTCTCTATTCTCTCACACTGTCTCTTGTGTCCTGTCTCTCATACTAATTTACTTCTATCTTTATATAATTGCACCATTGAAATAATTCTCTATCCTTAACTCCTTTAATACTAAAGTTATGTCAACTTCCTAGCTTCTATTTTCTATTTAATTTTTTAAGGATTATGACAAATCACATCACTTAGGTAATTCTAAGATGTTTGGGCCCATGTTTATTGTGTGCTTCAACTTCTAGTTATAGTTTTTTCCTCTAAGCTGACTTGCTTGTATTTCATATGCAAGTGACAATTTCTCATTGACTTGTGAGACATTATGAGGCAGAAATTCTTTGGTAAAATTTAGTTTTTCTCCAGAGTCACTGTATAAGAGTTTAGAGATGAACCCAAAGCATTTAATTTTCTTTGTTTTCTCCCTGAGGATGAAGGACAAGTCACTATTTATATCTTTAAGATTCACAAACTTTTTAATTGTAGGAAAAGTATTAAAGGAGAATAAATAATTTAGGAATCAGAATATATAATTAGTAGGTAACCCCAAACTCATAAAGTGTCTTGAACAATGAAGAATTTTATTTCTAACTCCAGTTATATAAGGTTCTTATAATAATAATTTGTGATTCTGGGATTCTAGATGTTGTGGAGTGTGTGTGTGTGTGTGTGTGTGTGTGTGTGTGTGTGTGTGTCCAAATGCCAAGGGACTTTATATTGTCTGGCTTCATGCATGTTTTTCAAGGTTTCAAAATCCATTAACTAGAGCTTATTTAGCTTCGCCTGATATGATAGCTTTTATTGTGTGAGTATGTGGGGATTTTTTTTTTTTTTTAAATAGAAGCCAAGTGTGCCCTTTGGATGAATTGATTTCCTCAATCTCATGGTGAAATATTGCATTTCAGTTGTCAGTTTTGATTTATTGTTTCTTTAAACATTAAATCTTCCTTTGCATTTTTATTGGTTTCATTAAAAATGTTCTGCTCGTCTTTTTCATGGCTACCTCCTTAAAGGCAAGGGAGGCATCACTGAGTGAATATAGCAGGAGATCCACAGAGTACCAGCTTTTCAAAGAAGTTTCCCACACTCATGGCCTCTTATTCCCTGCGCATCCCAAAGAATGAGCAAACAAAGCAACTACATCCTACCTGCTTTTGTTATGGAGTTTATGGAAACAGGTATTAAACATAATAACTTTGGTGTGTAATGAGACAGAGAGCATATGTCAGAAGTATGGTGTCCAAACAACAGTGGACTTGAATGGTTTGTTTTTTTTTTTTCCTGGCGAATGTGTTACATGAGATTTGACCCTTAAATTGAGCACTGGGAGAGATAAATAGGGTAATCAAAAGGAGAAGCGGACAGTCCCAGGAACCTGGAGCCATCTGGTCAAGATAAAAATAAATCAGTAATGCAACTGGAAATGGTCTCCAGAGATCTTTGAGGATTGGTTTAGCATCACTGTCTTTCAAATTGTGGAGCTGAGGAAACTGACAGTCAAGATCAGGAAACCAACTCTAATTAACACACACATAGCAAAGGGCTCAGAAGTCCTTTCAGACTGAAATGCTCATACCTGAGGGACCAAAACCCAGACAATAATTTAAAAGTCCCCCAGCTGGGTAAAGACAAAAATAAATGCATGTATTGATTGTAGGATAAGCTCACGAAGGCCTAATACAGAAAAACAAACAAAACAAAGCAAAAACAGAAACCCTATTTAATCAGAACTTAACAAGCCAGATCTCTCTGCTGTGTAGCATAACTTTGCTTTCTTAAATGAAAAATGAACACCGATATCTGGATTGCCTTAAGAATGTTCCCCCCTTTCAAATGCTCACTTATGTGACTAAATAATTAAACTTAGAAGAAATGTTTGAGCAAAGTATGTGTCCCCCATCAATTGGGAAGTAGAGAAAAATACCTTATCAAAACATGTGTTGGAACCTTGGTTTAAATTCCCCAAAGAAAAGTCACTAGCAATTCAAACGAACACAAAAAGGTATCTATCTGTCTGTCTGTCTGTCTGTCTGTCTATATTTTTATCCAGTTTGGGGGAAAGGCTTTAGAATTTCCATTATTATACTTCTACCTATGTCACAGAATATTTCTGACTTGTATTTGCATTTTGAACAATTACCTAGTATCATCTACTGTAAAAAGGTCCATGTCCTGCCCACGCTGATGCAGCTGGTCTGCTTCAACACAGCTCACTCCTGTGCTCAGATCATACAAATCCATGAGTGGTCACTCCCTGCAAGGTACTTTGCTAGGAAATGTGTGAGTTAAAGATACGTGTGAGACAAGTACCACCCTTGGACTATTAGTTCTGGAGGTGTATCAGACAGGAAGATAAACACTGTCCATACAAGTCAACAGCAAAGTTCAAGGCACACAGTACAGGCAGTCAAGGTTATCCTTTAATGTTTCAAATCACTGATTCTCTATTTTCTTTTCTGAAAAATAGAAATCAGCATAGTTTCAGCTTGTGAGGCATACCAAGTACCTGGAACAGTGAACAGTATTTTTTTTGCCATCCAAGAAACACCCAATTATTATATTTGTATTATTATGACAAGTGCCTTCATTGGGGAGATAAATATTTGGACCCCTTATGTGCTAACTCTGGTCCAGCTTTTGCATCAAATCTTGATGTTAGCAATTTAAAGATTTTCACAATGCCTTCCTTTTTCCAGAGGCATTGATAGGCTACTATGAAGGATTTAGAGAAGCAGTCCCTTTCTCAAGAAACTCCTAATTTAGGCATAAAACAAGAAAGACATGCATGTGGACTCACGCACGCACGTGCACATGCACAAGCATGCGCACATGCACATGCACGCACACACACACTGGCATTACGTAATGACAGAATCAGTATACACAAAAGTGATTATTTAAATAATGTTTTAGTCTTCAATGGAATAATGGCAGGCACTAATTTGCCTGTGGTTTCAGTTAAAGATACAGTGGTCAAATGCAGATTCATAGAAATTTTCTACAGATTCGTGAGAAAGCTTTGTAGCTGAACACATGATACTACTTGATAAAATTTTCATTTTATAATTTACTGAGAAAATAACACACAAAATATATTTTGCTCTGTTGTTTGTTTGGGACAAACCAAACACTCTTCAGGACTTGTTCCTGGCTCCGTGGTCAGGGCTCACTCCTAGTAGAAGACTAAGGTTCATATAGGGTGCTAGGGATTGAACCAGGGTCAGTTGCAAGGCAGTTCTCTAGCTGCTGTACTATTGTATGCGCCTGTCCCAAATTATATAAATGGTTTTGATTTGTCCTTAGAAATCCTCAAAAAATTGCTCCTATTTTCACTATTTTTACCAATTCACAGTTGCGAAAACATAAAAAGTCATTGCATGCTGTAGTCTGTTATAACTATAATGGACTTGTAACTTTTCTCACATTGAACTGTACCATGATTACAAATAATTCATCCTTACCATTTCTTTTTCTTAATCAAAATGTATATCTTTTTTTCTTTAGTTTTAAATACATATAAAATTTTGATGGAGCAGATAATCTCTAAGTAGAGCTGTGTCACATATTAAACATTGGTTCTTCTGTTTTCAATCCTTTTGATGACAACTCTGCTGCAACATCCTTTCATTGCAATAAACTATGATGAATATTCTCTCGATTCATTTATCTTTCTAGAATTTCTCTCCAACATCTAGAAAAATTTCATGATTCTTTCTCTATTGAAGCAAACGGCCTGGATCATGTGTCTACATCTCTCCTATTGATGCAGAAGAAAACTGTAGCAGTTTTCTTAAAATGAATGAATAATTTTTTTAAATTAAACTTGTCTGAAGCTGTTTTATTTTTCCTCCATATTTAAGTAATTTTTTCTCAGTTATTATATTATAAGTACATCCTATTCTTCATGAATTTTTAAGATTTTTACCATTGGCTTTTATTTATTCATTTTAAAAAAGGGAGTGGCTGGAGGCGGGGGAGTGGTACACCACACCCAATAGTGTTCAGTTTGTATTCTGTCTTTGTGCTCAGGGATTATTCCCGGATGGGTGTAGGGTACCACATGGTTGGTTACTGGGGATGGAACTAGGCAAGTGTGCAAGGCAAGCACCTTACTAATTGTACTACCTCTTCAGCCCTTCATTTATAACGATTTTCAATTTATTCTTCTTTGGGAGTCTCACAGAGAAGTTTTCAGGGACTACTCTTCACAAGGTGGTTGGAGTACCATATGACTCTGGGGATCGAGCCAGGGGAATCTCACATACAAAATATGCACTCAGTCAATGAAGCTATTTCCTGTCACACTCTTTTAAATTCACATAACCTGCTTTCTAGAAATTTAATATGATTTTTTTTAAAACATTCACCTTCCCTTACTTCATGTTGAAACAGAATATTCTCTTAGGTCCCCATTTCTAAATTCCACAACACCATCCTTTGCTAAAGTCCTGTTCTCACTGGGAACAATTCCCTTATATCAGAAAGTTTCCCTTGCAACATTTATTTGACAGTGACATTAATCTGTTTTGTCTGCTCTCATTTTTTGCAACTGCCATCACTCTTGTCCTATAAACTTTGGATAAATGTTCTAATTTTCTAACTCTTTTTCTCTCTAGAATATTTCTGTCTCATATGCATCTAGTATTACTATGTTTACTAGATAGTAATCTGTATTACTGAAATAATTCTTTCACTTTTCTTAAACTAAACCTTTAAATTTCTGCTCAAAACTTTGAATTTTCAGTAAGACTTGATTTTTTTCCAACTATTATTTTTGAGAAGCTACCATTTTTCATTTCTATGATGCAATTTTTATACCCTTCTTTCTAGAATAATACTATATTACACTGCTAAGGTTTTCTTTGATCTTTTATTTGAAAAATAAACTTCTTTAATCCTTTGCTTCTGTTTTTTATTCTTATTTTTGGGATATCCCAAAACACCTTGTGGTTACTTGTAATCTATTCATAAATAAAAGTAAGGCAATGAATAGTGAAATGGATTTTTGTGCAGAAACTGTAAAAAAGGTGAGTCCTTTGAACTTAATCAGGAAGTGATAATTACCCCCACCCTACCCCTTCCCCACCCCAGGTATTTCCTGAATGATTCAGACTTCAGAGTTAAAGCTGGATCACCACCTTTCTGAAAGATGACAAAAAAGAACAGATCCATTTGCTCTCAAGACTTCCCTTTTTAAAAAAATTTTACTTTAATGTAGCAAAAGCCACAACTGTTGAAATAATTCTAGACTTAAAATTGATTAGATAACAAAGTTTCAATATTAAATTACTAAGTATAAGCAAATCAATTTTTATATGAAAATTGCTATATATCTGTCATTGGGTTGTTAATTTCTTGTCTATAAAGGTACTAAACTATTTCTAGTTGTTATTATTCTGTGTTATTGTTTTTATTTGTTGAGTTTAGTTGGCTTCTTTGCTATTTTCCCATCTAATTTGGTGTGCTCCTACTGGGATTTCAGTATTGGGGAATTGTGAGGTGTCACAGGATCCTGAAATTTCAGGATCTGTGGTCTAGGCACCATGGCATCCGTGGTTTGATGACTCTGCAAATAATATTAGTGAAGCTGTGGAGTTGAGCTCCTAGCATGGCTTGCCTCAATGGGGTATGGATGCGGCTGAGGGGGCTTCTCCAGGACAGGCCTCAGCCCTCCCATCTCCCAATGATGCCTCAGAGTTTTTAAGCTGCAGAGACTGGTGTGTCCACGAATTTTAGCATCACCTTGGAGATTTAGTTGGAGACTCAGTAGCACAGGGCAAGTGGGTGAGTCATCCTGGCGATGGCTGTGAGACATGGGCCTCTGAAGACTTTCGTTAATAAATTGTGTTGGATGTAGTATTTTCGCCTCTAGTTTAGCAAACTCAATGGTTCAAAGACAAGAGCTTTTTTGTGGTCTTACTGATGCAGAAGACAAACATCCGGTTTTCAGGTCCATTAGTGAGCTGAGTCTCCTTGTTCAACAAGTGATATGAGCATCAGCATCTGAGCCTTTAATTACTTCTATAAAGACATTCAACCTGTATTTCAGTGTAAATATTTTCCTAAAATATTCATAATCCAAAATATTGATGTCTCTAAATCTTAAGCAATTGCAGAACTGTGCCATGAGTTTGCCAAATTTGATTGTCCTCACGTAGGCACTCACATTACAATTTCCTAAGAGATACCCATCCAGAAACCCTGTTTGTCTCATTCCAATTCCTCAAGTTTCATTGGTATCATTCATCAGTTCTGGTGTCTTCCTATTATTATTGGTTTTTGCCTCTTCTGAAATCCTTGTGTAGAGGAGTTTCAAGAAGGAAAATAAATGGATGTGTGTGTTTAATTCACTATGCAAAACTGGAAGTCAGGATAGGATTTTAATGGTTATATTCCAGTCTCAAAGGCAACATATTGTGGGGCAAATTTAAGAATAAATCAATATACGTATAATCTCTCAAATCATAACATGTATGATTGAGACTCAGGTTCTTAATTGCCATAGTTACAATTAAATATTTATTTGCTGGGAAATTTTGAAACCCAATATTTATTAAAACTATTTAATAATTATTGAAAAGACAATAAATAGTAGGCTTAATATCTTCTTCCTAGTCTCTGAAATGAAATCTCACATCCAAGAGACTAATAGGCTATAGACACCAAAATGCCTGTCTAAGAAAAATCTTGAGCTTATTTGCCAACATGGCTTGGCACAGTCTCAGGCAAGCTCAAGCGAATGGCTGAGCTCGCAAAGCAGTGCAGAGAAGCAATAAAGGAAGACCACAAAGAGAGAAGAGCAGCAGTTCTGGTAGATACAGCAGAAGCTGGGAAAAGCATTCGCAATGCCCACCTATCCTTTGACAACTACAAGACCAAGATGACTGGTCTCAGACGTCCTGATGGATCTCTCACATCTTCCAGAGGGGCAAAAGAGAAGATTATCCATGATTTCTACTCAAATCTCTCCGATAGCCATGTCCACATGTCCACATACCAAATTCCACAGCATGGATATGTTGTTCCCAACGTTCTCCCTTCCAAAATGCGACACACCATTTCATTGGTAAAGAAGTGAACAGCACCTGGTGCACACAAGGTCAGACCTGAACACCTGAAGAACCTGCCATCAGTTCAAAAACCTGCTCATCAATGCACTGGCTCAGTTCTTCACATGCTACCTTTGTGAATGCAAGTTTTCTTCCCAAAGGAAAACCAGCATGACTGTACTACTGTACAAAAAGGGAGACATCCACAATATTGGCAACTATCCCCCAATTTGCCTGTTGTCTGTTGTCTACAAATTGTTCACTTAAGTCATCCTGAATAGGATTGGCAGAGCACTAGATGAAGGACAACCATGCGAGCAAGTCGGTTTCCGAAAAGAATTCAGCATGATCGAAGAATTCACCATACCCACATGATAACCGAGCTCATTGAGGTTTCTCGGGAGTTCAAGATGCTGCTCTGTCTAACGTTCATTGATTTAAAGAAGGCCTTTGATTCTGTTGAGACAGAAGCAGTCATTGAAGCCCTAGCCAAACAGGGCATTCAAACTCAATACATCAGATCTTCCGTGAGCTGTATTGCATATTCACTTCCAGGATCTCACCATTCTACAGGGAGGTGATCATTGACGTCAAGAGAGGTGTTCAGCAGGGCGATACCATTTCACCGAAACTCTTCAGTGCCACCCTCAAGAACGTCATGCGGTGACTGGAATGGGAAGGGATGGGAGTGAAGTTAGATGGTCAGCAACTACACCACTTTCACTTCTCTGATGACATCATTCTAATAACACCAAACATTAGCCAAGTGGCACAAATGCTGACTGACTTCGACTTTGAGTGTAGAAAGGTCGGACTACACCTGAACCTCACAAAGACAATGTTTATGAGAAAGGGTCTCGTTCCTGATACTCCATTCGCTCTCAACAGAACGAACATCTCTGATTGCAACAGATATGTGTACCTAGGTTGAAAAGTCAACATGATGAATGACCTGGCACCTGAGTTGCGCAGGAGGAAGAGAGCAGCTTGTCACACCTTCAAGAGGGTTGAAGAAATAACTAAGAGGACGAAGAACCTCCAGCTCCAGGCACATTATTCGATTCCACTGTTCTTCCTGCATTAACGTACACCTCAGAGACCTGGGCCCTATAAAACTGGATGAGAATGCTATTCGAGTCTCCCAAAGAGAAATTGAAAGAGCTATGCTTGGAGTATCACACTTCACTCAAATGAGAGAAAGATTCCGGAGTTCCAACCTCTGTCGATGGTCAAGAATCAGGGACAGTGTCTCATTTGCCAAGGCATCAAAAATCAGATGGACTGGACACGTAATGAGATTTGGATACGACTGCTGGACTAGGGCCAATACTGATTGGATTCCACAGGATGTCAAAAGATCACGTGGCCACCCATCTACGAGATGGTCAGACTTCTTCATCAAGACCCTGAATGATTGGCTTGAGGCTCTTTGTGTTCCTAGAATGATTAGACACATCGGGCTACACTAGTATGCGACAGGGATGAATGGAGATGTTACTGGAGCCTGCTGAGCATATTGATGAGTAACAGGATGTCTAGTGATCACGTGATAGACACCTTCTGATACTCTGATACACACATACACACACATATATACAGTAACACACACACACACATATATATAGTGTGTATATGCTTATCTTCCTCAGACACACACACAAACATACACAAACATATATGTATTTGCCAGTAGACATTAGAAACCCGAATAAAAGCTATGATCAGCAGTTACACCTTATACATTTTTGTTATGATATCTAATTCACAAAATTTCTCATATTTCACTCATATTTCTGATAATAATGTTTTGAGGGTAGGCTGGAAATTGGTCAGACTGAATAATGCACAGGGTTCTTAGTTCTGTACTCAGAGTTAACAAGCACTGTCACCCTGGCAGTGCTTGGGTGCTTTGGTGACTTATCATATGTAGTGCTAGGAATTGAACTGGGTTCAGATGCATGCCAGTGCATTACCTATATACTATTTCTTCAGCCCCAGGAGCATAGTAATTTTGAAAGCCAGTGTGAGTGTGTGTATGCCTGAGCATGCATATCCAGAGAGGGCAGGTGTTTTATGGAGGTTACAGAGCTGGGGAAGTAATGAGGTCTTTTTTCATCAAGATGGATGATTAATGGGATGATGGAAAAGTAAAATTATAGAGCTTGATAAAAGTCTCAAGTTCACAGTCCTTGAGGATTTTTAAGAAGATCCTATTCTATCACATCTGGGATGTCACCAGTGTTTATAAAATGATAAAACATGCACCTATTTGAGAAAGAAAACTATTAAGCAGCTATAATAATTAGAAATGTCATGTTTAATCTGAACCTAACATATTGATTACTTTTGTACTTATTCTCTTATTTTATTTTACTTTATCTCTTTGTATGTTAACAGTTGAAAAAAAATATTGATCTGGCCCTAAAGAAACAAGCATCACAAAAATCCTTGATAATATCTTCAATGAAATTAATGATTTCCAGACTACATATAAAGGCCTATGGCCAGGGCAACTAATTTATAAGATATTTTATATTTCTTTGAAGTTCCTTTCAAATTTAAGTAATTTCAGTGGGAATCATGAAGTTTAATGCACATTGAATGTGAATATAGTAACAACTGTGTATTTGACTTAATGTGTGCATGTGTGTGATTAAAATATTGCTCTGTCTTATTTTCTTATAGAAACAATTGGAGATTAGGGGAAATAAAGGTTAATAAAACATGTGAATATAGTCCTAATATTATTCTTGACTTATGAACAATGTGACTCATGCTATTGCCATCTTACAAAACCCTAATTCTCTTTACAAGTTTGCTTCCTTGACTGACATCAACTTTCCTATTTTCTTAAGTTTTTGCAGATTCTCAGAATGTCGATGTCATATGTATCTTCTTATTAAAATGTTGGTCACTAAAAATGTGTCACCATCACTAAAGGCATTCATAATTAACAAAGGTCTTAAATGGATCATTTCCAAGATAAAATATTAATTATGATGGGTGTACACACACAAATAGATTACACTTGCTTTTTGTTACCCAATGACTGAGCTCCTTAGTTTTGTGCTCTATATTCTTTTTAAATCCTGCTTAGAAAATTTCTTGATCCTCTTAAGTTTTTTTGTAAACTAGAAATGATGAAATTTCTCTTCTCCTTAAGGGTATGCTATATGTTCAAGAGGATTCAAGTAGAAACAAAGTGATGGAGTTGAAGGTATATATTAGCTTGAGCATTGATACAAGGGAGGTTGACACTGAGATGATCCTGATTTCTATAGGTATATTTATTTATTTGTGTAATAAATTGTCTCTGAATATACACCATTCAGAAAACATACATGGTACACAATTTGGGTCACGGAAAATTATACTTGCCTTCTATATCACAGAGAGTAAGATTATGACTATTTCTCTATGGTTTTCTCTTTGCCAGAGTCCAAGAGTCTGCCAGAGAAATGAGGTAAGCATGATTTGTTCTTGAATAGCTCACCAAGGGACATGGTGTTTTCTAAACTCACCAGTTTTGTCCTTCAGGTAAAGATGCCATGCTCTGCCCTGGATTCACAAAATACTTGAACACTTGGTCACTTGACAGCCTGTTATTCATGGATTTGCTCAAGTGGGTGCCAGTAACGTCTCCATCTGTCCCTGTCGTGTGCTAGTGTAGTCCAATGGCATCTGCTTATTCTAGGAACACAAACAGCCTCAAGTCGATCGTTCAGGGTCTTGACAAAGAAGTCTGATAATTTCATAGGTGGGCAGCCACCCAATCATTTGACGTCCCATGGAATCCAGTTGGTAATGGCTCTAACCCAGCCGTCTTCTCCAAATCTCATTACGTGTCCAATCCATCTGATTTTTGACGCCTTCGCATACGAGACAGTGTCCCTGATTCTTGACCGTCGATGGAGGTTGGAACTCCTTTAAAGAGAGAAAAACTTCTTTTTCTCACTTGAGTGAAGCACGAAACTCCAAGCATAGCTCTTTCTATTCTTCTTTGGGAGACCTGAATAGCGTTCTCATCCTGTTTTCATAGGGCCCAGGTCTCTGAGGCATATGTTAATGCAGGAAGAACAGTGGAATCAAAGAGATGTGCCTGGAGCCAGAGGTTCTTCGTCCTCTTAGCTATTTCTTCAACACTCTTGAAGGCCTTCCAACATTCCAAGCAGCTCTCTTCCTCCTGTGCAACTCAGGTGCCAGGTCATTCGTCACTTTGACTTCTCGACCTAGGTACACATAACTATTGCATTCGGGGATGGTCATTCCATTGAGAGCAAATAGAATGTCAGGAATGAGACAGTTTCTCATAAACATTGGCTTTGTGTGATTCAGCTCTAGTCCAACTTTTCTACATTCATGGTCAAAGTTGGCCAGCATTTGCGCAACTTGGCTAAAGTTTGGTGTTATTGTAATGATGCCATCAGTAAAGTGCAGGTGGTGTAGTTGCCAACTGTCTATATTCACTCCCACTTCTTTCCATTCCAGTCATCGCATGACAATCTTGAGGGTGGCACTGAAGAGTTTTGGTGAAATGGTATCACTCTGCTGAATCCCTCTCTTAATACCAATGATCACCTCCCTGTAGAATGGTGAGATGCTGGTAATGAATTCATAATAGAGTTCACGGAGGATCCTGATGTATTGAGTTTGAATGCCCTGTTTGACTAGGGCCTTGATGACCACTTCCATCTCAACAGAATCAAAGGCCTTCTTTAAATCAATGAACATTAGACAGAGCAGCATCTTGAACTCCCGAGAAACCTCAATGAGCTTGATTATCATGTGGATATGGTAAATTTTGCTGAATCCTTTTCGGAAACTGGTTTGCTTGCATGGTTGTCCTTCATCTAGTGTTCTGCCAATCCTATTCAAGATGACTCGAGGAGTGAACAGCTTGTAGACGACAGACAACAGGCATTCGGGAGATAGTTGCCAAAGTCGTGGATGTCTCCCTTCTTGTACAGTAGTATAGACTTGCTGGTTTTCCATTGGGATGAAATCTTGCATTCAGACAAGTATCGTGTGAAGAGCCGAGCCAGTGTATTGATGAGTCCTCATGGCAGGTTCTTCAGGTGTTTTGGTCTGACGTTGTCTGGCCCAGATGCTCTTTGCTTCTTTACTGATGAAATGATGGTGTGTTGGATTTCGGAAGGGAGAACGCTAGAAATGACGTAACTTCCTGTGGAGTTTGGTATGTGGGCAGGTGGACATGGCTATCAAAGAGATCCATGAAGAAGCAATGGATAATCTTCTCCATTTTCTTACAGGAAGATGTGAGAGATCCATCAGGACATCGGAGGGCAGTCACCTTGGTCTTGTAGTTGGCGAATGACAGGCAAATGTTTGTTCTGGCTTTTGCCGCATCTGCCAGCACTGCAGCTCTTCTCTCTTTTAGGTCTTCCTTTATCGCTTCTTTGCACTGTTTTGCAAGCTTGGACATTATCTTGCATTTGTCTGAGGCTTGCGCCAAGCCACGTTGGCTAATGAGCTCATGATTATTCGAAGACAGGCATATTTTTGTGGCTATCTCTCTCTCGGCTTTCTTTGCACAATCATGGAGATGCTGAACCAGTCGATCGTATTCCTCGTCAATGTTGTCAATGATAGCATCTTCCTATGTTGCCTCAAGAGTGTCAAAGAGCTCCCAGTTGGTGGTTGTTCTGGGAGTTTCTCTTCTTAAAGTTTGCAACTCTTTCTCCCCGCTCTGTGAAGTAGAATTTAGTACAAAGGAGACGGTGGTCCAATCCTGTTTGGAATTTTGTGACAACAGCAACATGGGTCAGGCAAGAATGTCGTTTGAATATGATGTGGTCTGCTCCCAGCAGCCCGGCAGACCTCCATTACCTCCACTACCTCCACTACCCAAGCACTGCCACACTCTAGGATGGTTTTTGGACACTTGGGTCGAGAGTCACGCACGAGTGAAGCCCCATAGAACCAGGGAAGTGGAACTGTGTGTCCTTGTTAACACGAACTGGTCCATAAACATTGATTCATTCGAATGCCTGCCAACCTGAATCGGACATTTACACTTGAATAGATGTGGCTCACTGCTAGCAGTTTCTGTCTTCATTGTCTACGTACCAACATCCAATTATTATGAAGGAGAAATTGAAAAGTTCTACAGGGAATTGGAGAAGTTCTATAAAGAAGACCACACCTTCTACAAGACCATTGTCTGTGATTTCAATGGCAAGATAGGACCAAGAAGATCAGCCGAAGAACTCCACATTGGGACCCATGGCCTAGAATGGCATAAATAGGGTAAGAGACTGTCTGAGTTCATCATGTCGACCAAGACCATCCATGGTAACTCACAATTACAGAAGGCCGAATCTAACCGTTGGACATAGGAGACTCCCGGTGGATGGTTCCACAATGAAATTGACCACATCATATTCAATCAGCGGTCTTGCCTGACTGATGTCACAAAATACTACTCTGACTATTTTACTCTTTCTCTTGTCCATCAAAGTACTTATCTCTTTTCTTGTACTGTCCCTCTATGTAGTTTTGTCTATGCACAGTTTCTTCTATTTTAACCTAAACACATGGGGTTTCAAATAAAATAACTGGTTACCCCAAACACATAAATTATTACTTTTGGGGAGATAAAGACAAAACTAGAATACTTCCAATGAAAAGCACATAATATTTTAAATATTTTTAATTTCACTTATTGTAAAACATAAGTAAAAATTTGGACCATTTTCAGGTCAAATATTTCCACTGTTTCTTTTCTTAGTGTTTTATTGTTCACATTCTATTTTTTACTATATAATTTTAGTCTGTTTAAAATTCATTCATTCACTCATTTATTATATTCACAAATTTTATTTTATATTATTCAAAAAACATTGAAGAAAAATATTGAAGAAACACTCTATCTCTCTATGTTTACAACATAATGTTGAAAACCACCCAAAACCTATCAATTACTAAGTAGAGGTAAGTGATATAATGAAAGGAGACAAGATAGTATGCTTACATGATTTTTCCCCTTTAGGCATTTTTTTCAGACTGGGCACTGATGGAGAAGTGAAAAGAGAACCGGGAGGAAAATATTAGCAGTGTTGGAGAGGTGCTTATGTAGAACCTTACAAATAAGTGATAAAAAGAGTGGTTTCACCATCTAAGTAACTTTAAAATATAACATTTAGTGAAATAATTTAAAAGTGGAATAACCACTTAAATGTACTTTAAAATTTAACATTTAGTGAAACATTTTCATGGAAGAATAACCAAAGAAACCAAAGAAAAAATAAAAAAAGAAGGCCCAACTGTCCTTAAATATGAATAACAAATGGATGATAGAGGCGAAAGCTATTGTTCCCAGGCTTATGCATCAGTTAGACTTACAGAAAGATCCTGGCAATTCACAATGAACTCAACAGTATACCTTAAATAAGATAGACTATTTCGCTCACATGAATGAAGACCAGAGATTGAGACATTCGTATCCCATGGCACCTAATGATGTTTTTATACCTTCTTGATATTTCTACTGTATACACTATTACTAACAAGCTTGAGCCAATAGGAATTCAAATGAAGAGATGGATGGAGACAAAAGCGATGAGCAACTTAATGAGCACAGAAATTTTGCTACTGAGAAATGATGAGCAACAGCATGGATGAGGTGAGGGCAGGTGACACGAAGCCATGCATTAACCCATAGGTGTCAGGCAACCCTTTTAGTCTCTTGACAGCAGGAAGACAAGGTAGTGCTGCAACTAGTACTTTAGATCTGACATTGATTTGAAGAATGACTTTAAAAAAAAAAAAAGGAAACTGGAGTGAAAAAAATCTAAGGATCATTGGAATAGCCATAAGGAAGGAGTGACATTTGGGATGGCGAAAGATAACTACAAGCTTAGAGGCATCTTGTGATTTTATTTCATCTTAAATATAATCATGATTCGTGATCTCTAAGAAGCTGGGAAGCTAACCAGGGAAGAAAACACACCGATTTAATTATTTTCCTTGCTTTTCTAGGCACTGAGTTGGCTTCACTTCTGCCCACATCTTGCACTATGTTCTTGCATTATACTAAGCAGGAAGACTAAGCAGCTAGGAAATGGTATGATGAAAGAGATCCAGGACCTTTTTGTTCGGCCTTGTCAGAAAATAAGCATCTGAATGGCCTTATCTCTCTAATGTCTAATTCTAATTCATAATGCATTTTTTAAAACTAAAGCATGCTCTTTCGATTTTCCAGAGGCCATGTTAAATGCAAATATCTCTGTGATAAAAAAATATGTCTGAAACAATAATTTTTCTATTTTGTCCTAATAATTTTCAGATAATTTCCACTTGGGAATGTCTCTGGAACCCTGAGCATTAGAATGAGTTTTGGGAAAAAGAAAACTTAGAAAGGTGCTAAAGGGGGCAACGGTCTCAATGACAACTCCTTGAGACATGGGAAGGGTTTAAGGTATTCATTTTACCAACATGGGTCAATGCTGAGAAGAATTTTTGCTAAAGCAGGTGAAAAATCATAAGACAGCAATTCAGTGTTTTGCTATCTCTGCATCTGTCTGATCTTGTGCATGACTACCAAAATTCCCTGAATCTTGCTTTCTTTTATAAAGATCAAGTCATAGGTTAAAGGGGCGATACGAGAGTAAAGAGAGTGAGTGATTAGAGTAGCGTGGGCTTTCTGTGAGATTTAGGATGCTAGCTATCGACAGGATGGCATCCAAATTGGAGATCAGCAGTAATCTTGAATCCTCTGGTGAAACAGGTTCTTCGTATTCCTCAGTACTAGGTGGGATATTTTCATCAGTCTTAAGTCTCTTCTTTAGGAAGGAGGCTTTAGGAATCACTGGGAGACTGTTCCTTGCTGCAGACTATACAAAGAACAGCAAACATAAGTGAACAGTTCATTTCTCTATAGGGTACACAGGAAATACATAACACTGATATGGTTTCACTCTGACTGGGGATGTGTTTTGTTTCTTACAGTAGTTTGCCACTCTTTTGGAGATAGACAGAACATTCATACAACCACACGCTGACGTTGGGGAAAAGGTTAGTCCTATTGCTGACATAGCCCATCATCTCATCCACTAGTGCAGAAAGCCACAGCTCACAGAACATGGGAACTGGGACTTCATTGTGAGTGGAGTAATCCTGAGATAGCCACGTTAGGAGGCTGAGGTATAGATTATGAATAGGAAGGACATTCAAGAGAGTGATATTTCTTATAGTCTAATTGCTCTATGTTTTATAGAATCCAATCATTAGGGGATCCTGGGCATGATTCCGCAGAGATGTTCTTGTGAAATAAAGCAAGAGGCTATTAAACAGAAAGTTTAAATATAGCTACAGGGAGACATACTTCCTGACAACTTGACAGATGTCTTGGAGTGACGACTCCTTCCTTCATCGCTAATTACAAAATCATTTGTCTTAAGGAAAGGACAAAAGAGAAGTAATTATAAAAAACATGATTCTTAAGGGATAAAAAGATAACATCAGTTTAAAACACAGAAGCGATCATAACCACTTAGAATCATTATTAGTTTGGTGGAACCAATGACAGGTTGCTTTTTAGAAACCAGAGGGAACGGGGCTCCTGAAGCAGAGGGAAGAAAACATTCAGTTTCTTGTTATGCTAAACTTATCCCCAGACTCCCGAGATTTCTTTGATGAACAGTTCATTAAAATTTCCGACCGCAGATGAATTTGAGCTAAAATACACAAATGTTTTAATTATACATTCCTTTTTAATTACACTAATGACTTGTAATGTGTTTATGTTGGTTTAGAGTTTAATTTCTTCCCTTAGATTAGGTGGTTGACTTAAGGACTGTGCTTTTCAGTAAAATAGCATGATTCATCAATGTTTGATTATGAATTAATGCTGAAATGCATATTTGCTGCTGCCCTTGGAGGAATAGCTCTGCCCATGAACATTTGCCTTTCTGGTGGGGCTCGGGGACAGAGAAGATCTTTCAATATTTCAAGAATAAGAGATAGGAATTCTGACCTAAATGCTGTGAATTGTTCCCAGAAAGGGATTGAACAAAGGGGAAACAAAAAGATGGTTCAATAAGGAAGGAAAGATACCCTTTTTTGCAATATGTCCACCTACCAAATATCCATTTATAATTTGCAGAAGAAGGAACACAACTTTTTGAGGCTGTGAACAAACTGGTGTTATGTTAATTTTATTTTAGTTTTTTAAACTTTTCTCTCTTTTTGCCCTCTTTGGAACTTCTCATTTTGAGGTCTCTCAACTTTTTTTTCCCTCCCAATTATCTCTGCTAATTTAAGCATATTCAATTTTGATAAACACTAACACTGGATGATGACTCGCGACTAAACTTTATCCCCACACAACTTCCAGAAGATTCTCAGAAGGGCAGTGCTTAACTTATGGCACTTTTCTTAGAGAGACTAGGAGCTTGGCATTTTTAGTGTCCTGACCTATAAAATGGATATTGGTGATTGTTTTCTTATTCCAACTCTCTTACCTGACACCAATATGAAGTTGCCTCTTTTTTTCTACAGAAAAAGCTTTCCATGTGATATCATTTTAGCTAAACATATTGTTTCAGCTCCATGAGCCTTAGAATAACGTGACCCAGATACAGAAATTTATCAAGAATAAACATATCAGGGATTAGACTACACAAATGCTGCCCTAGGATTTTCTTAACAGGAAAATTGTTGTGGTAGGCATAGAAAATATCCACAAATATGTCCAGGTCCAAATCTCTGAAACTTGTGAATAGAAAGATTACTATATATAAAAATATACATATATATTAACTATATATTATATACATATTATTATATATAAACATATACATAACACTGATGACATTGTTCTAATAACCCCAAACATTAGCCAAGCGGCACAAATGCTGGCCAATTTGGACTGTGAGTGTGGAAAGACAGACTGCAGCTGAACCTCACGAAGACAATGTTCATGAGAAATGGACTTGTTCCTGATGTTCCATTAGCTCTCAACAGAACAAACATCTCTGAATGCTGCAGTTAAGTGTACCTTGGTCAAGAACTCAACATGACGAACCACCTGGCACCTGAGTTGAGCAGGAGGAAGAGAGCGGCTTGGAACACCTTCAAGAGCTTTGAAGAAATAGCTAAGAAGACAAAGAACCTCCAGTTCCAGGCACATCTCTTTGACTCCACCATTCTCCCTGTATTAACATACGCCTCAGAGACCTGGGCCCTACAAAAACAGGATGAGAATGCTATTCAGGTCTCCCAAACAGGAAATCGAAAGAGCTATGCTTGGAGTATCACGCTTCACTCAAGTGAGAAAAAGAATCCGGAGTTCCGACCTCGGTCGACGATCAAAAATAGGGAATGCTGTCTCATTTGCCAAGGTGTTAAAAATTAGATGGGCTAGACATGTAATGCGATTTGGAGACGACCGCTGAACTAGAGCCGTTACTGACTGGATTCCACAGGACGTCAAAAGATCATGTGGCTGCCCACCTATGAGATGGTCAGACTTCTTTGTCAAGACCGTAAAGGAACACTTTGAGACTCTTCATGTTCCTGGAGCGAGCAGATGCCATTGGGCTACACTAGCACACGACAGGGACGAATGGAGACATTACTGGCACCTGCTCGAGCAAATGGATGAATAACGGGATGTCAAGTGAAGTGATTAAGTGGTACATATATATTTATAACTGCATCATGCTGCAGTCTGTTTTTAAGTAATAATAGCATAGTTTTTAAAATATTCATATAGTAGTCACTTGACAGTTATTTGTGAAAAAAAGGAAAGAAAAGAAACTGATATAAATTATGTGGTAAATCTGTGGTGAAAGCAGCATTCTGAGTTATAGATTTGGGTGTAATTTCTGATGTACCCATGGCATTCTTTTAGTGGCTGAAGAAAGAGAGTTAGATAGTAAACACACAGAGAGATGTGATTTCTAGCTCTGAGATGAAGGAAGGGGCCATAAGCCAATGAATGCAGAAAACCTATAGAAGTAAAAATTAGATTATTGCCCTGTGATGACCAAAAGGACACAATCCTGTCAACACATTTCTTTTAGACTTGTAACACCCATTTTAGACTTCTGACCTTCAAAATAGTGATATAATACATTTTATATTATTGTGAGTCATCAAGTTCATGACAAATTATTACAGCAACAATGAAACTAATACACTTTTCTAGGAAGAGGCTCTTTCTCAACTGACTCCAAGAAAAAAAGGTCCTTTCTTTTTGAAATCTAAAATTCATTATTTTCATTGTATTGGAAGATATTATCAAAGAACCAGAGAAAAATACATGGACCTATGATCATGGTTGGACAACTGGCCCTGGCAGAACACATAGCTATAATCCTTTGTCTTTAAAAACAATGCATTCTTTACAAAATCTTCACATTATTTTGAATTAGATATGTCACTCAAAAATGATAGTATTTGGATACCACAATAACATGTTTGTAGCAAGTGAAATATGCAGCATGAACAAATTTTTTCACAAGATTAGCTTATCATGCAGTAAAATACTGTTACATATAAACAGATCAATTGGATTAAGAAAACAGATGATAATTTGTAATTATTACAATATTGATACATTTCTATTTCCTCTGCAAGTGTTTTGAGTGTTCCATTATATAGTGTAGGGGCTGTGTACTGTGCTTAAGTAGAAAAAATGATGTCAAATCTGACATCCATACAGAAGACATATTTAGATGCAGATACTTCAGCTACCTGAAATTACATCATTGTGTCATCTTTCCACTCAAAGCCTATATGTGGCCATCTCAATCAATGACATTTATTTTTCTAAGCTTCATAGAATAAGGAGGTAATCAGAGAGCCATGTTGGAAGCAGTGAATAATCACATGCACAATCTCCTTTAGTGCTGAATGAAAGAAAATCTAAATCAAATAACCCAATACAATAGATGGAGGTGGTCAGTTGTGAAAGGATTTATAAATGCATGGACAATGCTTTGGGCTTTTAATTTTGGTTTTTGTTTTGTTTTACTTTATTGCCTAGATTGTGATGTTGGATAATCAGGAAAATAACCGAGAGTGGAGACACCCTCAGTCAGAGGCTCAGAATCTTCTTACAGGTTTTTTTTGGGGGGAGGATGCTCAAAACACTCAAAATTTAACATATTGTTGACAAGCTCTAATTCAATCTTCTTCATAGGCTCACTTCCTGCCATACATCAGGGTAAGACAAAACAAATTTAATTAAAGCCAATTGTACTAGATAAAGCTAAAATTTCCACAATAGGATTTCAGATGGGACTTAAGGATCCAGATGCAGGAAACGCAGAAAGTAGTCAATTGGGAATCCCTACTGGGAGTCTCTCAAAATACTCCTCTTCTTAATGTGTTCTGATATTAGAGTGGACTTATTAGTTAATAAGCTATCCCATATTCATTTATTATAAAGGAAATTACTATTATATAAAATTATTTATTTGGTAGCACTTAAGTTGTTACAAATTTTTTTCTAAAGCAGAGAATTTGTTGGAGTCTGGAAAGAACATTCATTCAAGAAATATTTACTAAGTGGTATGTTTGTGTGTGTGTCTGTGTCTGTGTGTGTGTGTTTTCTTAACTAAAGATGTTATAGTAAAATTTGGGATGGAAAGGAGTCAAGATATGTGATAATTAGGTTGTAAAATTTAATGATATATTTTCATATATTTTTTAACTTATTTATTTATTGAATCACAGAGCTTCAATTAAAAGTTACAGAGCTATCAGGTTTAGGTCTCGGTCATGCAAATACCAAACACATTTCCCTTTACCAATACTTATTTTTCACAATGAAGAACCCCAATAACCCGCCCCCCATGCCTGTGAGGCAGATGAATTCTAGTTAACACTCTATCTACTTTGACTAGATTCATTGTTTCGATAAAAGATGCACCATTATTATTTAGAGTTTACCCCCCCCCCAAATCAGACATGCTGAAAAAGCATTGTGAAATGATTTGCTTTCTACAGCTGGGTTCAAGAATTACATGATGCCACGTGGCTGCTATTGCGGCCACGCAGTTTTGGATTTCTGCTATTTTACTTATTAACCCTGGAAGTATTTCTACTGAGAGTCAGATAATTAAGAGATTGGTTTCTGTGCTCTGGAGTCATGGCCGTGCTGGCGAGCCACTCATGGGGGGCAACTGGTGACCTTGGTAGGGCGTGAAGGGCGGGCCGGAACTCCCCCTGCCCATGAGGTTTTAGTCGCCCCATTACCCCCAGCTCATACCTGCTCTCCACAAGGCTCCCATGCGGCCGTCATCTTTCTTTCCAGAGTATTTTCATATTTTTAAATTTTATCTGACATAGCCCTTTATTACATATCTTGTCAACTCATGGAAATTCCAAAGCAATTTTTTTTATTATTTGTTAGTGAATTTTCCTCCTTTTTCCAGAATATCAACACCTCATAGTCCATAATACACTTAAAAACATAAGTAATAATTTTGATTTTTCTTGGAACTTTTGATAATGTGGAAAGAAGAAGCAGAAATAATTGTGTTACAAATGCGAGGCCTTGAATTCTTCTAAGGTCAAAACTCTTGCTATATGGTGGCTATGGAAAAGAAGCACAAATTTGCCTAATATGGTATATATGAACTTCAAAACACACTGACATTTCACTACACTTTTACTGAATACAGATCAAACAACTTGATCTGTTGTTTTGGGTCTTCCACACATTTGACCTCATTCATTCTCTAAGCTTATTTCATCACTCGACTATTAAAATTAGATGCCCATCATTTGTAAAATGTGCTTCTTCTGTTTTTCGCCCTTGTGCCTGGCCATACCTTTCTCTCTACAGTAATGATTCATCACTATTGCTAATATGTCTGACAACTTTCTCAAGTTTTTTCTAACCTCACTGCCAGAAATCTGGGGTAGCTACTTTATTGGGATTTTCTTGTGCTAATCAACAAGTCTTGTTGCATCCCACTACCTATCAGAGGTATTAGTCACTATCTATTTCTTTTAACAGATGGAAAGATTATAACACCTATCTAGGAATCCGGTGGACACCTATCTAGGAATCCGGTGGTTTTCAGCACAATGAATGGTGGCTGCCATTAATATAGGATAAACTAACTGAATGGGATTGAAATCAGGTAAAAGAAGAAGTGAGGGGAACAAATAAAAGCAGTTCAGTTATAAACTTAGCCTGTCTGGTGAAGCCTGACTAGAGCAGGTAGTGAAAAGTCACTTTCTGGAGAACCAGTTAAGAGACTTGCAGCAATTTTGGTAAAAACACATACTCTCTATTGGAAACCAAAAAAAAGGAGAGAAATAAATAAATTGGAAAGGAATTTGTCCACCAGACAGAGAGCATATAAGTGATAAAGAGTACTATGTTTAGTTCAGATGTTGGACATAACTGTGCAATAGACAAACGTGCAGATGATAACTGTCAACCTTTTAGATATTTTCTTCCTTGTTAGAGTGAGGGCAGAGCTTCTTAGAAAATTACACTTTTATTGAATATGCTGAAAGTCCTTGGGTTTTTCTGGGACAAAAATAGCCTGATATGTTAACTATGTTCCCAAATGTTATGTTTTTTTTTTAGTTATCAGATTGTTATCAGGCAGAATAAGTAGCATTTAGAGACACCAAAAATTTTGCAGGTATCCCATTTGGACTCACTTTTATTATTTATTTTATTGTTTAGGTTTATAAATTTACTCTGTCTCTCTTCCCTCCCTCTCACCCTCTCTTCCACTCTCTAGAGCAGAAGTTAAACAGTTTTCTCTTGTTTGAAATATTTGCTCTCAAGCTGGCTTAAGTAAACTGGACCCATGAATCCTTTGTTTGTGGTTCATTTTACTTTCCACTTTAAAGTACAGTTATTAAAATAAATATAAGTCAAAATAAAAGAATTATTTACAACAAAGGAAGATCTGGCTCATAAAGCCTAAACTAACCTGATAATTCAAAAAATAAGTTTTCCCAGCATCAGTACTTACTAGATTTATTAATAGCAACTATTCCTAACAGTCTGGAAGTAAGGTATGTTATTGTTCTTGAAATTTGATTGCACTCTTTATGCACACCACATAGACTGGCACGTTTTCACTGGCCTTTTTGGCCAACTAGAGTCCTTGGGCCATGTTTATAACTATGACCAGCTCCTCTCCTCTCACAAAGCTTATAAACCACTTCAGGATAATAGCCAAGCACCCAGAAATATTTATGCAATAAATGACTTTTCTCCCAGACAGTTATGGTTATACATATTGAACAGAGATATCTTAAAAATTCTAAATAAAGTACCTTATTTTGGTTATATAGCATGTCTTTCCAATCACAGCAGTCACCTTTTCATAGAGGTACAACAAAATAAATAGAGCAATATCCATATTTTACAGTCTATAAAATTCATATATTTGCTTAAAAATAGTTTACATGCAATGCATACAACCAGCTAGCAAGTTTATTTATCAACATATATTTATGCAATATGTGCATTGTAAAGTTAGGGCATCAGTTTTAGGATCTGGGCACATATTTACAACCTGGATTCAAATAAGGGTGAGTGCCTATCAAAAATTTTTGTGACAGGCAGTTGAAGTTCATGGGAAAAAACGCAGTACACTGAGCCAGTCCCTCACAACACTGAGAGGAAACTGATGTACATCAGGAGAACTAAGACTTCATTTCCTGCTTAACAGTACTCTTTTCCACTACCAGCATAGAACAGTATGGAGTTCTCAATTTTTGTTTGTTTGTTTTTATTCACCTCTATTTTCCCATCAGAAATTTTAAATACATGAAAATGTGTTTGTTGGGAAGGATATAAAATAGACAACAGAAAAAATTTACCTTTATCAGAAGCCTATATATTTCGAAAGCAATCAGAGTCTTCAACCAAGTTAATAAAAAAGATACATAAAATATTATGGGTAAAGATTTGAACATTTGAGGAAGGAGTTATGACTTACCTTAAAATTTTCCAATAAAATCAAAACCCAAAAATCCATGGCCTTCCTACATGCAAATAATGAGTGAGAGGAAAGTGACATGAAAAGAATAATCCTGTTCACAATTGTGCCCCAGAAAGTCAAATACCTCAGAATCAGCCTAACTAAAGAGGTAAAGGATCTCTACAATGAAAACTACAAAATGCTACTCCATGAAATAAAAGAGGACACGAGTAAATGGAAACACATCCCCTGCTCATGGATAGGAAGAATCAACATCGTCAAAATGGCAATACTCCCAAAAGCATTATACAGATTCAACAATGTGATCCCTATAAGGATACCCATGAAATTCTTCAAAGAAATAGATGAAGCATTCCTTGAAATTCAGATGGAACAACAAATGCCCACAAATAGCTAAAGCAATTCTTGGGAAAAAGCCATGGGGAGGCATTACCCTCCCCAACCTCAAACTCTACTACAAAATGGTAATACTTAAAACAGCATGGTACTGGAACAAAGCCAGGGCCACAGACCAATGGAACAAGTTGGAAGTGACATGAAAAAAATAATCCTGTTCACAGTTGTGCCCCAGAAAGTAAAATACCTCAGAATCAGCCTAACTAAAGAGGTAAAGGATCTCTACAATGAAAACTACAAAACGCTACTCCATGAAATAAAAGAGGACACGAGTAAATGGAAACACGTTCCCTGCTCATGGATAGGAAGAATCAACATCGTCAAAATGGCAATACTCCCATCCGCTCCTCCCCAAATGTATGAACATCTAATCTTTGATAAGGGAGCAAGAAATGTAAAGTGGAACAAGGAAAGCCTCTTCAACAAATAGTGACGGCATAACTGGACAACCACATGCAAAAAAATGGGCTTAGACCTCAACCTAACACCATGCACAAAAGTCAGATCAAAATGGATTACATATCTCAATATCAGGCCCAAATCCATAAGATACATTGAAGACAAGGTCAGCAAAACCCAACCCCAGGATGTTGAGGCTAATGGCATCTTCAAAGACAACATTCCACTGACCAACCAAGTGGAAACAGAGATAAACAAATGGGACTATCTTAAATTAAGAAGCTTCTGCACCTCAAAAGATAAAATAACCAGAATACAAATACAATCTCCCGAATGGAGAAGGATATTTACCCAATACCCATCTGATATAGGGTTGATATCAAGGACATACAAAGCACTGGTTGAACTCTACAAGAAGAAAACATCTAACCTCATCAAAAAATGGGGTGATGAAATGAACAGAAACTTTTTCAAAGAAGAAATTCGAATGGCTAAAAGTCACATGAGAAAATGCTCTACATCACTAATCATCAGGGAGAGACAGATCAAAACAACAATGAGATATCATCTCACACCACAGAGACTTGCCCACAACCAAAAGAACAAAAGCAATTGGTGTTGGCATGGATGTGGTGAGAAAGAAACTCTCCTTCACTGCTGGTAGGAATGCCGACTGGTTCAGCCCTTTTGGAGAACAGTATGGATGATTCTTAAAAAATTAGAAACTGAGCTCCCATTTGACCCAGCAATACCACTCCTGAGAATATATCCCAGAGAGGAAAAAAAGTACAGTCAAAATGACAGCTGCACTTCTATGTTCATTGCTGCACTATTTACAAAAGCCAAAATCTGGAAAAAAAACCCGAGTGCCCAAGAACAGATGACTGGTTAAAGAAACTTTAGTACATCTACACAATGGAGTACTATGCAGCTGTTAGAAACAATGAAGTCATGAAATTTACATACAAGTGGTACTACGTGGAAAGTATCATGCTAAGCAAAATGAGTCAGAAAGAAAGGAACAGACATAGAAAGATTGCATTCATCTGGAGAATATAAAGTAACAAATTGGGAGACTAAGACCCAAGAAAAGCCTAGATAAGTACCAGGAAGTTCACTCCATGGCTTGGAGGCCAGCTGTACATGTTGAGGGAGAAGGCAGCTCAGATAGAGAGGGGAGCACCAAGTAAAGGGTTTTGGGAGGACCCACCCAGTATGAGAGATGCATGCTGAAAGTAGACTATAGACTGAACATGATAGCCACTCAAAGCCTCTTTTGCAAACCACAGCATCCCAAATGAGAGAGAGAACAAAAGGGAATGCCCTGCCATAGGGGTGGGGTGTGATGAAGTTGGGGGGTGTGGGAGGGATGCTGGGAGTATTGGAGGTAGGGAATGGGCACCACTGGAAGGATAGGTACTAAATCATTGTATAACTGAAACCCAAGCACAAAAATTTGTAAGTCTGCAACTGTACCTCATGGTGTTTCACTAATACAAATTTTTAAAAAATCATTTAGTGAATTGGCAAAAAAAAGTTATCCAAGCACTATTGCTTTTTAAACTAGTTGAGACATAGGTTTTAAGAGGAAGGCTGAATGACCAGTGAACTTGGTTAATGGACAAGGAGTGTTGTGCCAAGGGAAATTTTTGCCATTATAGGGAAGGGAAATATCTGAAGTCAATCAAGACATTTCAGGAAATTTCTATCGTAGAAGTTATGTAAAGGGGCAGAATCCAAGTATGTATCACATGGTCACAAATTGGAATGATCCTTGAATATTTTGATATTTTTTAAGACCCTTGAAGTAATGAGGCCATCCTTCCCTTGAGAAGGAAAATGTTTGACCAGCTATCAAATCATATTTCAAGTTAAACAAAATCACTTCATTAAAATATATATGCTATGATCAACATAAATCATGTTCACCTTAAATATATTTATTTTATTGAAATTATATAACACATCAATAACAACAAAAATATGGCATTAAAACACTGTCACTAATCTTAATTTTTCTGCTAACTGCAAAATGATAACAGAGAAGATGGTGGTTTTGAAGATCCCCTTTTCCTCATGAAGTTAAAATATTTATGAAAGTCTCAATAGAGACTTCAGGTAGAGTTTTAAATAAACCCTGGCACAAATCTAATCACAGAATTTTTTAGATGAATTGAGAAATTATAGCTACTGGCTCAAATTATGTACAGATGTGGTCTATGAGATGTATAGTGTTAGATTCCCTACTTTGGAGAAAGAATCGCTCAGTAATTCTGTGGACGTGAATATGGGACAAAGTGTACTGCCAACTGAGAAATAATTAGACGATGCAATATAATCAACGAGGCATTTATTCCAGAACAGGAATTATAATATAGGGAAGTGGTCAGAGCTGAGTCAGAGCAGAAAGTTCATAGAGCAGCAGTGACTGAGGCATCTGGAATTAGAAGAATCTGACATGTGGGTATACAGGCATTTGAACTCAAAGACTGCCTACGCTAATGATTACCTTGCATTTTAGACCAATATGGGTTTCATAGAATCCACTGATCACTTTTTTTAAAGGTTGAATTGTCAGTGATGTTGAGAAATCCGATGCCACTCCTGAAGATGCTCCATCAGGCAGTGGTGCCTAGCCCAGTGTGCTCAGGAACCACTAGAATCACCCTTGACCTTGGAGGCCACAACAATTCTGGAGAATAGGGAGGATCAAGTGTTGCTACAAATGGAACTCAGAGCTTTGAGCATGCCAAGCACATGTTTTACCTTCTGATCTATCATCTCCTCAGCCTCAGAATCTACTGATTTTTATTTTACCTAATCTTTGTAATCATTAATAGGTAAAACAATTATTGATATTGTGCACTGGAGAGATGGTCTAGTGGGTAAGGCACCTGTCTTGCCTGTGGCCTACTTGGGTTTATCAGCACCATATATGGTTCCCCACGCCATTCCAGGAGTGATCGTTATGTACAGAGCTGGGAATATGTCCTCAGTATAGCCAGAAATGGTTCAAGCTTAGCCAAAAGATACTGTTAATATAATTTTAAATAGATATCAAGACTTCATGCCATTACATATCTTTTCTTGATTATGAATTCACAAGTAAAATTTTATCCATTAAGAAAATACACTTTGCTGCTTCCAAGCATATAGTGACCCAAAATGAGTATGTAATTACTGGTTTCCATTCTATGATAATAAATGATGAGTTACTATTACTGAATGCTTATCATTTGACATATGTGTGTTGTGGCTTTGCCTGTGACTGAGTAAATAATCTGATTATCTTATTTACTATTAAGAGTTGGGCATCAGAAATAGCTTAATGAAGTTTTGCTCTCAGAACACTTTCCTGTTTAAAATATATCTATGGGAAAATAAATGTGAAACCTAAATTAATAAGTCAATAACTATGGAGTTTTTGGCATATGAGATGTAGTATAGGGAAGCTTTTTAAGTCAAAAGTTGTTTTAAATAGTTTATTCTTTGTCTTTTCATACCAACAAACTATGTTATAGTTGGTTCCAAGACTCAGGTTTTAACTACAATGACTTTAAGCACAGGCAGATCTGAAAGAGATTTGGTACATATAATCTCTTGTATCTCTTGGGCTGGAGCGATAGCACAGTGGTAGGGCGTTTGCCTTGCATGCAGCCAACATGGCCCACCAGAATTCAATTCCTACGCTCCTCTCGGAGAGCCCGGCAAGCTACTGAGAGTATCTCGCCCGCACGGCAGAGCCTGGCAAGCTCCCTGTGACGTATTTGATATGCCAAACACAGTAACAACAAAGTCTACAATGGAGACGTTACTGGGCCTGCTCGAGCAAATCGACGAACAATGGGAGGGCCTTTACCTTTTTAATCTCCTGTAAGGACGATATCTGCAAAGTTACACAGTCTCAACATAGTTATCATGTCTAGAATTTCATGATTGGAAATTAATGTATTGAACTGTCTAATTATAACCCCAATATCTAAATCTTCTGAAAGGTTACATATTTTTAGATAGTATCAGTTACATTGCAATATGTATAAGCTTACTGTTTATTGATTTGAAAGCTTGATGAAAAATTAATGGGAAGTAAAATCATTAAAAGAATTTTGGTTGGGATTTTTAAAGGCTTCCAGAGCAATGCCTAATAGTACTGCAGTGCTCTGCTTCTTGAGTTTCAGAGTAGAGGCATAGTGAGGAAGAATGTGGCTGATAAAGTTCTAGCCACAGGCAGCAGTATTGAAGTATAAAGCATAGAACCCACAGTCACGAAACCTAGATTTAAGTTTCTAGCTCAGCAGCATGTCCCCTCTGGGATACTTTCTAAATATCTGCTTCTTCTGTCACCTGTGTGTTACCTGTTTATAAAAGAAAACCTTCACCTTTCACATTACTATACTACACTTCTGTTGAAAGTCACTGATATTTGGAATGACTTGGGAACAATCATCAGAAAGACTAAGTCACCTTGGAAATTCTTCTCTTTCCAACACAAAGAGTTAAATTCACTGGATTGCTGAGGAGGCACAAATCTAGTATGGATATTCAATATGTTGGCTTTGAGTCTAGACATGTGCCAAAAGAGTACTTCATGTCCACAAAACAAAAGAATTCAGCTGGAAATAAACTGAATTTACAGTATTTTATCCAATAAATGGACTCACAAACCACCTCTTGGATGACTGAATGATGATCTTTTGTGCATGATTTTTAAAGTATTCTTCAGGATAAAATTAGCACCAGTTTACATCTGTTTTTGTTAGAGATTCTCCATTTTCAAGTGACAGGGTCTGCTATCAGGGGTTGACAGGCATTCTTGCATGGTGAGTTGATGAGCTAACCTCTTGATTATTGTTCCTTGACTCACAGACATCATCAGAAACAAGCATCATTCATACTGGGTTGAGCTGTGCCCACTGTTGTCTTCTAATAAACACATAGCAGTCACGTGTGTTAGACTTGTATCCTATTTCTAAATCTTAGTGCTATTTACTCTAAGTACAGATCAGGGAGGTGGGGATTTTAGATTTAAATATGCTCAAATTAGTATGCTGACTGGCATATTTCAGTATATAAATTATGATATTCAATTGTCTGTTACTCAGAAATGCAATTCAAATTGAATTATATTTCTCCGCACTCATGCCACAATCCCTGCATCCATACACTCACATCTGAAGACCAGAAAGCAGTCATACTTGAAATAGTCACAAGTAAATTAGAACTATAATCAAAGCTTCAGGTATTAAGAAGAATCAGGCATATGGGACCAAGGACTAGAATTTGTTCTAGTCTTCTTAATAAGTGAACACCAGGGACCTTTCCATATGCTTGTCTGCATCAAAGTCTGGAGTTCCCAGCATACTGATGCTTAAAGCTTTATGAAGAAACACAGTTTAATCATATATCTATAATGAAATATGCACAAAGCTGTATGCATATATAAATATGCACATACACATTTCCCTTTTATTTCACAACAAAGAATAGGTATACTTTAAGAGACAGAAGCATAGAAGTTGTGAAAAACATTGTTCTGTCATCCAACAGAATGAAGTTTAAATCCTGGTGTACTGCCTCCCCTCAGTCTTTCTAATAAGGGGTAAGCTATAAAATATCAATTGTCTATTTTCCCACTTCCAGAATCAGATCAATACATTTTACTTGTGCTGCTTAGGACATTGAATTGGAGAGGGACATTTCTTTCCACATGAAGCAGAAAACCCTGCACATTTGACACATTGAAAGTCCAAAAATAGCATGTACAATAAGATAAATTGTGAATCGTGCTGCATGTAGCACTCAACTCATTATTGACAAAGTGTAAAAATTAATCCTGAACCCCCTGCCCAGCCAATGCACAGAAGAAGAGGTGATTCCATCAGACAAACATCACATAGGGAAAGGAATACTTTCTCCTCTTGCTAAAGTAAAAGTGAATAGCATGTGACTGAATGTAATTGGTAGCCAATATAATCATTCACAATTTAGAGCTTCTGTTTTGCACAATGCCAGCATCTCACTGTCTGAGCATTGCAGATATAGGGGCGTGACTGCACTGGGACTGGTATTACCCATTTTTTTTTTATCTATCTATGTCCTGAAGCTAAAGTTTTGGCCAGGTGAAATGAAACATATAGATGTCTAAGAGAATTTTGTTCTTCACCATTTATTATTTATTCAAATATTATCTCTAACCTTAGTGCAAACTTAATTTCCATCATTTAATGTATAATGGCTAGAATATGGTAGGATGAATTTCCAGGAAGCCTCCTTCACTTTAGTGCTAATTTCACCATGATTATTCTCCTTGCCAATTCCTTTAAAGAAATGTGAAAGTTTTATCTCTTATCAAAGTCTCTCTTCTTACCTGCATGCATGCCTCCTTTACACCTAACCAATAAAACATTTGAATCCACAGATTAGAAATTCAAACCATCTCAGAGTTCTCTAGAAGAGTTTTGAAGCTAATGGAACTTTTTATGGCACTCTGCTCATTCTCCATGTGCTTTTCATAGTTGGCTCTGGTTGTAGTTGAAAATAACTAGTCAGATAAGTACTGACAAATTAGGTTTCAAATGTCAATTCCAAATCTTAAAATTACAATGTCACACAGAACAGACAGCAAAAACTTGGAGAACATTTTGCACAATGTGAAACTTGAGATGTCTTAGAATGTAGGACTTGTCTCTTAAACCAACTCCATGATTGTAATCTGAGATCCATAACTTCTGTGTTGAATGAATTTAGACAATTTTGTTTGTTTTTGTTTCTTGATATATAAAATGAAACCAATCAGAAAATGCTGTTGTGTTAAATGAGTTATACAGGCATACTCCTCAGAACAATCACCTGACTTATAATAAACGTTTAATTAGATTTTGCTTCTACAGTTAATCCTGAATTGATTTCAATGGTTTTGGAATCAACCAGATCAGATTTAAACATTTGCCCCTTTTTAAATGTGAAATATAAACAAAATTTAACCTTCCTATGACTTAATTTCCTTATCTATAAAAAATCAGTCATAATGATATTCAACACCATTAAAGGTAAATTGTGATGATTAAATGATATATCAGTCTACATTGCATAGCTCAATATCTAGTTTAGTATAAAAGCACAAATTGAGTGGGTACTAATTGAGACTGATAAGAAGTGAGATTTATATTTCACGAATAACCTAATGTCTGTATTTGGAATGATCATCATTTTACTACATGTGTTTATTCTCATAAAAATCTATGACAGTGACACGTTCCAAAGTTTGACACAAATGTGTTCTTCTTTGATCAAACAACCCAAATCTTTTTTAATCCTGGAAATAATTATTCCACACTGACAACTACACACTTATTTGCATAAGACTTTATTTCTCTTAGAAGGAAGAAACCATAATATGTATTATATATAATGACATATTCAAATATCAATAATAATCTCTTGATCACTTGGCTTCCCGTTAATTGTCGATTTGGTCGATTATTATTATCAATAGTAATATGCATTATATTTATTGTACATATAATATTTATTATTCTGTCCCATAACTTGGTAGAATATCCTGTAACAAAATGGATAAATACTGCACTTTAAGTTTCCTTTTAGGTACCATCAATTTTCTTCCTCTATAGTTGTTTATTCTGCTACAATTTCAGTGGCATGCTCTAAACATGATTAACAATCCTTTCTTTTAGTTACACACAGTAGATTCTTGGTGGTTCATTGAAAAGGCACATGGGAAAGATAGGCTCCTTCAGACATAAACTTTTTTAAACCAAATTTCCTGAACCATACATTTCAAAGCTGCTGTTAGTCCCAGGACAAAGCTTAGTCTCTGGGGTTTATTCTTGCACGAGAGAAACCTTGCATGGAAATAGCTAATCTTTGGACTGGCATCTTGTCCCAACTCCCAAATCACTTATCTCTTCATCAAATGAAAATTCATAGAGGCTAAGACCAAATATCCCGTTTAAACAAAGTTGTCTCTTTTTATCTGTAGTTTCACTTTTCATGGTTTCTGATATCCAAGGTCAACCATGGTCCAAAATAGTACAGTAAGCTATTTTGATAGATTGTAACTTCTATTGCAGTATTCATACTTATTTTATTTGATTTTATTAATCATTTGCTGTGCTTCATTTATAAACTATTGAAGGTATGTATACATATGAAAAATCATAATGCTGATAAGATTTTGTGCCTCCTACACAATCAGACATCAACTATGAGTCTTGAAACATCTCCATAGATAAGAGAGGGCTACCATATTACTAAAAAAAAAGCTTTTAGTACAATTTGTTTAAATCTCTTTAGTATAGTTTATTTTTGAAATATTTATGCTTCCATGTGTTTTCCTCCAAAATATCTTTGATATTGTTTTAAAGGTCTGATTCTCTATGTGTGTGTATGTGTGTGTTTATGCAATTTATTCTAGGTGTTGAAATAAATAATAATGACTTATTTTTGGTGGGTCAACTCAAGTTTACTGACAATACAAGTATAATAGGTCTAAGTTTTATAGTAAAATGTACTCTTGGAAGATAAATTTGCCTGGGGTCTGGTTGAAGATGGAAACTTAACATGCTCCATATAGAAATCATAAAAAAAAACCACAAGTATAATCTGTAATTCCATAAGCCTAGTGTTAACATGTGTTGGATTTGATAAAATACATCCCAGCACAAGAATAATTAAAATGTGATTTCTAACTCATCATCTTATTCCATTTTCAAATAACCACAAAACAACATTTCATTAAATCCCCTTTCCTCACTTTTCTTATAAGCTAGTCAGACATAATGGATATATTAGTGAATAAAATGTAAAAGTGGAAAACCTATGGAGATAAAGATAAAATTTTCCTTAGCATCTGTGGTCACAGAGAAGCAATGGAAATAAATTGTTTAATATTTGTAATATATGCCAATTAGCATATTTCAGTAATCTAATTTTACTTATAAAATATAGAATGTTTTCTCAACATAACCCACTCTGGCACACACATACACACACTCATACAAAAATGTATACATGAAAAATATTGCCAAAAACTTAATTAAGTCCATATTCATTGAATAACTTAGTGATCAAGTTGATGACATGGTGTCCTCTATTGCTGTTTTACTGTTTAAATATGAACATACAATGTAATATCATAACTTGGAGAAGAAATAGGGCAAGTATCTCTTCATCAGTTTATGTATTTATTCATGAAGTTCTTTGTCACTCAGCAGAAGCCAGATACTTTTATGGAACTTGAAGATATGGTGTTGAACATAATAGCAAGGCTCCTGCCCCAGTGTAACTTATATTAGCTGAAAGAAGGGGTGATAATAAATAAATGTAATGTAATTAATGTTGTGAAGAACAGTATTGATGAGCAGAGTAATTGAGGTGCTGTTTTACGCAGGGTGTAAGCAAATCTTCACAAAAGATCAGAATAAGAAGAAAAATGAGATTTGGCAAGACAAACAGGTTCCCAGGAGGCACCAATAAGTCAGCATTGTTTTATAATACGATTCCATTTGTGAATGGAATGCTTTTTTGCTCGTTTTCTTTCCTTTATTATTTTTTCTTAAGAAATCCTGTGCTTCTTGAAATGTGAAATAGGTGAAGGAAAATACAGTTCGGGACCATTAATTGTGCTTTCTTATTGAGTATATAAATTTGATGTCAAACGGGCCTGCCTGAATGGTATATATTTATTTCAAAAATATCATTTCTGTGAGGCATTGCTGCATCATCCTATTGATTTAGGGATTGGTGTGATTGTGCCTGATGCTTTTATGAAAGGCAGGCTATTAACAAACTAAATTGAAAAACTAGTGAGTCTGCCTTTCCGGACCCAATCCAGCATGCTGCCCATGTGGGGCTTAAATGGGAAAATACTGTAAAAAGACTTATTTTAATGCGACAGACTCCTCATTGCAATCCATAAACCTTATTTGCTGTGAAATAAAAAAAAAAAAACCTTACAAGATAGAATTCTCATGCTCAGGCAGCAATCTTACTCTGGTTTCTCTCCCATCCATAGCAACATTAATCTTTTCATTTCAGAAGCTGACTCTCTTTGACCTTGTTGGACATTGGGATTAAAATCTTGTGTAAGACAAGGATACTTTAAGGGAATCAGAGAAACTATGGGTACTAGTACACAAAGACCCAGAAGAGCTAGAAATTGTAGCTTCTAGAGAATTCCTGGTGCAGATATACGGGTCACAATAGATGCAAAGACTAAAGTTGATTAGATTTGATCTCATTCAAACTCCTTGATTTGCAGTTAGAAACTAAGGCACACATAAGGGATGACACTTGCCTACTGTCTGTCACAAAGCACATACAGTGGCAGGACTGTTTCCAATTACCCTCTAAATCCTTCATGTCCCGCCTTCTCATCCTCAGACTTCAACGGGGATAAAACAACCGAGGCTTGAAAAGAATTTGACATTTTAAATACAACAAAATAATTAGGTGAACTCATAAGAAATGCATTTTCAGTTGGGAAAGAATGGAACTTGAGGACTCCTCTTACCCTTCACAGGATAGGGGGTATCCCCAAGAAAGAATGGATAGTTTCCAAGTATATTTCAATCATTTTGTAGATTGATTCAGTGGACATGTATTTTATATGCTGGATCTAAACTTAGATGCTGCATGGAGTTGCATCCCCAAAATTTCAACTCCAGGTTAAAAACAAATCCTCATGTAACCTCATGAGGTTTCAAAAGGAAGAAGCAACACAGCCAACTGTTTCCTGCTTTAGCTAGAGTGAGTGGTGAAGGAACCAATGAAGATAGGAGAACAAGCAAATGGGCTGTGTGTCTTTTGGTCCAAAAATACCAGAGCAAAACAAATGAACAGAGTCAATGTGGAACCTCCTCTTCCTTGTGCGACCTTCTGTAACTCTCCTACAAGCTTCTAGATCAGGATGATCTGGGATGAGTTCAATCCATGTAAAACAGACAGGAAAGAAAGCGACATGTGCCTGCCAATGGCAGAGGACTGATTAAGAAGAAATTATTTCTTACACAATTACAATCCTGGGAGAGGGGTGGCTGGAGCGATAGCACAGCGGCAGGGTGTTTGCGTTGAACGCCGCGGACCTGGGTTCGATTCCCAGAGTCAAGTTCGATTCCCAGCATCCCGTATGGTGCCCTGAGCATCGCCCGGTCTAATTCCTGAGTGCAGAACCAAGAGTAACCCCTCTGCTTCGCTGGTTGTGATCCAAAAAGACAAAAAAAAAAAAAGGAGATCATCTCTGTCTTCCTCCCTCCATCTTTCAATGCCTCCTTCATCCCTGCCATTTTCTTCCTTATTTCCCTCTCTTTAACAACCCCTTCTTACCTTTTCTTTTATTCTTTCATCCTTCTCTTTATCTGCTTTCTTTTTGCATACTAGATACTGGTGTCCACCAAGTCTGTCCTGTAAATAGACATTCCTATGAAATAGAGGGAGTCCATAGAAATGATATTTATTGCTTCAGGAGGATCATGCTGCTTCTCTAAAGAAGGGCAGAAGGCAGTCAATGGCACTCTTTTCTAGGGAATGAGGCTCTGGAGATGGAACTCTTCCCACTTTCTCATTCTTAACAAGTTAAGCCACCTGGGAGTCCCATCTTGTCGTTGCACATCTGACCCCACGGATTTGTTTGTGGATCTACAATGAGAAGCGTTTGCAGATAGTCACCCTGCATTTTGTTTTTTCAGTACTTCACAAAAAAAAAAAACCAGAAAACTCTCTGAGTTTTTCTTATTTCCTCTCACAGAACCTTGATTTCACCCACTTCCATTCAAGCTCCCTTTCTACTTTCAGTCTCCCTCCCCTTTTTTTCCTCCCTTAGGTGACATTCACACACATTTCTGCTTGCTACAATTTCAAACTGCCTTCCAACTAGACAAAAAGAAATCCTGTTTCTATGCACAGACAGCCTTCAGACTGATGGCCCCATTACATTAGCATACAATAAAAGTCAGCAGGGGGTGCATTGGCATGCTGTTATCCTAGGTCTCTGTGCCTCAGGGGGCTGGGAAGTTTCCAGGGTGCAGCTCCTCTGTCTGGTAATGAGACAGTAGCACACTTGGTGATAGTTCCTCTCCCTCCATGGAAGCTGCAGTCACAGGGAAAGGAGCAGAAAGAGAAGGTCAGCCAGTGCTTTACACCCCGTCCTAGGAGCAGGCACCCTGATTTCACTCTGCCCTTGGGCTTTCTCTCCCCACAGCCTATACACTGCATATAGTGTTAAACTTTTGTATCCATAATTGAGCTAGAGCATTTTCACGGAAGGGATTATTATTTTTAAAAGTGTCCTCATTAAAAATATAAAGGGCAATTAATCAGACGTTGCAGCATCCCACTGCTTGCCATTCCTATTCAGAGAAGATGGAGAAACAATAGTCAAAGGGATGATAAAGAAGTTTCCTCCATGGGTCATCAAACAGCTTTTCAATAAAACAGTACAATACTTAGCCCATGTTCTCCCTTAATGTTTCTAAGGCCAGATTTAAAATTCCAAGTTTCTAGGTGCAGGCTGCAACACCAACAAAACTTTCCCTCCACCATGAACTCAAGTGGAGTCCTGTAACTCACACAGGGACTCTATGGTCTGCATTGCTGCACCACGACCAAATTGTCCACTTTATCTCAACCTTCAATGGAAATCCTGCAGCCACTGAATTTGGTCAAGTGGTGATCAGTTGGCAGAAGTCCTCACAAATGACATCTATAGGCTATTGAAAACTGTGACTTTAAATGAAATAACAATATAATAAAATCACTTTTAATACCAATTCATTAATGTAAGAAAGAGTTAAGTTCCTATGGCATATTTCTATGACCAAAAGCACCACTAACATATCAATAGAGATCCATGACACATCTTACAGGAAACAATTATTGGTGTTTGTTCTTCTGTTCATTCATTTCTGCTTCATTCCAATTAATTTGAGAATCTGCTGTAGTTCTTTGCTTAAAACTGCAATGAAAAGGTATATAGAGGTGGGTGAGCTGAATCCATTCAGTGTACATACATTCTGGTTCTGCTTTTGTATCACAAGCATCTGGGAAAACTTAGCTATACAATTCCCCTCTGCGTGACTTCACTCAGGTTTTATTTAGAGAGGGGTGGATAGAAGCAAGCAGGTTTAACAGCCCCTGTGAAGGTAAGAGACTATCAGTCAAATCCACATTGAATTAGGAAAATTGGTATGCATGCCCTGTTGTGACAAAAATACCATTTAGCTACTTCCTACCCCAAATTCCTTGCCTAAAGTCTACCTTCCCTCCAACAGTCAATTCAAGTCTGGATCTATCCTACCCAGACCTGTGTGGATACCTTGAGGTTATGCAGTCTTACAACCCTTCTTTATGAGAAGTTGCTGACCACTGGATTACAAAACACTAATTAATGAGATATGAGAGCTCCCTAATCGACCAACTTCTAACAAGAGGGAAAGACTGTGTAAGCAAACAGAAAGGTAAGGTTAGTATATGGATAGATACCCATGACCTTGGGGACCAGGAAGACAAAGACGATCCAGCCTGGGGAGAACATACAAAGAAGGGCTGTGAGTCTCTCCTCTCAAACATCCTCAAATAAGAAAGTTGAACATGATATTTTGGGGAATGGTTTGTTTCTCCAGAGGACTTGAGTAAGTCATCTGGAGGCTCTTAAAATCCTGAGTTCCTCCCTCAAACTCTGTCTCTCTCTTGAGTGGTAAGGTGACTTCTGATTGCTATGATATATAACTATCAGAATATGACTTCTTAAATATCTTCAAAATATATATCCTTCTTGAATATTATGTAGAAATTATTAAGTTAATTCATTTTCACCCAGCATCCTTAAAGGTCATCCAGCACCATCAGTGTCTTAACAGTCAGAGCAATCTAGTAACCTCATTACAACAGCCCCCACCCCACCCCAACCTCCACAGTGTATGCTGCTGCTAGATCAATATTCTGAAGCATCGCACTGAGACGCCCCACCTTAAGTCACTACCAGGATTTCCATCATGGCTGAATGCAGTTCAAAGTCCTCATCCAGAGTTTTCACTAGATAGAGACTCAAATCCCATCTCCAGGCTTACTGCTTCTACTTTCCTGTAGGCCCAGGAGAAGTCACCTTTTCTATAGTGTTTACCCGGCTTTCTTCTTTCTCTGTAGCTATTTTTGTGAAGCATAGCAGAGTGACAGATGTCATGACAGGAGAAAATCAAATAGGTGTTTGGCAGATGAGTTTGAATTTTATTTATGCTTCTTATTTGCTTTATGACATGGACTTAATTACCTAATATGTTCTTCATCCTGAACATATTACCTTATGCTAAGAGTAACAATTCCTCCATTATTAGGTTATTTTTGAGTTCAGATAATACATCCTTGGCACATAGTAGATACTTAATACATCTCATTTAATGCTTTGGTCCACACATGTACACATACCCTCTAATACATCCAGCCTGTGTTTGATTAACCTTGCTGACATTTTACTAATTCCCCAAAACCTGTAGTCTAATTTTGTGCTATTTCTTTTACCTTTTTTTCTCAAGAACTCACTGCCAAAAAAAAAAAAAAACACCCTAGACCACCCCACTTCAAGCCTGTTCTCATGTTTTTGGCATTGGCAACCAAGTAATGATCAACCTTGTGTCCTAGGCTGGGAGTTCATCTCAGCTCACCACTGGAGAGCACTAGTCAGCAGAGAAGGGGTAAGACCTCTTCCTAAAACTGTTTTGTCTATTAAAAAAAATACTTCTTTGTGTAATTTGCTTTACATGGAATGCAATTTATACATCTAATAGGGCAAGAGTGTCTCCTGCTTCTTACTCCTGTTTGCTGCCCCTTCTCCCAAGAGACATCTTGCTTTGCATCTTAAACCAGTGCCTAATATTATAAATTTTTTAAAGATGTTCTGACACTTTCTATGGCAGTTGCCTTCCCTGTTACTATGAACGAGAGGTGCTCTTAGTATTTGCAAGTAATCTTAATATAACATGGCCTTCACCTGTCAAACCACAGGTTAAACTAGATACTCTATAATTCCTTTCTGTTTCTCTCACAGGACTTTATTTTCAATTTGTTTGAATTTGAATTGTCAAATTCAATATTCCCCTGTTCTTACAAATAGTTTTCATTTAAAGCTTGTGCGTTTGATCTTGGTTTCTGCACCCACCTTATAATCCTGGCTTTGTATAGGAATAAAGCCTAATCTGTGAATCCCGTTTCAGTGTCCTGCACTGCACATCATAGGGATAGACCTCTTAGGGCCTCCCCAGTGTTCAAAACTCAATGATGCTTCCGTGCTATTTATAAATCCTTACTCTTTCTGGGTGTCACTTCTAGAACCATCAAGCCCCTCGTGCTAGCTATGATCTCCACTGCATAAAGAGGCTAGAGTCACTTTGCTAAAACTCAATCTCTGAAAACTTGCCTTAATGATGTTTGCAGGCCAGCTTAGGGGTGATACTGTTCAACTACTTCATTGTGTTGGAATTAGTGAGCAGCATGAATTTAGTCACCAAATTTACTACACTAGGAGGTACAGTCTCCAGGATGGTATATTCTACTCTAAGAATTTCCATATATACTGTTAGGGATCCAGGGATTTAAAACAAAGAGGGTCTGATTACTGAACTAATTGGCAACTCAATTTGCATGGAATACCAAGTATGCAGTTATAGACCAGAGGTGACTTTGTGAGCTGGGGTGTCACAGAGGCAGTATTTGTGATCTCATGCAGGTGGACAGCCTTCTGAGCTTTGATTTTAGTGGTACACTCCAGGTTTTCATCCGCCCCTGACATTCACTGTGCTATGACCTTGGGAAAGTCACTTATCCTTGTGAGGATTAATGAGTTAATCTCAGGGGAAGTACTTGGAGATCATTGGCTGACAGGTGCTGTATAAGTACAAAGTATTATTATTAAAATGTCACTGTACTGGCTGCTTTTGCTCTTGAGGGCACAGAGGCAGGAATGACAGCCCCGGGTGAGTGGATAAAGATTACCTAAGACAAGCAAGTTGAGAATTCTGCCACAGAACCACCTACATCGGCACTTAGCAATCTTCTGACTTTCTCTGGTCAGAGGAGACCTTTATTTTCCAAAAATTAACGGTGCAAACCAGTTTTAGCCAGAGGCCCTACATCCACAGATCTTTCTCGTTCTAAGCCGTCTTAGAAGTTGAATCCAGAAAAACTTATTTTAACATCTTCAACAACCCCATCTTCCACCAACAAATCCAGTAACTTCCCTCTGGCTCTTCTCCACAAAAGAACAGAAATAAAAAATACAGACGAAACTGGAAAGCCTGGGGTTTCAAGCAAACAATAATGGTAGAAACTCAAACTCTGTTAAAAAAAATAATTTGTCTTTCCTATGTGTCTTCTTTTTAGTTTATATTTGTTTCTTGATGTAAAAAAAAAATAAAAAAAACTGAGAAAAATCAGGTGTTGCTATTGCTCATGGAAACTTCTAACATATATATACACTCCATTAAAAATTTGGAGGAATAAAGTATTTTACATGCAATGCCAAGTCAATCCATGTATCAAAACCCCCTAGGTGTATCAAAGTACAAAATAAGAACAAAAGTTGTTGAGAATTAGGTTCTTTGAAATAAATTCAAAATGTCAAAGATTGAATTGTCCCTTTCAACACACATTTTGTTTCAACAAAAACATGATTTTTTCAAAAGTTAATGAATAATCGCAACCTTAAAGTGTGAAAAATCATTTGTGCGGGGGTATAGGGATGCATTTTATGTTTTTCTTTTTTTTTTGGTTTTGGTTTTTATACATTGAAATAGTGTTTGTTCAAGACTATAGATGTTTTGGGGTCTGGAGTGATAGCACAGTGGGTAGGGCGTTTGCCTTGCATGCGGCCGACCCGGGTTGGATTCTCAGCATCCCATATGGTCCCCTGAGCACTGTCAGGAGTAATTCCTGAGTGCAGAGCCAGGAGTTAACCTCTGTGCATTGCTGGGTGTAACCCAAAAAGAAAAAAAAAAAGAAAGAGAGAGAGAGAGACTATAGATGTTTAAATGTCTTAGGGGTACAAAAATTCCACATTTTGCCAACCCCAAAATTGCCAGTATCTTTTGTATTGTCCTCTAGACATTGTTAGCTCACTCCTTTCCATCCCCTGTTGATCTTAGTTCTATACTCAGAACATAAGGCTATGTTTTCTTTGATCATCGTCTATTTTCCTTTTGTTTCTTTATATACCACATATCACTGAGATTTTTTTTTACTACTTTTCTTTTCCCTTTTGACTTATTTCACTTAGCATGACACTCTCGAGTTCCATCCATGTAGTTTCAAAAGACAAAATTTCATCTTTTCAGGACCAGAGTGATAGCAGAGTGCATAGGGTGCTTACCTTGCAGCGGGTAAACCTCCCACAGGATCTGACCCCACCAGGAGTGACCTCTGAGTGCAGAGCAAGGAATAAGCCCTGAGTTTCACCATGGGTAGTCCAAAATCAAACAAAAACTGTAGCACTGTCCTGTAGTATTGTCCTCCTGTTAATGGATTTGCTTGTTAGGACGCGGATGGTGTTCTCCCTTTAACAACAAAGAGACTCCAGAGACTGCAAACAGCAAGCAAGGTTTATTGTAAGACTGGCTAGCCAGGGTCAAGCCGCCTACACAGACACACAGGTCAGATAGGTAAGGCAAGACCCCGAACTTCTTGAAAGGGGATCTTATATAGGCCTTCACTGGCCATTACAGCAAAGCCCGTGCATTTCATAGTCAATAGATTTGTAACAACATATACTTTCTTAACCAATCCATTTAAAAGTACATCACTCCTTAGCCTATAGATTCAAAGATCAGCATTTATGTACATAGGCATTGAGGCTAGTGGGCATCTGGTAACCCTGGCTTCCTTTGATTCTCAGCCCTGCATTCCATTCTGGTGAAGGTGGTTAAGGGAAAAGTTCCTAACAGGGGTAATAGATAAGGAAGGCCCAACAAATGGTTCTCGAATTTACATCCCAACAGGGAAGAGTCAACAAATGGTTTCAGAATTTGCATTCCAGTAAGGAATGTTTTTACTCTAAAGCTCTGCTAGGGAGGGGGCAGGAAAGGGAGAGTTACTAATTAGTAGAGTTTTAACTCTGGAATCTCCCTCAGGGTCCCTAGGAACCTTACATGCTCAAGCGGGCACCAGTAACATTTCCACTGTGAGACTTGTTACTGTTTTTGGCATATAAAATATGTCACGGTAGCTTGCCAGGCTTTGCTGTGTGGGCAGGATACTCTCAGTAGCTTGCCAGGCTCTCCAGGAGGGGCGGAGAAATCGAACCCAGGTTGGCTAATTGCAAGGCAAATACCCTACCAGCTGTAGTATCGCTCCAACACAAACAAAAACATTAAAAATAAAATATAATTTAGATTTTCATTACCGTAAAGGTAAAAAAGGTAAAGGCCCTCCTGTTGATAGTCGATTTGCTCGAGCGGGCCCAGTAACGTCTCCATTGGAGACTTTGTTGTTACTGTGTTTGTCATATCAAATACTCTCAGTAGCTTGCCGGACTCTCCGAGAGGGGCGAAGGAATCAAACTCGGGTCGGCCATGTTGGCCGCTTGTAAGGCGAACGCCCTACCACTGTGCTATCATATCTCCCGAAAACTGTGTGTCTAATTGCTCTCAAGTTATTTTTTAAAAATTAGCACCATATTTCCCCACATCCATGCCAGCACTGGTTGCTTTTGTTCTTTTGAATGTGTGCCACTCTCCACGGTGTGAGATGATATCTCATTGTTGTATTGATTTGCATTTCCCTGATGGCTAGCAATGTGGAGCATTTTTTTCATGTGCCTTTTGTCTACTTGTATTTCTTTTTTGAGTAAACTTCAGTTCATTTCTTCTCCCCATTTTATGATGGGGTTGGAGTATTTTTTCTTGTACAATTCTACTAGTTTCTTGTATATCCTGAAAAGTAATCCCTTATCAGATGGTTATTGGGTAAATATTCTTTCCCATTCTGTGGGCATTTCTGTATTTTGGTCACTGTTTCTTTTGAAGTGCAGAAGCCACTTAGTTTGATGCAGTCCCATTTGTTTATGTTTGCTTCCACATGCATGGTCAGTGTTGTTTCATCCTTAAAGGTACTTTTAGCTTCAATGTCATGGAGGGTTCTGCCTACATTTTCCTCTATGTACCTTATGGATTTATGTCTGATATTGAGGTCTTTAATCCACTTTGATTCGACTTTTGTGCCTGGCACTAGACAGAGGTCAGAGTTCATTATTTTGCAGGTAGCTATCCAGTTTTCCCAGCACCACTTGTTGAAGAGGCTTTCCTTGTTCCACTTCACATTTCTTGCTCCTTTGTCAAAGATTAAGTGGCCATATATTTGTGGGTCTGTAACAGAATTTTCAACTCTGTTCCATTGGTCTGCAGGTCTGTTTCTATCCCAATACCATGCTGTTTTAATTACAATGCTTTGTAGTAGAGTTTGAAGTTGGGCAAGGTGATACCACCTATCTTCTTTTCCCCAAGGATTGCTTTAGCTTTTCGTGGAGGTTTATGGTTCTATATGAATTTCAGGAGTGCTTTGTCTATTTCTTTGACAAATGTCATGAGTTTCCTGATTAGAACTGTATTAAATTTGTATAGTGCTTTGGGCAGCATTGCCATTTTGATAATGTTAATCCTCTCTATCCTTGAGCAAGGGATGTATCTCCATTTCCTGGTGTCCTCTTTTGTTTCTTGAAAGTGTTTTGTAATTTTCCTTGTATAGGGATGCTCTTTCACTGTTGGTCGGGATACCGACTAGTCCAGCCTTTCTGGAAAACAATATAGACAGCCCTTCAAAAACTAGAAATTGAGCTTCCATATGACCCTGCAATACCACTTCTGGGAATATATCCCAAGGATGCAAAAAAGCACAGGATAAAGCACATCTGTACCTAGATGTTCACTGCAGCACTGTTCACAATAGCCAAAATCTGGAAACAATCCAAGTGCCCTAGAACAGATGACTGGTTAAAGAAACGTTGGTACATCTACACAGTGGAATATTATGCAGCTGTTAGGAGAGATGAAGTCTTGAAATTTGCTTATAAGTGGATAGACATGGAGAGTATCATGATAAATGAAATGAATCAGAAAAAGAGGGACAGACATAGAAAGACTGCACTCATTTGTAGAATATAGAATAACATAACATGAGGCTGACACCCAAGGACAGTAGATACAAGGGCCAGAAGGATTGCCCCATAGTTGGAATCTTGCCTATGAGCAAGGGGAGAAGGCAGATGGAATACAGAAGGGATCACTAAGAAAATGATGACTGGAAGAATCAGTCGGGATGGGAGATGTGTGCCGAAAGTAGATAATGGACCAAACATGATGACCTCTCAGTGTCTGTATTGCAAATCATAATGCCCAAAAGTAGAGAGAGAGTATAGGGAATATTGTCTACCATGGAGGCAGGGGGAGGGTGGGGAATGGGATATACTGGGGAGACTGGTGGTGGAGAATGTGCATTGGTGGAGGTTTGATCATTGTGTGATCGTAACCCAAACATGAAAGCTTGTAGCATTCTCACGGTCATGGTCACGGTCCTCCCGTTGTTCATCGATTTGCTCAAGCGGGCCCAGTAATGTCTCCATCATGAGACTTGTTGTTACTGTGTTTGGCATATCGAGTACGTCATGGGTAGCTTGCCAGGCTCTGCTGTGCGGGCGAAATACTCTAATACTCTCGGTAGCTTGCCGGGCTGTCCGAGAGGGGCGGAGGAATCGAACTCGAGTCGGCCATGTTGGTTGCGTGCAAGGCAAATGCCTTTCCACTGTGCTATCGCTCTAGCTTTCTCACGGTGATTCAATAAAATTAAAGAAAAATAGCACCATAGCAGAATTATTTCTCTCTGTCTCTCCTGTCAATGTCTCTCTCTCTCTCTCTCTCTCTCTCTCTCTCTCTCTCTCTCTCACACACACACACACACATTTCTCTCTCTGCGTGTCTCTCTGTCTCTCTGTCCCTCTGTCTCTCTCTGTTTCTCTGTCTCTCTGTCCCTCTGTCTCTCTCTCTCTCTGTTCTCCTTCATCCCTCTCATTCTTATTGCTTTTGGTTATCCATTAGGTTATTCATATAATTTAGACACATATCTGAGTGCCAGGTTAAATGACATGACCACACAGTTCCTTGGTAGCAGAGCCAGAACAGAAGTCCAAGCTCTGAATCTTAGACTAAAGCATAAATTCTTAGTGCCAGGCTTGGCAAGTTCTAATCTGCAACTCCTTTGCTATAAGAACCATTCAAAAAATGTGTTCAGTCTCTGGATTTCTGTTACTCTTCTTATGAAATAGAAGTTAGATTCATAGGTCTTTTGAAGGAAGAACTCTTTGAGATTCTCAAGTATTTTGGATCTGTGCATGCAGAATCACACATGTGCATTTTACATTTATCAACCTATAAAGCCTGGAGAATTTGACTTTATAATTTTTTCAAGTTTCCCTGTGCCGTGATGCTTTACACTTCATATAACAGTCTTTAGTGTGTCAATGATTCAAATGCAAGGACATTTTCTTGGGTCTTCATTGTTTCAGAGTGAAATTGAAAGAGGGAATCCAGCTGTTTATATGCAATATGAAGCAATTATGAAGTTCATTTCCAAAAGCCACTGTAACCATGGAAACCTGTATTTCTGGAAGAATAGAGACAGGCTATAGACTGTCTTCCAGTGGGGCCAACTTTTAACTGGAAATGGCTTGGGAAATGCTTATGGGGAGCCTGAACTGTTTACTTTAAGTTGGAAGCAGTTTTTAAAAGTCAGTCTCCCTTAATCCAAACTTCAGTTCTTCTTTTAAAGTTCAGTAATCGGTGAAACTCAAATTTCTGAATTTGCCAGAGTCTGCCCTAGAGGGCTAAATAGTTCAAATGGAACAAGAGCCAGCATTGTATTGATGTTTATTTCATAGCTCCTTAAACACCAAACTCAAAGTCATAACATCAAACTGACTGAACTTTAAGCTTGTGTTGCAGGAACCTCAGAAAGTTCAAATGAGAACTAGAGAACCCAGTCTCTTGATATACAGTGTTTCTGAGTGCACACCGACTCCTTTGATATATATAAAAAGGATAACACTCATTTTAGAATGGATTAATTTATGATAGTTTGACCCCACCAAGCCAGAAAGAAGAAAGGATTGCTGAAGGGTGAAAGATTCTGAGATTTGGGTAACAAAAGGTCAGTTTGAGTCAGAAATTATTTAAAACAATATGGTCAGGTTACTAAGTTGATTGTCTTCTTAATACTCAGTGTGTCCCCTTTGACGAATAGTGTGAATTTCTAGATGCACTGAAAGTGAATGGGACAATCGGCAGCTAAGGGTCAAAACTTAAATACACACAACCCCTGTATGCACCCTAGGAAATTTATGGAGATGAAATGCTAAATGACTGCAAGCTGCAAAGGCACCGGAATTGGATTTTTGCTATTTCTGCCTCTTTTGACTTTGTCTTTGATCCCTGCTGGCAGCATGCTGGGCATGTGTGAATACTATAGCTCACAGATACTGTACCTATATGGAAAATGAAAGGAAACCTTGGTCTATCCTCCACAGGATTTCTCCTTTGAAATCCCAAGTGAGGTTAAAACCAGGGGTGTACTCCAAATAAAGATTAAGATGTACCTTTTCCAGTAGGGGGCATATTTTTCACTCATCTGCTTGAGTGGTGAATAAATAGTTTTGCACACACCTGAAGCATCAGGGAGAAATGGATGACTAATACTTGGTATGAGTTTACTGTCATTTTGAACGATTATACTTGGGAAACCACTGGAGAGGGAATATCTAGAAAATGATTTGTTTAGATCAAGATTTGGACATAAATGGGTATTATAGATAGGTGATAAATGTATGCAAGGATTTGCCATTGGATCTTAATCAGGTTGCAAAGACCAGGTTGCAAGGAGATATCACACAATAATTCCCAGGCTTCTCACCACCCTAGTTGTCCCTATGTGGACTCTTACCATCGTGATTGCATTTGCCAAGAGTCCTGCACACCTTTCACTTGCATACTTTACTTCTGTTTTACAATGGTCTAGATTCTGATTCTGAGGCCAGAGGTAGTTCTGTCTTTCAGAGGATAAAAGTTGGGCACTTAAGTTTTGAAAACTAAGAGTCCTTGCTTTGCTCTTCATGGAACAATTTGCCTACTTTTCAACATCATCTGTATGAGGCCAATATTAAGCACTACTGGCATCATTTTTGTGTATAACTCACTGATCACAGTTCCTTGAACAAAGCAGACCTTCACTAACATCAGTGAATATATTTCACACCTGTCTAAATCAGAATCCATTGCTGCTATAGGATATCCCCCACACTATGGAAGAGAGAATGTCAGAAGTCCACAAAACTGGGGATGGAGCAATAGAACAGTGTATAGGGCACTTGCCTTGCACATGGCAGACCTGAATTTGTTCCCTGGTATTATATATGGTCCCCTGAGCACTGCCAGGAGTGATTCTGAGTGCAGGGCCTGGAGTATGCCCTGAGTATCGTTGGGTGTGGCCCCCAACAATAAACAAAGAAATAAATAAAAAATAAGTCCATGAAATTTAAATCAAAGACAAAAAGCATGATCCAGAGATGGGTAATACTGGTCAGGACATGAAAGAGACTGGGCAGCACACGTAAAATGTTCAAAATAGTAAACATGTTTTCATGGAAGTAATTAATGCTTGTATTTCAGAAGTCGAATCTCCATGAATTGGGTAACAGTCTGATTATTCTGCACATCACTTTGCAATATGTCCTTTTCCCAGTGCTTTACACTAGCAGCTAATGGAACTGTCTGGGCACAGGTGAGCCCTTATTATGATTAGGGAGATGGCGAATTAACAGTCATTGTGAAAACTGAAGTATTACTATTACACAGACAATAATATGAAAATCATCAAAGCAGCTAAAATTGGGGGCATTCCTTAAAGTAATATATTTTTAAGTAATGCCAAGTACCTATGAGTACAGAAGTTAAGAATGCAGAATAGGTGTACATAGGATTACAGGACAGGTGCAGAATAAAACCCAAGATCGTAAGAGTGAGCAACAGAGAAATTAGTCTGGTTATGTTAGAAAGTTCTTAGAGGAAACAGAACTATTCAAGCTTAGGAAACAAGATGGTGGAAGATTATATTTATTTTTATTTTATAGGCAATCAGGTCCACTAAAAATTATGCTTGGAATTTCAGAACTAATGCCCATACCCCTGTCCATTCAGATTAGCTTTATCCAAGAGAAATCAAGCTAATCACTTAACAAGATGAAATTCTCGATGCTTTCATGTGCATAAGAAAATAGGACAATAGCACAGTGATAGGGCATTTGCCTTGCACGCAGCCAACATGGCCCACCAGAGTTCAATTCCTCCGCTCCTCTCGGAGAGCCCTGCAAGCTACCGAGAGTATCTTGCCCGCTCGGCAGAGCCTGGCAAGCTACTCATGATGTATTTGATATGCCAAACACAGTAACAACAAAGTCTCCAATGGAGACGTTACTGGGCTCGCTCTAGCAAATCGATGAACAACAGGAGAACAATTACAGCGACAATGACAGTTGACTTGGGTAAGTGAATGTACATGCATAGATAAGTATCACTGTCACTGTCACTGTCCTCCCATTGTTTATCAATTTGCTCAAGTGGGCCCAGTAACATTGTGAGACTTGTTGTTACTGTGTTTAGCATATCGAATACACCATGGGTAGCTTGCCAGGCTTTGCTGTGTGGACGAGATACTCTCGGAGCTTGCCGGGCTCTCCGAGAGGGGTGGAGATATCGAACTTGGGTTGACCGGTTCAGCCAAGTGCACGGCAAACACCCTACCCACTGTGCTATCGCTCCAGTGCATAGATAAGTATAAATGATACAAATACTAAATAACTTGATACTGTTATTTTAAAATAGAATCACCATGTATACATTTCTACATTATATTTTACTCGTGGAAATTCTTCTTCATCAACTCCTGTACTGATACAGCATTATCTTTTTCTTTAAATGGCATTTTTCTTTGTTTTTGATATACTATATGCTATTTCCTCATTACTTATCAATACTAATGTTCATTCTCAAGAATTCTTTAATCTTTTTAAATTAGCTATGCAGTATATATCTTTATGTATATATGTTTAGATATTAGTTTATCTTTTAATAAGATAAACTCCTGTTAAATGGTATTTCTGTAAATGATTAATTTTCATGTATCCAGCTTCATCCTTCTCAGTACGACGATCAAGTACGACATCATTGGTCTGACTGAGACAAGAAGGCACGAATCTCACCATGCAGTTTTCGACACTGGAGAAGAATTGTTCCTCGGAACATGTGATAAAAGAGGTGTTGGAGGCGTTGGTGTCCTTGTCAACACAAACTTGGCCAAGAGCATTGATTCATTCGAATGCCTAACAACCTGAATCGGACATTTACATTTGAATGGATGTGGCTCACTGCCTGCAGTTTCTATCTTCGTTGTCTACACACCAACATCTCATTATGATGAAAGAGAAATCGAGAAGTTCTACATGGAGCTAGAGAAGTTCTATAAAGAAGACCACACCTTCTACAAGATCATTGTGGGTGATTTTAATGCCAAGATAGGACCGAGAAGATCAGCTGAAGAACTTCACATCGGGACCCATGGCCTAGAATGGAACGAACAGGGTGAGAGACTGTCTGAGTTCATCATGTCGACCAAGACCATTCATGGTAACTCACAGTTCCAGAAGGCAGAATCTAAACGATGGACATGGGAGTCTCCCGGTGGACGATTCCACAACGAAATAGACCACATCATATTCAATCGACGGTTTTGCCTGACCGATGTCGCTGTTGTCCCAAAATTTCGAACAGGATCGGACCACCGTCTCCTTCGTGCAAAATTCTACTTCACAGAGCGGGGAGAAAGAGCTGCAAAGTTCAAAAAGAGAACTCACAGAATGACCACCAACTGGGAACTCTTTGGTACTATTGCGGCAACATGGGAAGATGCCATTGTTGACAACATTGACGAGGAATACAATCGACTGGTTCAGCACCTCCATGAATGTGCGAGGAACGCCAAGAGAGAGATAGCCAAAAAAAAAAAAAAAAAACGCCTGTCTTCGAAAACTCTTGAGCTAATTCGCCAGCGTGGTTTGGCGCATGTCTCAGGCAACTGCAAGCTAACGTCCGAGCTCGCAAAGCAGTGCAGAGATGCGATCAAGGAAGATCTCAAAGAGAGAAGAGCAGAAGTACTGGTAGATGCGGCAGAAGCCGGGAAAAGTATTCGTAACGCCCGCCTGTCCTTCGCCAACTACAAGACCAAGATGACTGCCCTCCGACATCCTGATGGATCCATCACATCCTCCAGAATGGCAATGGAGAAGATTATCCATGACTTCTACTCAAATCTCTTTGATAGTCATGTCCACTTGCCAACATACCAAATTCCACAGGATGGATATGTCGTTCCCAACGTTCTCCCTTCTGAAATCCGACATGCCATTTCGTCGGTAAAGAAACAAACAGCACCCGGCCCAGACAAGGTCAGACCTGAACACCTGAAGAACCTGCCGTCAGTACTCATCAATACACTGGCTCGGCTCTTCACTCGCTACCTGTCTGAATGCAAGGTTCCATCCCAATGGAAAACCAGCAGGACCGTACTACTGTTCAAGAAGGGAGACATCCATGACATTGGCAACTATCGCCCGATCTGCCTATTGTCTGTCATCTATAAGTTGTTCACTCGAGTCATCCTAAATAGGATTAGCAGAACACTAGATGAAGGACAACCATGCGAGCAAGCAGGGTTCCGCAAAGGATTCAGCACCATCGACCATATCCACACGATAACCAAGCTCATTGAGGTTTCTCGGGAGTTCAAGATGCCGCTCTGTTTAACGTTCATTCATTTAAAGAAGGCCTTTGATTCTGTTGAGACGGAAGCGGTCATTGAAGCCCTAGCCAATCAGGGCATTCAAGCCCAATACATCAGGATCCTCCGTGAGCTATATTGCGGATTCACTACCAGGATCTCACCATTCTACAAAGAAGTGATCTTGATGTCAAGAGAGGGGTTCGGCAGGGTGATACCATTTCACCGAAACTCTTTAGTGCCACCCTCGAGAACATCATGCGACGACTGGAATGGGAAGGAATGGGAGTGAAGATAGATGGTCGGCAATTACACCACCTCCGCTTTGCTGATGACATTGTTTTAATAACACCAAACATCAGCCAAGCAGCACAAATGCTGGCCGACTTTTTTTTTTTTTTTTTTTTTTTTTTTTTTTTTTTTTTTTTTTCCCTTTATTTTATTTTATTTTTTTTAAAGTTGTAGATTTACAATTTTTTGTGCTTTGGTTTCAATTATACAATGATCAGATACCCATCCCTCCACCAGTGCCCATTTTCCACCACCATGGATAATATCCCTCCCACCCCCATCTCCCCATCCCCCCGTCTCTGTGGCAGGGCAATCCCCTGTGTTCTCTCTCTCCTTTTGGGTGTTGTGGTCTGCAAAAGAGGCATTGAGTGGCAAACATGTTCAGTCCATAGTCTACTTTCGACATGCATCTCCCCTCCTGGGAGGATCCTCCAAAAATCCTTTATTTGGTGCTCCCTTCTCTATCTGAATAGCCCTTTCCTCTAGGATACCCGGCTGGCCTCTAAGTTATGGAGTAATCCTCCTGGTGCTGATCTCAGCTATTCTTGGGTATTAATCTCATACTTTGTTACTTTATATCCCCCAGATGAATGCAATCTTTCTATGTCTATCCCTCTCTTTCTGACTCATTTCGCTTAGCATGATACTTTCCATATTGTACCACTTGTATGTAAATTTCATGACTTCATCTTTTCTAAGAGCTACATAGTACTCCATTGTGTAGATGTACCAAAGTTTCTTTAACCAGTCATCTTTGACTTTGACTTTGACCGTGAGTGTGGAAAGGTAGGACTACAGCTGAATCTTACGAAGACAATGTTTATGAGAAACAGCCTCGTTCCTGACGCCTTATTTGCTCTCAACGGAACGACCAGCTCTGAATGCAACAGCTATGTGTACCTAGGTTGAGAGGTCAACATGACAAATGACCTGGCACCAGAGCTTCGAGGGAGGAAGAGAGCGGCTTGGAATGCCTTCAAGAACATAGAAGAAATAGCTAAGAGGACGAAGAACATCCGGCTCCTGGCACATCTCTTTGATTCCACTATTCTTCCTGCATTAACATATGCCTCAGAGACCTGGGCCCTACGCAAACAAGATGAGAACGCTATTCAGGTCTCCCAAAGAAGAATAGAAAGAGCTATGCTTGGAATATCACGTTTCACTCAAATGAGAGAAAGAATCCGGAGTTCTGACATCCGTCGAGGATCAAGAATCAGGGACGCTGTCTCATTTGCCAAGGTGTCAAAAATCAGATGGGCTGGTCACGTAATGAGATTTAAAGAGGACCGCTGGACTAGAGCTGATACCGACTGGATTCCACGGGATGTCAAAAGACCGCGTGGCCGCCCACCTACCAGATGGTCAGACTTCTTCGTCAAGATCATCAACGATTGGTTTGAGGCCCTTCATGTTCCCGGAGCGAACAGATGCCATTGGGCAACACTAGCACGCAACAGGGACAAATGGAGACGTTACTGGAGCCCGCTCGAGCAAATCGATGACTAACGGGAAGTTAAGTGATTAAGTGATTAAGTGATCAAGCTTAGTTGTTTTCAAAAGTTACTTTTTCATACTTCTACATACTAGATATGAGAAGACACTTTTTTCTACATCCTTGTCAGAATTAGCTGTTACTGTTCGTTTCATGTGTTTTTTTTGTCATAAATCAATGTATAATTATTAGTCTAATTTATATTTCCTTGAACCATTAATAAAATTGAACATTTTTTTCATATGTTTCTCAGCCAATTGCATTTTCTCTACCACCTATTGATCATACATAAATGTTGTTCATTTTCTGTTGGGATATTTTGTTGTAATTAAAATCTTGTGTCTTAGACAAAATGTACCTGGTCATGTTCTTGAAACTATTTTCAAATAGAGGAGTGAGAGATGGTGTCATTGGAGAACAAACCCATTGGTCTAAAAATGGGGTGATACAGACTTCCTATAAGCTTTTGTGCTCAGCATACACAGGGTTGGCTGTACACATGTTTTGCAAACAAAAACTAAAAAAACACCACATTTGACTAGAGCTGGCTGCTGTGAAAATAAGTGGGAAGAGATTGCAGATAATCTGTGGTTTCACAAGTCTGGTAGTTTGGAAATTTGTTATTGCTTTTTAAAAATAAGAAATACAGAGGAAGGCTGGAGCAATTGCGCAGCAGGCAGGGCATTTGCCTTGCATGCAGCCGACCTAGGTTCGATTCCCAGCATCCCATATGGTCCCCCAAGCACTGCCAGGAGTAATTCCTGAGTATATGAGCCAGGAATAACCCTGTTCATTGCCGGGTGTGACCCAAAATGAAAATAAATAAATAAATAAATATACAGAGGAATAACAAAAGTTTTGGAAAAGAAGTACTTACTTTACATCTAAGTTTGAGGTGACCATGAGTCATTTTGATGATATCCTGATGACAAATAAACTACTAGGACCTGAACTTGGAAGAAGGATATATGCTTCACAGCTAATGGAAGAGTTTAGTTAAGAAAAGAGAAACTATATGGATGTGGCATAGTTTGGATTCTCTCCTTTAGAGGGAGCAGATGGTAGTATGAAATCTCTGAAAATTGGCTGTTCACTGCATTCAAATCCATCGAAAACCACATCAGGCAGAGAGAAAGTTTGCATAGAAGTGAAAATGCAAATGGACGTTAGAAAAAGTTTGCCAGATTTACAAAAGAAAATATAGGATGTTCAGTTAAATACGAATTTTAGATAAACAATTAGTAATATTTTAGAGCAAATAAGTATGCCTCAGTGAGTCCACAGAGCTAGTATCAGGTAAAGTTTTTATCTTGCATGTGGCTGACCTGGGTTCAATTTCTAGCTCTTAGAGTGATCCCTGATACAGAACCAGGAGTAAGCACTGAGCACTGTTGGGTGTGGCCCCAAACCCAAACAAAACTAACAAGTAGACCAACAAAGAAAAGTATGTCCTTTCTAATACTATGGACATTATTATGTTTAAAAGTTCAGTATAGGGGCTGGATAGCACAGTGGATAGGGTATTTGCCTTGCACACGGTCAACCTGGGTTCGATTCCCAGCATCCCATATGGTCCCCTGAGCACTGCCAGGAGTAATACCTGAGTGTATGAACCAGGAGTAACCCCTGTGCGTCACCAGGTGTGATCCAAAAAGCAAAAAAAAAAAAAAAAGTTCAGCATCTGGATATATTTACTTACTATAAAAATATTGTATATTTAATATACAGTTGTCTGAAAAATATTGTTGTTCATAAGAAAGTCAAATTTAGTTGGTAATCTATATTTTATCTGGAAGCTCTACTTTATAATTTAACACATGATGATTTATACCTTGTTCTACAATGTCTTATAAGCAAACACTATACCATCTCTGAAGAAAGAAAATTTAGGAATAAAATTTTTTTCATGGTAATATTCTAAGATATGAAATGTATGGCATTCTTTTCTAGTATGTTATCCATCAAAATAATTTAATTATTAATAGCCATTCATATCTAGAAACTCAACCAACAAACATTTGTTGAGCAAATTTCATTTTGTAAAAGGTGCTTGGTAAAATATTCTTAATAATGATTGTGAAATAACTTAAACATCATAGTGACTATTATGCTCAAAGGTTGAAATAATACTCAGTAGATTTAATTGTTTAAATTTTAATTTATTTATTACATGTCATTTCAAAGAATAGCTCTCTTATGGACTTACAGAGAATTGATATTAATCAGAATGATAATTCTAATCTCAGTAAATAGTAATTGGAGATTTACATTTTAGCGACCTTTCTCTAAATAATGTAGTGCTTATTATTCCCCAATCAACTTAAATTCCTTATGGACTTTATCAGTCTCCTTTCCCCTTCTGATTGAATTAGGTGGGCCATCCTTCTCAACACTAATTGGTCAAAGTGACTCTTCTTAAAAAAGTTTGTTTGAGATCGGGGGAGGGGAGATAGAGCAGTGGTACACATCAGGATTTCCTAAGGATTTAATCCAGACTCTTTGCTCAAGGATCCTTCTGAGCAGTTTTCGGAAACCATATAAGGCATTAGGAATTGTTGGCCACCAGCAATAAAAGCACCTTAAACACTGTACTATCTCTTTAGTCCCTCAAAATTTTTATTACTAGTCCTTATGGACTCTGTACAGATAGTAGAGATTCAATTTTGTCCTCTCACCAGACTGACAAAAGTGATACTAATACACAGAGACCTTGAGTTTCTCGGCAGAAAATGGAAATTGAGTGAGGTACAACCCCAGTTGTTTTGGCTCTAAGACCTATGTTTAGATATATAGCACATGACTCCTTAGCCTACTTCAAAGAAAGAGTGATGAATTCAACACAGCCACATTTATTTATTTATTTATTTATTTATTTGCTTTTTTGTCACACATGGCAATGCACAGGGGTTACTCCTGGCTCTTCACTCACAAATTATTCCTGGCGGTGCTCGAGGGATCATATGGGATGCTGGGAATCGAACCCAGGTCGGCTGTGTGCAAGGCAAAAGCCCTACCCGCTGTGCTGTTGCTCCAGTCCTTGAACAGAATGACATTCTTATATATCCAGCCCTAACTAGAGTTCTGAAAAATATTCCAACTATGGCGGAAACATAAGACATTACGTAATAAAACAATAGAATGGAGACTCCAGCAGAATCTAACTCAGGCAAATCACACTCTCTTCAAGATACATCAGCAGTCTATTGGGTAGAAACTATTACCTAGTCTAGGAGTTAATGAATGCAGTCATATAGCACTACTGAATCTGCATGTATGTGAAGGTTTCTCAATGAAGAGACATCATGTAGGAGAAGTGATGTAAAAATCAATACACCTCACCTCCTTGTGTTGGGTATCCTGTCTGACTTATCTGACCCAAGGGTGATCATTTGGCTGCTTCTCTCCTTCCTGTATGTAAAGATGGATGCATCTTATTATATTACTGAGACAGCTAAGATAGAGAGACCCACTGTTAGGACTGGCACATAAGAGAATATTGGAAATAATAGTGTGTATATTGTGTAATGCAGGTTACTATAAGTTGTATTCAGATGTCTGGGATTTAACTCAATATGAAAATGTAGGATTTAACTCAATACGAAAATGTACAGTTAAAGTATCCTTAAGTGACTTCAATAGATAGAACCAATCACATTTCTAAAAACAATAACAAGAAAGAAACAAAAGAGATTTCATAATTTGATTATTTTTATTTAAAAAGTATAATTTACATATTTCCACTAGCCCACATTATTTTCCCTGGGCAGTACAACCAAGTACAATATAATGAAATTTGTATTATTTAATTAGCCTGTGTATACTTTTCTAAACAAAGTTTCTATGTCTTTTTAGAGTTATTACAAAAAGTAACAAAGGGGATGCTCACTCTTTCTCAAATAGCCTCTTTTGCCTTACCAAAGTCAATTCATTTTTTTTTTCTTTCCCCATGTCAGTTTGATGGTTATAATAGTCAACTATCCATCAACCTGTTTCTACAAGTTGCTAATCCATATTAAAGGGCACCTTAGCTAAGGAGACACATGGTGATGGAAGGAATCACTGCTATATGGCATTTACAAATAAAGCATCATTCAGCAAAGAGGGCGAAATCACACTGAAGGCAGAGAGGAAGTAGATGGGCAGTAGATGAATGTTGCTACTGCAGAGTACACCATGATTGAAGGCATTAGGAATATTTAAGTTGGGAAAGCTTCAACATAGCTACTCTTAGGCTGTGGTGTCAAGAATAGCTGACCTGCTAACCACATGCCTCTCTTCTTTTTCTTTGCTAAACTTGGCTTAATTATACTCTTCATTCAGCAATATTTGTCCAACTCATTCTATGTGCCAGACACTGTTCCAGAGGCTGGATGCACCTGAGTCAACAGAATAGTTAATTCAATTTCTCTCTTTCCGTAATATTCATTACAATGCACACCAAGATAAATTCATAACAACACCTCATAATTCCCTCTGAAACAATGGAGTATTCAAAGATCACTTATGGAGGCCAGAGATAACCGAGGGGTTAAAGCACTTGCTTTGCAAATATTCAGCTCAGGTTTATTTTCCAACACCACATATGGTCACCCTAGCACTGTTATAAGTTACTCCTGAGCACAGAGAGAGGTGTAAGTCCTTAGCATCACCAATGTGACCCTCAAATCCCCCAAATACAATGAATACAAATTACTTATATGCAAATGAGTTATCTTAAAATTCTGAAGTTTGCATGTACCTATTGCTATTATATTGTTTTTTTTCCTAACACATACTGTACACAGCATATTCACCACTTGGCATTAAAGAGTTAAATCTAATTGTACAGAGATTGAAGAGTTTAGATTGTTTACTTACTAAAGTATAAATGTCGTTGATTTTTCAAATATATATCAAGCAGTAGAAAAACTGAAAAAACATAAGCATAAATAGAATTTCTATGATTTATATAAGGAGATGAGAACTATTTGTGATCTTCTCTGCTTCTTTTTTTTAAACATGGTAAGAAATAATGACTTTAGGGTGGGTAGAGAGAGTTCACATCATGTATATAAACATGAATATAAACATCAATATGCACAGAACATCTAAATAACTAAAAATATGTAAACAATAACTAATCAATTAGCCCTGTCTTACATATAAGGAAACTGAGACCTGGAATAGTTTCCATAACTGGTCTAACAATGTTATCAAAACTAATTTGTGGCAGGTTTGGGAGCAAATCGACCTCCTGTGACCCTCAACCCAGGGTCCTCTCAATTACACCACATTCTCCTTCCTATTAAAGATAAATCACCTATAAATCACTCACACCTAAGTATAAATGTGTTTTAGAGCTAAGGCAGGAAGCCAAGGCATAGCTACAGTAAACTGTAAGTTGTAGATGATTAAGTAGTTAGCCATCAGGCTATTTGCCACAAGTGTCTGTCTATAAGAATCCTAAATCTTTGCAATAAATTCAAATCATTGGAAAAATTATAGCGACCAGGGAACAGACTGAATGTAATTCTAAAATATGTTTTTGATAAGCAGCCTAAATGTGTACAAGTGAAGGTGACACCCCTGTGGAGCTTACTTTCATACTTACAGGTGACTTTCTTCCAAACTAGATGACTCTGATCCACTGTGGGAGCTTCACTACTGATAGAACCCAAAGCAGAGAGAGATATCCTCTGCCAGTCATCACCTGGTTTCTCTTGGGATGTACACACTTAATTTCCAATCCAGATAGATACTACCAACTGAAATAAAATGATGAAAAATAAAACATCTGTAAAGTCCATCTCTTTACAGACCAACGTACTGAGTTTCCTGATAACCATATGATGACTAGTAGTCTATCAGAAAAGTAATTTTGTTTACTCAAAGGAATAAAAGCCACTTATAAAATTTGTCTAGAATAAAAAAGAATGTTTTGGTGACAATGCCATTTTAAAAACTAAAAAATAGAGAGGTATTTTTTACTTGACTGGAAATAACTCTATAAAACTATAGTAAGCAAAACAACTTTAATAAGAAAAACTGGGGTCTTACCATGGTTTATAATTTAGAACCAAATGAAAAATCCTCATATCTATGAGCAAATAATTTGCAGCAAGGGATCTAGGTATATGAAGTGGAGTAAAGATTGCTTCTTCAACAAATGGTGCTTGGAAATGGGATAGTCACAAAAAAAGGAAGGAAAAAAATGGAAGGAAGGAAGGAAGGAAGGAAGGAAGGAAGGAAGGAAGGAAGAAAAGAAGGAAGGAAGGAAGAGAAAGGAAGGAAGAGAAAGGAAGGAAGAAAAAGAAAGAAAGGAAGAAAGAGGATCTATATCTCACAACCTACACAAAAGTCAATTAAAAGTTGATCACAGTCCTCTAGGTTGGACCAGAATCCATGAAATACATTGCGGGGGGTGGGGGGATGGAGGGAAGTAGACTGAAACTAACATAAGGGCAATGGCTAGGCACCTTGGCCCTATGGTTAACATTGAGGCAAAGTATCTGTATACATCAAACTAGTTAGAGTCAACATCAGTGTAAACTTCGGTGTTGGATAACATTGGGCTATTCTTGCTCCTGCTTCAGGGAGCTTAAATTTATTAACCACTTCCACAAGAGCATCCCTGAGGTACACCCAATTTCATCAAGCTCTATTAATCCTATATTGCTTTTCTCTTACCTTTATGTCACTTGCATTATTTAGCAATGTCTTTTTTTATATAGACACAGGAAGACAGTTCATGCTATGCTTTGTATTGTGGGAGTTAATTGACTCCAAAATAATATTTATTCCTTGGTATCTATATTTACTTGACTTAAGCCTCAGTTACCTTAATTTCTAGCACTCCAAAGCAGGTCCTGGCAAAGAGACTGAAAGGACTCAGGGCAAGCTGTAATCTACCCTGGCATAGAAAGGAGTCTAGCTAAATGCCATAAGTATAATAAATTAAGAAGATGGGCATGGAATAAACTCTGTCATGACCCCCAAAAAATAATTGAATAAGGACTCTTCTGGGCTTATGAAATATTAACCTGACCTGAGGACCGTGGTCTGGAATATATAGTGAGATGTCTCCAAGAAGAGCCAACCTTTAAGCTTAATATATCTCTTACTGTGTTCATACAAAATGACTAGAAATATTATAAGAAGTAAATTTACTATCATTGTTTAAATTCCTTACTAGCTGAGGAAAGGAGAAAGCAATACACCCTAGATGGAATCCCGTCCTCGAGTGGATCTCCTAGTAATCTAGAGTGTTGAACCCTCAGTTGAGATTTTATCCTAGAGTTAATCTCATAAAGGAGTGAATTTACCTGTTATGACAATGTTCAACCCCACCTTTGTGTATATTCCCACCCTTCATGATTTCTATATAACTACGCGGAAAGGAGCAAAAAGGAACTACAAAGTTGACAACTCATAAGAGGAGGAGAACTGAGACTTTGGGACTTTGAGGACTAGAAGGAGGACTAGATGATGATGATGACTGGAAGTAAAGGACTATGATATTACGAGGAGACAAGGAAGAAAATGTAACAAGGTAGAGGACTTTAAGGTCTACAAGGAGATTAGGATGATGGAACTATGATGACTGGACTATGACTAAAACTAAAACTGCCATTGCACTGTAAGAGAGATTGTACTATGCTGGGGAGGAGAGAGAAATGGATCAACTACCAAACAGCCTGGGGTCCAGTTAATGTTTCTTCCTTCCCCTGGTCTTTTGTCTTCCGCTGCCATAGTCTGGCCTGGGGAGATGGCTCTCGACCACCGAAAACTTGAGTCCCTCATGTGCTCCCCACACTTTTCCTTGAAAACTCACACATGAGACCAAACTATAATAATTAAATCTAAAGATGTGTCAATTAAGGAGAATGGCTTTGAGGAGGGCTACTTTGAAACCCTAGTGGATGGATACTGATACTGGTAATAACATTGGAGAGGAAATGCTATTTGCCTGACTGAAATTCTATTATTAACTTCACAAATGCTGGTTCCTATAATTGTGATGAGATGCAAGTGAGATCGTATTCAATATTTCTGATAACCTTTTCTCTGAAGTAAGCCAGCAATTGTCTCTTTGTAGAAATATTTAGCACTTGAGAAGGAGTATATGATGTGGTAAAATGTGGTATACTTTAAAGAAGAAACATCTGGTATTAAGGAAGAAAGGGAAAAATGAGGGTTACAGTTTTACAAATATTAATATATTAAAGAAGAAATTACAAGTTCAGGACTCAGGTGGTGGATTTTGCCCAGATTTGCAGAAGCATGGAATGTCCTCTCTCCTTACACCTCACATTCTTTGAGGTGGACATTTATTTTTTTAACTGTAAAGAAATTATTTTATCTTCACTTCATTTGCACATGTACATATATTGTGGTAAATGATTTTAAAAAATACTGACTGAGAATTTTTCAAATCACACTATAGTTTTCCAGTTTGCCTATGGGTTATTTTTAAGGCAAAAGGTGTTAAATACTAAAAGATTTTGTATAAAGAGAAACAGTAGTGTTTAAAATAATTAAACACAAATTCTGAAGAATCATGTCCAGAAAAATTTCTAAACTTTATCACTATCACTATCGTCCCATTGGTCGTCAAATTATTCGAGGAGGTGCCAGTAACATCTCTATTCCACCCAGCCCTGAGATTTTACCAGCCTCTTCTTAATCGTCTTTTCCCAACGATTGGAGGCTCTTTCAGGGTCAGGTGAGTGAGACCTATTGTTGTCACTGTATTTGGCAAATTGAATATGCCGTAGGGAGCTTTCCAGGCTCTGCCCATGCGGATGGAATACTCTTGGTAGCTTGCTGGGATCTCCAAGATGCATAAATGGGTAGGAAGTGTCTTATAATGTGTCAAACAGCCACTTTGCAGCCGCGCAGTCCATAAAGCAGCCTGGCCTGGGACGTGGCAGTGGTTGGGCAGTGGAGGTCGGCTGCCAGGTCTGTGTCCCTTGGTGTGGGGAGGCCTCTCCACAGGCTGATGTGGAGTCTAAACTTTACACACATTCTAATCTGAGCCCTGTTTTTAAATTTTTGTTTATTTGCTTTGTTCCATTATTGCTCATGGATTCTCTAGAACAAAGTTTGACTGTTTCCTTCTTCTAAAAAACAATTTGGCTTTGATTAGATATTATCTGTGAATTTGCACCAATCTCACTCCAAGAACTGTCCCTAATTGTTGTAAAAAAAATCCAATGCTCACTGGCAATCTATATTAATCGGTCCAAGATAAACAAAGGACCTAAGAGAATCTGATTGAAGAAAACAAGACGCGTAAGGTAAGGGAAAGAGAAGCCCATTATTCCATGAGCATTAAAAAAATAAATAAAAATAAAAAAGTATTTTCTAGAAGTTTTAGAATCACACACAAGAAGAAACAGCTGACCTGGGTCCAGCACCTTAGTTATCAAAATGAAGAGATAAGAACCAAAAACAAAAGGTACCAAAAAACATCATTGTCTGGATATATCCTCAACAGCTAGATGAACTTTTTCTTGAGACTGCAGTACTACACACTTCAAGATATTACTAAATAAACTGTTAGTTTTCACTTTTTTAAAGTAATTTTTTGATTGGATATGATGAAATAGCATATGGGATAAGGTACCTTTACCACATGTCTGACCTGGGTTCTATCCCAGGTGCCCTATATGGTCTTTCTAACACCATCAGGAGTGTTCCCAGGGTAGAGAACCAGGAATAGGTCTTGACCATCACAAGATGTAGCCCTAAAATTTAAATCAATCAGCAAACAATTTTTTAAATTTTACTTTTCACATTTCTGGAGAGTGAGGGAAGAAAATCATATAGAATTGTTTCCCACACAATAACTATAAATAAATATGTACTGATTTCCAATTGCAATACTTCTACATTCAAGATATACATGTTAATTTAGTTATAGCATATTATAGCATAATATATTGCTTATTTAACCTATACCATGTTCTTCACAATAATAGTTGCCTCTGCTGTTTTACTGGAACATGGTTCCTAATTTGCGCTATTTTTTCTCCCCTTTCTTTATATAAATTCAATTTTTAAAGTTTAACTCCAAAATGCTAATGACATACATTGGTCTGTAATGAGATGTTTTTCTTTCCTAAGAAATATGATTTTGTTCCCCCACCCTCCAGGGATGTGAAAAGTAGGTAGTTAGCCCTGACTGTAATAATCTTAATCTGATCTACATGAAATTGCAAAGCTTCTGACTGTTTTTGTCTTCTTTCTGTTGTTGTACTTTTAGTGATCCTTACTTTCATGACACAGTGATGAGTTTGGTATTAATCATGGTGTTTAAAACTTTCAGGAGCCTTTTAAATTTGAAGAATTCTTCTCTGAGTAAATATACATCATTGAGAATAATTATACAGGCCTAAAGGAACAATACACAGAAAACTATGGCCTCAGTAGAGTTTGTTTTCAATCTTGCCTATGACTGTGAATTCTTATTTTTAACTTAGTTTTAGATTTGTTATTGATCTAATACCTTGTCCTTCTATATCTGTTTTTTGGAATTAAAATATTGATGTTGGAATGGACTGTTTAAGATCCTCTAAGTCAGGGATTCTCAATCTGGTTTGGAATCATGCTTTGGAGCTGCTCAAATCTAAACCAATAGATATTTAAATGATTTACCTGGGAAGTTCATTAAACATGCATGCTCATACTTTTACTTAGTAAGACTCTTACTTAGAGAGCATATGCAAGTTTAAAAAGACTCCCTAGTGAGTCCATATGCATTCTGATTTTAAAGTCACTGTAGAATCAATTTAAGAACCATTAGAGGTTTTAATTAGCTTTACAATGTCTGTCCATACATGACTATATATGGATGCCTTCAGAAACAAGAAGTTCATTAGTCATTAATGAATGAGACCATTCATTCCAGCAATGGACAGTTATTTTGAACCATTTGTCTTTGACATATCATCTAACATCTGGTAACCACCACCATTAATTTTAATTTTAACCCTCATGATCTATATAAAAATCAATTTCTTTTCCTACATACCATTCTTTCAAATAAGCTATTATGCTCTCTTGACTTTTCTTCCCCAGAAGAAACAGCTCAATTTGTTTGACCCCGTTTGTGCGAGTTGCAAGTATAGTCATCATCATTCTTGTCTTCATTTTCCATTCTTCCAAAATTGTTTTTTACACAAGCCACTTTTCTCAAATACTAGAGAAAACTTATAAAATAGATTAACAGTTGCATATCAATTAAAGCTGTGGGGGTCTTAGAGTTGATTGAATGCAGCCTCTAAAATTAATATTTGAAACTGAAATTATACCTTATTTGAAAAGTTTGTTTTGTTTTGTTTTATTCTGTTAGAATTAATTTTAAGGAGCATGGCATTAGAATGCCATTAATTTTAAGGAGCATGGCATAAGAATGGCATAAGAATACCGCATGGCACAGCAGTAGGGTCTTTGACTTGCGCATAGCCAGCCAAGCAGATCCAGGTTCGATTCCTTCGTTCCTCTCAGAGAGCCCGGGAGGCTACCGAGAGTATCTCGCCCGCTTGGCAAAGCCTGGCAAGCTACCCATGATGATTTTGATATGCCAAATACAGTAACAGCAAGTCTCAAAATGGAGACTTTACTGGACCTGCTCGAGCAAATCGATGAACAATGATGAACAACGAGAAGACTGTGTTTTTTTGTTTGTTTGTTTATTTGTTTTGGACCATAAATTCAAAGAATGATATCTTAAGAAAAGACACACTGAAAAGAAAAATTTATGTAAAGATAAAAGCAAAGTATTAAATGAAGCAATAAGACAGTGTAACCTAAAGTTGAACAATAGTAGGAAAGATACAGCAAATTTTTTCCCTTTGGACTTTCTCAAAAAGGACCACTCCACTCAAACATTGGTCTCCATAGAATGTCTGACTTTCAAAATAAGAAACAATACATTTCTGCATTTCAAGTCAACAACTTTGTGATAATTTGTTATGGAAGTCCTAGATATATAAAACATAAGGATATCTATCTCTATATAACTAAAATATATTTTCAAATAACCACTGTTATTTTTCTGTAGAAGTTTTGATGAGTAGTTAATGTACCAGCTTAACCAAGGGACAAAAATATCCTATCAATTGATTTATTTTCTATTATCTACCTGCAAATATAGAGAACTATTCAAAGAAACTATATTATTGTAGTACAGACCATTTGAAATCTGTTTGCTAGACTTGCAGATGGAAATTTAGTAAGAGTTGAGATTAATGCAGTGTTGAATACAAACTTTCTAAGATAGGTTAATAGGCAAAAAATCTCAAGAAGTTTATACATTTCAGTCTTGAGGCAAATCACTTCTTTATTTCCTATCTGATTTAGCCCACAAGAGCTTAATCATATTATATAAGGTCTATTCACATTGTTCATTGTCAGATTCTTCACTCAAAACCTATAGATCATAAATTTCAATAATTGGTTCCAATAAATATCTTCACAAAAAATATCTGTCAAAAAACTAGATACCATAACCCAGGGAAGTTTATACTAAAATTAATGATGGCTAATGGCAATATAGGCCATCTTCATCCTGACTGCACACTACCATACTGTTATTAGACATTGTACATTTTCTACTTATCTATAAAAGAATTTAAAAATTATATTTTAGGTACCAGGAAGACATTCCCAGAATGAGAGCACATGCTTTGCATACACCTGAGCCGAGTTCAATACTTGTTATCACATGACTTTCTAAGGATTATAGGGTGTGACCCTGGAGATCCTTCCCCAATCACCTCTGAAATGACCCTGATCATCCTGATAACTGCAGAGTTTAATAGCACTGCACTATTAAGTCCCAGCACTGAATTCATGGGCCAGCCCAATAGACTATCTCAGAGAGTGACTGCTGTTCCACAGATTTTCAAAAAATATATAGAATCCATAGGATTGGACCTGTACAAAGCCATTTCTGCAAGACTGGGAAACAGCAAAATTGACTATTGACTATAGAGTAAAAATCTCTATATTTACAGAGCACTGTGTGGGAAATCAACCCATCATGCATTCTTGTATATATCCACTTTAATTTCTAGACATGGACATGCCTAACAAATATTTTTTATATATGTCCATTACTATAATGCAGCTGTTTAGTGCTGCAGGTATTTTTTTCTCATTGTACTAGAAGTACACATTTTTTGCTTGCTTCTTTGTATATTGCTTATTTGAGACAATATTATACCTCTAAATGTATATAGTAAAGTGAAATATTTCAAGATGTTGCCTAAGAAATAAAAATGTGGACTATGTCACAATTTACCATCCTGTGCAGAGACCATATTAATCTTCTTTATATCATTCTAATATTAGGAAAAGCTTAGTTTACATTAGAAATTTTAGCATTTTAAAAATATATAACATTTAACTATATCTTAACTACATTTGATAACCCCTCTCAATTTTATTAATTGCAATTAACATATATATATATCAGCTGCTTGTATGAGGTACAGTGTGGTGATTAATATCTATACAACACAATGAGTAATATGTTTCTTGTAAATAATACCATAAGTTTAGCTGCCACATCTAACCTCACAGTTACAGGTTTTTCCTTTGTGATAGAAACGTTTTAGATTTACTCCATCAGAAAACTTTTTTTTATTACTAGTATTTGTTTAGGGCCACATTCAACCATGCTCAGGGCCTACTCCTGAATCTGTTCTTGGGAATGGTTAATAGTAACCATTACTCCTGGCAGGCTTGGGGTTTCTTATGTGGTTCCGTGGGTCAACTCCACGTTGACTGCTTTTAAGGCAAGCACCCTACCTGCTGAACTATCTCAGGCTGAACTAATTCTCAGAAACTTTTAAAATCACAACATAATATTATTAGCTAAAGTCACCACATTGTACATTTGGACGCAGAAGTTAAAACTGAATGTTTATACCTTTTGACTATGATGACCTATCTTTCCCATCCCAAGTACTACCTCTCACAACCACCAGTTTGTTCTATATCTGTGAGGGTTTTTTTTTTTGTTATTATTCTTTTTGTTTGTTTAGCTATTAGAAAAGGAAACTTCTGTGGTGCTCAAAGAAGTTTGGAGTCATTTCTGGTGATTCTTGTACATCTGGACTGGAGTTTCAATGCAAGAGCCATAGATGTATTGCTGCTCGGTCTTTGTCTTGCTGAGGATGATCCTGGGCATCCTGTCAGTTCTCAGCACCTCCAGAGCCCCCAGAAACATTCAGGGAACCACTTGGTGCTAGTTTTTCATCTAACTATTCTGTCTAGGTGATTTCCATTGGTTTTCTTCTAGCTCAATATTTATTCCTTTGATTCTTTTAGTTGGCTGTTGGAATCTTGTATTGTACTTTCATTTTAAGTTTTGCCATGGTATTTCTCAAATCTGTGTCCAATATTTGGAACTCTAAGATTTTTCGAATCCTCTTATTCTTGAGAATTCTCAAGTTTAGTGAGCATAATTATAAACATTATTTTTTTATTTTGGCTTGTTTATATCCATGTGCTTTTACCCACATAAAAGCATGTGTATTTATATCCATGCTTTTAAATGGTTCCTACCTTTTTATTTTATTTAAGACATACTCTTCTGTCTCTCCATTTTTTTCCCAATTGATATACTTGTTTTCATATTAGTCAATTCTACTATGTTTTCTAGTCTTGTAGAAATGGTTTTGTACAAGTCCAATCCTGTGGATTCTAGGAGCAGAGCTGCTTCTGGTCACCCACAGAAGTTATTCCAGTTACATCCCCTGGATCGGCTATGTTGGTTTTCCTGCTATGTCATTATGACATGGTGGATGGAGCTATTGGTCCAACTCAACTACTTTATCGTGGATGCACACAGATGAGACATATAAATGTGGTGTGCTGGACAAATTTTCTGGGCCAACTGTAATGCACTGGCAATAAATAGATGCCTGGAACCACAAGTCACCTCTGTCTCACATGGATGTTTTGCAGTGTGATGATAATATGCAGTGGTTGACACTGCCATGTAGTGAATTAAAATTTGTCATGGATATTAGCGGTAGTTTCAGCAAAAATTCTATACTCATTAAAAACATCAGAAGGTTATCATAAGGAGTCTGTAGGCGCTGTAATTATAATGGTAGTATGAAATTGTTTAAATAACTCTTAGCAGTGTTTTTGACCTGTGGATATCCTAAAAGCTCCCTATCTCAGAAACTGTAAATATGGTAAATGAATTCATGTCTCATATGATCAAGCATCTTGTCAAACCAATGTCATAATGCTGCGTCCCTAAATAAATGAGTCTGTTTGTTCATCAACACATATATGCACTGATTGGTTCTCCATTCCTGCAGCTCCAGATTCTCCTGAGTGAATCAAAGCTAACCAATGCTGGGAGTATAGACCTTATCTTTGCTATGCATCATCCAAAGGTCTATGTGTTAATGTGTCATTCTCCTAGCCAACCCAGAGAAGACTTACACAATTCTTTAATCTTCCCAACTTCAAGTGCCCATGCCCAGTAGAGTAACCTTTCTCTGCAAAGGCTCTTTTCTGTCTTTCTTGCACATTTTGAAGTGGTCCTCTTACATCTTTAGTGGGAAATTTTATTTTCTGGATTTCAGATATTCTTCCTTATAAATCATTCCACATGTAGATAGATGTTGGGTTATTTTATACATAGGAAAAGTGAGCTCAATTCTTTCTATGCCACCAGATAGAACTCATACCAAAAACATTCTTGATTTTTAAGAACTAGAGCTAGCATTTACCATGTAACAATGCCAAATTTATTAAATTTTATTATTTGCACATAGATGATTGATAAATTTCTTTAAGAATCTAAAAGGTCCAATAGATACTTAACACAGAGAAAAAGAGGAGTCTTAGGAGTCACGTATGTGCAAATAAAAAAATGTATAAACTTCCCTTTCTTCTTGAGATAATTCAAAGGCACTTAAATTGTTAAGGGATTAAATTCAGGATATTTCTTTATTTGTCGTAGGCATTCGGCAAAGTGTTGATACAATTGATTGTAGCACAATGTGGTTCACAAAAAAAAGTTGCCGATTATTTGTTGGCACAGGTAAAGGTATTCCAATATCCTGTACTTTTCTTCCACCATGTTTTGGTGATTGAAGGTAGATTGAAATCTCTCTGTTATAACATTTAAAGAGAATGGGACAGTTATATCTACTAGAAAATATTTCAGGACCAAAATATATTAATAGGTTAAAAGAATATATCTGCATCATTATTTTCTGAACTCTGCATCTCCAGAGATGCCTTTGGGCTTCCATATGTAGGTGGAACAAGGTTCCCTCCAGCTATAGTTAGGTATGTGGGATTTCACCCCAGCAGGCACAAAACAGCTCTTCTTTTATTTATCATATGTTGGTGCTGCATGTTATTTCTTCTAACAAAAAAGCCTCACTCTGCTAAACAAATATGTATGAAAAATTAAAGCTTTTTGGCCCAAAGCAAATTTAAATTTAATATAACTATAAAGACCTAGATTCAGTCATTTATTTAATAAACACAAAACATTTACTATGTCAAGCAATCTTCTAAGCACTTTACAAATACTAACTTATTTATTCTCCATAGCAAGCTTATATGATAAGGTACTATAATTACTCTCATTTTATTGATGAGGCCGCTGACATAGAGAGGTCAAGTAATTTTGTCTCTGCCCACACCACTGATATGAAGATTCGAGTTTTCTGTCTGTGGCTGGCTTGTGGTTAATCGGTGCCCTTAGCTTATTCTAAAATTTATTTTTTAGACATTAGAATGAGAATCCTTGATTATTTTAGAAAGTATTCTCATTCCACTTTTCATTCCATTCTCATCTATAACTGATATGATCAGTGGTCATATGGGCGCCACATTGTACTCTGGGATATATCGTCAGGTCTGGGAAGATGAACTTTATGGGAGATGCTCATACAGTGAAGTTCTTCAAATGTGAGCATTTAGTAGTTGGTAGATAAATTATGCTGTATCTGGATCCTTGAGAGTAACAGTAATGTTGAGACTCAATCAGATAAGACAGGCAAAAATGAAAATAAATAATACATGCTAACGTATAACAAGCCAATGGTGGAATAGTAACATTCTTTGCTACAGAAAGCAGAAATTATCCTAACAAACAAAATTTAAGAGCATGTGATAAGAGCTTGTCTACAGCTATAGTATTGCAGTGAATTCTGAACCATACATTTTGTGTTAGTAGAATTTGGTGATCTACTAATAGAATTGTAATTTTAAAGTGTCCTTCTTTGTATAGGAATCTATATTAATGAATCTATAGGTTTCTCTTCAAATACTAGGTTCTCTATTTCTGTTAACGTTTTTTAGACATGTCTAGAAGTTGACATGGCAATCAATGAGAGATTTTGTTTAACTAAATATTTCAAAGTCAAGCCCAGGTTTCTTAGGAAACCTATTGTATCTCTTTTCTCTAGCATTTTCCAAAGGTCTATTCAAAACTGAAAGAAATCCACAAGAACAATTTCATTCTAATTACATAATTGCTATATTTTGGTGTAGCATTAGTGAAAAAAATGGCTTGATATCCTGAGATTTTAGTAAAGAATTACTTAATAAAGAACCTTGACTCAAATAATCAGTTGCTTAAAACTGAAATTTGCTGAAAAACCTCAAAAGCTGTTTCTCCCCCCCCTTACTACTGCCACATAATTAAATAATTTCACAATTAATTACTTTCAGGAGAGATAATTTGTTTTCATTAAAATATGTAAATATGCATCCCTTGCTGTGATTTTTTCCCTCTTAATGTTGTTTCTTCACCCACTGTTGTGATGATGCTCCATGATAAAGAGTTTCACTCTAGACTTCAAATCACAGATTAGTTCCTCATTGATCCCTCAGTCTTGGAAAGTGTTTCCCCCATCACATGGTCTCCTGTTTGCCCCAGGTAGCCCCAGTACAAATTTCAAAGTCACCTGAAAGATTATGCTCTTTCCTCCTGCCTTTTCAGTTTTGAGGATCCAGACTGTCTTGGGAGACATTGATAAAAGCTGGTGGATTCAAGAAAATGTAAAGAATCAACCCGTTGAAGGGAAGAGCAGAAAACAGCTTATATTTTAGTTACTTAGTGAAATTGAGATTAAAACCAGAACCAGTGATAACAAACTAATAGACAGCAAGTAGCTACTACTTACACACCACTTTGTGTGGGATTGTGGAACAATAAAGAAAACACTTGAGAGGTTCCCTTGAAGGAATTAGAATTACTCACAAAAGCAAAGATTATGAATATTAAACCCTCTTGGAGAGCTCGGCAAGCTACCGAGAGTATCCGGCCCGCACTGCAGAGTTTGGCAAGCTTCCAGTGGTATATTCGATTTGCCTAAAATAGTAACAATAATGGGTCTCATTCCCCTGACCCTGAAAGAGCCTCCAATATGGCAGTGTTGGGAAAGATGAGTAAGGAGAGGCTACAAAAATCTCAGGGCTGGGATGAATAGAGACATTACTGGCACCTGCTAGAGTAAATTGATGAACAATGGAATGACATTAATACAGTGATTCAGTGATCCGAGAAAGAGTGCTCATGTAGGAGAAGACAGTAGGATGAAGCAGCTTCCATTCCAAGTATTGCCATGTAATATGATTCTATTGGGTCACCTTTGTCTAACAGGGCAACTTTCAAAGTTGAGGGAAATAAAGTTGGGGCAAACACATGGCCTACAGCAGAAATTCAAAGTTCAGAATTCAGTTCTTCCCATAGAATGATTCTTCCAAATGATGGTCAAGTTCTCAGTCAAGTCTGTTCTGCCTTTCCTACTATAGAGTCAAAATGATTTGCTGCAGTCTTTAAGGCATGGTAAGTAATCAAGTGATTACAGGGGAAAAAGAGGGTTCCCAGCCATATGAAACATCATCCCTAAAGACACAGATATAACTAGTAGCTATAAATATTTAACTATATTAACTTAGGAGAATTTGAACTTGTATTTTTTAAGGAACTCACCATCCATTTCTGCTTTATTTTAAGGAAATACATGGCTTATTGGTGAGGTTAACCCTCAAATAGTTACATACAGGAACATTAACTAATGAACCACTTCTCTGGGAAATTATATTATATATACATATATATTTATATAAAAGAGACTTTCTTCTTACTTGATTGATAATAATCCATTGAAGAAGGTTGCTTAACTTTTAGCTATTCCACACTGAAATCAAGACTTTTTGGTCTTTAATTTTCTTTGTACCCACTGAAATAATTATCTAAAATTGAAAGGGAAGGATGAACTGAAATGCAGAGGTAATAAAATGTTATTTGATCAAGAAGATTATAAGAATCTTCAAAAGGAATTAAATATCATTCATACAAAGGGGTTTATTATTATCAGGAGTTGAAATGACTTGCATGATTTATTTTAAAGATTTTATTTTTGAGAACTAATCACATTAGACACGAGAAACATGATATTAAAGAGGAAGTTATATTTCTAAGTACAACCAGGTAAAAGCCATTTTTTATCTTCTTTTGCATTTTTTGTTTTTTTATGTAACTATTTTCAAAGATTCTATTATTTTAGTAGTTTTTAATTGGCTATCCAAGACCCTTTCCTGGGAGCCAATCCCTCCAACCCTTGTTCTTTAAAATGAAATGCCAACAGACCATTAGCTACAGTGGCACTCAAAGGTCTTTCATTAGAATAGGCTTTGCTAATTAAAAAAATGTGCAATCAAGGCTGCCAGGGTTTGAATCATGACCCACCTTTTAAGATAAGTTTACAAATTTTTCTTGACTAAATTAAGTATACCTTAATGTCAAATAAAGCCCAGGAAAACTCTCTCTTTTTACAAAACATCCACAAAAATATATATAAGAAAGCTGGACAGAAAGGAGTTTAAATCATCTCGTATTACTGGGGAAGATAATTCTCTGAGATAAAGGACTTTAAAAAAGACATTTACATCTTTCTGTTAATTATTTCAATGGAAATATTCAATACCACTGCATGCTATATGTTTCCTATATTTTAATTTATAGTCTATGCTATGAAATGAAGAAAAGTAGGATGAATAAACCACAAGACACAACTGGATAATATGAGCACATATCCTCCCCGCGGCAGGGTGATAAAATTTCACCAAAACTGTCCAGTGCCACCCTCGAGAACATCATGCGACGACTGGAATGGGAAGGAATGGGAGTGAAGATAGATGGTCGGCAACTACACCACCTCCGCTTTGCTGATGACATTGTTTTAATAACACCAAACATCAGCCAAGCAGCACAAATGCTGGCCGACTTTGACCGTGAGTGTGGAAAGGTAGGACTACAGCTGACAGTAGTAGACAATGTTTATGAGAAACAGCCTCGTTCCTTACGCCCCATTCGCTCTCAACAGAACGACCATCTCCGAATGCAACAGCTACATGTACCTAGGTCGAGAGGTCAACATGACAAATGACCTGGCACCAGAGCTGCGCAGGAGGAAGAGAGCGGCTTGGAATGCCTTCAAGAACGTAGAAGAAATAGCTAAGAGGATGAAGAACCTCCGGCTCCGGGCACATCTCTTTGATTTCACTGTTCTTCCTGCATTAACATATGCCTCAGAGACCTGGGCCCTACGCAAACAAGATGAGAACACTATTCAGGTCTCCCAAAGAAGAATAGAAAGAGCTATGCTTGGAATATCACGTTTCACTCAAATGAGAGAAAGAATCCGGAGTTCTGACATCCGTCGACGATCAAGAATCAGGGAAGCTGTCTTGTTTGCCAAGGTGTCGAAAATCAGATGGGCTGGTCACGTAATGAGATTTAAAGACGAAGGCTGGACTAGAGCTGTTATCAACTGGATTCCACGGGATGTCAAAAGACCGCGTGGCCGCCCACCTACCAGATGGTCAGACTTCTTCGTCAAGATCATGAACGATCGGTTTGAGGCCCTTCATGTTCCCGGAGCGAACAGATGCCATTGGGCTACACTAGCACGCGACAGGGACAAATGGAGACGTTACTGGCGCCCGCTCGAGCAAATCGACGACTAATGGGAAGTTAAGTGATTAAGTGATTAAGTGATCCTCCCCAAGAAAGCCCAGTTTCCTACCATTCAGGACATAAAATAATAACAGCAAATTTCTGAAAGCAAAGATTACACTGACTTTAAAATAAAGATACCCCACCTCACTGGGTCCCCCTCAGTCCCAGCATGTCACTACACTAGTAAGCTTTGTTTTGCAGAGTAGTTCTTAGATTCTATTGCATTAGAGTGCTTGCTGTAGTCTTGCTATAGGCTTTTATGTTCCACACATGAGAGAGATCATTTGGTATCTGTCTCTCTCTCCTTTTGGATAATCTCAGCACAATACCCACCAGTGCCATCCACACAGAGAAAATTGCATGATTTGGTTATGTATATCAGTGATATTTTGTGGTATTACTGCTATTTTTTTTCCTTTTTGATGCTTGTAAATCAGAAGTTACCAAACTTATTTTGTCTACTGAAAGCACTCATCAATTGCACCTGAGGCTACTACTGCCACCCTGGATTGTTCTAGTATGATAATATCAACTATTTGATGTTATAAATTACTTTAAGGAACACTGATTTAAATAAAACATGGTATAGTTTGCCAGTTTCCTTAATGCTTTGTATAGTTTGAAGTTAATCTTTTAGAGTGAGTATTCCTTTTATTTTACGAAGACAATGTTTATGAGAAACAGTCTCATTCCTGACGTTCCATTTGCTCTCAATGGAATGACCGTCTCCGAATGCAACAGTTATGTGAACCTAGGTCGAGAAGTCAACATGATGAATGACTTCTACTGGCACCTGAGTTGCGCAGGAGGAAGAGAGTGGCTTGGAAAGCCTGCAAGAGTGTCAAATAGCTAAGAGGACGAAGAACCTCTGACTCCAGGCACATCTCTTCATTCCATTGTTGTTTCTGCATTAACATATGCCTCAGAGACCTGGGCCCTAGGAAAACAGGATGGGAACTCTATTCAGGTCTCCCAAAGAGGAATTAAAAGAGCTATGCTTGGAGTATCAAGTTTCACTCAAATGAGAGAAAGAATCTGGAGTTCTGACCTCAATTGATGGTCAAGAATCAGGGACACTTTCTCCTTTGCCAAGGCATTGAAAATCACATGGACTGGACATGTGATGAGATTTGGAGACAACTGCTAGACTAGAGACATTACAGACTGGATTCCATGGGATGTCAAAAGACCGCGTGGCTGCCCACCTACGAGATGGTCAGACTTTTTTGTCAAGACCCTGAATGATCGCTTTGAGGCTCTTTGTGTTCCTAGAACAAACAAACGCCATTGGGCTACACTAGAATGAGACAGGGATGAATGTAGACGTTACTGGTGCCCGCTCGAGCAAATTGATGATTAACAGGAAGTCAAGTGATCAAGTGATTCCTTTTATTTTTATTTTTCAGTTAGAAATTTTCCTTTAAGTGTCAGAGTGATAATACAGAGAACAGAGTTCTTGCCTTGTGCACTGTTTGATCCCTGGTACCCCATATGGTGTTCCAAGATCACAAGTAGTGATACCTCAGCCAGAAATAATCCCTGAGCATAGCAGGCCTATTTCAAAATTAAAAAAAAAATAATCTTTTTAAATAAGTTAATGGATTTAGAATTTGTTCTCATTGAATATAAGGACTTTTTAAAAAAATTCTGAATAGTGCTCCCTTATATAATCATATTATAATTAATTAATTTATGACATTGGACATTTTGTTGTTTCCAAGTCCTACCTATTATATACAATGTCCTTACGAACATTCCTATGAACAATACAATAAATCAATATCCACAGGAGTTATTTACATGTATAATTCTACCTGTTTTTGCTTGTGACTTCTTATCGATAGTAAGAAACTTGTCCTGTTGTTGAATTTGTTGTTCTCAATTTGTATTAATGTGGGAAACAAAAACTTAAGCAAGGATATTTTAGATAAATGTATGTCACGCTCTAGGTAGATTTGTTTTTGTTTGTTTGCTTGTTGTTTTGTTTTGTTTTTCCAAAGCAAAAATTTTTCTACTGAAACTTTACTTAGAAATGTGACAGGAGAAAAAGGGTGAGGTGCATGTTTGAGAGAGAACATAAGCTTCTCCAGAATGGAAAAGGCAAGCGAAGAAACAGACAAATAAGTTAGAGCACGGGGTTGAAGAGCAAGTCTCATTTTTTAAAAATAATTTTAGTGCTAAAAACAAACTAGCAAAATTCTCAGGTAAAGCCAAATAGACTTATAGGTTAAGAAAAAAGCTAGAAGAAATTCAAAGTAATTTGTTTGCCATTGCATTTAACTGAGCTCTGTTGCTGTGAATAATACAGCTCAAGAAATGACGGACATTCATACATTTTTCAAGCAGCCACTGAATATTGCTTTATATACACAATAACAAATATACGTTAAATTTGAGAAAATATTTCATTGATATTCCCAGATAGACTTCATTCCTGTTGATTTTTTAGAAGAGGTTTTCTAAAGAATAATGCATGTTTTTGTCTTATGAACTATGTACTGCAGCCCAGCTGTGACTGTAGGACACCAAGTCTCCACCATTACTCTGGTGACAGCAGATGAGCTTTCGGGATTTGTTTGGAAGGTTATTTGGGTAATATGTACTCATACTGCTCCTTAAAATACTTGCTCAGTTTAGTAGATCTGCTTGTGGAACAGCATGCAGTGTAGTTAAGATAGCAAAGGAGACAAAGAAATACTCATCCATTTCAAAATAAAGCAAAGACTGGACTGTAGCCAAATGCATGTTTTCTTTTGCTTCTGCTTGTTTGTTTTTTGCTTTAGAGGCCATAACCAGTGGTGTTCAGGGATTATTCCCAGATCTGCACTCAGGAATTACTTCTGACTTCAGGGGACCATATAGGATGCTGGAAATCAATCTGGGTTGGCCACATGCAAGGCAAGTGCCCTACCAGCTGTACTATCACGCTGACCTTGATAGATTGGTGTTCTGCATATAAAATTAATAAAGCTTACCATTGGAAGCCTGCATCAAGTGCTGCGGGAGAAGGGAATTGGGATAAAGGAGGAACCATTATGACAAAGTTAGTTGGAAATGATACTCTATAGGAACTGGGTGCTGAAAGTAGGTAAAGGGACAAACATAACCTCTCAGTGTCTGTGTGGTAGACCATAGTAATCAGAAGAATAGAGAGAAAGAGAGAGAGAGAGAGAGAGAGAGAGAGAGAGAGAGAGAGAGAGAGAGGAGAAGGAAAATGCCTGCCATAGAGTCATAGAGGCAGACTGCGGGAGTGGGGGTTGGCCGGAGGAAAACTGTGGTCACTGTTGGTAGGAAATGGACACTAGTGGAGGGATAAGTGGTGGATCATTGCATGACTGAAACCTAATTATGAACATCTTTGTAACTGTCTATCTCATAGTGACTCAATTAAATTTTTTAAAATTTAAAAATAAAATAAAATAAATAATGTTTACAAAAGGAATGGTTTTAAGTATAATTTGATGAGGTAACATTCTTACAAGAAAATAAATGCTTTATATTGATCTAATAAACATATGGCTAAGACAAACAAGTGAGGTCATATATGAAGTGTATGTTTTGTTTAATATAAATTAAAATGAAATTGTGACTATCTTGTATTTAAAATGTTTTGAAAATATTTTCCAGACTGAAGGACATTTTTCTTCTAATTTATTTTATACTACTGAAGCATGCTATGTTCTTTCAGATCAATGAGGGTTAAGATTCCATTCTAGACTCCCTCTTATTAACTAGAGAAAATTGTATGTTTTATCCTGAAATTCTGATCAAATATGAAAGTTTGGTTAGTCTGTCTGCTCTGTGTCATTCACTTTGAGAAGTGTAAAGGAAGAGAGCGAGAGCCAGAGCCAGAGAGACAATGAGTGAGAGAGAGAGAGAGAGAGAGAGAGAGAGAGAGAGAGAGAGAGAAAGAAAGAGAGAGAGTTCAATAATGAATACAGGCTTTTCCAGAGGGGAAAAATAAAAACAGATTTTAGTCTTAATGAGGCATTTGCTTCAGGTACAGAAGCATTTTGTTTTTATGAGATATCTATTTTCAGTCTCTAAGATTACAGAGAAAGGTCTCTGAGATTATATAGAAGACTGGAACAAGTCATCAACTTTTACATGTTTCCTAATTTACCAGTGCCAGTGTAGCATTATTTTGATTCTAGTTTCATGGTATAGATTACCACCTGAATTTGTTGGCTGACTCTTTTGCTCTTGATAGTGTTCAGTTACATAAAGGATTCTAGGCTTGAAGTTGCCTGAACTTTCTTTATTCCAGGAGTCTCTTCAGACTCTTAGTGTGTACTCTCTTTCAGAAAAGATGCTGCCATTTTATCTCTCTGCAACAAAATTCTCAAGTAATGAAACTGAACATTATTACTGTTAAGACAATGCCTCCTTCATCCACACATCTTGTAGTATCCAAGAACTCCTGCAGATAAGATGAGATCTTAGAAGTTCTCTGTCCTTTTCTGGTTTAATGTTAGAACTGGCTCGTAATACAAGAAATTAGATTCATTTGATATGAAGGGAATTTCTATATGTCAGCATTTTCTATTACTATGACATTGACTCCTAATGCATTCCCAAAATGATTTGTTTTTTTCTTGCGCAAAGAAGATAAATGAAAAGGGGGGAGGGGAAACCTTGATATTCATTGTTATGCAGCTTTAGCTTTGTGGAACACAATTTATAGCCAAGATTCTCCTGTTCTGCATTATGTGCCACTTCAGATGTCCAATGCTAAACAGAGAGTGCTATAAAAATGTCTGTCCTCATTCAAAAAGATTCAAATGCTTGACAATAAAGTGAAAGATTGTAACACATGTAACCTTGGTGTGGCTTCCAAGGAATATTTGTTTGTGGTGGTTCTTTATCAGTCCAGTTTTGTGATTTTTGTGTATCTGTGAAATCGAGGGCTCTGGTAGTCAACGTTTTTAGAATAGCTATCTTTTTTCTTCAGGGCTTAGATTTTCTTTAATCCACCCCTTCTCTCTATTCAAGTCCTCTCTTTATTCTCTTTCATATTCTAGCATAACATGTGTAATGGTTATGTTACATCATGTGATCAATTTATGTATAGCTATATGTATGTGCATATGTACGAGTCATAATCTAATTTAAAAATATAATGGCTCTTGATTATTTCTGATTTGAAAAAGACAGCTGTGGAAAAATGTGTTTGGGATAATTAGAGAAATAAGAATATAAACTGACTTATATACCATATGAAGAGAGCATTATGAAATTTGAAGGTGAATGTGGCGTTATGGTGATTTAGGACAATGACTGTAGTTTTTGCAAAAGCATGAGCAAAGATTTATTGGCAGAAAAGCTAGGATTTTCAAAATGTACTTCAGTGTTTTTTATGAAAAAGGGGAAGGTACAAATACAGCCCAGTGATAATAAGGTAAAAGTAAAGGCCCTCCCGTTGATCGTCGATTTGCTCGAGCGGGCCCAGTAATGTCTCCATTGGAGACTTTGTTGTTACTGTGTCTGGCATATCGAATACTCTCGGTAGCTTGCCGGGCTCTCCGAGAGGGGCGGAGGAATCGAACTCGGGTCGGCCATGTTGGCCGCTTGTAAGGCAAACGCCCTACTGCTGTAATAACTGTAGAATTAAAATGATAGATTTATCCATCTATTATGGTAGTCTTTTAGTTATTTTAAGTAATCTAAAAAAATAGAAACTCTGGTGAGGAGTCACAGAGCTAAACTGTTTCTCCTCTGATATCTTCTTGAGAACTTTTCACTGGCACCAGCTAAATGAAAAAGTGATTCTTTAGATAGCCTAAAAAGTATTTCTTTCCCAAAAATGGAAGGAAGGGAGGGAGGGAGGGAGGGAGGGAGGGAGGGAGGGAGGAAGGAAGGAAGGAAGGAAGGAAGGAAGGAAGGAAGGAAGGAAGGGAGGAAGGAAAGAAGGAAGGAAGGAAGGAAGGGAGGGAGGGAAGGAGGGAGGGAGGGAGGGAGGAAGGGAGGAAGGAAGGAAGGAAAGAAGGAAGGAAGGAAGGAAGGAAGGAAGGAATGAAGGAAGGAAGGAAGGGAAGGGAGGGAGGGAAGGGAGGGAGGGAGGGAGGGAGGGAGGGAGGGAGGGAGGGAGGGAGGGAGGGAGGAAGGAAGGAAGGAAGGAAGGAAGGAAGGAAGGAAGGGAGGAAGGAAGGGAGGAAGGAAAGAAGGAAGGAAGGAAGGAAGGAAGGAAGGAAGGAAGGAAGGAAGGGAGGAAGGAAGGGAGGAAGGAAAGAAGGAAGGAAGGAAGGAAGAAGGAAGGAAGGAAGGAAGGAAGGAAGGGAGGAAGGAAAGAAGGAAGGAAGGAAGGAAGGAAGGAAGGAAGGAAGGAAGGAAGGAAGGGAGGAAGGGAGGGGGGAAGGAAGGGAGGAAGGAAGGAAGGAAGGAAGGAAGGAAGGAAGGAAGGAAGGGAGGGAGGGAGGGAGGGAGGAAGGAGGAAGGAAGGAAGGAAGGAAGAAGGAAAAAAGAAGGAAGGGAGGAAGGAAGGAAAAAAGAAGAATGAAGGAAGGAAGGAAAAAGAAGGAAGAAAAGAAGGAAAGAAGGAAAGAAGAAAACTCCATCAAGTTTTAAAATAAGTGATTTCTCTATAGATTTATTGCCAATTTGCTTTAATATGGAAAATTAGCAACATATACTTAGAAAACATCTGAACTTGGAAGAATGAGTTAAATTCAGTTGAGCAAACTAAAGTAAGAATGATCCTTCAACAATAGCAAAAAGCATGCAGTTATGAAGTTATAACCCCACAGAGAAACAATGATATGATGCCAATATAATAAGAACTCAGAAATGTAATTGCTTAATATTTGTTCTTTGTATTCATACAATTTTTGCCTCCAAATATCATTATCTAATATACATCACTGAATAGTTGCCCTATTTTTTGAAATCAGTTTTACATACAAATATATTCAAATATTCAATGTAAGCTTAAATGAATCTGTTGTATGTATACATCACATTGGCACCTCCATAATGAGGACCAAAAACATTTTTGATAACTCTCCAAATCACTTATTTCCCACTTTTCACTCATTCTCAGCCTACACTAAGACCCAAGAAAATTCTGATGTCATTCAGTAAATGTAGCACTGTAGCACTGTCCTCCTGTTGTTCGTAGATTTGCTAGAGTGGGCACCAGTAATGTCTCCATTGTGAGACTTGTTGTCACCTTTTTTAGCATATCGAATACGTCACGGGTAGCTTGCCAGGCTTTGCCATGCAAGCGAAATACTCTCTGTAGCTTGCCAGGCTCTCCAAAAGGGGCAGAGGAATGAAACCCGGGTCGTCTCAGGTCAGCAGCATGCAAGGTAACACCCTACCCACTGTGTTATTGCTCCAGCCATTCAGTAACTAGGGATTAATTTTATCTATTTGAGAACTTTGTTTATATAAAGTCACATACTATACAATAGTTTGTGTTTGGTTTTTATTTTTCTATCTTCTCTTGTATTTTTTAAAATTATCATGCTATTTAAAAATTTTAATTTACTTATAATAGTTATAAATATTGGTTTCAAGCATCTAATTACCATAGTGTAATTGAATTATATTTTCTTTGGTCAGAGAGCATAGTCTGTAAGATTTTAATTTTTGGAATATTTTAGCTGCTAATTTTGTGGCTGTACAATGTTTTATGTAGCAACTTCTGTTTATTATAAAAGTCTGTATTTTGCAGTTGCTATGAATAATATTTTGTAAATGAAAATCAATTCGTTTGATTCTATTATTGAGATCTTTTCAATAGTTTCTTATTCTTCAAAATAATATTTTGCCGACATTGTTGCTAACTTCTGTAAAGTGTGTGTTAAATGTTCAGTTATTTTGTCCTCTGCTGCTCTCTTAGTTTTTACTTCACTCACTCTAAAGTTTTTTTAAGTACATATAAACTTGTGATTCCCAACTTCTGATGAATTGTCTTATTTGTTGTTATTTAATACTTCTTCTTGCTAATAATCTGTCTTTTGTGATTAACTTACTCATGTCAAATTTATTAGGATGCTTATTTAATTACTTCATTTTTCCCCATGTACTGTTAACTTAGGCATGCTTTACCTTTACCTATTTGACTTTTTTTCTCTGAAATTAGCTTTCTTTTTTTGTTTGTTTTTTTGTTTGTTTTTGTTTTTTTGCTTTTTGGGTCACACCCGGCAATGCACAGGGGTTACTCCTGGCTCATGCACTCCGGAATTACTTCTGGCGGTGCCCGGGGGACCATAGGGGATGCTGCGAATCGAATCGAACCCAGGTCAGCCCCATGCAAGGCAAACGCCCTACCCACTGTGCTATCACTCCAGCCTCTGAAATTAGGTTTCTTTGAGACAGCCTGGGTCTTATATCTGTATACAATATTGCTAGCCCTTTCATTAGTGTGTTTAGCCAATTACATTCATTGCTTATTAATTAATTTTATTTTTGTCAATTTATCCCTCCTGGGTTTTCTGCTGCTTTGTATTTATTACCCTTTCACTCATTTGTTTTTGCTTAATTGATGTTGCATTACTACTCTTTAAAACAATTGTGGGTAGGGGAAAGAGAGTGATAATATTGTGAGTAAGGCTCTTTCCTTGCATGCAACTTATCCAAGTTTGGTCCTTGGCATCCCATATGGTCCCCAGAGCATCATCTGGAGTAAATCCTGAGTCCAGAACCAGGAGTAACACCTAAATACTTCTGGATGTGACCCCAAAACAAAATAAAACAAAATAAAAACCCAGATGTTTGCAGGCATGTGATGTACGGTACTGTTCACGATAGAGCTGCAGGCAAAAGCATTCTAGCACCAATTCCTCAACCTTTGTCCCAGACTTTCCCCACCCATCCTGCTCGTTTTTCTTTTTCTCTAGTAAATCTAGTAAATCCTTGTGGGTTGTTCTAGGTCAGAGAACTTTTACTTCACAGGGCCAGCAAGTAAATTACTTTTGGTCGCGGCTACTTATGGTCTTTGTTGTTTGCTATTTGTTTGTTTGATGGTTTATTTTCTGAAGACTTAAAGCATTTTAAAGTATTACTTTTCCAACAACATAAAATGAGACTGACACCTAAAGATAATAGATACACAGGACAGGAAGATTACTCCATGGTTGGAAAACTGCCTCATGAGCAAAGGGGAGAAGGCAGCTGGAATAGAGAAGGGATCACTAAGAAAATGATGACTTGAGGAACTGGGATGGGAGATATGTGCAGAAAGTAGATAAAGGACCAAACATGATAACCTCTCAATGTTGAATTGCAAACCATAATGCCCAAAAGTAGAGAGAAGTTATGGGGAATATTGTCTGTCATGGAGGCAGGGGGAAGGGTGGGAAAGGGGGGTATACTGGGGATATTGGTGGTGGGAAATGTACACTGATGGAGGGATGGGTATTTGATCATCGTGTGATTATAACCCAAACATGAAAGCTTGTAACTATCTCACGGTGATTCAATAAAATTAAATATAAGTATATGTCTGTATAATTTTCACTCAAGAACCATGTAAAAGTAGATATCAGGTCAGATTTAGACTGTGGGCCAATAGTCTGTTGACCCAAATTCTAGTGACAAGAATATGCATTGTTAATTTATTAGAACTATTTATAGACAATTCTGAACCACTTCACAGTCACACTTTCTATTTGCCACATATATTTCACAAGTGTAATAATCTGATTACAGTCAGTGAGACCACCATGCATTTCTCTGGGTCACAGTCAAGATATTGTTGCCAGGGAGAGAGCAGGAATTATTATGGGACTTATTTAGTGGTTTTATCTCTATCAGCTATTGCAGGGATACTGTCTGTTGTCAAGTTTCTAAAAACTGTTTAAATTACAGACTATATCCAGTATTAAGTGTGTTAATGTCATTCAAGTCATACCAATTGTTCCACCATCTACAGAATCAGAATTATCTGTACTTATTTTTGTTTTACCTATCTCTTCCCTTTAAGCATTTGAAGGAATAAGCTATTCGAAAAGAAAATCTGAGATATAGTTGAAGTATTATAGTATTTTTCACAAAAGATTAGTGAATGCTAGGACTTGATCTTATAAGGAAACTGAAGAACTATTGAATTTTCTTGAGCAGGATTGGCATTTACAAATTAATGGAATAACTTTGAGGTTTTTGTTATGGGGATTTTGCTCATAAAAGATCTGAGAAAGACCTTTGAGACAAAATAAACTAAACACTGAGCAAAATTCAAAGCATTTTAATTTTACATCAGTTTTATTAAAGGTTAAATTTTGCATTGATTATTTAAATGCTTATGTTTACTGGTTAATTTACCTCTTTGCATTAGTTTATTATTAATTGTTTTAAGAGTTGCATATGAAACTTAGCATAGTCTTAATTATACAGGATCAATTAAGCTGAGTTATATAAACTTTGCTAAATATATCCTTTTGGTGCTATTGTTGCATATAACACTTATATAAATTTTTATATGCTTTTAAGTGCTCTGTCACAAATTTAATATGGTCATATGCTCATCAAAAAATTAAGAAAAGACAAATATGTCTTATTGAGTCATATTTATTTTATGTAGAAGTATGAATTCATTTGTACAAACCTGGTTTCTATTGATATCATTTACCTACAATCTGATTAACTTATTTTTCTACTCTTACTATGTCTTTTTTGCAATAAAAACATTGTTTGTTTTAATTTACATAAAATATTTCATTTTGCTTTGTCTTAAGAGGTTTAATTGAGTTTGGAGTTATAGTTTCCCTCCTCTCCTCCATACTTTCAAAAATACTTCCTATTGTCCCTTGTTCCTGATTTTTATTATGTAAGAATAATAAATGTCATTCTTGTCATTCATTTTCTTATGCTATTTGCAAGAATATAATTATATTTTAAATTAGTTTAATTATAATGTATATGTGTTCATGTATGTGCGTGTGTGTGTGTGTGCGTGTATGTGAGTGTGTGCGTGTGTGTATGCAGGAAACACGGCCATGTGTAAGAATATATCTGTATTCTGTTTCATTGTTTCACTTTTACCATGAAGTTTCCTAAATCTGTTGGGGCTGGAGTTTGTTTTTCATCAAATTTTTCATTTGAAAATTTCCACCAAACTTCACTATTATCTTTTGCTTGGGTTCTTATTCTATAACTTAGATAGTTGTAATGTCCTACGGGGTATTCTTTCATTTATTTTTAATTTAGTAGTTTAATTTGTGATAATTATAGATTCACATACAATTGTAAGACAATAAAGACGGGGCTGGAGAGATAGAACAACCAGAGGATGTTTGCCTTGCAGGAAGCGGACCTGGATTTGGTCCACGACAACCCATATGTTCTCCTAAACCATGCGAGGAGTGATTTCTGAGAGCAGAGCCAGAAGGATGCCCTGAGTAGAGCCAGATGAGGTCACAAAACAAAAACAAACAAAAAACCCCCAACAAGCCCAAGCTAAACAAAAAAATGGAAACCATAACAAAACTTATACCACATAACCTTTGCATTTTTCCTCTGGAGTAAAATCTATGTGTGTGTGTGTGTGTATGTGTGTGTGTGTGTGTGTGTGTGTGTGTGTGTGTGTGTATGTAGAGTTGGGGACTGGGGACAGTCTTCCCTTGAGGGCCTATGCAGCACACCCAGCATGAGCATTCAGTACCACTCAGGCCAGGCCTTGAAGTACAAGGGACCACTTGGGCCACAGTGATGGTAACTAGCAGGACCACACCTCATGGTGATTGGGACCTTCAGTGCTACACTGAAGGCCATATTGTCCTGGGGTTTGAATTTGGGATGGGTATGTGATTTATGACATCTTTTCTTGACCCCTCACAGTAACATCTTGTAAAATTATGCAGTAAAACCAGAACCAAGGCATTAATATTGAGTACAGTGAAGGTCCAAAACAGTTTAGGACCACAAAATTCCTCTTGTCTTTTTATTCCTAAACCCATATCCCCTGTAGCTTTCATCCTTATTATAATTTCAACCATTTTATTTTATCATCTCAAGAATACTGTATCAATTAAACTATACCAGATTTCACTTTGGAGGATTGACTTGGTTCCTTCCATGTATGTCTCTAACCAGGTTGCTGAGTGCCTCAAGAGTTCGTTCTTTTTTGATGAATAACCTTCCACAGTAGGATAGTACTGCATATTGCTGAGTTATTAAATTGTTATAGGACCTGTGAATTATGTTCAGATTGTGATTATCATGAATACGCTGCTATAAACATTTTCAGGCATTTTCGGTCAATATTAAGTCTTATTTCTCTGGGAGAAATACCCAGGGATACAATTTCAGAGTACTGTATGCTTATTCAGCTTTTGTGTGTTTAAGAAAAATACTAAACTACTTTGCTCTTCAAGCCCATGTTCTCCTTCAACATGCATCTTGTTTACTGGTCTCCATGTTTTTTGCTTACTAATTTCCACTCTAGAGAAGTTTTTGTTCTCTTCTGAACTCATTTTGTCTCTTTTTCTCCTCTCAGATCTTTTTAAGCAGTTTCGTTCAATGAAAATGACTTTGCTTCACAAAGATAGATAGATAGAGAGAGAGAGAAGAAAATACTAAACTTTGACCATTTTACATTTTCTATCAGTAAAATATTCCTGATCCAGTTTCTCTGCTCTTTCACTATTTCAACATTTTAGTCCTTGATGATGACATGATGTTTTGCTGTATCCAATCTTCAATGTCTCATTCTATCTCATTATGGCTTAAATTTGTTTTTCCCTGTGGTTAGTGATGTTGAATGTTTTTTCATGTGTGTTTAGAACTAAGCTTAAGAATTCCTTGTCTTGTCCTAGATTCTGAAGATTTTCCTCCTATTTTTTTGCAAGCAGTTTGTCATTTTCATTTTATGTCTTTCACTTTCAGTTTAATTTTTGTCTATGATCTGGCACATATTTCAAGGTTCTTTTTTTTTTCTTATAGATTTTCAATTACTACAGTATCATTTGTTCAAAGGTTTTCTTTCCTCCATTGAATTAATTTTGCAACTTTGTCAAAACCTGGTTGGCCATATTTGTATGAGTCTATCTATTCTGTTTCATTGATTAATGTGTCAACTCCTCTACCAGCTTCACAGTCTTAATTACCATAATTATACACAACATTGAAAACTAGGTTATTCATCCAACTTTAATTTTTTTAAGTAAATTCAGCATTTCTAGTTCCTTCATAGTTCTGTATAAACTTTAGAATTATTTTGCTGCATTTATTTGAAATCTGCTAGAAATTTGATAGGAATTATATTAAACTTATATAGCAAGTTGGGGAGAATTAGCACCCTGACAAATTGAATTTTTAAATCCATTGACAGTGTATGTAATCCATTCATCTAATTTTATTTCTTTATAAGAACCTTATTGTGTTTTGTTATTTTTGAGGAAGGCTGGGCAATACACAGGAGTGTTCAGGGCTTAATCCTGAATCTGTGACTCTTTAGTTTCCTGGTAGAGCTCAGAGGATGTTACCTTGCAATACTATTTCTGCAGTTCTGAGCATTTTCTAGCTTTTAACACATAAATCCTGTACCTATTTTGGAAAATTTTATCTAAATATTTTATTTTGTGTTAAATTGTAAATGATATTGCACTTTAAATTTTTATGCATTGATGTCTACTGCTAGTATGTGGATATACAATTGAATTGTATGCCCCCTGGACTGCATGAATTCATCAATTCTGTAGTTTCGTTTTATTTTTGTAACTTATTTAAGGTTTTGGGTATAAGTAATTATATTATTTTAAAACAGAGACAGTTTTATCTGTTACTTTTTAAGTGTATATGCTTTTTATTTTCCGTTTTCTATTTTTCCAGTTTCAGTGGTTAAAACATTGTGGTCATACAGGTAAGGCACTTAAATTTTCATTCTGCCAATCTCTGATCCCTGATACATCCTATGGTCCCTTGAAACCATAAACTGCCAGAAGTTATACTGGAACAGAGAGCCAGGAGTAATCCCTGAGCACAACCACACATGGTCCAAAAGAACAAAAATCAATGAATATCAACTCCAGTTCCCAGTCTCTCTGCTTCCAAAAATTGTCATTTCTCAGTATGTTCTTTGACTTGTTTAATTTCTATGGACTTAGATACAACTTCAATGCCATTTCTTCTTCTATTCAATTTGGTGTCAACTGTGTTTAACTGTGTTTTACATTTCACATTTTTTAGTCATTTTTTGTTCTACAATGTTCATTTAGTTATTTTTATCATTTCACATTTAGTCATGTACCAAAACCATATTTTACTATAAGTATTTAAATATAATAGGTATTAGCACAGCGGGTAGGGCGTCTGCCTTGCACGCAGCCAACATGGCCGACCCGAGTTCGATTCCTCCGCCCCTCTCGGAGAGCCCGGCAAGCTACCGAGAGTATTCGATATGCCAGACACAGTAACAACAAAGTTTCCAATGGAGACGTTACTGGGCCCGCTCGAGCAATTAATAGGTATTATAAAGTATTTTTCTGATCTATGTTTGTCTCTCTCTACTGCATTTTTATTCTTTTTTTTCCATTTTTCTTTTCCTGACTCTGGATTACATTTTGCTGGTACTTTGTTATTTTAATGTCACTTTTAATTATTTACCTATGTGTCATGTTTTAATTAAATTCAATTAAATTTAACAGATAATATATGTTATGTATTATATCCTGTAATTTTAAAGGGTGCTCTCTTTTTAATCTTTGAGGGTTAACTTGACTTAAACTTTAACCATACTTATTCCCTGAGATTGTCACCTACAAACTTTTCTGCTTTCATTTATCAGATTTCAGCTGTAGGATTCAGCTTGACTCTCTGAGCCTGCATTTTGCAAACATAATTAGTTAAGGATTCACCTCTCTTTCTCTGTGACTCCCTTTTTGATTTCTTTGCCTTTTTTCCAGATGCAATTTCAGTTTTGAACTTTGTCCTTTGTCTATTCAAGCATTCCATGCTTTATAATCTGGAGAGTGATCTCACTTGAAAAATCATATATACTGGAACTCAGCTGAGATAGTTTACATCTTTCAGGTTTTGATCCCCTTATAATTCCTGCTTATTTTGTTGTTGTTCGTTTGATCCAGGAACATCAAATTGGCATTTTACTTTTTTCAGTGCAAAATTATGGTTGTTAATTTCTGAAAGTTAAGTCTGACATAAACTATTCTCCCAATACTATAACTAATTAAAGTTTGAATTACATTTTTTTTGTCTTACAGACATCCTCCTACAACTTTGCTCCAATATGTGCTGGAAAACTGATATCAAATCCCCCTTTTAAAATTCCTCTTTACATGAATAACATGAAAACTTGTCTCTTCATTTACTCAATCATTTTAGAAAAGTTCACCCTCTAATATAGTTTCTTAGAGACTTAATGTGCAGACATCAAAACATATTTTTAAATCTTTCTTCATAACTCATATTTATTTCAATATAGAGGTCATTATTTATGTTTATTTAAATTTTCTCCCACTCTTTTTATTTCTCTTCATGGATTTTTCTTATTTCATATTTTACTGTATTTTGTTCCTTTTTAATTTTGAAGTTATTAAAATTAAATTCAGGATGGTATTTAAAGAAATTTATTCAATGACAATATAATAGCAGCAAAAACTACGAAAGCATATGCGGGGTTGGTGGTAGGATTAATTTATGGGAACTGTATGCTGAGGTTATTGGACAGGGATCTGCATTTTTTACTGGAAATCCCCAAATGACAGTGTCAGGGTTTGTTTCTCAAACAGCATTTGTTTTTATTTCTTCAAACACCTGAAGTTGATTAGGCTATGATAATGATGTTTGACAGTTCCCTGATAGTCAAGGGAAAAAGAGGACCAGGAGATTTTTGGCATTCAAAAAGTAGATTTTCCTTTAATGTGTATAGTCCCTTGACTGATTACAGCTTAGACTCCATAATCTAACTAATTTGTGGTAATATCTTTTTATTTGTCATTATTTCTTCTCACGCCATCCTTATTTGTATAAGTTCACATAATTTTTAATTTGTTGTCAATTTATAAGTGGCAAAAATTTAAATTGCCATGTTAAATAGAAAAAGCTATTTAAATATAATTCAAATTTAGCATTCTGATGAATTAATTTCAAATTTAAATTTTAATCTTAAGTCATTTAAAGTCAAATGATTAAATAAATTTATATCTCACAAATCACAACTTTCAAATCAAGCATGATTTAATTAACACTTTATGGAATTTCTGAAAATGTTTAAGATTTCTTGTACTTGATTAGTACTAAATACCATTCAAAGTATTGTTAAGATTTTAAACTTGTGTGGGATAGTTTATTCAAACTAAGTTTTCTCTTTGTTATATTTGGAAAAATTTAAAAATAGAACTGTTTTTCATATGCTACAAGTTTAGAGAATAATATTTTTTAACTTTTTTTTGGTAAATTAACCCACATTTAAAACATTTTAATTCAACTTATTAATTTTTTGTTGGGGGTGGCACACCAAGACATGCTCTGGGCTTACACCTGTCTGTGCACTCAGGGATCGCTCCTGATGGACCTAGGGAACTCTGTACTGCTGAAAATCGAACTCCTGTGGGTCACTTGCAAGGCAAGCACCTTACATCTATACTAACTCTCTAACTCAATTAGCCTGCGTTTATACGAAAAGCTAGGCCAAGGAGTAGTTTGTTTCCCCAAAGGAGTGGTTTGTTTCCCCGCTAATATTTGAAATTCAGGATGAAAAACATAATGTATGGGGCCTTTTCAGTATTGAACTGTCTCAACAAATAAAACTAGAAACAGAACATGTTAGACTGTGAAACATGTTGATGACGCAAGTTTTGCAAGAAGCAAAATGGACCCTTTATATAACAGAGGTAGGTAGCCAATGCTAAGACATGACTGATGCTTATGTCTGGGGTCAGAGTTCAGACAGATGAAAGATTGTATCAAGACAATGAGTTAAAATCAGGAAGCTCTGACTTCACTAAAAGAATAGACCTCAGATTTCAGATGCAGATTAAATAGTTCATGACACAAGATTAGGTTCAAGCACCATATTCCCAGATGTTTTTAGCAGGAAATTGAAAAAAGAATGAAGCATAAAAACTGAACATGTTTCCCCAACTCCAGAGAAGTTGGATTTTATAATTTATCAATTAATTGATGCATTTCTTTATAAAAAAAATGTGGGGCTGGAGAAAAAATACAGCAAGCAGAACACTTGCCTTGAGTAATTACTCCGAGAATTTTCAGAAATAATTGCTGAGTTCAGAGCCAGGAGCAAGCTCTGAGCATCTTAAAGTGTGTGACCCACCAAACAAAAATAAAAATAAAATACGTATTAAGTGCTACTATATGACGCATCATTCTGTGAGCTAGAAAGCACATTTATTTCTGTGGCCCAGACATATCTGAAATAAAATTATTAGAACTAAGACTGTGATAATTAATAACTTTTAGTTATTCTCAAGTTCCATGGCAGAAAAAGTGCTTTGTTGCCTATTATATAGCTTTTTAAAATTTTAATATTTTTGGCTTCCAATACAATTAATAAATTTTTTCTCATGGACATAATTCCAACACCACATCCATTCCCAGTATAACCTATCTCCCTCCCTCAAAGACCTCAGCTGCCCTCCCTCTCCCTCCCCAAACTCAATTGTGTGAGTTCCCCTCTTATGTTGCTTTTGAATCTTTGTTGCTACTTCAATCTGTCACACATGAGAGAGATCACTTCTGTATCTGTCCTTTTCTCTCTGACTTACTTCACTGACCATATCCTCCAGTTCTATCCATATTGCTGCAAGTTGCATGAGTTTGTTCTTTCTTAGAACAGTATAGTATTCCATTGTGTATATATATGTATATATACACACATACAGGCAAATATATATACATATGCATATATATGCATATTCATATATATGTATATATACTTATTGATCCATTCATCTATAACTGGGCATTTGGTTTACTTTCTTACTTGTCTAATGTACTAAGTGCAGTGATGAACATGGATATGCATATAGCCTTTCAAATTAATGTTTGCATGTTTTGGAGATAGGCCAAGAAAGGGTATTGCTGGATCATACGAGATTCCTATTCTATTTTTTGAAAAATCTCCATAATGTTTTCCATAGAGGTTGTACTAGACTACATTCCCAACAACATTTTGGTAGAAAATGTAGATAGCTTACATGAAAGAAAGAGACCACATTATTTGCATCTTACAATCTTTACAAACTGTATTATACCCTACTCATATTACAGTTATTATTGATGACAGCAACTATTTTATTTATGTATTTAACGAATATTTATAAAACTTCTATAACGGGGTAGGCACTGATTGAACTCAAAGAATTCAATAATAAACAAATAACTATTTTCACTTTCTCTAGTTTACAGACACAATATCTGAACAATAAATAAGGAATACTGATTTTAGCCACAGTGACCATAAACTTTTGTACAAGGCAGTGAGGTAGGTGAATGTCCTTAGCTATTAGTGAGTAAAACAGTCTACACAGAACTTCCTTAGCTCCAAGAATTCCAAATTTGCTATGGTTCCTTGAATTTTCATTTGAATCTACTCCCACCCTTGGATGTGTAAGGAAAGAAAGAATTTTCAGCACATACTTTTAAAAGGTTAATTTGGTTCTGCAGCCATACCCAGCTATGTTCAGGGATGACTCCTGGCTCTGCCCTCAGGGATCAATCTGAATGGGCTTGAGGGAACCATATGGAGTGCCAAAGATCAAAATGGGCAGGTTGCATGGCAAGGCAAATGCCCTTCCCACTGTACTATCTCTCCAACCTATAGCAGATGATTTTGAACCGTACTGTAACCAATCTATAGCAATCAATACATACCAGTTTAGGCTACATATAATAGTTACTTGAATGTTCTTGCACTCGTGTTTCTAGTACACAATATATAGTAGGAGGCATTTTTAGTGTTTAGGTTTATGCATGTATAAGACACTTCTGAAGTATGTAACTGAAAATTGTGACATTAAATCAATTAGAGGAAGGATTCAAATGCAAATCATTATGAATTGATCCCTTAAGGCTTGTCGAAGTCTTTCAACAGCAATGATTGTCATGTTTATGGATATTTGACTAATTGGTGAATCATTTTTAACTTGAAAAACCTTTATCTGAAGTATACTATGTGCACAGTGCTTAAGTTCTCTAAATATACAAAAATAATTTTTCCAATTGACCATTTATTTAAGGCATAATAATATCTTAAAGATCTACTATTCAAAATTGTTCAGTATTTGTTTCCTTCAAATATCCAGGTTGCACAAATGCTTTGCTAATTCTAGAAATCTTAAATTTAGCGGAAAAAGTTTCATACTTCTATGATTTACTCTCTTTATTGTATCTTTTGTACTCTTTTGTCATTTCTCTTCCCAGGTTTTGTCTTTTTGGACTAAAGGCTTCCCCTTTAGAGTCTATTCCAGTTTATTAAATTCACTTTTAATGGATATTCGGAAGTGGTTACCTTATCATTTTTCACTCCTCTTTTTGCCTTCTCTTTCTCTTTCTTCCTCTTCCTCCTCAAGTGTACTTCCACCTTGGGAGAATTCGTAGGCTCTAACTATGCTGCGGTTTACATCTGTCACTAGTACTGCAGCCTCCAGCAACTTTTTATTAAAGCCAGTGATGTAGTGGGCACTTTGGCCAAAGCTGTCCACATGATGGATAGGAGCACGTCTCCAGGGGCCTTTCCCTTGCAATGAGATGAGATTGGCTGATGTTGGGAGATGAAGCCTTTCCCCTCTAGGTCAGTGCCTGCAATCCATTCCAAGTCAGAGGGGAGAGGAAGTTATTACCAGCCAATGGCTGTTTCGTGGTCACTGGGAATTCTATGACTGGGAAAGTCTCATCCCTCTTTTCTCTCTATAGGACCACAGTTCCTATCAGCTAATACTAGTGACCATCGTACCTATCTCAGAGGAGATGCCCTGGGTAAAATGAACTGGAGTCAATTAACTAAATCTTGACCTGCGGTGGAACTGAGGCAATAATTATATTGTTTGGTTTCCCTAAAAACACAACATTGTAGCACCATTGCCCTATAGGTAGATGCCTAACCATCTAAACTATAGGAGCATAACTTTGAATCCAGAAATAAGCAAGTATTGTTAAATAACATAAAAAATAAAAATAGAGTCACAAAGTTTATGGAATTTATTACACATGGACAGATGAAAAGCCATTTTATTATATTTTAGAGAAAAATAAAAGGAATATTTTTTGAGCTGTCACTATTAGTTTGCAGTCATTATTTCCATCGATAATATTACTATCAAGATCGGATGCTTTACTCAGTTTTCACCATGTCAGAAGCACGTTCAAAGTGTTATATATTCATTTCTTGTTTCAGCCTTAAAAATAAGATTTTATTCTGTAAGTCTTCTATTAGTAAATGAGTGGACTAATTAAGTGATAATGCCTTTATTAAGAGGTTAAACAGGAAAACAATGAAATACAAGACAGCAAGAATAATTTCTAGGTAGGAACTGAGTGTTAAAAGTAGATAAAGGGATATACATGATAACCGTTCAATATTTATATTGCAAACCATAATGCCCAAAGAGAGATAGAGATAAAGAGAGAGAGTGAGAGACAGAGAAAAGAGAGATAGAAAGAGAAGAAAAGTACCTGACATAGAAGCGGAGATAGGGGGTAAGGCTGGTGAAGAAACTGGGGACATTGGTGGTGGAAAACGTACACTGCTGAAGGGACAGGTGTCGAAACACTAACATTATATCACTGAACAACAACCATGAACAACTTTGAACTGTGTATCTCACTGGGATTCAATTAAAAAATAAATAATTTAAAATTTTTTAAAAATAATAATTCCTAGATTGTGTGGAAAATATGGTTGTCAGAGGAAAAGTAAAAAGACCAAAAGAAAATGATAGCAAGTTAAATTTGATAATGTGAATGGTGATAGAACTTTGGTTTAGTTAAATATATATATATATATGTGTGTGTGTGTGTGTGTGTGTATGTGTGTATACACACATACATATGTATATAGCTCTGTAACACTGTCCTCCCGTTGTTCATCGATTTGCTCGAATGGGTCCAGTAACATCTCCATTGTGAGACTTATTGTTACTGTTTCTGGCATATCGAATATGTCACAGGTAGCCTGCCAGGCTTTGCCCTGCAGGCGAGATACTCTCGGTAGCTTGCCGGCTCTCTGAGACAGAGAAATAGAATCCGGGTTGGCCACGTACAAAGCAAACACCCTACCCGCTGTGCTATCGCTCCAGCACACACACACACACACACACACACACACACACACACATATATATATATATATATATATATATATATTTTAATTTGAAACTGTACTCTGGAAATTCACATAATATATTTCAATAATAAATAATTTTTAAATAAATAAATGAAGTATATTTAATGAAAATGGGAAAAATACATTTCAGAAAATATGACCAAGTGTTTCAAGGTCATCATCTTAATATTCATGCAGCTTAATGGCAAAACTCATGTTTTTTTCTAACTAAAAATATTCAGACTATACTGAATGCTATAGGTTGAAAGTAGGATTTCCATATGGTGATGTAAAAAAAGAAAAATTAAGTAGGACAAATGGTAAGAAAAAGACAGTAGAAGCAGGAAAACAAAAGTTTAGAGCTTCTAAATTTTAGAGTTTCTAATTGGGTAGTATACAGATACAGTGAGCATTATTTTCCCAAGGCAGGTAGAATAACTGATATTTGTCATGATGATGGCTGTTTTCAATACAATTTCATCAGATATACAGAAGAAAAATCGCAAACAATAGGCTAGAAAGATAATACAGAGATTTAAGCTCAGGATTTGCATGCAGCTGTTCATATTCAGTCCCCTGAACATTTCAGGTATAGACCCTGAGCTCTCTGAGTATTGCAGCCATCACCCTGGAATCTGTCATCATGGTCGGTGTGGCCTCGATAATTCCTAGTAACACAGTGCCTGGCCAGTACCACATGTCAGGACTCTCTCACTGAATTGCTGGCAGGTTGTCCAAGAATTGTGAAGCACAAGGAGATGCCCTAGAGGCTTCTGAGCATCTCTAGGAAGCTACCTCTACCTCAAAGAAAAGTATTTAAAAATTTTATTTATGAAGAATTTTTAAACTCTAATTTACATTAGTAATTGAACTTACATGCTGAAAAACTTTTCATACGATGAGTATTTATTTATTTATTTATTTAATTTTGCTTTTTGGGTCACACCAGTGATGCATAGGGGTCACTCTTGGCTCTGCATTCAGGAATTACCCCTGGTGGTGCTCAGGGGACCATATGGGATGCTGGGAATTGAACCCGGTTTGTCCACGTGCAAGGCAAACACCCTACCTGCTGTGCTATTGCTCCAGCCCTCCATGAGTATTTAAACATAAAACAACTCTGTCAAGTTTATGATTCTGGAAAATTCGGTTATTTCTTGGATATATGGTTGATTTTAAAGAGCAGAGGTTGCATAGTAAATTCATTGCTCTCCACAGTGACGATGGACTGGAGTGATAACACAGTGGGTAGGCATTTGCCTTGCATGCGACCAACCTGGGTTCATTTCCTCTATTCCTCTCAGAGAGCCCATCAAGCTATTGAGAGTATCCCGCCCGCATGGCAGAGCCTGGCAAGCTCCCCATTGCATATTCCATATGCCAAAAACAGTTACAATAAGTCTCACAATGGAGATATTACTGGTGCCCGCTCGAGCAAATCAATGAACAAAAGGACTACCATGCTACAGTGCTATTGTTGATTTTATTAAGTTTATAGAGTTTGAATCCTATTGAAATACATTATTATAATAATACAATGTACATTTTTCTTAAATAAAATGCTGATAGGTATAAATTACAAGCCATGGTAGTAAAGATAGGACAATTTCTATTATCTTCCTGAAGCTGACCTTCAAAAAAAAAATGCCCATCAAAGCCCCTACCACATGCTGCCCACAATTCCTCCAAAATGAAAATTCTCAATCACCGTTGTGTATATACTATATGAAATTCTTCTTGAAAACAAGAAGTTGGGGATGCCTGGAATTTCTCACTGATTAAGCACTTCCTTTATAGGCATGAAGCAGCAACTTCAACCCTTAGCACTTCTCCACATCTAAGCATGATCCAATCACAAATGTTGTTTGGAATACCTGATACCGCAATGTAGCATGTAGTCTCGGGCACATTCTGGGGAACATGCACTGACACTAACATGCACTGAACATGTGTGACCCCTGGTTATTTTAGCTGCAGCATCAACAAAAGGCAAGAGAAAAAGAAACACAGAATAAAATACATGTATTTGGCAGAGAAAATATTAGTTGAACATTGATCAATTGTAGATACACACGTACACATTCATGACATTTTACAAAGACATTTAAAGTTTTCTAAAATTGAGCTAACAATAATAATAAAATGATAGTATATTCCCTTCCCATTTTGTATAGACAAAAGAAGTCTGATTCTGTATTTTAAATGTGTTCAAATAACATTGTTTAAAATTTTATAAGATGGTTAGTTTAGGACCATAAATAATTGTAAATTCTAACTGCAATCATATCATTGTCGTGAATCTATAAAAGATACAAACATCTTTAAGGAGTCATTTGCTTTTAACAATGAAAATGAGGAGATAAAGAGAAAATACCACAGTTAGGGCACTTGCCTTACACATGGCAACCTGGATTTTATCCAAAACACCCGAACAGTCCTAAAAAGTAAGCCCTGAGCTAGGTGTCACCCCAAACAAAAACAAAAAAACAAAAATGCAATGGAGATAAAACCAATATTATCCAACAGCACACATCTCCATAGAAAGTGTAAACATACTTTACTTATTTATTTTTTATTGTTGGCTTTGATTTTGTTTTGGAGCCTTACCTAGCAATGCTCAGAAGTTGCTCCCAATAAGGAACTCAAAGAATTGCTCCTGGCATGCTTTGGGGAGAAGAAACCATATGGAATGCCAGGGAATGATCGTAGATAACCTGCTTGCAAGACAAGAGCACTAACCACTATTATTATCTCTCCAGCTCCAAAAGACATTTTATTTAATAGTAAGTTTCAAAATTCCAGATTGGATTAAAAAATCTCCTCCTTATACTTACTGACCGACCACTGTCATTCTTCACTATATATTTCTCTCTTTTTATATTTCTACTTCACTTTTTATTAAAGTAAATTTTTTTACAAAAATGGTAATGATCGAGTTTTACACATCTGATGTGCTAACATCATATCCACACCAGAATGTCAACTTTCCTCCATCAGTGTTCCATTGTTCCCTCCTATTTACACCCCATCCACCCCACACTCCCGACAAACTCAATTCTGAAGGCCGATTTTCAGGTTCTGTTTTTCTTGGCCATTGTTATTTTCTTCATATGTTTTCGTCTTTTAGCAAAACAGAAACATTGTATGCACAGATTGTGTTACATTTGTGGAAACTCTGATTTCTGTTTTTTGTCTCCATAAAACTTTTAGGTAGCACTGTCACTGTAGCACCCTCCTCCCATTGTTCATCATTTGCTTGAGAGGGTCCAGTAACATCTCCATTGTGAGAATTGTTGCTACTTTGTTTGGCATATCAAATACATCACAGGTAGCTTGCCAGGCTTTGCTGTGTGGGCAAGATACTCTCGGTAGCTTACCGGGCTCTATGACAGAGGCGGAGGAATTGAACCCTGTCGGCCGGTCTGGCTGCATGCAAGGCAAACGCCCTCCCTGCTGTGCTATCACTCCAGCCTTAAAACTTTTAGGTTATACAATAAATTTAATGGCTAATATGGATTTTCATAATCAAAAAACCTTTGTTGAAATCATAATGTATGAAGAAATATTAATATAAACTACTATAGACAAGTTTGCTCTTATATTAAAGTGTCTTCTGTAATCTATGAGTTCTAACATTTATAGTAAACAAACAATCCATATTTTATAATAAAAGATGATAAAAATTCTATTACTTGGAAAGACAGGTGAGAATCACTCTGCTAATTGCTTTATTTTCTTTTCTACAACAAACATGGGCTGCATTGGGAAGTTTTATATGACCATTTAACAAAGAAGAAACAGGCCTAGTTGACAGTCATTAGATAATGTCATAGGTTGAGTGACTGTTGCATTTCAAATCAACTCATTGGGCATGCTTAAAGAAAGAGATGGAAGAAAAATTATCCTCTAAGCATACGTTCAAATAATATTATTAGCTCTCCACACTTTTATGAGAGACTTTTAAAAGTATAGGTCAATGATCATTTATGGACAGTAGCTAGGGACTTAGTCATCTCATTAGAGAATTTGAAAAAGAAAACAATATTGGAGCATTCAGAAAAGAGAGATGTGAATGTGGGCAGCAAACTAGAAAGAAGATATGAAGATATTTCATTTAAATATTCTCCTGAGAGCATTCAGTGCAGAAGAGAGTTCTCAATAATCATGAGTGCAATGATTTGTCCTATGGTTGCCAACCAATTTTCTCCACGGTAATCATACTAGTTGGTCAATGGGTCAAAATAAAAAGCACCCATCAAAAGTAATGGAGTTTGTCTACTGATATTAAAGAGTCACTTTCTTGTCTCCACCCATCCTTTCTTGCAGAGGCTTAGGAGTGTGTGCTATATCCTGTACTACTCCTGTACTGGCTCTGTGCTCAGGAGTCAGTCCTGGCTGTGCTTGGGGTCCCATACACAGTACCAGGGACTGAATTATAAAAGAAGACCATTTTCTCTTATCAAGCACAATCTGAACGCCTCCATTGCGAATTATCAATTAGCAAAAGTAAATATTGATCTTGAAAAAAAATTGATCTTGAGTTTCTGACATGACATCATTTTTGTAAAAGAAGATCAAACAGACCACTAGTAGCTAGAACCACAATAAAGCAAGGAGTCTTGCAAGACACATTAAAATAATTATCCAGAATATCCAGAATGGAATTCCTTATAATCATGGACTGATAATAAATCATGGGAATAGATTCATATTTTCAACATGGGCTTGTCTTCTCTGTGATACATCAGCAATACTATGTTTGGGGGTTATGGAATACTTATTCTCCCTGTTATTCTATATAGCATAATAGTATACAAAGGAACTAGTTTCACGATGAAGAAAAGGCATCAGTAGACTAAGCCTTGAAATACACCTTCAGTCTTGCAATACCCAATTTTCCAGAATTACCTCATTTAACAGAATTAAGTAAAAAAAAATTCAGAAAGCTAAATGATTTCACTATTTGGAAAACACTACTCTGTGGGATTAAACAAAGGACCCAATGCATGATTTAAATGAAATACAACATAGAGTGTTTTTATCCATAGCATACTATACAATTCTAGAAATCCAGTGAGAACAGTCATTAGGTTTCCTATGTGCAAATTATTTTGCCTCATAGACTTTGTAAGCAACTCACCAAGAGAAGAATGTCTCTACCAGGAGATGTAAATGCCTTCATATTTTGGTTAAACTGGAATCTGAGAGCTCTTTGGACATTTGGGACATATTATGATAATTGAACAAATATGGGGTCATCTTACTAAATATTATGATCTCACCTCCTACTATTTTGTATGATACAATTTGGATAAAAAATCCCCACATTTCCCAGAATCGAGGATATTTAACGGGGTATCTCATAATCCTACATACAATAGTAAGAGGAAACACTAGTTGATTCATAGCAATATTAACGGTAGGGACTTGGTCATGTAAAATGTTTTGTATCAATCTACCAGGAAAGAAATATACCAATGCTTAAAATATGTCTGAGGACAAAGAAGACATGAAATAGAAACTATTATTTTGAATTTTGGTCTTACAGATAATTGAAGAGGTGAGTATTATAAAAAGCTACATTTTAAATCAATTGATTTTATATAACATTTTAGGAAGTATGTATTGAAGTTTTGTTTTTACAGAAAACAATATGTTTACACATGGGATGCTGAGATTCAACTGTGCTGAGGTTATAAGAGCTTCCTGTCCCTCCCTGTTTTGTGCCCAGAGTTAGTATTTAAGGACTTTCTCACCTGAGCTACTTGACCCTCTGTCAAGTTATTCTGGAAATGGTACCACAATAGGAGAGCACTGTAATGGGATGTCTGGATAATTATTTCAATATGTCTTTCAAGACTCCTTGCATTATTGTGATTCTAGCTAAAACTGCTATCTACACATACAAAATAATAAAGCTGGTCTTTTCTCTATTTCTATATATAAAAAACAAAATCAAATGAATTGAATAACTAAATGTTGGTACCCCATTTATCTCCACCTCCCACCCCAGATTGCCAGAAGTGATGTACAAACACAGACCAAGAGTAAATCCTGAGCAACACTGGGAGAGTATCTGTCCTAGAAGCTGCTTTCCCCGAGGGAAAGAACTTTACCACTATTGATTGTGACCACACCTATGTGTAAGCCCCAACCCCTCATGCTTTGGAATTTAACTAAACTATAAGGGTGGGCTGAGGAATCCAGATCCAGATTCCAGAGAAAGAAGGAGAATGAAGAGGGATTGAGGAGGAGAATGAAGTAGCATGAGGAAAGCAGAGGAAAGACAGGAGTGAATGGAGAGAGGATTGGAATATACTGCAACTAACACCAACCACCCTGGCCTTCCTTTCCTTCCGTTGCTTGCCCATCGCCATCGACTTCCTTGGAGTGGGGGAAACGGTGTGAGACTGACTACCGAACACAGGCAGCGGGATAGATAGACTGCTGCTGTCTTTTTGTGTTTACATATATCTTGTTGAAAACTCATTGTCTACTTGAAGACAAAGTGCATTCTGGTAGTGTTATATAGTGTATGTAAATGTGGATGAAGTTGTTTCTTAGAATTTATTGTTCATGTCATTTATAGCCTAACTAATTTTCTGACCACATATGCCAGCATTTACTGAAAGGTGATAACTGAAATCTCATATTTAACTGTGGATTTTCTTCTATTGCATTTTACCATGCAGTTTAATCAAAATATGCATATGTATTCGATATTTTCATTTCTTCTTGGAGAATTGAGCATTTATGAATAAGTATGCTCTTTTCATTAACAGTTGCATTGTTTATTCAATCATTTACATTTTATTTTCAATGCCTTTAAGTTGGTTTCTACAGAAAATACATAGTTAGATATTACTTTTTAAAAGTACAATCTGATCGTACATATCTCAAGCTGGTGTTGAAATTGCTTATATTTGAAGTTATTATTGATACTGTGCTAAAGCGTAACATCTTGCTATGTGTTTTATTTTCTCCTTTGTTTTCTTTTTTTATCTGCTCTTTCTGGGATAAACAGCATTTTAAAAAATGATTGGACTTTATCTCCTCTATTGACTTATTGCTTAAACTTTATATAGATAATAAATAATGTTTCTCCAAGATTTACAAAATAAGCTTTAAAATATTCTAAATGCAATGGGAGCTATCTCAAAAGGCTGGTGTAGATGGCCACTGTGTATTAGGACCTGAGCTCAATGCCAAGCACTGCATGACTTTCACCCACAATAACTTCATGATGCTGGGAACTTGATGGTTTCCAAGGTGGCATAGGTAGACCTGATGCCCCTGAACAAGGCTGCATTTGAAAAGCGCTGCATATCATTAGCACTGCCTGAAAGCACTCCCGCCCACCACACACATACACACACACACTCACAACACACACATACACAAACACACACACACACACACACACACACGACCCAGCTATCCTCTCCCGGCAGTAATCTGAATGAACGTGAAGTATAAGAACCATAAGCTAAATAGGTATCTAGTCCCTATTCCATCCGGATTCTTCACACTCCTCTTGTCACATTTTTCACTTTTATATATGCTAACAACATACAGCATAGTGTTTCTATATTTTTCTTTAATATATCCCTGTATTTAGAATTACTAAGTATAAAATTTTTATTAGGATATTTCTGACAAATTTTATCTTTTTAATGTGTCCATAGACTACATCTGCGGAAGTTTGCTCCATTTTAGTGTTTAAAATATTTTCATTTTTCCTTAGTTTCTGAATATTTTTTTGCACAAAACAGAAAATTCTGAGTTGAATATATGTGTATTTGAAGGGTGGGGTTTTTGGTTTAGTTTTGTTTGTTTGTTATTGTATTTTAATACTACATTTAATGGGTTTTTGCCTCTCTCCTAGTTAGATCAGTCTAGGTTCTTGTTTTGTTTTTATTTCATTTTCTCTCTTCAATTAGGTTGATTTCCCAACCAAACTAATTCTATTGTATTACAGTTTGTGTTGCCTCACTTTAGACCAAGACTATATTTTCCATAATTTTCAGTGGTAGTTTCCTTTCCCATCTCAACTTGCTGTTTCCACCAATGCCCCAAGGCTCCAACTTTTTGATGCTCAACCTGAAGATAAATGCATTTGGAGTAGGACCTAGATAATATTTGGGTGATGACCACTTTTACCCTCAACCTATTAACATTATATGTCAAGCTTTCTCTGGATTCTCCAAATCATTTAATGTAGGTGGCATTCTGGAAGACAATTGAGGGTGTGAAGGGTATTAACAAAGGAACACTAAAATTTTTTTATGTTAATCCCTCCAGAATTTTACTGTCAAATACCCCACACTCATCTTTTAGTGATTTATGAGCATTTTCCTGTTAACTCATTTTAGCAGTCACTGAGGTGGTTTCCGTTCCATATAGTTCCAAGTAACATATAGGCCCTTATTCTTTTTTGCAACCTCCTGGACTTATCATTTGGGTTATTAGTTTGTTCCATAAACTCAGTTCTTTGGTTTAAGAAAGACGATTCATATATTTATAATTTTCCCAGTTCTTTTGTTTTCTTCACATTAGGGTGATGGGTCTCTCTATCTCTCATCTGAAATGTAAACTTCCAAAGTTTATTATGTATGATCTCAGTATTAAAACATTTATAAACTTGTCTGTTTATTTCTGATACAAAATTTTAAAACATGTGAAATATGCCACTTCATCTAGGTAAGAAAAATCATCAATATCCTCACATTTAGGGAGGGGGTTAGGGAAATAAATGGGCAGTACTATTCATTGTTTAAGAGGGATTTATAGTATCTATGATTATTGTTTTTCTAAAGGTCTGAACTTAAATAGGTTTTTTAGCAAAATATACAAACTAGACATAATTATGTCATGGTTGCCTAATGGATAGTGTTTAAGTTTCTTCATTTTGCCATTTTTTTCTGAATAAGAACAAAGATTTAAGAGTCTGAACACCATTTCTATTTCACCATTTTGATCAACAATCAGTGAGCTGGAAAAGCAGCAAATCTAAGTAATACCAAGAATCCTATTTAATATTTTAGTAATTTACTTCTTTGTGAATAGAATTAGTTTCTTTGGTAACTATGTTACTCTCTATACTATGTCATTATGTGAAATTATATCCTACAGACCTTGTCCAATTGGAAAAGTATGTCAGTTCCATTATTATATTTTTCCTTCAGTTTAATTTTTGGGTGATATAGTTTTGTCTGGTCTGTTTTTATAAATAATTCCTTAGTTACAATCTTATTGATCACTGAATCAGCTCACCCTGATTAGGAAAGTGGTAACTCCTTTAAAGAAAGAAATAGAGCCTTTTATTTCTTTTAAAATCTTTAGAAAACTTGCAAGCCTCTTCTTTTAGCTCCTTTCCATTACATTATTTCATTTCATTTTCTCTAATAGGCTACAGAAACCAGTAATATGATAGGAAGTCATTAATACAATATAATCACAGCAAAAGATCAAGCTCATCTTTTTCTCTTTGCATTGTCAAGTGTTTCAATATTTTATTTTATAATGTGATGACCAGAACTGATCATGGTAATCTAAGTGTGGATCTGACTAATGCATTGTATAATCAAAGATTTCCTTTTTGATTATGGTTCATTTACATTCCCTGGCTTGTCCCATGACACAGTCTTGATGCAATTGCTACACTGGGTATTTTCCCAAAAGAAAGTCGGGAATGGAGTTTCTGTGGAAGAGTGACATAATGAGGAGGAGAAAAATGAGTTCCTGAGCCTATAAACAGTATAATGCTTCACTTGTCTGTTCCTCAGTTTGCTTTCAGGTGCCACAAATTCAAATGCCTACAGAGTTTGGACAAATGATCACTTGGAAATGATCAAGTCGCAGTGAATAATATTTGAAAAAGGTTCTAGAAACTTGTTCGCTGACTTGTCTAGCACTGTAGCACTGTAGCACTGTTCTCCCGTTGTTCATTGATTTGCTTGAGCAGGCAACAGTCCATTGTGAAACTTGTTACTGTTTTTGGCATATTGAATATGACACAGGTAGCTTGCCAGTCTTTGCTGTGCGGGCAGGATACTCTTGGTGGCTTGCCAGGCTCTCCAAGAGGGATGAAAGAATCGAACCTGGGTTGGCCACATGCAAGGCAAACACCCTATCTAGTGTGCTATCACTCCAGCCTTGTCTAGAATGGTAAAAAATAGTCCGTTGGGTCAAGTTCATTTTTGTCTTGCAAAACTGCTGGCTTGCATTCCTGGTGAATGGAGAAACCAATTTATCTACAGAGTCTGATTATACAGACTTCCATGGAATTCTTTCTTTTTTCTTTCTTCTTTCTTTTTTAATTTTTAAAATTTAAAATACACATTGTAAATTGTGATTTACAATACACATTATGTCACAATTACAATACACATGATAATAAGGTTTCAAGCATTCTATGCTCCACAACCACACCCACCACCAGAAAGCCAGCATCCCTCAACCAATGTTCCTGTGTCCTCTCTAATCTTCCCATTCCTCACCCCCCAAACCATCCTCCAGTAAGCAAAATTCTGCAAGCCAATTCTCAGTGTGAGCTACTATTGGCCATTTTCCACACCACTCTTTTTTCTCTTTTGGTTTAGTTTTTGGACCATACCTGTAGGTGCTCAGGGCTTTCTCCCTGCTCTTTATTCAGGGATTACTCTTGAGAGGAATCCGGGGACCGTATGCGGTGCCAGGGGTATGAACTCGGTTCAGCAGTTTCCGTGGAAAACAAGCACTTTACTGGCTGTACAATCTCCCCAGCCCATACTTTTTCTTTATACTCCACCTAACAGGCAGAAAAAGTTTTCCCCCACATTTTTGAAATATAGAAACAAACTATTTCTAAACCTTGTAAGGATGTGGAAACTATTCCAAAAACCTCACAAAGGCTACAGAACAAATCAGAGTCTGCAGACAAAATGCTACATAAACTCCTTGTTTCTGTTTCCCATATCAGGCCTCTAAGGATCCTCGGGCTGTATCATTTTATGTTTAAAGATTAAAGATTATTTTTTTAAGAATACCAACTGAATTAATTGTTTCAGCTAAGTTCATACATGAAAATAGTGGCAACCTTAACCAAAGGTACTGAATAATTGTGGAATTTTTAGGATACATGAAAAGCTAAAAGCATCTTCTTTGAAGAACATGCAAGCTATCCATTTACTCAGCAAATATTTACAGAGTAATGAAAGGTCAATAAGAGTGAAATCATTTAATTTACCATCCGTTCTTCTCTAAACGTATCTATATATTTTTCACAGCCTTCGTGCACTTAGATTTCTATCTGATATGTTTTGACATTTTAAATATTCTTAAATCAATGTTGTTTTCTCCTCTGGGACCTTTTGACATTAATTACTCTCCTAGTTTCATAGTTTTTTTTTTTCTAAAATCCTTAAGTCTCTCTATTGGTCTTTATTTTCAATTAAAATGCTATGTTCCATGAAATTATGTTCCAGAGTATATGAAGTAGCACCACACTATGTTTACTTCCCTCAGCTCCCTCCTTTTCCCACCAAAATGTCCCCATTAGAGTAGCTGCTGGCCTGTGATATGCAGTCTTTACCTTGTAAACTACCGCCAGTCCATGACTATCAAAAGTCAAGAGGTTGGGAGATGATGACAACTGAAGGAAGTGGGTGGTGAATTCATATAACACTCTCCCTCCTGGTAAGTCTATGAGGAGGGAAATAGAACGGAAGGTGAGTGGGTTAGACCATTGAAGTCACATTGTCTGGTGTTGAAACTTAACATTGCTGTCCTATAGCTGTGTGATCTTGTGCAAGTTATTCTGCCCCTCTGTGCCCCAGTTTCTTCATCTGGGAAGTAGTATATATGTAATAGGGCTACTAGAAAAATTCAATTAAAAATTACCATTTTTAGAGAGAGAGAGAGAGAGAGAGAGAGAGAGAGAACAAAAGGAATGCCTGGCACAAAGGTAGGGTGGGATGGGGGTGGGAGGGATGTTGGGACCTGTGGTGGTGGAGGATGGGCGCTGGCGGAGGGATGGGTACTTGATCATTGTATAACTGAAACCCAAGTACAACAATTTGTAAGTCTATAACTGTAGTTCCTGGTGTTTCACTAATAAAAAATAAATAAAAAATGGAAAAAATTGCCATTTTTAATTCAATTCATAACTTATAAACTTGATGCAAATGTTCTGAAAACAACATAAATGTTCTTTTCTTAAATGAGAAATGTGTGGTAAAAGGACATAGGAACCTGCCAGGTGTTTCACAGTTCAAAAGTGGGAGAACTGAGCATTAGACCCAGGCTCTATGACTGCAAAACCTTGTCCATCAGTCACGATGCTCTTCTACTTCTGAATTGTGCTACCTATCTAAAACAAAGTAAAAACATTATTTCTATGAATAAAGGTCATGTCAGTAACATGCTATACTTTGTAAATTAGTTGCAATAGCCACTATATTAAGAATTTCCATCCCCCATCCTTTGCTCAGTAGAAACTTTTCATGATTTCCCTCCCCAGCAGTTTCAATAAGATGCTTGAAAATTTGTTTTGCTTTGTTGCAGATAATATGCTTACTAAGAGGCATTGTTTTCTTTATGGGGCCAGCTCTCCCTCTAAATGTTCAATGCCTTTCTGATTTTATGACTCCAAGTAGTTGATCGTTGACTCTTAACTCTTCCCTCCCACTCTGCAAGTCCTGCCTCATGCTTTCTTAATTCCATTGTATTTATTCCCAGAGAGGCTAACTGGTATTTTGAAGACAAAAAATGCTTTAAGTAACCTGTAGTTAACTTATTTTCCTCTTTCACATCTCAAATGGTCATTGCTATTATCTTACAACTTTTCTGCACAAAAGAATGTCCTCCAGTAGCTTTCAATAGCCCTTATGTAGGCAGATGGTTGAATTGTCTCAAAATGTATGTTTTGCAGAAGGGAAAAAGAAACCTTGAAGGGGTGCCAATACATTGCAACCAATGAGTTACTCCTCATTGGTTCTGGAATAATAGACAAGGAAATGAAAAATGAAATCATGAGGTCCAGGTAGAAATAAGAAGGATAAGAGACCGTTAGTTCATTCAGGTGGAGCACTGTTAAAGTGTCAAAAGGTAAGTTATAGGAAGAGACTTGGTGTGCTGGACCAAGACCTCTAGGGCAGAGCGATTTGCCATGGGGCAAAGTTTTCAGGAATTGCTACAGAGTGCATTTCTGGAATGCTCCCTGTCAATCTTTCCTCCCATGCCCTTGGAGCATACCACCTCTAGGATATAGGAACACAATCCTTTCAATAATTAACTACAGTAATTTTTTCCAAATGTTGCTTTTGCTTTTCTTCTTTCACCTGACATTTTAGTTTCTGTCTAATCATCTTTTTCACGTTGGGAAAGACTCTACTATTTTATGATCTTACTGCCTTTGAAACTACATGCTATATGTAATCAAACTCTTCCCCAAGACTGATTCTAATATTCCATTATTCTAGATACTTACTCATAGCTCACTATGACTCACAGATCATAGCCCACATGTCCTTACTTAAAAGGAGAAATAAGTGTCAGATATAATGGACCATGAAATTTTTACCATAGCAAGAACTACAAAACAGAAATCTACCATTAGACTTATCAAAGGGAACTTTTGGTCATTTAGTATGATAATTGAAGTTAAGATTTTGAAAAAGACTAGAATCAGATTTTTAAATTTTCACTAAAAGTGAATGCAGAAAATTTTAGAATCATGGGTTTTGGAACCTCAGTGTTTTGTGTTTCGTTTTGCCTTATTTTGTTTCAGTACATACTGATCGGTGCATGATAATGACAAACTTATAGGACCTGTTATGAAGAAGTAAAAATATACCATCTTCTTGGGGTTTTACCACTCTGGGATAGCTTTTCCCAAACATGCTGGCTCTGCCCTGGACAAATGAATCAGAACCTCCAGGAACATTGGGGATATATGATTGTTATTATAGTTGGAACAATCCCATTTCAATTAAGGAGATTAAGAGGAAGCATCTTTCTGTGATGATGCTGAGAATGTAGGAATGTATGCTTACAAAGCTATGAAATTTCAAGAGAGTGAGATGGAAAAAGTGGCAAGGAACAACCAAATAAAAATACACACAAAAAATATGAAAGTTATAATGATACTGATTGAGTTGGACTCTAACTGCATGACCTTCAGGACATAAAGAAGGATTCAATTAATATTTTAATATAAAACACAACTAGTCGAGGCCTTAAAGGTACAAGAAATTTCATGAGGCTAAAATATTGGAGTACTTGTTTGAGTTAGATATATTTTTGTGTGCATGTGTGTTTGTGTGTGTATATGTATGTATGTATGTATAAGAAGTACTCTCCCTGCAAAGAAATATGAAACTGTTACTTCAGCTTGGGGTGAAAACTAAAAGGCTATCTGGAACAAATGAAAATATTCAAATGTTACTTGTGAAAGAGAGTAGAATGATAGTATAGCAGGTAACTCACTTACCTTGTGCATGGTCAACTTGGGTTTGATCCCCAACACCACATCGTCCTCTGACCATCACCAGGAGTGATCCCTGAGCACAGAGTCAAGAGCAATCTGTTATTACAACTACATGAGCTCTACCCACCCTCACAAAGTTACTGATGGTATAGGAAGGATCCGCCACATTCACTGAAAAGCTACGTTTGAATTTGATGATTTTCACAAATTGTTAAGAAGAAGGACTATTTCATGGATTATTTATTGTCTAGGAAACCCTAACACCTGTTACTCTAGAAGCTCAAACTTTTTGAGGAAGTACAACTGAGTTGACTCTTTAGTAAGATTTTCCCTTAGGGGATAGAAGTCAGAAGCATTTCCAAATATTTTATCTTCCTCAGGTATTTCACCTATGATGGTCAAAACATATATGAAATGTACATTGTGATGCCAGTTCCCCTTTGAGCACTCTATGCAACACATATTTTATCTCCCTTCTCCCCTGCCCCCTTCCATTTCCAAAGACACATAGTTCAAGATCGGATTCTTTGTTTTATAAGCAGGCATTCAAGCTTACCTTAGGCTGACCCCAGAAAAATCTTTCTCACTTGCTAATTCTCTACACTACATAAAGAACTAGTATTTCTTTTTTTCAATCACCCTATTTGCTTACTACTCAATTTTTGGCAGTATCAGAGCTCTGATCGGTTGATATTAGTCTCTTGCCATTTTGTCTCTCCTCTCACACATCTTCTGAGAATATATATATATATATATGTATATATATATGTGTAGTATACATATATATATTCCTTCATTTAAAACTTTCTTTTTTGCCCTTATTCACATTTATTTTCTATTGATTCTCATAACATTTTGAACACCTATGCAGAGCACTTCCATAGACATTAACAGTACTGCTTACATTTCTTGTTCTTATTACATTGAAAACCTTCTTAGAAAAGATTGTAGTTTACTGCCACACATTCAATAGAAGTGATTTTAATATACTAAAATATAGTGCATACTCAACTAAATATTAGCTGACTGAACATACATTCCCATGGCATACAACAGGTCTTCTCAATCCTTGTAAGCAGACTTGAACTACTGAGAAACATTTGCACAGAAACCTAGTAGTCATTTATCAATAGTTCTCCAGTGGCTGAAATGAGTAAATGACCTTTTCCAAATCACAGAAACTTCCTCTTTCTTTTTGCTTTTTGAGAATTTTGATTAATAGAAATATATTTTTATGGGCCATAGCCATTATATGTAGTCTTTCAGAATGATATAGAAGACTTTCCTACAGATTCTGCAGTATTTTGGGGACCTGGGATCCATAGTGCAGATGTGAACATATACGGAGTAGCCTAGGAGTATATAAGCAAATTGGAAGCAGCAAGCCCTTCATAGCCATATTCCCAGATTAGCAGATTGAATCTGGAAATCTGTCCTTTCTTTGTAAATTGTGGATGAAAACGACCACACCTGAATTTAAATACTTACAGCAGATCATTCTCATTCATTCTTTAGAGAAGTATCTCTCAGCCTCTTCTGTTAATTTTTTTTCCCTGTCACTATGATGTGAATTAGTTCTGTTGGCTCCTAAAAACTTCCTGCTAGTACTCCTGTACATAGTTTCACTATTATACTTCAGAACTCAGAATATCTTTGCTAAAAAGTTGTAAAAAGTCACCAGAAACTATTCAACTTGCAGTCTAGATATGCATATACCAGAATTTTAAGGCATTTAGGTTAACAACCCATGATGATGAACTATCAACAACAAAAAAATAAAATAGATGCTTTTTTCTGACCCTGGAGAGAGGATCTAAATTCCTTCACACAGATTCAAGCAACCAATTTAACATCGCAATGCCTGTCTGTTGGTGAAAGAGCATATTGACTCTCTATGTCATGCATGTATTGTTTCTGATCCTTTCCTTCATCTGCCTCTACATTTTCTAAGTGACATAATCATGCATAAGCCATTATCTCAAGTTCAGCTTTTTGGGTAAGCTAGACTGTGACAAACCCTGTAGTTACTAGATGGAAAGGAAACCAGAAAGAAAAAAAATAGGAAATATAAGTTGGTAGGAAATTTGCTTTACTCAAGGAGGATCTATCTATCTATCTATCTATCTATCTATCTATCTATCTATCTGTATGTATGCATGCATATGTATATCTATATATATCACTATATCAGTATCATTCCGTTGTTCATTGATTTGCTCGAGCGGGCACCAGTAACTTCTCCATTCATCCCTGTCACGTGCTGGTGTAGCCCAATGGCAAATTGGGGGCTCTTTCAGGGTCAGGGGAATGAGGACGATTGTTGTTGCTGTTTTTGGCATTTCGAGGTTGCCACGTGTACCTTGCCAGGCTCTGCTGTACATATACATATATATGTGTACATATATGTGTGTATATATATGTATAGTACAGGGAAAAAGTTAAGTATGTGGCTAGTAGCATCATAAAAATATTTGAAAATTGCAATAAACTTTATCTGATATGTAGCACTGTAGCACTGTCCTCCCGTTGTTCATCTATTTGCTCGAGCGGGCCCAGTTATGTCTTCATTTTGAGGCTTGCTGTTACTGTGTTTGACATATTGAATATGTCATGGGTAGCTTGCCAGGCTTTGCCGTGCAGGCGAGATACTCTCGTAGCTTGCCGGACTCTCCGATAGGGGCAGAGGAATCGAACCCGGCTCGGCCAGGCTGGCTGTGTGCAAGGCAAAAGCCCTATCACTCTGCTATCACTCCAGCTGCTTGATATGCAATGTTCTAAATAAAATTTACTTTAGCTTAAGGACGTTTTGTAATGATCATGGTTCTGTATTCCCTTGGGAAGGTGACCTGGCCTTAGTTAGTAAAGCTGCATAGAAATCACCAGGGGGTCATCGTCAGCACAGCCAAATTAACTCCAGCTTATGACGTAGCTCTGTGCCCCAGGAAAGGCAATGGAAGTTGGAAAAGAAACACTCGCTAATGGAAAATAACCAAGAGGCTAAGGAGAGAGATGTTATTTTGAACTTTTAAAGAGAACATTATAAATAGCAGAGAAAATGGAAACGCAGAAATTAAAAACAATAAAAACAAAAGCAAGTTGACAGTGACCCCTTTAATATGACAATTTTGGTACTTCTAAGGCCCAAGCCTGTAGATGTAATAGCTGAGTCCCAGCGAAATAGCCAAGGACCATGGGGTTTGAGCACTTAGTCACAATGGCATTTTAGGTTAAACAATCATTGACTCAGCGGTGAAAAATGAGATAAATTAAAATTATTTTCTTCACAACGGCCGAGGGGCTTGGCAAGTAATATATTGAAGAAATTTCCTGGACATAATAGGTTACATTAATTTTCAACTGCAAAACAATTCCTTCAGCATTATTTTTCAAGGAGAGAGAAAAGAAAGGGGCGGTGGGAAAAAACCACCCTGTTACTTGCACTATTTACTTCCAGTCTAAATGAAAAAACATGTTTCAAAAAGAAGATTAAGAAAGGCATATCCAGACAGAGCAAAACCTGTCTGTAAAGAATTCAAGCTAATTGGTTATCCATTTGCCTGTTCAAATGTGGTCAGTATTAATCCAAGAACAATAGAAGCATAAGTTGTGAAAATCATTACATTGGGAAGCAGGATGTTAAGTCCTCTACTAGCTGAAAAGCACCTTTGTTTGCAAAGTGGAACTAAAGTGGTAAAAACAAAAACTTCTTCTGTCCAAATGAGCAGATGAATTTGGCATTTAAGATTGAATATGATTATCTATTCTTTGTCCCAACCCTGAGTAAATGGTTGAAATTAAGTCCAAGATCTTGTGGCTGTCACTTCCTGCTCTGGGAACCTGATAGATGGAGATGTGTAGAATGGTGAGAGGATGTGCCGCAACTTGTGCCAGCCATAGTGTATTGGAAGAGAAGCTCCTATTTCTGTAGTCCATCAGTAAGCATGCTTCACTTTCCTGTTCCTGTTAAGAATCGCTTTATCATATACAGATAACTAATAACTTGACCAATGGTGCCTGGGTGAATGTTTAACAATCTGCTAGTTCTGTTTCTGGCATATAATGGATGAAATTTTTATTTTCTAGCAGTAGTTATCAATTTTTTCCATAGGTCCAGGCAGTAACTATTTTAGATTTGTGTGTCCTACATTCTCTATCACAGCTATTTAATCCTGCCATTGGAAGGTGAAAGCAACTCTTCATAATACCTAAATAAAGTGATCTTCTAATAAAACTTGCAGAAGACACTGAAAGGTGATTGTCTAATAAATTTTATGAAATATCATTTTACCTTATTTATAACCATTAAAAATATTAAGAGGGTAGAGCAATAGAAAAAGGTAGGGAGCTTGTCTTGCATGCAGCCAATCCATGTTTGGCTTCCCATATGGTACCCAAATCTGCCAGGACTTGAGCACAGAGACAGGAGTATTCCCTGAGCACCACTGGATTTGGTGAAAAATAAAAATAAATTACAATGCTGAAACCATCCTTAGCATTCAGAGAAGAAAGAGAGAAAGAAAGAAGAAAAGAAAGAAGGAAAGAAAGAAAGAAGGGAAGAAAGAAAAAGGAGAGGAGAGGAGAGGAGAGGAGAGGAGAGGAGAGGAGAGGAGAGGAGAGGAGAGGAGAGGAGAGAGGGGAGGGGAGGGGAGGGGAGGGGAGAAGAGAGGAGAGGAAAGAAAGGAAGACAGGAAAGAAGAAGGAAGGAAGGAAGGAAGGAAGGAAGGAAGGAAGGAAGGAAGGAAGGAAGGAAGGGAGGGAAGAAAAGTTCACAGGCTGATTTAGTCTTGTTTTATCACCCATGTTTTAAAGTGATGGTTAAGAGAAACATCTTCGGTGTCTATTAGAACTTTTGTTGGTTGATGAGTAGTTAGTTACTACTCTGCCCATTCCGATAGTAGCTTTCAAATATCAAAATATGTTTCTAATAACCTATTTTATTACACTTTTTCCATAACGATTTTATATTCTGACAGAAAAATAGTTCAAGTCTTGATTTCTCATTGTCTGTAATATAAACTATCCCATTTGATCAATTTCAAGTAATTTAGATGGTACTTATTCCATTAGGAGGCTAAATCACCATACAAGCCTCAAGAACAAGAAAGCTAGAATTGTCTTCATTTCCTTGTTCCTGGTGTCTCACGTTAGATATACAATAGACAGTACATCTTAAATATACACAAGATGGGGGGTGCAATAGTTCAGTGGTGAAGCACTTGCCTTGACCCCAGTTTGATCCCCAGCACTTCATAATGATCCCCCACGCATTGCTATAGAAGTGATCCCTGAGAACAGGGGCAGGAGTAAGCTTGGTCTGGCCCCAACACAACAACAACAACAACACACACACACAGTTCTTGGTTTTGGCCCCCAAATCAAGTAATTAAAAGTTATGAACACAGTTTGTGGGAATCACTAGGCCACCACAGGCCTTATTACTGTTCTTCTGTCCTTTGTGGGTTAAGAAGGGTAAGAAGGACCTTTAAAGGAATGAGGCAAAAACAACCATGTTGCTCTCAGGTGCCCCTCTCCCTCCCCATCCTCTTGTCTCCCCTGTCACTGCCTTTCCAAGTTTTCTCACTTCTTCCCTTGCATAGGGTTTTTATAGTCAAAGAGAGGGTGAGACAAGGTTTAGCAAAGGAACGCTTTCTTCGGAATCAGCCGATATACTTTTGTAACAAGCAGAGAGATCTTATCATTCACATTTTATCATAATGTTGTTCAGAAAAATTCAGACTGATTAATTTAGAATTCTACATTTGGGAAAGGCTGAAACTAAACTTATATTAGCTATTACTTTTCAGTGGGGCTTCCTATGAATGACTCCATTTGGGTTCTATTGTTTCTTTTCCTTTCCTTCTACTTTTCTTTCTTTTCTCTCTCTACCTTTTTTTTTTTGAAAAGCTGGGGACCAAAACTCCTAGCCGCGTGCTTATTCATTCAAGTATGCTCTCTATTATTGAATTACACTCCCCTTACCTGTTCCTTCTTTAACAGAGATCTCGCTCCTAGACAAGTCTCTCTGCTCTGAATAGTCATTATCTAGAACTTATACCTCAGCATAGCCTTCTTGTTCTTGATTCTACCTCAATACCCAGTCAAGGCCACAGTTTACCCCTGAATGTCCTTACTGATAAGCAAACTCAGGGAATCCTTTGACCCATCTGGCATAGAGCTGGAGTATGCTTTCTGGACACTTCTCATTCCTTTGGACTTCATTTCATCATTGCCTGCCACTGCACTCATTCTTTTTGTTCAATAACTTTGTAACTGGCATCCATAGCCACGAAACCATTTAGATTTCCTGGAACTAAATTGCTTTCCAGAATTCCAATGGCATCAAGCTGATGCAGATATTGATTTCTCGTTTGTTAGTCCCTAGTAATGAGGAGTCCCAGAAGGGGCAAGGCCTAGTGCAGAAAACACCTGTTCATATCCATGAGCTTCTGGGCTGGAGCAGTCAGCTTGAAGACCCCTGAACTCATTGGCCCCTCCAAATCCAGTCTTCCCTGTGCTGGGTGCCTGTTAACTGCAGAGCCAAGCAGAGTCTGCTGAGGCAAAATTGTTCTGCACGTAGTATGTGTTTGCAGGAAATAGCACTGCTTAAGAGAAGGGCGGCAGACCCTCCCCAGTCAGACAGATGCCCAATTATTCAACTTGATTTTTCCTCTTAGTTTGTAGTGTATTATTTCTAACACAATTGCCTCACACAAAGCAGACTGTGTGGCTGGTCATTTTTCCCTCATTCACTAACTAAGTTTTTCAGCTCGTCATGGCAAATTCCTGAAATCCTCACCCCTGCTCATTGGGTTTCCAGTGAACTTACCTGATATATTGACTTTTTATAGAAAAGCTTGACAAACTTCCTACTAATCAATAGACAGCTCCACCAATTTTATCACTGATCTAATATTAAAAAAAAATCCTAGCTCAGATGTTGCCTTCTCTGGGGCTAAAGAGATAACACAGCGAGTAGGATGCTTGACTTGCATGTGTCAGACCCAGGTTCAGTCTTAAATATATAAAATAAAGAGAGGTTCATTTCTCAGGAAGTCTTACTCTGACTTCTCTGTTCAGATTAACCACTCTGTATATGCACTTGATGATCTTTCTCTTATCACTTTCATATACCTACTAGAATGTTATGCTAGTAAGACTCTGCTTAGTGAAACTAAAGCTCCTTAAAAGCATAAATAAATGTCATTAATTTATTTATTATCATTTATTGTTCTCTGGGGACTAAAAGTGTTGTATAGCACATACGAAATATTTGATAATTATTTGTTGAGTGAATGAAACAAAGTTAGAGCTGCCAAAATCTTCCAGAGTTGTATTCTCTGCCTCTTCTTTGTGGAACTTTGATTTTACTTCTGTTTCTTCTAATATCTATCTACCACTGGCTTATTTTCTCATCCTCTGAACTCTTGAATTGCTTACCATGAGAGCATCATAAAAGTTGTTCCCACATGCACTGGTGTGAAGTAAGAGAATAAGGATAATATACTGTCTATTTTCAAACTTTTATATTTATTCTGTTTAAAATATTCTTTTTTCCCCCCAAATTGTCTTTTTATTAAAAAATGGTAGTCAGGGATTAGTGAGAGAGTACAGCAGGTAGAGTTTTTTTTTTTATTGCATCCTGCTGACCCAGCTTCAAACACTGGTACCCTATATAGTCTCCTGAACCCTGTCAGGACTAATCCCTGAGCATAGAGCTAGAAAGAAGCCCTGAGGACTGCTGAGTGAACCCCTTCCCCTAAAAGAAAAAAGGGAAGGAAGGAAGGAAGGAAGGAAGGAAGGAAGGAAGGAAGGAAGGAAGGAAGGAAGGAAAGGAGGGAGGGAGGGAGGGAGGGAGGGAGGATAAAATGGCAATTATAAAATGATATATTTCAGATTAGTTAGAAAAAATAATAATCAACTCTGAACTTTAGGAAATATTACTAGTGTCTATGGAATTCAAAAGCCTATAGTGTTTTATATTTAAATACTCCTGCTCTTATTTATTTCCATAACATTTCCAGTCCACCAAAAGGTAGATTACCACTGGCCTTATTACAGATACCAGGTCATAACTGGGTTCATAGCCAGGTTCTGTGGATCCTTTTACTTACTCTAATAGTGTTATGTCGACACCAGTGATGCATTCCTCAAACTGTAGCTACAAAATGTGATGAATCTCACATTTACTGAAGGTTTGCTCACCGTGCTACAACCTATGCTCTTTGCTGCCATGGGTCTTACCACATGGGCACACATTTCAAACACTATTTACCAACTTGGTTTCCATGGAAAAATTAAAGGAACTTACTAGGCTCTATGTCCTAACTGAAAAATGAACAGTAGATTCCAACTTCATACTTTCCTTTCTCCTTTCCCTAAACATATATACATATATGTGTGTGTGTGTGTGTGTGTGTGTGTGTAATATGTATATATGCATATTATATATATATAATATGTAAACATAAAGAGCTATAAGTGTTATTAGAAAAAAAGAATGAGACACTCTGGAGGTTTGGATGTGACATGTCAATGGAGACATGCGTGAGAGGATGAAATTTGACCACAATGAACCCTGAAAGAGAAAAGTCAATACATTACCTTAAATTCTCAAAAACTGCAGATATAATACTCCCTAATCAGCATACTTTCTGGGTAAGATAGAACTTGGGGGTAGGGGAAGTTCTCTTTAAAATACCTGAGTATTTTAAAGAAATTTTTAGTTTTCTTTAAAATAAATTTTAAGTTTTCTTTAAAATACCTGAGTATTTTAAACTCACTATAATTTCAGTATTCTGTTTAGGGAGAGTAGCATCTTTTGGGTGGGATCTACACATATCAGAGGTAACCTTCTGTCCCACCCCTGATGAAATCCAGGAAGACGATAAAGAAACACATGCCCTTAGTAGGAAGAAGCCCAACTTTTGTGGGTGCTTCTTGGGCCTCTGCAGACAACAAAAGATGGTTTATTTTGACTCTGTTTTTATTACCCCAGAAAGGACCAGTGATTTATCACAGCTAACAGCTTCTTTTTGAATTTATAGGTGCCTAGACCTGAAGGTTTATAATATGCTTTCCTATCAGTACTCAAACCATCTAAAACACTGCAGGACACCTGAACTCTTCTCCCCACCTTGTCCAGAGCACCTACCTCCCTACCTCACATCTACAAAAGTCTCCATTGGCTTGCAAATTAGTGTTCATGCACTTGTAAACTGGGACAGGCAGGTATGCAAACTATTCACTCTCTGGTCTCACATAAAAATATTAGGGGTAGTCATGTTGGAGCTGGATATCAATATCTAGTGCATCTCCCTACACTCCTAAAATAATTTAAATAAAATCTTCTGTATTCTTAGAGTTTCCTCTCAACCAAAGTAGTACATCTTATCCCAGTTTTTAAATCTCAGAGAACTAAGCAGGAATGTTGATTATCTAACCAAACAGCCGCCTCCTTCTCTTATTTTTTACCTTTTTTTTTTTAAGCACCGTGAGATAGAGCATTGCAAAATTGTTTCTGGTTGTGTTTCAGTCATACATTGTTCCAAAACCCATCCTTCCACCAGTGTAATTTCCCAGCACCAGTGTCCCCAGTTTCCCTCCAGCCCTTCAAACCTTCAAACCACTCCCCCTCTGCTCTAGAGGCAGGCACCTCATCTCTCTCTCTCTCTCTCTCTCTCTCTCTCTCTCTCTCTCTCTCTCTCTCTCTCTCTCTCCTTTTTTATTGAATCAATTCTCTTAATTTTTAGTAAAACTTCTTTAGCAAGAAGTAGGGGTGCTTATAAGTGAGTGCTTATTTTTTCTTCTCAAGTTAAAATACTAAATTTTGGTACAAGCAGAGATAACTGCTAAATAATAAAAGGATATAAATCCATTAATATCTTAGAAATGGCATAGGATTTAGATCCACTAATAATTGAGACAATGTATTAATCTGCTAAAGCTGTCATAACAAAATACCCTAGGCAAAGGATTTAGGACCATTGTGAATATCATATGAACAACCCAAGGTCAACCAACAATAAAGAGTGTTTTGCGTAAAAACATGCAGTTGCAATTGATGGTAGTTGTGCAGAATTCTGTTGTGTTACCTTGATTCTTCATTTTATTCCTCTGTATCATTTTTCTAATTAGTTAGTTTTAAATGTGTAGAAATATATATATATGCAAATACACATCTTTGAAGATTCTGTTAATGCAGCAAATGGAATCAGTGCATACTTAGATGCTTTAGAGAAGTTTGTTTCATTGTTTTACTAAGGATAAAAACAATGACTCATTGGTTTCTAGTCTAATAGCAGATGGTTATGAAAGGAGACCTATTAAGGTTAATACTTTAAGGTCTCACCATTTTCCTTCTTTTCTTCTCAGATTTCTTTGATCCATTTAAATCAGTATCCATAAATGAGGACACACAAATGCAGACAAATTTATTGAATTTTTATTTAAAAAGCATAACCATGCGTTCCCTGCATTATTATGATGCTTCTGACTACATTATTTTGGAGTTAGTCAATAGCTACATATATCCATCTTCTGTATTTGGGAAAAATGAAACATCAAAATCTGTAAATTCCTTTATGCACACTCCATGTTCTTTGCCAATGACCTTGACTAACATAAAAGCCAAGATTAGTGAAAACATTTTGAAACCCGACTTATCAATAGATCATGATATTGCCTTTGCCTTTGAGCCTTATTTAAGGGTCTAGATTGTTGGAGCTGGAAGGTCACTTAGAGTTCACCTAGGCCAGCACCCTCATTTTCCAGATGAGGAACCTGCACCTGGGAGAAATGAAGTGAATTACTCAAGGTCACACAAAAAGTCACTCTCCAAGTCCAGCTAACATTCATGCATTTTGACATCAGTTTATGTTTCAATATGACAAAGTATCTCAAACTTAATAAAATATGGTAGTATTTTGCTGTTAACCAATAATTTTAATTTGTTTCTAAATTCTTATTCACCAGTTAGCTCCAACACTTATTTAGCTTTAAGGTTAATGGTATTAGTAGAATATGCTTATGGTTTGGCCCTGGGGACAAAGAATAACATGAATCAACTTTGTCTCAAGGATGATATTTTTACCTTGTTCTATGAAATATTGTCTTGAAAGCAAGGTTTATGAAAGATGAAATTATCTAAATCCCTTTTTCTCCTTCTTTAGGACATAGACGTATAGGCCTAGACTGCCAGTGTTTAGAGACTTTTAGAGAAGTGATGTACAAAAGCATGAGGAAAATGGCCAGGACAGACTGGCTTCTGATGCAGGTGACAGAGCCACTGACTCTTGAAGCTGCTGCATGATCTGGTGCATAAGCAGAGGTATGATTTGAAATCCACGATAGCAATGGTATATTCTGAGCATATGTGTATTACTATATCATGTATTGCAGGATAACATTGGTTCGTCCTTTCTCCCTTGCCACAGGGAGTTGAGGTTTATCGAGTTATATCCATCACAGTGCTTCCGAGTCACTCCCATTCCTCTGTTTATCTGTAGACTCTTCTCTGTGCTCTCCTCCCCAGCCAGTTAATCACCTTTTTCCCTAATCAGTTTCTGTAAGATAAGATCCTTTTAGGATATTGAACTTGTATGGTGTTAAATGCTGCTTTTCTCCATCTTTTGCATAGTTTACCTTAAAGCAATGTCCTTTCTGTATGGACACAGGAAGACAGTTAATATTATGCTTTATAATTTGAGAGTTAATTGACTCCAAATAATATTTACTCCTGGGCATCTGCTTTCTTTTGCCCTTAGATCTTTCAGTTGCCCTTAGATCCTAGCACCTCAAAAGCAGGGTCCCAACGAGAGACTGAATACACCCAGGGCAAGCTGTGAGCTACCCTGGCATCGAAATGGGCCAGGCCAAAGTGCCATAAAACTCAACTATAAGTTGAGTGCATGATCATGGACAAATGCTCTTATGATCCAAAGGTAAGGACGAGACTAGGACCCTGCTGGGGTTAGGAAGGCTAACCTGGCCTGAGGACTGCAGAATATATAATGAGATGTCCTCAGGAAGAACCAAACTGTAAGTTTTTATCTCTTACTGTGCTCATACAGAATGACATTGCTAAAAATATTAGAAATAGATTTACTACAGCTATTTAAGTAGATTACTAGCTGAGGAAAGAATGCACCTTCATTGGGATCCCACTCTTGAGCAGATCTAGTAATCTGGAGTAATCTCTTTAGATGAGATTCTATCCTTGAGTTAATCTCCTAGAGGCATGGTTTTACATCTCTTTGTTGATTTGTTAATGTTCAACCCACCTTTGTATCACCGCCCTACGTGATTGCTATATAAACTAAGACTGTTAAGAATGGAGTGGGCAGAGTCAGAAGTGAGAGGGACTTGGAATTGAGAGAGAGAAGCAGAAGGGGAGTAGAGATTGGAATAAACTACAATTGATGCCGACAAGCGTGGCCCTCATTCCTTCCTTTGCCTTCCTATTGCTGTGAGCCTCCCTGGGGTGGGGGAAGAGGCCGAGACCACAGAACACAGGCAGCAAAAGAGATAGAATGCCGCTGGCCTTTTGGAAACAATCAATGCACTATATAGATAACAATAGTACATACCATATTCATATGGGATTGATATTATCTCAAATGCCTCTGTGTTAGGTGAGGACTTTAGGGAGTCTCAAGAAAAGACCTCCATGGAATGTAAAGTGAACCCTCACTTGTTCAAAACTAACTGCTACAGACAGAAACTCGCTATGTTCCTAGTCAGTTCTCATAGGCCCAAAGTATCAAGATAGCAATTCCAGTCTGAAATGAGATGTTGGGTTCAGTTCTTTCGAAATAAATCAAGGACTGGCTTGTTGGGTTCTCGCGTTTCTACTCCCACTGAGGTTTCTTCCATGACATCTCCCTATATTCATACAGACTTTACTCTGCACCATCATATTATCTTAAACTGTGCTAAGAACTTCAGTCTCCAACACGATCTTTCAACCACCTCCTTGAATATTTCCAGATCTTTATCATACATACTCCCAACAAAGTTACATATTTTTCAAAGACAAAGTTTTTTTCTCTCATCTATCACGTTTTCTTTATCAACTCTAAGATTCATGCCCTACCTTCACTTCTATAGCCTATCACTATAATATTTCTAATTTGCATATTTTTAATTTCATTTTATTTATCTAAAAATTATGTTATAAAGAAGTAGTTCACAATATTTGATTACATTTATTATTTAAACACCAATCCCACCACCATTACACCTTTCCACCACCATATTTCGGATGTTTTCATCCAGAACCCTGATCCCTGCCCCAAAGCAGAACCAAAATATTGTTTTTTGTATTGTTTATTACGAAAAACTGCTGAAAATGCTACAAAAAAGTATCCTTAGAGGAAAGAGTGTGAAGATTGTTAGGGGTCATATAAGAGATCACTAACATGTTGTTAAAGAATGATCCTTGTGTGCTTTATATATATATTGGTGCCTCCTACTTTGAACCCCATCAAATATGGTGTGGTATTCTTAGAGTGTGGTAGGGTATGTGGTATGAAGTGTCCAGGAATAGGCTCCCTTGTGGGTGAGGCTAAACTGAGCATGTGGAGAGCTGCCTTGAGTGTGGTGGTGGTTGAATTCTGGAGGTTTTTGGTTGTCGGGACTGGGTACCTTGTGTCTGGGTCCCTTGGGGCAGGGAGCCCCCCCCCTTGTGGAACAGCATGGCATGGGGCTATTCATCTCTTCCTGTTCTGCCATAGAGTCCTGACCCAAGACCAATACAGGGTTAATCCAACTCTCTGTGTTGTGCATCAACAGAAACTGCAGTAGGACTAGAGTACTGCCTCCAGACAAGCTGTTGAATCACCATGACTCTGTTTAAGCAGGTCTCCTTGTTATCAGAAAACAATGCTTCCTTCAATCCCCCTCAACTAACTTTTCTCAAGTAGACTTCCACCAATCTTTCTTTAGCTTATCTCCATATTTATCACCATTTTCTCAGATGCAAGAAATGAAATGGTTCTTCTCTACCTCAGAATATGGATCCTAACTCTCCCCTCTCTGGAACAGTCCATGTTCTCTCTAGAGCACGCATCTTAAATTACCTCCCCTTCTCGCCCTTTATTTTCTAATAAACTTCTTATACTTCACAGACAAGAATAATTTTTTTTCATTATTCTTCTCATAGCCTCTTTACTAGTTGAAACGTTGGTTCTATAACTCTTCTGTTTCTCTGCCAGAAGGGAACACCAGATGTTGGAGAGATAGTACAGCAGGTAGGGCACTTGCCTTGCGTGCAACCAAACTTGTTTCAATTCCCAGCATCCCATATGGTGCTCCAAGCATCATCAAGAGTAATTCCTGAGTGCAAAGTCAGAAGTTACCCATGAGCATTGCCAAGTGTGGCCCCTGAAAAAGCCAGGGCTGGGCCAGACCAGGGCCCCTGAAAAAGCAACCAAATAAATGACATAGAAAGCTAAGTAATGAAGAGGTTACTTGGAGAAAATGGTAGTAAATATGGAAACAATCTACTCACAAATTAAAATTAAAGTAGACATGATGAATTTAAAACTTTATAACTATGAAGAAAAGACACTAACTTGTAAAACAGCAGTTTTGCTACAACAATTGGTGGCAGAATTTTTAATGCTTTATTATTGTGACAGAAGGGAGTAAAAGGAAATCAATGAGAAGGGTGAGGATGCCAACTAACGCATCTTGGCTAGAAAAGAACAATAGAGGCTGCTTCACTTCTGATAAGGCTAATTTGAAAAATAAGTATAATTCAATTAGGAAAACAAAGATAATTTAGGGGAAAATTATGTCTTCTCTTATGTATTTGACATCTAAAATTCACTTTTAAATTATTTTAATGAAAATAATGAATATTGAAAATGAATAATGAAAGTACCAAGAAAATATTAATATTAACTATGATTAATCATGTGCTCTTTGAAAGAGAAGCATTGGATAATAATCCATAAATAACAATATTCTATATGCTTTGCTTTCTGTTATTTCTATTATTTACTCGGTAGGGCGTCTGCCTTACAAGTGGCCAACATGGCCGACCCGAGTTCGATTCCTCCGCCCCTTTTGGAGAGCCCGGCAAGCTACTGAGAGTATCTCGCCCGCAAGGCAGAGCCTGGCAAGCTCCCCGTGACGTATTCGATATGCCAAACACAGTAACAACAAAAGTCTCCAATGGAGACCTTACTGGGCCCGCTAGAGCAAATCGATGAACAATGGGAGGGCCTTTACCTTTACCTTTACCTTTACAGTTTCCATTTCATGTCTTAAAAAATCAATGTTTAATTTCTTTATGCTTCCTTGCTTGTAACCAGACCCTCTTCTGACTCCTCTACATATTCATGCCCTATGAGTAATAATCGCAATTAGAATTAGTGGGCTGTAGACACAGCAGAGGTTATTATTCACTTATATCTGGGTTTTGCTCATTTGGTGCTCAAAGCATACTCCTGGCTCTGTGCTCAGGGATCAGTCCTGGTAGCACTCAGGAGACCATTTGTGATAACTGAGATCAAACAGGGTCTGGCCACATGAAAAGAGAGTTCTGCAGCCTCTGTACTATCTCTCTGACCCCATCGCAGAGCTTTTTAAAACACAGATTGCTGAGAGGTCAAAGCCATAATACAGCCCATAATAATAAGGTAGGACACTTGCCTTGCACACAACCAGATTAATTCCCAGCACCCCATATGATTTTCTGAGCTCTGCCAGGAGTGATCTCTTGAGCACAGAGGTAAACCCTAAGCACAGGCAGGTGTAGCCCCAGCACAAAAAATAGTGAGAAAAAAAAAACAGCAACAACAACAAAAAGCATATTGCTGAACCCCAACTAGAATTTTTAACAAGAATCCAAGCGACAACCATGCTTATGGTCTAGATGACTCTTTGAGAAGATTCTTCTAAAATAGATCACTGAACTGTTATTCCCAAATTTAGACCAAGTTTTCATTCAGTATTCTACAATTAATTTCCTATTCCCAATAACTGGAAAAGAATTATTGTTAGTGAGGTGTCAAAAGGAACAGAAAGACAGTGAATTTCTTTCATTTTTCAATCTTCTAAATGTACAAAAGCTGAAAAGGTTAGAAATACATGCAGACTTTGATTTCTTTCACCTCAGAGAGATATAACAAAGCTTTGTGCTGCTATTAGAAAATCATCTTGGAGTTTTTCTCTGACCACGTGGAAAGAAAATTGAGAAGTCTCAGGGTCTTTTCTTCCTGTATCTTTTTTGTGGGTGACTGGATGTTTCAGCATAATGAAATTAATCATAGCAGTTCCCTTAGCAATGGCTCTAGTTCAAACACTTGGGTCAAATGCAAAATGCATCCTTAATATGGACATTCTGCTTAAAAATCCAAGTTCATGATAAAAAGTACAAGTTTAAAAAGAATTCAAACAGGATTTTGTGAGACTTTACTACATATTCTAACTTGGTATGTTAAGTACTGCTGTTTTTATAGGGGATAAAGGCATAAGCTGGCTTTCAGTTGTAACTGTGAAAAAAAACACCTATATCATATTCTGTTTAAAATATAGATTCTGACCTTCAGGTAAGAAGCACTGAATAGGGCAAGAATGGGAATATGCCTGGGAAGATTTTGCTAAGCAGTCTCCATATCATACCGGAAAAGCTCCTGGTGGAATATTTATTTTTCCTACCCTTCTCATTGAAATTTGCTCTGATTCATGTACTGGGGCCTGGATCTTACTCCTTCTGCTTCTCCCCCTGGTGTGTTTATTTATATTCTAGTAATTCCCAAGCAACGATTCTTGTAACGTGCTCCTAAGTTATATTTATGTGTCCATTTTCCTGCCATATTTTTAACTGTCTGTGCAATATCATATTTATTTTGAATCTGCGATGTCCAGCAGAGTTACAGACACACAGAAGTGCTCATCTATGCTTATAAAACAAATAAGTAGATTGATGAATATGTGAATTAATCAGTGTATATGAGAGGAAATTGAATAAGCCAACTGTGGGAGGAGCTGTTGTGTGGTAAAGATCATCAGAAGGGCAGAAATAAAGAAATGTTTGGAGTGAGCATAGTAATCCATCTGAAAATATATGAAGCTTAAAAGGAAGGATTTCTCAAGCACTGTTTAGAATAGTCAAAACTAGAAGCAACCTACATGTCTATCAATGCGGCAATGGAGAAGGAAATTTCCATAAAATGGCATGGGACAAAGCAATATAAATTAGCAACCCATTTGGACTTAAAATAACAAATAAATATGAAACATACTTAGGGGAGAAAGGAAGAAAAATATGAATAGACAGTGACCAGTTCCACGTCTAAGAAATATCAGAACAGACAAAACGGATTTATGATGGTAGAACTAAAAATGATGGTTTGTTTAGGGGTAGTCACACTGAGGAAAGAAGAATCAGAATCTTCTGAAGATCTGAAAAATTAATTGTCTTGACGAGGCTGCTATTTATGCAGATATTTTTATGATAAAATGTATCTAATTGTACACTTAAGCTATGCATGTTATTCTGCTTAAATTATATTTCAATTAAAAAATTATCCATGTGAAAAAAAAAAACCACTTCAGAATTGGAGCATAAGTGACAGAGAGGAATGCAGGTTATTCTGAACACATTAAGGACGTGATAAACCTACACCTGCTTGGATGAGTCACCAAGAATTAATAGCTGTCCCCAGAGTCCTTGTTTAAGAGGACATATTGGATGGTGTAGGTCATCAGTCCAGGCAGCCTTCCTGACCCATTCCATGTAAAATAGAGTTGGGTCTCACTGTCTCCAAAGTTGTCATCATCATCCTAAAGATCTCTGACACACAGGTTGTAGTTTTTTGTACACGTATAATGCTCTGTCCACTCTACCATATTATAAGCTCCACAAGAGCACTGTAGTCTATTTTGTTCCTATTACATTCCCAACCAAGTTCCTTATATGTGGATGACACTCGGTACATATTTGTTAGGTTAACGAGAGACTGAGGGAGGGAGTGAATGAAACCACACATGACTGCTTAGAGGAATTGATTAAAAGGAATATAAAGGGGGAGTTGTAGAGCAGAGCAAGTTTCAGATAGATACATTTCTTCAACTCTAACTTTGTCCGGCGATATGTGGGAGTTTCTGCGGGGGCAATGACCCTATAAAGAAGCCTACATTTCAGTCAATTAAAAACTCTGCAATCCAGAACGCATTCTGGAAGGTAGTAGAAAATGTTTAAGTAGCATTTCATAAAGGATCAATGCAATGTCACCCCACTCTTTCTCTCATCTACAAGCAGCAATGTGACTTTTACAGTATAATCTTACAGAATAATATATTTGGACCTTTCTTGGACTGGAACATGCAAACCTGCACTGGGGAAGGCCATCTACTTTATTCAGTCTGACAATCCAAATGCTAATCTCTTCTGAAATCACCCATACGGACACCCAAGAAACAATGGTTGGCAAGTTATTTGGGTATCCTTTAGCCCCGCCAAGCTGAGCCTTACACTAAACTATTACAATATTAGAAAACTATTTCCCAAAATACTGGAAAATAGTTCTACTTGCTAGAACCTGTCACTATTTGGTGCTGTCAAAGAGATGACTTTATAATATTTTCCAGCTCAAAAGTCGTGGTCTTTTTGGTTGTTGTTGAATAAAGGTGACTTATGCTCAGTAAGACTAATGTTCAAGGCAAACCAGTACATTTCAAATGCAAACGAAGGTCACTGGTCTCCTCTTAATGAAAATGTTAATTCATCTAGGAGAACACATACAGAGTGAGGCATTATTTTTTGTTTGTTTCTTAGAAATAACCATTTATGAGGGATTCTAAAGTGTGTCATAGGTCAAACGTTTATGAACTCTAAGGTAGATTCTCCTACAGGGAAAAATATTGTAATTGAGAACTCTGAGAGAGCACAGCTTTCCTCCTCCGTCTCTCTTGCCCAGATACCCAGTATCTCTAGATCCTTCCTGGGTCAACTGTATTCCACATAGCCCATCTACTTCCAGATTATTATACTCATTAAGTGAACCTGCATTTGGTTCTTGAATTCTAAAACTACACTAGTAAATCTCATTCCACCTACTTATTTTGTTATCTTATTACATTTATGCCATGATTCCTGGGATGTTTATTGCTCCTTGGCATTTCCATGTTAGAGTAATGATCCCAATTTCACACATTTTACCAGCTACCATTGAGAGCTCACAGCTTGGAGAGAGAGTGCGGATTACACAGAGGTGGCTTTTTTCATTTTAATCCAAAAAATAAAAAAATCAATGGAGAACTATTTACATATGAGATATGATTATATAAATTTTAACTATTTGTCCTCTCTAACATATATTTAAACATCAGAATTAGGACATGCATAATACATGATCTAGTTAAGAAGAAATACGTAATAGAAATAAGAGTTGATCAAACATTCAATAAGATAATAAAATCCAAAACTAATAGCAGTTTCACCAAAAACCAAAATGTGCTTAAGCCTGTCACTTCTCATGGTGTTGTCAGGCCCACTGAAACCTTTCTCTGACAGGATTCTGTCAGCATTGATGCCATTTAGACCTTAATACCTAATTAAAGTTTCTTTTATTTTCTTCACAGCCCATTTTCGTTGACATTCTGTTGCAGCTTTCCTCAGATGCCCTTCCACCCTCAGTCTACAGGATGAAACACCCTCTTCCCTACCTACTTAATATAAAAATATGGGGTTTGGTTTCAAGACGTGTTTTTGGTTTGTGTAATTAAAACACATGTTCACCACTCAGTATTTTTTTGCATCCTGGCTTCAGTTAACATGCATAATTATAGCTACTTATTTATTCAGCTTCTCATTCAAATGTTGGCCAGCTTTTCTATGGCCTGACCTATATATTGTTTAAAAATTGAATGGTATTTATGGAAATTTCTGATAAAAAGAGCGAATGGTGAGAGTGTTTTTCATCGCTTTATTTGTTTTCACTTTTCTCAACCAAAAACAATTTTTTTTACTAAATCAAAATTGTAGCTTCAAGTAGCTTACTGATTATTACATCAAATGCTTACATACTCCCCAAATAACAAAACTATGGCTAAGGCATGCATATATATATATATATATATATATATATATATATATATATATACTAACAACCTGTGTCACTGTGTATTGAGTTTTTACATACAAAAATCCCCAGACTATGTTTTTTAATCTATTTCTAATTTTCCTAGATTATGTAAAATTACAAAAAAAATCACTATGTTAAACCTATATGTTTAAAAAAATAAATTACTCATAATTTTCCTCCATAATGCTAAAGACAAGTTTTATTTAACAAGCAATTAATTCATTTGTTGAACTTAGTTGCAAAGTGTCTGAGTTTAACTTTCATTAGCATAAAAATACTGAATTAATTCCTTCCCTTAGAATGTTAAGAATGGTAAGGGTAAATTAAGAATTCAAGTCTTGGGGCTAGACTGATAGCATAGTCGGTCTAGAACTCACCTTGCAAGTGGCCAACCCAGTTTCAAACCTCAGCACTCGATATGGTCTCCCTATCCCACCAGTAGTGAACCCTGAGCACAGATCCAGGAGTAAGGCCTGAGTACCACTGAGTATACCCCTCCCTGCCCCCACTTCAGAAAAGAAAAGTCAGCAACTTTTTTTTCAACAAATCTAAAAATATGCCCGTTGGTAGGCCGTGGTCATTCTCAAGTTTATTGCTTATACTTCATTAAGTCCTATATGTTTACAAGGGATTTCTTAATTTAAAACCCAAACTAAATGGTCTATAAAGAGTAGAGGCTTTTAAATTTTTGACATATCTTTTAATATACAAATAATATTCTAGCATTTGCTTTCATTCCAGCTGGAACCTAGTATAATAGCATGAACTTATTCTCACATATCTTAGAAAACAGGGAGGGTAATGATATTTTCTCTGCCTCTATTAGTGTTCCAGTGAAAGTAATATATACACCTATATTATCAAATAAAATGTATCTAAGTTCTTCACTGGTTGAGTTCCTATCTCTTCCTCCAGGGGATGCTGGATGAGTGTCTTCTTGGCCTCCCATTAATTTAAGGCATTCTTTTCATACATGTGTGTAACACTCCCTACAGTATTATTGGTTTATAAATTACACTTGTTGTTTCAGGGCAATAAATGGAATGATGAATGCTTGCTTTGTTCAATCACCTTTTTATTCATGAAAGCCAAAACCAAAATATTCTAAAAACATTTATCTACATCAGGAATAAGCTATAAACCTTTCAAAAATACTTCAAGTAATCCAGAAAGGAATCACTAATTACTGCCATAATATAAAGAATCCAACAATGCAAAATGTTTATGGAATCAGAGAATGTCAGTAATGAAAAATCAAGTCCAGCACCCTCCTTTTACAAATGGAAAATTAAAATTAATCCTTTTGAGAGAAGCATTGATTTACATAGTCACACAATCTTGGAGGGTTGGAGGGCATCAATCCTGGTCTCCACATCTCCTGACTACATATTCATTGCAGTTTTTGTGGAAATACAGATGTTGGTGTACTAGCTACAGAAAAAGTAAAGGACACTGCTCTCTTCCGAGTTCATTCTCTGAGCCAATGTCTACTTGTTAAATTAGCTGGAACTCTGAAGAACAAAGAGGTCTGAAATGACAACTTGAAGCAGGGAAACAACCTTTAACTTCTTCAATTTTTGTTTGGTAGTATTCCAGTTTAGGTAACATGTCCCCGTGCCTGGATGTTCCTCGCCGGGGCCCATTGGAGGGGAGCGGGTTGAGCTTTCCTCCCCGCCCCAACCAGGGCTCCGGCAGCCGAAGACCTCCAGTACCAGCCACCACCATGCTGAGACCACTCTCCGCACACCTGAAGGTATCGACAGAGGGACAAATCCACGCGGGTTCCGGGGCCGAGATCTCCCAGACTACTCGGATTGGAGTCGAGCATCCTCCACCCAGATCCTCCAAATTCCAGTAGGCGGGGGTCACACCCACCACCTGGCCCCCTGGCGCCGTGTAATCCCATCAGCGGCCAAGACTCTGAGACTATAAAATCCAGCTCCCGGAGGAGAAGAGTGCAGTCTCCTGCCCCCGTGCCTGGCTATTCCTCGCTGGGGCCCTTGGAGGGGATCGGGTTGAGCTTTCCGCCCCACCCTGGCCAGGGCCCCGGCAGCCGAAGACCTCCAGGACCAGCCACCAATATGCTGAGACCACTCTCCGCACACCTGAAGGTATCGACAGAGGGACAAATCCACGCGGGTTCCGGGGCCGAGATCTCCAAGCCTACTCGGATTGGAGTCGAGCATCCTCCACCCAGATCCTCCAAATTCCAGTAGGCAGGGGTCACACCCACCACCTGGCCCCCTGGTGCCGTGTAATCCCATCAACGGCCAAGACTCAGAGACTATAAAATCCAGCTCCCGCATTCCCGGCCGTGCGACATCTTATCAGGATATCTTTTTATGACATCTTATTATCTCATTCCTACTTTGGACAAACTTGCAGACTATCAAATGTAGCCTGCCCACAGGACAGAGTCTGGCAAACTCCCCGTGGCATACCAAATATGCCAAATACCAGTAACAATGATGGGTCTCATTCTCCTAAAGAGCCGTGAATATAATCTCAGGGCTAGGATGAAAGAGACGTTACTGGGGCCTGCTCGAGGCAATCGACGAATAACAGGATGATGAAATGAAATGAAATGTAAAAAAAAAGTGCTAACACTAATTTGTGGAATATAGGGACTGACATCCAAGGACAGTAGACACAAGGGCCAGGAATATTGCTCCAGAGTTGGAAGCCTGCCTCATGAGGTGGGGGAGAAGGCAGCTGGAATAGAGAAGGAATCATTAAGTCAATGACAGTTGGAAAGATTGTTTGGAATGGGAGATGTGTGCTGAAAGTAGATAAAGGAACAAATGTGACAGCTATCAGTTTCTATATTGCAAACCATAATGCCCAAAAGTAGAGAGAGAGTACGGGGAAATTATATGTCATAGAAGTAGAGGGAAGGTTGGAAAGCGAGGTGGGCGCACGGTTAATTGGGGACATTGGTGGAAGAGAATGTGCACTGGTGGAGGGATGGGTGTTCCATCATTGTATGACTGAAACTCAAACATGAAAGCTTTGTAACTGAATCTCACGGTGATTCAATTAAAAAAAAGTGCTAACATTTATACTTTTTGCTTGTTTTGGTGGGCTCAGGGACTTATTCCTTGCTCTAAGTCCAGACATCACTTCTGAAAGGGCTCCGGGGACTCTATGGGATGCCAGGAATTAAACCTGGGTTAACTACATTTAACGTAAGTACCCTACCTGCTATATTATCACTCTGGCTCCAACATTAATACTTTTTGTGCACAAAATTACTGTACCTTATCACCACAATAGTACACAAGACTCCACCAATGTCTTTAATTTTCTTCTAGTTTTCTTCATTCCACATTTACCATCTCCCCATTGCTTGATAATCTAAATTTTGTAATTTTAGGTCAGAGGTAAACACCCTTTAAGGGTTCCAATGTTATAAAGTTCTCCTGAAATTGATTTCATCTAATGATACATACCAATTTGTCCACTGATACATCTGGATTCTGTAACCCCAAACATAAATTGATTTAAAACATAGATTGGAAGAATAAGGATGACTTTTTCTGTGATGTTAGAAGAGGAAAAGACTATTTTCTTCCCTAAAGCTGGATTTCAAACTACTGACTTCAGCTCGCTACACTCTCTATTCAGTAACATGTTACATTCTTGTTTTATCTTGAAGGAAAAATCAAGATGAGTAATCCTTTGAGATCTCCACTGGCATTGGATTCCCTATGCTTGACTAAAGTAAAGTACATGAGATATAAATCAATACCTTGCAAGAAAGAAAGACTTATGAATGATGGCTCTTGATCAAATAACCTTTCCATCATCTCTCTTGCAATATCTTGCCATTATTCCATTTCTCATCTAAGACCAACAAATTAGTATCATTTTAAAAATCATTATTTTTAAATAACTTTAGATTTTCAAAGAATACACATAAAATTAAACAAGAATAATATCCTTCACCAGGCTTTTCTACTGGTAGATTTTTTTTATTATTCTCTTTATATCTATGTCTGTATATATATGTATATACATTATTTTCATTTCCACCAATTTTTAATGAGGTGCTATGATTACCATACTGTTAATAATAATTTTATGCATACATTATTTTGATCTGTGTATATATTAATTTACATTGTTCCTAAATTCTTCAGTTTATATTTTCTATATTAAATAAACCTTCTACAAATAATACATCAAATATTTTAATAAAAATTAATGTATGTTAAATACTGTTTAATACCCCCCATCTTCATATGTATCAATTTTTATGCTTGAACAACAGATATGTAATTCTCTTTGCTGGATACTTAAGAGAGAAAATAAGGTATAGCTTATTAACCTACATCAATCCATCAGTAGTGCTTAATATTTTTGAAGATAGAATCTATGAAAATCTTATTAACTCTCATATTTATTATATAATGGTCAAATAAATATTTTAATCAATCATTGAAATAAAATTTATTTAAAGTGTTTTCATTTAATATAAATTTTATATAAAACTGGGACATATAGTCAAATGACAGATGATGAAATAAAGATTGAAAATACTTACATGAATTAATAAGATGATATTTATCAAATAAAAATGGCAGTCTGGGCATAAATTATTGGTTTGAAAATACTCAAAAATGTATAAGAAATAGATTTTAAGGAGTTTCTTGAACAATAATTATTCTACCTGCCAGAAAGCAAGAGTGATCTCAAGTTTATGTTTAATTAAGAGTTATTTAAGTTGATCAGTACACACTTCTTATTGTTTTGAGAAAACCATGTCTGAAGCATGATAATATTCAATAATAGCTCTGCTGTAGAATAGAGCTTTGACAAATCTAAAAGTAGACATAAAGGACATAAACATAAACAGTGAGGTAAGTGTGGAGGTGTCAAGGACATACAATGTGGGATTTTGAGGTTTCCATACTGTTGCTCTAAAACAGCTAAGCAACAATGACTTAATGGCTGAATGGGCTGGAGTGATAGCACAGCGGTAGGGCGTTTGCCTTGCATACAGTCAGCCTCAGCCTGGCCAAGCCGGGTTCGATTTCTCTGCACCTCTTGGAGAGCCTGGCAAGCTACCGAGAGTATTCAATATGCCAAACACAGTAACAAGAAGTCTCACGATGGAGACTTCTCTCTCATAATGGAGACGTTACTGGGCCCGCTCAAGCAAATTGATGAACAACGGGAGTACAGTGTTTGTCTGCAAATGCAAAATGTACTCTGAGTCAAAATATATAGCAAAGCAGATATTAGCTTTATATAAAATAAAAATATCAACAGGCATGCTGAAAACCAGAATAAGCTACGTGGTTAGACATTACTGGAAAGATTCTATTTGATGGGGACTGAATTTCTGAGGAGTGAATGCTTCAGTCAAGTCTAAAGGAAAGAAAATAAATGGCTGACATATTTTTGTCACATCTTAGAATTTATACTTTTACAATGATAAATTGGTTTTAGTTCAATATGAATGTTTTCTATTGATATATATCTTTGTCAATTATTTGTTCCTGAAGTCTCCTATAAGATATTACCACAAACTTGTCGACTCAAAGAAACAGATATTTATTCTCTTTTAGTTCTGGGGTTAATTGGCTGAAATTAATTTCATTCTGTTTAAAAGTATGTGTAGAAAATGATGCCTCCAAAATTTCTAGGGGGAAATTATGTTCTTTTTTCTCTTACGAGTTCTAGGTAACTGCTTAATATTACCTAGCATGATTCTAATCTCTGACTGTAGTCATTCAAGAACATTAGAAAATTCTCTTCTTATTCTGTCACATCACTATATTTCACTCGTCTAAATGCTCTCTTTATTGTACTTAGGACTGCCTTGTATCATTTAAGATAATATTCCAATGTCAAGATTCTTAAATACATCAGCAAAAGTTTTACCATATAAAGTAATATTCAAAGTTAAAGGGATTTTTATATAACAATCTCTGGGGATGACTACAGAGGGGATCTTACTGTGTTTATCACAGTCATCTATAATAAATAAGAAAGTAATATTTTATCTCATCCATGTCACCTCCTACTCATAAATGATAGTCATCAAAGTTTGGTAGCTTTGTCTAAGCTGTGATCTTTATTAATTTGTTCTAGTCCCAAACTTTTGCCTCTTTTCTTTGTCCTCATTTAGGAGGGAAAAGAGCAACTTTCCTTTGAATAACACATTTTTCTTTTTCTATATTTTGTAATTAAATATGCTGATGTTACCATATATTCATATACACACATATGTATACAGGTGAACTATTGGATTCATGCATTTACAGTGAATATTGTTTTCTTTGCATTTACAGTTAATATTGTTTCTTTGAATAATATTTTGTTCAATGAATCAATAACAAGGCAGACAGCAGACTTTTATTTTGCTGTATTCATAGCATTCATATGCCAAGATACTTTGCATATGTATTTTCATTTAGTATCCAAACAATTTGATATTTATAATATTTCCACTTTAAAGATGAGCCTCAAAATTAAAAATGCTACATCATCCTTTGCCCCCATTCTTAACGTGGCCTACATATTATTTTTTTCTAATATTATGGAAGTGGCAATGATTCTTAGAAGTTAGTTTATCAAATAAATATTGCATGATAGAAAAATGTTGAAAAATTGAAAAATGTTATGTGTCTAAAGTAAAAAGTAAAAAAATTATACTTTTTCAGTAAAATGAGCCGAATTTTATTTATAAATATTCTCAATTATTTTACTGTGATAAATATTTTCACTGTCCTCACATTGCTGTTTTTGGCCAAGAAAAAAATATTTTTAATAATAAGCAAAAGTGCGTATTTGCTGTCCTGAGCCTATGTGCTGCTTGTGCCCATGTGGCAGAGCACATGTGGTGCCCAAGCACATGTGTCACCCACATCTCCCCTCTTGAGATGTGTACTTTCAAGCATTCGTGTCTAATGCTAGGATGTGTGTAGGGGCTCCCTCCGCCCTTGGAGAAGCCCGTATTCTCTCTTGAGTACATTACTCTCTCACTCTCTCACCCTCCACATCTTAAAAATCCTCCAAATAAAATCTATTTATTTAAAAAAACAATAATCAAAAGTTCATAAGAGATGATGTATAGAATATATATGCATATGTATTATATAATTTTATGGTTTAATAAGTAGAGATAAATGTGTAGTGTACATCAAGACATATTCTCTAGTAAGTACAGAGTAATTCAGCTTGATATTTTAAGCATGTGTATATATATGCCAGTGATCCAAAATAAGAGAATAAGTGCACAAGTGAATTTTCATTCCTTCCAGTTGCTAAAGATGAGTCTTTGCAGATCTGTGTATTGACAGATGCCCCTTAAAGTCTTTTTGATGCGAATATTGGAAAACATGATTTAACTCCTTGCGTGTACCTTGAAAGGTGAAAACACATTAATAAATTGAGAGTTTCATGAATAAAACTGACTTTAGAATTACCTACCTTATTTGTGTGAATACACTCAGTGAATTTACGATGATTAATAGTAATACGATGAACACCAAAGCGCATAATAATGATTTGCTACTTATTATAAAACATTGCCAATATTTTGTACACCCAAGCAGCACAACATGCAAGAAATTCAATGAAACCCTTTTAAACAAGCCATGGGGAAAGGGAAGAGCGGATCAAGTCGCACTCACTATCTCTAGGGACAGAGGCCTCTCTTCCATCATAAATTGATTGCTCTGGCACCCATGAAAGGCAACAGGGGCACTTAGAGGACTGCATAGAGACACGACTGTCACAAAGGCACTAGGGACAGGAGGCTGCCTCTTAGGAATGTAGTGTTTGAAGCTGTGAGAGCAGAAAGACAAAATTTACTTCAGAATTAATAGCTTATAAATTCTGGATAGCTGAAAACAGTACAATACAGAAAAGCATACCCTCCATGCATTCCCTGTAATTTGAAGATGTGTATTAAACTAACTATATTAAACTATTAATACATTGTATCTCAGCAGGCAATATCTCACATTAAGGGACTAACCTGCTACTGTAAGAATTTGTGGTAAGACAGCACAAGTAAACCATGGAAGGGATGACCAGAGAGCTAGATGTGGACATAACGGTAGCATGCAAACACAGCATGAAAGCTTTATTTCACTCTATGTAAAAAATTACTAAACATCTATCTCATTGTTGTTTTGTTTTGCCTGTCCCAGATGATTAGTGATGTAGAGCATTTTCTCATGTGCCTTTTGGCCATTCGAATTTCTTCTTTGAGGAAGTTTCTGTTCATTTCTTGTCCCCAATTTTTGATGGGGTCAGATATTTTTTTTCTCGTAAAAGTTCTACCAGTGCCTTGTATAACTTTGATATTAACCCCTTATCAGATGGACATTGGGTGAATAGATTTTCCCATTCCATGGGCTATCTTTGTATCTCGGTCACTGTTTCTTTTGCAGTGCAGAAGCTTCTTAGTTTAATGTAGTCTCATTTGTTAGTCTTTGCTTCCTTTCGCTTGGTCAGTGATGTTTCATCTTTAAAGATACCTTTACTTTCAAGGCCATGGAGGGTTTTGCCTACATTTTCTTCCAGGCATCTTATAGATTCAGATCTAATGTTGAAGTCTTTAATCCATTTTGATCTGACTTTTGTTCTTTTGTTCGTGGCATTGAATAGAGGTCAGAGTTCATTTTTTAACATGTTGCTCTCCAGTTTTCCCATCTCACACAACAGAGGTTGGAGCATATACAAATGAACAAGAACAAGCAGTGCTGGCACAGATGCAGGGAGAAAGGGACCCTCATTCATTGCTGGTAGGAATGTCGACTGGTCCAGTCATTTTGGAAAGCAACATGAACATTACTCAAAAAAACTAGAAATTGAGCTCCGTTTGACCCAGTAATATAGCTTCTGGGACTATACCCTGGGGGTCCAAAAACACACAGCAGAAACACCACTGCACTTCCAAGTTCATTGCAACACTATTCTCAATAGTCAAAATCTGGAAACAACCTGAGTGCCCAAGAACAGACGACTGGATAAAGAACTATGTTACATCTATATAATGGAATATTATGCCTTTAGTAAAAATGAGGTCTTGAAATTTGCCTATAAAAGGATGGATACTCTCCTATACTTGGAGAGTATCATGCTGAGTGAAATGAGTCAGAAGTAGAGGGACAGATATAGAACAACTGCATTAATTTTTGGGATATAAAAAATAGTATGAAACTTATATTCAAGATCAGGAAAAATGGGCCAGGAGGACTGGTCAATGGTTGGAAATTATCACAAGGGTGTAGAAGGTGGAGAGTGGTTAAGATAAAGGAGGTTCCATTATGACAGCATTAGTTGGAAATAATCACTCTGGACAAGAACTGAGTGTTGAAAGTAGGTAAAGGAATATACCTGATAACCTTTTAGCATCTGTATTGTAAACCATGTGCTTAAAATGAAAGAGAAAGCAAAAGAGAAAAGAGAAGTGCCTGACATAAAGGCAGGCCGGGGTGGGGGCTGGGTTGTGTGGTGGGAGGGAAACTAGGGACATTGGTGCTGAGAAATTACGCTAGTGGAGAGATGGGTGTTGGACACAGCTCTAATCAGAAAATAAGGAGTGAAAAGATAACTCTTATATGCAAAGTGGTGATTAATAATAGCCAAAACCGAGATTCCCTCTCAACAAATATCACATAGCAAATGAAACCTTTAGTCAATAGTTAAATTTACTGAAGGAAACATTTAGGGGTAGAAAAGCCACTCTAAATTATAAATTCAAAATATAAAACAGAAATTGGCAAAAGAAAAAAGGACTACCATAAATATTATTTGAATTCAGAAAGAAAATGTAGGGGTGGAATATTAATCAAGAAAATATGACTAGGACCAGGGCATTACCATAGCAGGTTGGGTCTTTGCTTTGCACATGGCTATCCTGCAATTGATACCATGTGTGGACCCCGTATGATCCATAGAGCCAGCCAGAAGTGATCCTTGAGCTCAGAGGCAGAAATAAGCCCTGAGAACTGTTGGATGTGGCTAAAAAGAATAAAGGAAGAAGAAGGAAGGAAGGGTGGAAGAAAGGGAAGGAGGGACAGACAGAAGGAGGAAGGAAGGAAGGAAGGAAGGAAGGAAGGAAGGAAGGAAGGAAGGAAGGAAGAAAGGAAGGAAGGAAGAGATATAAAGACTAACCTATAATGAATAAATAAATAATGTTAACAGACATTGGTAGATGCGGCAGAAGCCAGGAAAAGTATTCATAATGCCCACCTGTCCTTCGCAAACTATAAGACCAAGATGACTGCCCTCCGACGTCCTGATGGATCCATCACATCCTCCAGAACGGCAATGGAGAAGATTATCCATGACTTCTACTCAAATCTCTTCGATAGCCATGTCCACTTGCCGACATACCAAATTCCACAGGATGGATATGTCGTTCCCAACGTTCTCCCTTCCGAAATCCGACATGCCATTTCGTCGGTAAAGAAACAAACAGCACCCGGCCCAGACAAGGTCAGACCTGAAAACCTGAAGAACATGCCGTCAGTACTCATCAATACACTGGCTCGGCTCTTCACACGCTACCTGTCTGAATGCAAGGTTCCGTCCCAATGGAAAACCAGCAGGACCGTACTACTGTTCAAGAAGGGAGACATCCATGACATTGGCAACTATCGCCCGATCTGCCTATTGTCTGTCATCTACAAGTTGTTCACTTGAGTCATCCTAAATAGGATTGGCAGAACACTAGATGAAGGACAACCATGCGAGCAAGCCGGGTTCCGCAAAGGATTCAGCACCATCGACCATATCCACATGATAACCAAGCTTATTGAGGTTTCTCGGGAGTTCAAGATGCCGCTCTGTTTAACGTTCATTGATTTAAAGAAGGCCTTTCATTCTGTTTTGATGGAAGCGGTCATTGAAGCCCTAGCCAATCAGGGCATTCAAGCCCAATACATCAGGATCCTCCGTGAGCTGTATTGCAGATTCACTACCAGGATCTCACCATTCTACAAAGAAGTGATCGTTGATGTCAAGAGAGGGGTGCGGCAGGGTGATACCATTTCACCGAAACTCTTCAGTGCCACTCTCGAGAACATCATGCGACGACTGGAATGGGAAGGAATGGGAGTGAAGATAGATGGTCGGCAACTACACCACCTCCGCTTTGCTGATGACATTGTTTTAATAACACCAAACATCATCCAAGCGGCACAAATGCTGGCCGACTTTGACCGTGAGTGTGGAAAGGTAGGACTACAGCTGAATCTTACGAAGACAATGTTTATGAGAAACAGCCTTGTTCCTGACGCCCCATTCGCTCTCAATGGAACGACCATCTCCGAATGCAACAGCTATGTGTACCTAGGTCGAGAGGTCAACATGACAAATGACCTGGCACCCGAGCTGCGCAGGAGGAAGAGAGCGGCTTGGAACGCCTTCAAGAATGCCAAAGAAATAGCTAAGAGGACGAAGAACCTCCGGCCCCGGGCACATCTCTTTGATTTCACTGTTCTTCCTGCATTAACATATGCCTCAGAGACCTGGGCCCTATGCAAACAAGATGAGAACGCTATTCAGGTCTCCCAAAGAAGAATAGAAAGAGCTGTGCTTGGAATATCACGTTTCACTCAAATGAGAGAACGAATCCGGAGTTCTGACATCCGTAGACGATCAAGGATCAGGGATGCTGTCTCATATGCCAAGGTGTCGAAAATCAGATGGGCTGGTCACGTAATGAGATTTAAAGAGGACCACTGGACTAGAGCTGTTACTGATTGGATTCCACGGGATGTCAAAAGACCGCGTGGCCGCCCACCTACCAGATGGTCAGACTTCTTCGTCAAGATCATGAACGATCAGTTTGAGGCCCTTCATGTTCCCGGAGCGAACAGATGCCATTGGGCTACACTAGTACGGGACAGGGACAAATGGAGACATTACTGGCGCCCGCTCGAGCAAATCGACGAATAACGGGAAGTTAAGTGATTAAGTGATTAAGTGAACAGACATTGGAGAAAGTCAAGAAAATATAAAAAATGGGGAAAGAAATGAAGTTTTAAAAAAGTAGTGATAAAAAATAGAAAAATGAAAAAGTCAAGGACAGATAAAAAGGTAATATTTTGCACATATTTGTAGCTCCGGGGGGAAATTAATAATACTAAATTTTAAGTGCTGATTTTAAAAAGTTATAAGAAATATTTAAATAATTAAATGTACACATAAAAATAAATTTCAAATAATTGAAAAAATTAGTGTGGAATTATTAGCCACAGGATACCTACAAGGTGGAATATTACACATCTATAAAAATATGATCTTCATGAACTGTATGAAATAAGTCCAGGTTACATTTATAAGTAAACACAAAATAAATTATATTAATCATTAAGATATATAATAAAATACGCATGTAATTGATAATTTATATAAAAATGAAGCATAACAATTAAAAGACAGAAATGAAAGATTTATTACACAGTTATCAGAAAGAATAGTATTTATGTTCATAAATAATGGATAGATTAGTATAGGAGAGATGAGAAACTAGTGACTTAATCACTTAATCACTTAACTTCCCGTTAGTTGTCGATTTGCTCGAGCGGGCACCAGTAACGTCTCCATTTGTCCCTGTCGCGTGCTGGTGTAGCCCAATGGCATCTGTTTGCTCTGGGAACATGAAGGGCCTCAAACCGATCGTTCATGATCTTGACGAAGAAGTCTGACCATCTGGTAGGTGGGCAGCCACGCGGTCTTTTGACATCCCGTGGAATCCAGTCGGTAACAGCTCTAGTCCAGTGGTCCTCTTTAAATCTCATTACGTGACCAGCCCATCTGATTTTCGACACCTTGGCAAATGAGACAGCGTCTCTGATTCTTGATCTTCGATGGATGTCAGAACTAAAGATTCTTTCTCTCATTTGAGTGAAACGTGATATTCCAAGCATAGCTCTTTCTATTCTTCTTTGGGAGACCTGAATAGCGTTCTCATCTTGTTTGCGTAGGGCCCAGGTCTCTGAGGCATATGTTAATGCAGGAAGACCAGTGGAATCAAAGAGATGTGCCCGGAGCCGGAGGTTCTTCATCCTCTTAGCTATTTCTTTAGCATTCTTGAAGGCGTTCCAAGCCGCTCTCTTCCTTCTGTGCAGCTCGGGTGCCAGGTCATTTGTCATGTTGACCTCTCGACCTAGGTACACATAGCTGTTGCATTCGGAGATGGTCGTTCCATTGAGAGCGAATGGGGCGTCAGGAACAAGGCTGTTTCTCATAAACATTGTCTTCGTAAGATTCAGCTGTAGTCCTACCTTTCCACACTCACGGTCAAAGTCGGCCAGCATTTGTGCCGCTTGGATGATGTTTGGTGTTATTAAAACAATGTCATCAGCAAAGCGGAGGTGGTGTAGTTGCCGACCATCTATCTTCACTCCCATTCCTTCCCATTCCAGTCGTCGCATGATGTTCTCGAGAGTGGCACTGAAGAGTTTCGGTGAAATGGTATCACCCTGCCGCACCCCTCTCTTGACATCAACGATCACTTCTTTGTAGAATGGTGAGATCCTGGTAGTGAATCTGCAATACAGCTCACGGAGGATCCTGATGTATTGGGCTTGAATGCCCTGATTGGCTAGGGCTTCAATGACCGCTTCCATCAAAACAGAATGAAAGGCCTTCTTTAAATCAATGAACGTTAAACAGAGCGGCATCTTGAACTCCCGAGAAACCTCAATAAGCTTGGTTATCATGTGGATATGGTCGATGGTGCTGAATCCTTTGTGGAACCCGGCTTGCTCTCATGGTTGTCCTTCATCTAGTGTTCTGCCAACCCTATTTAGGATGACACGAGTGAACAACTTGTAGATGACAGACAATAGGCAGATCGGGCGATAGTTGCCAATGTCATGGATATCTCCCTTCTTGAACAGTAGTACGGTCCTGCTGGTTTTCCATTGGGACGGAACCTTGCATTCAGACAGGTAGCGAGTGAAGAGCCGAGCCAGTGTATTGATGAGTACTGACGGCAGGTTCTTCAGGTTTTCAGGTCCGATCTTGTCTGGGCCGGGTGCTGTTTGTTTCTTTACCGAAGAAATGACGTGTCAGATTTCGGAAGGGAGAATGTTGGGAACGACATATCCATCCTGTGGAATTTGGTATGTCAGCAAGTGGACATGGCTATCGAAGAGATTTGAGTAGAAGTCATGGATAATCTTCTCCATTGTCGTTCTGGAGGATGTGATGGATCCATCAGGACATCGGAGGGCAGTCATCTTGGTCTTATAGTTGGCGAAGGACAGGCGGGCATTACGAATACTTTTCCTGGCTTCTGCCGCATCTACCAGTACTTCTGCTCTTCTCTCTTTGAGGTCTTCCTTGATCGCATCTCTGCACTGCTTTGTGAGCTCGGACATTAGCTTGCGGTTGCCTGAGGCATGTGCCAAACCACGCTGGCGAATTAGCTCAAGAGTTTTCGAAGATAGGCGATTTTTTGTGGCTATCTCTCTCTTGGCGTTCCTCGCACATTCATGGAGGTGCTGAACCAGTCGATCGTATTCCTAGTCAATGTTGTCAACAATGGCATCTTCCCATGTTGCCGCAATAGTACCAAAGAGTTCCCAGTTGGTGGTCATTCTGGGAGTTCTCTTTTTGAACTTTGCAGCCCTTTCTCCCCGCTCTGTGAAGTAGAATTTTGCACGAAGGAGACGGTGGTCCGATCCCGTTCGAAATTTTGGGACAACAGCGACATCAGACAGGCAAAACCGTCGATTGAATATGATGTGGTCTATTTCGTTGTGGAATCGTCCACCGGGAGACTCCCATGTCCATCGTTTAGATTCTGCCTTCTGGAACTGTGAGTTACCATGAATGGTCTTGGTCGACATGATGAACTCAGACAGTCTCTCACCCTGTTCGTTCCATTCTAGGCCATGGGTCCCGATGTGAAGTTCTTCAGCTGATCTTCTCGGTCCTATCTTGGCATTAAAATCACCCACAATGATCTTGTAGAAGGTGTGGTCTTCTTTATAGAACTTCTCTAGCTCCATGTAGAACTTCTCGATTTCTCTTTCATCATAATGAGATGTTGGTGCGTAGACAACGAAGATAGAAACTGCAGGCAGTGAGCCACATTTATTCCAATGTAAGCATCCGATTCGGGTTGTTAGGCATTCGAATGAATCAATGCTCTTGGCCAAGTTTGTGTTGACAAAAACACCGACGCCTCCAACACCTCTTTTATCGCCTGTTCCGAGGAACAATTTTCTCCAGTGTCAAAAATGGCATGGTAAGATTCATGCCTTCTTGTCTCGGTCAGACCAATGATGTCATACTTGATCATTCGGGCTTGTACCATCAGGTCCTCGATGGATGCATCTGATGCTAGCGTATGTGCATTGAAAATACAGACGATCATTTTTGTCTTCCTTCGTTGTGGCAGCCTAGGTCAGCCTTGAGATTCTGTCGGCCTCTCCTTTCTCATCCTTCTCAGTGCTGCCATGTTGGTGAAGCCTTCAGGGTCAGGTGAATGAGACCAGTTGTAGTTACTGGTTTTGGCATATCGAATACACAACAGATAGCTTGCCAGGCTCTTCCGTGCGGGCGGAATATTCTCGGTAGCTTGCCAGTCTTTCTGGGAGGGATAGAGGCTTTTGGGGCGACCTCTAATCACCCTTTTAGGTGTTACCATATTTGAACCCTATCAAATACGGTACGACAATTCTGGAAGATGGGCATATAGTGTCTTATGATGTGTCGCGCGGCCGCTTTGTGGCCGTGCGGGTCCGGAAAGCGTCCTGGAGTGTGGAGAAGGCTGGGTTCTGGAAGTAGTTTTGATAGTGGAAGTCTGCCAGTGGGGTATTTATCTGGGTAGGGTGGGGCTCCTGTGCGCAATTCGATCCCTGGGTGGTTGATGGAAGCAGACAGGGCAGGGTAGGGTGGGGCTCCTGATTAGAATCCCTTTGTCACCTGTGGTTGGTGGGAGCATGCAGAGAAGCTCTGCCCTTGGGTCCGCCGAGCCTGGAGTCCAAGGTCTCAGAGAGTTCCGCTTATCTTGTTCTGTGGGTTTTCAGTCGTGCGTGAGTCTCGGCCGGAGCTGCCACGCAGGTCTGGAAAGCGTCCTGGAGTGTGGCGAAGGCTGGGTAGTGGAAGTAGTGTCGAATCTCTCTAAATATACCTTTTCAATACTTTTGAATTTTAAAATAATCTTAATGCTGGAGCGACAGCACAGTGGGTAGGGCATTTACCTTGCATGCGGCAGACCTGAGTTTGGTTCCTCTGCCCCTCTCAGAGAGCCTAGCAAGCTACCAAGAATATCCTTCCCGCATGGCAGAGCTGGCAAGTTACCCATGACATATCATATGCCAAAAACAGTAACAACAAGTCTCACAATGAAGACATTACTGGTGCCCACTTGAGCAAATCGATGAACATGGGGAGGATGGTGCTATAGTGCAGTGATTAATGCTTCACATAGTCCAAAAATAAATAGCTAATTGTTAAAATTGAATTTTGGGGGTTTCTAAATGAAACAGAAACTGTAACAAAATGAATCAATAAATTGGACTACAGCTACCTGTGATGTATTCCATATGCCAAACACAGTAACAAGTTTCACAATGTTACTGGGCCCGCTCAGGCAAATCAATAAACAACGGGAGGACAATGACAGTGACAGTGACAAATTGGACTACGTCTCAAATAACCTGACAATACGGGCTGGAGCGATAGCACAGCGGGTAGGGCGTTCGCCTTACAAGCGGCCAACATGGCCGACCCGAGTTTGATTCCTCCGCCCCTCTCGGAGAGCCCAGCAAGCTACCGAGAGTATTCAATATGCCAGACACAGTAACAACAAAGTCTCCAATGGAGACGTTACTGGGCTCGCTCGAGCAAATCGACGATCAACGGGAGGGCCTCTACCTTTACCTTTACCTTACTGAAGGATCAGTATTACTTGACATCCCATTAATATTCGATTTGCTTAAGTGGGCGCCAGTAATATTTCCATTTGTCCTTGTCACAAGCTAGTGTAGCCCAATGGTATATGCTCGCTCCAGGAACATAAAGATCCTCAAACCATTTGTTCAGGGTTTTGATGAAGAAGTCAGACCATCTTGTAGATGGGCGGCATGCATCCTTTTGACATCCCATGGAATCCAGTTGGTAACAGCTCTAGTCCAGTCTCTAAATTGCATTACATGTCCAGCCCATCCGATTTTCGATGCCTTGGCAAATGAGACAGTGTTCCTGATTCTTGATCGTAGATGGAGGTCGGAACTCCGGATTCCTTCTCTCACTTGAGTGAAATGTGATATTCCAAGCATAGCTCTTTTGATTTCTCTTTGGGAGACCCGAATAGCATTCTCATACTGTTTTCATAGGATCCAGTCTCTGAGGTGTATGTTAGTGCAGGAAGAACAGTGGTGTTGAAAAGATGTGCCCAGAGCCAGAGGTTCTTTGTCCTCTTCACAATTTCTTCGATATGCTTAAAGGCATTCCACACAACATTCTTCCTCCTGCACAGTTCTGGTGCTAAGTTGTTCCTCATGTTGAGTTCTCAACCAAGGTACACATAGTTGCTACATTCAGAGATGTTCATTCCATTGAGAGCAAATAGAATGTCAGGGACTAATTCATTTTTCATGAACATTGTCTTTGTGAGATTCAGCTGTAGTCCAATCTTTCCACACTCACAGTGGAAATTGGGCAGTATTTGTGCCGTGTGGCTAATGTTTGATGTTATTAGATGTCATCAGCAAAGCGGAGGTGCTGTAGTTGCCGACCATCTATCTTCACTCCCATTCCTTCCCATTCCAGTCATCACATGATGTTCTTGAGGGTGGCACTGAAGAGTTTCAGTGAGATGCTATCACCCTGCTGAACCCTGCTCTTGACGTTGATGATCATTTCTTTGTAGAATGGTGTGATCCTTGTGGTGAATCTGTAATACAGCTCATGGAGGATCCTGATGTACTGAGTTTGAATTGCCTGTTTGGTTAGGGTTTCTATGACCACTTCAGTCTCAAAAGAATCCAAGGCCTTCTTTAAATCGATGAACATTAGACAGATCGGCATCTTGAACTCTCACAAAATCTCAATGAGCTTGGTCACCGTGTAGATATGGTCGATCTTGCTGAATCTTTTTTGGAACCTGGCTTGCTCACATGGTTGTCCTTTTTCTAGTGTTCTGCCTGTTCTGTTCAGGATGACTCAGTGAACAACTTGTAGATGACAGACAACAGGCAGATCTGGAAATAGTTGCTGATGCCGTGGATGTCTCCCTTCTCATACAACAGAACGGTCCTGCTGGTTTTCCATTGGAACAGAAACTTGCATTCAGACATCTAGCATATGAAGAGCCGAGCCAGTGTATTGACGGGTTCTGACAGCAGGTTATTCGGGTGTTTGGGTCTAACCTTGTCTAGACCGGGGATGGAACGCTTCTTTATGGACAAAATGTCGTGTCGGATTTTAGAAGGGAGAACGTTGGGAACAATATATCCATCCTGAGGAATTTGGTATGTGGGCAGGTATACATGGCTATTGAAGAGATCCAAGTAGAAGTCATGGATAATCTTGTCCATTGCCCATATGGAAGATGTGATAGATCCATTAGGACATTGGAGGGCAGTCATCTTGGTCTTACAGTTGGTGAAGGACAGGTGAGAGTTGTGAATACTTTTCCCGGCTTCTGCCATATCAGCAAACACTGCTGCTCTTCTCTTTTTGGGGTCTTCCTTTATTGCTTCTCTGCACAGTTTTGTGATGTTAACTTGTAATTGCCTGAGCCCCGTGCCAAACCATGTTGGCAAATGAGCTTGAGAGTTTCCAAAGATGGTGTCTATTTGTGGTTTTCCAACTCTCAGCATTCCTCATGCAATCATGGAGGTGCTGAACCAGTCTATCATATTACTCATCGATGATGTCAATGACAGCATCTTCCCATGTTGCTGCAATAGTGCTGAAGAGTTCCCAGTTGGTGGTCATTATGAGAGTTCTTTTCTTACACTTTACAGCTCTTTCTCCTTGCTCTGTAGGAAGTAGAATTTTGCATGAAGAAGATGGTGGTCTGATCCCGTTTGGAATTTTGAGACAATAGCAACATTGGTCAGGCAAAACCATCGATTGAATATGATGTGGTCAATTTCATTGTGGAACTGTCCACCAGAAGACTCCCATGTCCAACGTTTAGATTTGACCTCTGGAACGTGAGTTACCATGGACAGTATTGGTCAACATGATGAATTCAGATAATCTCTCACCCTGTTTGTTCCATTCTAGGCCATGGGTCCTGATGTCGAATTCTTTGGCAACCTTCTTGGTCCTATCTTGGCATTAAAATCACCAACGATGATCTTATAGAAGGTGTGGTCTTCTTTCTAGAACTTTTCCAGCACCATGTAGAACTTCTCAATTTCTTCTTCATCATAGTTAGATGTTGGTATGTAGACACAAAGATAGAAATTACCAGCAGTGAGACACATCCATTCAAGTGTAATTGTCCGATTTGGGTTGTTAGGCATTTGAATAAATCGGTGCCCATCGCCAAGTTCATGTTGACAAATACACTGACTCTACCGATGCTTTTTTTGTCACATGTTCCGAGGAACAGTTCTTCTCTAGTGTTGAAAATGGCATGATGTGGTCAATGCCTTCTCATCTTGATCAGACCAATGATGTCGTACTTGATCTTCTGTGCTTGCATCATCAGGTCCTTGATGGATGCTTCTGATGTCACCGTATTGTGTTGAAAGTACAGACATTTTAGTCCTTCTTTGTTTTGACATCCTAGTTTGACCCTGAGATTTCATCAGTCTCTCCTTGCTCATCCTTCATAATACTGCCGTATTGGGGGCTCTTTCAGGATCAGAGGAATGAGGCCCATTGTTTTTACTGTTTTTGTCATATTGAATACGTCATGCGTAGCTTGCCAGGCTCTCCAAGAGGCATGGAGGCTTTTAGGGAGACCTCTAATCGCCCTTACAGGTGTTCCCATGGTTCACACCATATTTGAGCCTCATCAACTATGGTGCAGCAATTATGGAAAATGGGTATCAAGCCGTGTGGTCCGGAAAGCGGCCTGGAGCATGGCAGTGGCTGGGTCATGAAGGATAGAGAAAAAATTAACCTAAATAATTTTAGAAACACTTTGTACTATATATATTTATATATACATATACATGTGGCTAAAATAATTGTGTGTCAACATTATTTTCAAGTTTATAAATTAAGTTTTCAGAATAGAATAGGGTAAAACTTTGAAAGTACTTTATGTGCACTAGAGAACTGGGAAAACTAATAAAGTTAGTAATATTAGTTGTTACTTAGATCAGTGTTTTCACTGTTGGAAAGGAATTACAAATAAGTAAAGGGAGAAAACTAGAATAAACTTCTTTCTATTGGCCTCTTATTAGATGTATGAAGTATGGAGTAATTATTTTCAATACCCATGCAAATAGGTAGCAGTATATTCAGATTCAGACATGTGCATGATAAGTATGTGATACATATATATTCAAGTTCTGTTCTTTAAAAAAACACTTGGAACTAATGAATGTAAGCACAAAGAATACATTTGTATCAGTATTTTGGTTTCTGTAGAATACTTTCTACTAAAATACAGTTCCCTGAATGTCTTTAGTTAACACAAGATCTGGAGTAGGAAAAGTAAAATAGTTTGAATACAAACTATTCTGAGACACCCCAAAATAAAGACATGCTTAAATAAAATTGCTAGAGCATCTTAAAAAGCCACAGCAATGAATTTCTACTGTTCTAGGGGAAGATAAGATTTGCCTTTATACTGATTAAACTCACTAATTATTGTCCTTTCATTGCAAATCACATTTTGGTATTTTCTCATAGAGTTTTCTTCTGCCTAAGACGAGATCCATGAACACAATTTATACATCCATAAAACTCTGCTCTAGAATGAATGCCTCCACCTCTCCTTTTCTGCTCCTTATCCTTTCCCTCTTTTTTTCTACTAATTTTAAGTAAAAGACATCATCACAAAGTGTTACATTTTAATATGGAAATACAAATACATATTAGTTTACAAAGCAGTCTTATTACCAAAGCAACATTTAAGATTCCTACTGCAAAAAATGTATTTTATGTTATATAGAATAAAATTAATTTTACTATCAAAATAGAGATGAATGTATCAATCATGGATCTTCATGATGCGTAGGTGAACTGTGTCTGTTTTGTAGATAATTTCTGGCTATAGCTTAAAGGGAAGAGTGACTGGTAGTTTTTTCTACCATGTTGGTGATATCACCATTTCAACATATTTTATTTAATACACTCCTTTGTTGTTGCCGAAATCCTACAGAGGACACTGGGGTAGATCAAAGACAGTAGGGTAAGAGAACAAATAAGATTTTCTTTTTAAATGCTAGAACTAAAATCCAGTATATACATTCTAATCCAAAAGTATAAGAGGATTTCTAGAATTCATTTCTTGGGGTGTATCACCATTGACTTTCTGAATTAAAACATCTTTGCAGGTCCATAGTTGGGAAAAGTGAGGAAAAGTCAGTAATCTTTGTTATTACCTCTGCATGCAGTCTTATTAACTAGGAGAATATAGAAATTTATTTTTTCCTCTCAGAATACAATGAATTTTGAAAAATAATAATAGCTAAGTTAAAATTTACAAGGGTTTTGACATATAGCATATCACTAAACTTTATGAAGTTAGGATCTGAGGTAAAGTTATAAAAAATTAGATTGATTACTATTCTAATGTTGAAAGTGAGTGCTATCGTTCTAAAATTTCACATTACAATTATCTGCAGTGCACCAAAATTTGCTGACATGTTGTTGGAACCACCCTGAATTAGTGATTTCATTGATCTGGGCCTTACCTTGCCACTAGAATGTTTAAAAGTTCCCCTAGATGATTCTAATGAGTAGAAAAATTTAAATTTCCAAAAGTTGTGAAGACGGGAAGTAATATAACTGACTCAAGACCCTTAGTAACAAATCTAATACTTTCTAGATAAGTAACCTAAATGAGAAAAATAACAATACCGAGAGGATGCTCAGCAAGCCCAACTTTCTATTTCATGCTAACTTTGTTAACTCCACCCCAAGCTGTTTTCACTGGGGTGCCCCAGAATGTGGCAGGTGAGAGCCCTCCCCGCCCCAAGGGATTCACCCCAGCAGCTGACCAGCAGCTGACCTCCACCACTCAACCACCTGCACACTCCAGGCAGCTTTCCGGACTCTTGGGCCTAGAGTACATAAATTAAATTATAAATAAAATTTATACACATATATTAAATCTCACACATAAATTAAAGTTCCATGAAACCCAGGTAATGTGGAACTTTGTGACCTTGGTATCTGGACTCAATGGGACACAGGAACAGAGATCCTCTGCCTGCTTCCCCCAGTCTCAGGTGACCCAGGGATGACACCCATAATCCACACCCTACTGCCATAAAATAATCTCATCGACCATCCTCCAGAACTCATGGCTGCTCCTTCGAGACGGGAGTATAAAATGAGGCACCCACGGCCATGCCACCGGACTCTGTGCCAGGCTGTTTTCACTCAGGGCTCCCCAGAGTGGGGAGGATGAGAGCCCTCCCCACCCCATGGGACCCAGCTCAGGCAGCCAACCGTGGCTACTCAACTGCTGCCACGCTCCAGGCTGCTCTCTGGACCGCATGGTCACAAAGCAGCCATGCATCACATTGTAGGACACTTTCCACCCATTTTCCATAATTGCCACACCATATTTGATGGTGTTCAAACAGTAGGCAACAAACCATAGAGAGAAATATATAAATATATGCTTAGAAAAAGCCAAGAACGGGCTGGAGTGATAGCACAGCAAGTAGGGCATTTGCCTAGCATGCGGCTGACCTGGGTTTGATTTCCAGCATCCCATATGATCTGTTGAGCACCGCCAGGAGTAATTCCTGAGTGCAGAGCCAGGAGTAACCCCTGTGCATCACTGGGTGTGACGCAAAAAACAAACAAAAAGGAAAAGCAAAGGGCATCAGTCTGTAGTAAGCTCAAAATATAAAAAATGGAGTTAGCAAAATGGAGTCAATCATTCTGGATTTCTACTTCAGTGTTTTTATGTTTATCCCCTTTATGCACTATAACACTGTAGTACTGTCCTTCTGCCTTTCGTTGTTCATCCATTTGTTCTAGTGGGAACCAGTAACGTCTCTATTGTGAGACTTGCTGTTACTGTTTTTGGCATATCGAATACGCCATGGGTAGCTTGCCAAGCTCTGCCATGCGGGTGGAATACTCTCAGTACCTTGCCGGGATCCCCTAAAGGGATGGAGGAATCTAACCTGGGTTGACCGCATGCAAGGCAAACGCCGTACCTGCTATGCTATCACTCCAGCCCAAATTAATACTTAGAGAAATTTAATCAGTGCAGTTTAGTATAGAAAAATGTAATTAGTGAAGTGTAGTTTGTACTAAACTAAATGGCATTTTTAAGTGGAATTTGAAAAAACCATGAATGCTGACCAGTTTGTGATTCATCCTCTTGAATGCATACAGTAAAATCAGTCCTTTCTGAAGCTAATGGATGCTCTTTCGAGGGAGAATTCACTTTACCTCAACTTCAGAACCTTTAATATACTTCCAAAGAAAATTATCTGCTTTAGAAAGTGAGGAAAGAGAGAGGATAAGGTAACAATAAACAGAATTTAATGTCTGCACAATCATTTTCATGTAGTTGTTCCCTGAACAAAAACAAAAACTGTATGCATCTTTTCTAAATGTAAATATGAAAACTTCCTGGAGTTTCCATTTTCTAAACTAAAATATGATTGGCAGTAACTCACTCTGTCAGGTTTTCAGTAACTATATTGTTATCAATCTTTTATTATTAATCAACCAATCTTTTCTTTGAGTCTTGTAATCTGCTTGATCACAGAAATTACAATTATATTTATTTAAGGAACAAATCATCTTTCTATATTTAAATTGAGTCATTTCAGGAATTTATTTTCTTCTGCTTTGACTATGCGGTGTCACCTAATCTCAGGAGCAGATATATAGTCCAAAGTTTTCAATATTTACCTCTGTAAGTATGTAGTGGGAGGTATGATCAAATCTTCTGGGTCATGAGTATCGTTTTGCCCCTTCAAAACCTTCACATCCTACCTGGCTTATGAACCCGCTTCCAAGGCAATTCTGACTGACTTCTTAATGAAGTGTTCTGGTTAATGAGGAAGTTTAGTGTCTTGTCCATTTTCTGAAGTCCCTGGGAAATTTGGGCACAGGCCACATCTGATGGTGCTCAGAGACCAAGTGATGCCAAGTATCCACCTGTATGTGATAGGCATGTGTTCTACAACTCAAGTCACGTCACTGGGTCTTTATTGATACTTTTTTTCATAATTGAGAGATGAAATTAAAAATGAAAACACTTCTAGAAACATCAGTGATTTCTTGCATGCCAAGTTACCTGTGCCTATTGCCAGGACCACCAACAGACTGCAAGAAGACCTTAGTCCTATAGGCCAAAACTGGATTGTGCAAATTATTTGAATACTGAAGAGGACTATTTTTGTAAATTCAGCAGATATAAATGCAGACTGACTAATGCATTGAGCTACTCTGAGAAGAGAATCCAACAGAATCTGAATTTCTGTTCAAGAAATCTAACAAGTATTATCATTTGGGGTTTATAAGTCTGTGGTTAAATGTCACACAGTAACTGAAAGGTAAAGGTAATATACTCTCTTATCTTTGTACTTTCTTTATCCTTCCTTCCTTCTTTCCTTCCTTCCTTCCTTCCTTCCTTCCTTCCTTCCTTCCTTCCTTCCTTCTTTCCCTCCTTATTTCCTTCCTTCCTTTCTCTCTCTTTCTTTCTCTTTCTTCCTTTCTTTCCTTCTCTCTCTTTCTTTCTTTCTTTCTTTCTTTCTTTCTTTCTTTTTTCTATTTCTCTCCCTCCCTCCCTCCCTTCCTTTCTTTCTTCCTTTTATTGCTATCTTTTTTTCTTTCTTTCTTCTCTATTTCTTTCCTTTCTTCCTTCCTTTCTCACTCACAAATACATGTACAAATACAGAAGCAGACATTAAATCAATGTTTAATGCATTAATTAAAGTATATAAAATATTTTTTCTACTATAGTCTACAATTATAATATTATATGAATTCTTTTGTTCTTTTTTTTGGCTTTTTGGGTCACACCTGGCAATGCTCAGGGGTTATTCCTGGCTTTGCCCTCAGGAATTACTCCTGGGGGTGCTCAGGGGGCCATATGGGATGCTGGGAATCAAACCTTGGTTGGCCGCATGCAAGGCAAACGCCCTACCCACTATACTATCACTCCAGTCCTGAATTATTTAGTTCTTTAAACAGCCATTCTTTTCCACTTATTTGATACATGTATATGTAATTCAATAGCTAGGCAAAGTATATGTGCAGTTGCATGCTCAATGCCATGGCAGTTTGAGTTGCTACCTATACTTTGCCAAAACTTGGTGCCATCAGCATTTTAATTGCTATTAATCTTATGAGTGTAAAATAATATTTGCTTCTGGTTTTATTTACACTTCCCTGGACTCTAATGGAGTTGAGTAAATATTAATAACAATAAATTAATAGTCCATTTGTATCTGCTCTTTTGTGAAAGAACTTTCAAGTCTTTTATTTTCATTATTTTATTGATACCTACTTAATTATCTTTGTCACTGTCATCCCGTTGTTCATTGATTTGCTCAAGCAGGTGACAGTAACGTCTCCATCCGTCTCTGTCACATGCTAGTATAGCCCAATGGCACATTGGGGGATCTTTCAGGGTCAGAGGAATGAGGACCATGATTTTTACTGTTTTTGGCATAGCTAGTACACCACGGGTAGCTTCCCAGGCCCTGCCATGCAGGCGGGATACTCTCAATAGTACTTTATTTATTCTAAACTTGATTTGTTATGTGTGACAATTCTTTTCCTATAATGTACCTTATATTCACTGTTAAAATTTTTATTTGTTTGGAGTTTATTATGGACTGAATTGTGTCTTATCAACACTCCTATGGCAAATCTTAATCATCAATGTGATTACATTAGATAGGTCCATTAGGGAGATAAATATGATTAAATGTGTTCATATGAGTTGGTCTCTAACTCAGTGGGATTGGTGTTTTATAATAATAATAGGAAGAGGTTCTAGAAATCACTATCTCCATGCACACACAGAGAAAATACCACACAAGGGCATAACAACAAAGTGTCTTCTGAAAGCCAATGTAATATGTCTGATCTGAGGTAAACTGAATGGTATTTTGAATTTCAAATTTTAGTCTCCAGAACTGTGAGAAAACAAATTTATATTTTTTACAACCTACATGGGTCTTTAATATTTTATTCTGACAGTCAACCAAACTAACCCAGTTTCTCTTAATAGAAGAATGAGTTTTTCAATATAACTTTTTTAAATCCAAAAATGAATTTCTTTATGTAGATATATTGTTCTTGTCCTTGCTATATTTTCCATATAAAACAATATATCACATAAGTATGTGATAAAGATAGTGTTTCATACTTTTTCCTGAAATATTTAAATGCTACCTTTTATATTCAAGGATTAATTACACGTAGAATTTTATTTGGTGCAATGTGTGATAAAGAACAGCTACACAAAATATGAACGTACATATACATTATTGTTGTCCAGATAATCATCACTACATATATGTTATTTATATGTATTTTATATGGACAACCAGTCATCCCACCCTGCCTTAGACAGCTCAGGAACATGTAGTAGTAAAGCATAGAGAGTTTGCTTAAACTATATACCTTTAAACACATTTCAGGAGTTTAGGATGTTCAAATTCCCAGCAGATTGTATTCCCACTGAGATTCATCTTTCTAATTTGCTACTGTTTCATTGTACCTTCCATGAAGGTACAACGAAAAGAGAAAAAAAATAGAGAGTTCTGAAGTTTCTTCCATTTTTTCAAAGACATTAATCAAATCATACACACACACACACACACAACTTTTTTTCTTTTTAATTGGACTATGTATGATTTTTTTAAATTGGATCACTGTTAGATAGAGCATTACAAAATCTCTCATGATTGCATTTCAGCATATTCAAACATCCATTCCTCCACCAGTGTAATTTCCTAGATGTCTCCAGTTTCCCTTCCACCCCTTCAAGCCACTCCCCACCCCAGATTGCTTCTATGGCAAGTACCTCTCTACTCTCTCTCTCTTTTTTCTCTCTCTTATTTTATACATTATAGTTTGCAATACAGATGCTGAAAGGTTATCATGTATATCCCTTTATTGCTTCCAACACTCATTTTTGTCCAGAGTGGTCATTTCCAATTAGTTTTGTCATAATCGAGCCTCCTCTATCTTAACTACTCTCCACCTCCTACACCATTAACCAACCACTGACCAGTCCTCCTACCTGTTTTCCCTGACTTTGGATATTAGTTTCATGTTAATTGCAGTACTATTCACAGTAGCCAGATCTGAAAACAACCTGAGTGTTTGAGAACAGATATACAGATAAAGAAACTATGATAGATAGATAGATAGATAGATAGATAGAATTGAACACTAAAACTTTTAGGAAAAATTAGGTCATGAAATTTGCCTATAAATGGATAAACTTGAAGAGTATCATGATGACTGAAATGAGTCACAAGGAGAGGATCAGATATAGAATGACTGCATTTATTTGTGGTATTAAAAAACAATACAGAGCTTTCGTGACCCTATCCAAGCATAAAATTATCAAAAAATCTCACTCCAAATATTTTCATACTGGGGATTGAAGAACTCCATATAGTAATTTGAAATATGGGCTCAGGGAACGCAAACATTCTGTCAACAACCCGCTCCTATTTAATAAAATTGTACTCTTTAACTCAGTGCTACACTGCCCTGGTCTGAACACAATTGAAGTCATTGTTCATTATTTTGATATGCCAGCTTTGGTCTTCAGGAGAGTTGCTACTTTTGTCATTTGCTTAAACAAGTTTTGTAATAAGCTTGCCAATTCCACAATCATTCTATTGGAGGTTTTACTTTGATCACAATGGTGCAGGGCTCAATTCAAAGATAATAGGCATATAGTTATAATGACTACCAATAAATATTATATATCTACTTTTTATTTCATAATTTTCTCTAAAGTCTTATATTGTCTTTATTATTTTCTTTCTCAGATGCCTTATATATGGGGATGCTAATGTAAAGAGAAATATTTTCTTTAATTCTTATTTTCTTCATTATGCTGGCATATAGAAATGCTCTACTACCTCCACTACATAACTGCTGCCATACTCCAGGATGCTTTCCGGACAGTGAGGCTGCTTTGAACACATCATAGACACTTAATATCCATCTTCCAAGATTACTGCACCATATTTGATGGAGCTTAAATATGGTTTGAAACATGGGAACACCTGAAAGGGCAATTAGAGGTCACCCTGAAAGCCTTGATCCCTCTCGGAGAGTCTGGCAAGCTACCGAGAATATCCTGCCTACACAGCAGAGCCTGGTAAGCTATCTGTGGCATATTCGACATGCCAAAACCAGTAAATACAATAGGTCTCATTCCCCTGATCCTGAAAGAGTCACCAATATGGCAATGTTAAGAAGGATAAGCAAGGAGAGGCTGATAAAATCTCAAGGCCAAACCAGGCTGCCAAAATGAAGAAGGACAAAAATGACTGTCTGTACTTTCAATGCACAAACACTGGCATTGGATGCATCCAGCGAGGGCCTGATGGTACAAGCACAAAAGATAAAGTACAACATCATTGGTCTGACTGAGAGGAGAAGACATCATTCATATTTCGCCTTTTCCGACACTGGAGAAGAACTGTTCCTTGGAACATGCAACAAAAGAGGAGTTGGTGGTGTCGGTATTCTTGTCAACACGTACTTGGCCATGAGCGTTGATTCATTCAAATACCTAACAACCCGAATCAGACAATTACACTTGAATAGATGTGACTCACTGCTGGCAGTTTCTATCTTTGTTGTCTATGCACCAACATCTAATTATGATGAAGGAGAAATTGAGAAGATCTACATGGAGCTGGAGAAGTTCTATAAAGAAAACCACACCTTCTACAAGATCATTGTCGGTGATTTTAACGCCAAAATAGGACCGAGAAGATCAGCAGAAGAATTCCACATCGCAACCCTTGGCCTAGAATGGAACACACAGGGTGAGAGACTGTCCGAGTTCATCTAGTCGACCAAGACCATCCATAGTAACTCACAGTTCCAGAAGGCTGAATCTAAACATTGAAATTGGGATTCTCCCTGTGGATGGTTCCACAATGAAATTGACCACATCATATTCAGTCGACGGTTTTGCCTGACCAATATCGCTGTTGTCCCAAAATTCCAAACAGGATCGGACCACCGTCTACTTCATGCAAAATTTTACTTCACAGAGCAGGAAGAAAGGGCTGCAAAGTTTAAGAAGAGAACTCCCGGAATGACCAACAACTGGGAGCTCTTTGGCACTATTGCGGCAACATGGGAAGATGCTGTCATTGACAACATTGATGAAGAATACGATCGACTGGTTCAGCACCTCCATGATTGTGCGAGGAACACTGATAGAGAGATAGCCACAAAAAGAAGTCTGTCTTCGAAAACTCTTGAGCTCATTTGCCAACGTGGTTTGATACAAGCCTCAGGCAACCACAAGCAAATGTCCGAGCTTGCAAAGCAGTGCAGAGAAGCAATAAAGGAAGATCTCAAAGAGAGAAAAACAGAAGTGTTGGCTGATGCAGCAGATGCCAGGAAAAATATTCACAATGCTCACCTGTCCTTCGCCAACTACAAGACCAAAATGACTGCCCTTCGAAGTGCTGATGGATCTATCAGATCTTCCGGGTGGGAAATGGAGAAGATTATCCACGACTTCTACTCGGATCTCTTCAATAGTCGTGTCCACCTGCCCACATACCAAATTCCACAGGATGAATATGTCATTCCCAACATTTTCTTTCTGAAATCTGACACATCATTTCATTGGTAAAGAAGCAAACAGCATTTGGCCCAGATAAGGTCAGATCCGAACACCTGAAGAACCTGCCATCAGTACTCATCAAAACACTGGCTCAGATCTTCACATGCTGCCGTGTCTGAATGCAAGGTTCCATCCCAATGGAAAACTCACAGGACTGTACTACTGTACAAGAAGGGAGACATCCACAACATTGGCAACTATTGCCTGATCTGGCTGTTGTCTGTCTATAAGTTGTTCACTCAAGTTATCCTGAATAGGATTGGCAGAACACTAGATGAAGAACAACCATGTGAGCCAGCCAGTTTTCGAAAAGGATTTAGCACAATTGACCATATCCACATGATAACCAAGCTCATTGAGGTTTCTCGGGAGTTCAAGATGCTGCTCTGTCTAACATTCATTGATTTAAAGAAGGTCTTTGATTCTGTTGAGACAGAAGCAGTCATCAAGGACCTAGCCAAACAGGTTATTCAAACTCAATACATCAGGATCCTCCATGAGCTGTATTACAGATTCACTACCAGGATCTCACCATTCTACAAGAAAGTGATCATCCATGTCAAGAGAGGGGTTCTGCAGGGTGATACCATTTCATGGAAACTCTTCAGTGCCACCCTCGAGAACATCATGTGACGACTGGTATTGGAAGGAATGGGTGTGAAGATAGACAGTCGGCAACTACACCACCTCTGCTTTGCTGATGACATCGTTCTCATAACACCAAACATTAGCCAAGCAGCACAAATGCTGGCCGACTTCGACCCTGTGTGTGGAAAGGTCGGACTGCAGCTGAATCTCACCAAGACAATATTTATGAGACAATCTCGTTCCTGATGTTCCATTTGCTCTCAATGGAACAAACATCTCCAAATGCAATAGTTATATGTACCTAGATTGAGAAGTCAACATGACAAACGACCTGGCACCTGAGTTGCGCAGGAGGAAGATAATGGCTTGGAAAGCCTTGAAGAGCATCAAAGAAATAGCTAAGAGGATGAAGAACCTTTGGTTCTGGGCATATCTCTTTGTTTTCACTGTTCTTTCTGCATTAACATATGCCTCAGAGACTTGGGCCATATGAAAACAGGATGAGAATGCTATTTGGGCCTCCCAAAGAGGAATCAAAAGAGCTATGCTTGGAGTATCACGCTTCACTCAAGTGAGAGAAAGAATCCGGAGTTCCATCTGGAGTTCTGACCTCTGTCGACGATCAAGAATCAGGGATGCTGTCTTGTTTGCCAAGGCGTCGAAAATCAGATGGGCTGGACATGTAATGAGATTTGGAGAAAACTGCTGAACTAGAGCCATTACCAACTGGATTCCAAAAGATGGTGTGGCCATCCACCTATGAGATGCTCAGACTTCTTCATCAAGACCCTGAATGATCGATTTGAGGCTCTTCGTGTTCCTAGAATGAACAGACACCACTGGGCTACACTACCACTTGACAGGGACAAATGAAGACGTTACTGGCCTCACTCGAGCAAATTGATGAGTAATGAGATGTCAAGTGCTCAAGTGATAGAAATACAATTGATTTTGTTCCTTGATCTTATATCTCATTACCACTTTGCTGAGTTCGTTTTATTAGTCGTAATAATTTCTCCATGTATGCTTTTTTCTTTTTTCCATGTAAACAATCACAACATCTGATTTTTTGTTTATACATTTTTTATTTTTTATTTTTCTCTCATCTTACTTTACTGACATGGTTATTTGATTTGATATTGATGTACACACATGGTATAACACTGCCTTATTGCTCCTTTTTAAAAAGTACCTTGAAATACTTATCTTGAGAAGCTATTTCCTTTATTCTTTATGCATCCTTGATTGTAGCAATAGTCCAGCAGGTAAGGCATTCGCCTTGTTCACAGCTGACCCAGGTTCAATTCCTTTGTCCTTCTCGGAGAGACTGGCAAGCTACCAAGAGTATCCCACCCGCATGGCAGAGCCTGGCAAGCTCCCTGTGATGTATTCGATATGCCAAAAACAGTAACAACAAGTCTCACAATGTAGATGTTACCGGTGCTTGCTTGAACAAATTGATGAATAACGGGAGGACACTGCGACAGTTATTAGATAAGAAAATTTTCAATATTTTGATTACTATATATATTTGTCCATCCTTATTCATAGCTTCCAAAATCATATAAATTCCTGAGATTAAAATAATAACAATATTTTTCAAGGGCTATGTCGAGGTTAAGGGACAGAAAAAGTGTAGAGTATTTGTGAGCAAAATCTCCTAAGTTAAAATGTTGGAACATTCAGTGTTACTGCTCTGGATCTTCCCAAGGATCTGATGATTTGAGTTTAGCACTAATGGCCAGAAATGTTATCAATATTGCTATTGCTGATTTTGATTTACTCATAGATTTTTGTCTTTAGAATGGCTATTCTTGAAATTCTCTTTGCTTATAGTACAATAAGTACTATGTATATGTTAGTGTTACTCAGATATCTGCAGCTTAAATGTGGTTTCAGTGCCCTTTCTTTTCACTCACCAGTCTCGGATACAAAGCTAGTATCCTACAGCAAGTACTAGACTCTACCCGAGTGTTTTCCTTACCTACAAAGGTCAATAAGTCCATTTACAAGAAAGGGAAGGAAAGCAGGTCCTGACATAGCTTTATTTAGCTTGCTATGAGCCATATTTTTGTCTGTCATATTAATATTATAGTGAATGAGATAGTGTTCTAGGACCTCTATTTATACTGATGTTGGTGGACCCTATTGGAGTCTTATGTGAGGTAGGGAGGAGAATGATGGCCACTTTCTCCCCATCCACCTCTGCCACCCTTTGACCAAGTTTCTGGGTTCTTGTCTCACCTTGCAGAAAAGAATTTCAGGAGTAGATAAGCAGTGAAGTTAAACAGATTCTATGTGGAGGTTTCTGAAGGTGAGGAGGGAGGGAAAGAGAGAGTAACAAGATCAAAAGAAAGCACAGGCTTCTCCAACGGTAGAGAGAGCCACTATACACATTAGATATGAAAGCATGAAAGTATACATCTCCAGAGCAGAGAGGCAGGTGACACATATGCTCGAGTGCCATCTGTGTGCCACATGTGCTGGGCCGCATGGGCACAAGTTGCACAAGGGCTCAGGCAGCATATGCGCGCTCTTCGGTTGTTCAAGGTGGCTTTTATAGGGTTTTTCCAAGCTGCCCCATGTGGGGCTTTCTAGCTAGATAAGAGTCCTTTGCTAGGGTTGCTGCTAAGTGGGTAGAGTTGGGAATGGTCTTCCTTGAAACTCCTTTTTTTTTCTTTCGTTCCTGCTGGATCTTCTTTTAGAGAGTGGGTCCAGTCTTCTCTGCTTTGGGCCAGTTGAGGGTTACTCAGATTAAAGGAAGGAATTGAGGATTCTTGAAGTAATTCCCTTTAGGCCCTTCCTGTAGGGAGGGGTACAGTCTCCTCAGGGTCTGCTGCTAGAGAAGGTCTTATCAGGTCTTGCTTTCTGTATCCACAAAGACTCTTGACTTTATTACTTTTGAGAAATGTCATACCATGATGTAGGGAAGCCCTTCCCTCATTACCTGCCTACATCAATACTTAGCTTCCTTCTGCTGTAGGGCAAGATTTGAAGGCATTGCCTATGTAAAAGTTCAGAAGTTGCTCTTGGGATCTGGCTCAATTAATTACCTACAGGCAAACTGTTCTCCAACATAATTTACATTGGATTCCCTTGATTTTTGTATTCTTTTCTGTCTTTTCAGTGATTCTCAGAGCCTGATCTCAAGGTTGATCTCTGAAGGGGTGGAGGAGGAGGGGAGATACCTAAAACAAAAGCATTTTAAAATGTAAAATTATCCAAATTTGTTTTCTTTTTGAAACAATTCTTAACCATTTCATATGTCAATTTTATGAATAGTACTTTCCTGTTTAACAATTAAGGCCAATGTTTATCAAAGAGATTGGAATTAACGTTTAATGTTTTCCTAGTCACTTTTAATCCTCTACTAAAATCTTATAACTTTTTTTTCAAACTTAACACACATCTGTTCTTGTAGTTTCTTTTTTATTAATCACTATTACTAGTGATGTGTTCATTTTGTTAGTTTCTGAAAACAATTTATTGTGGTTTTTATGAATTCTCTTATGTGGGTGCTAATTTTATATGCTATCAATACAGCCGTTCAAAAATACGTCATTGTATTTATTTTACTTGGGTTTCTTCTATGCTCATTTTGTAAATTGATCCTAATCATTTTTAATATTATGAGCACTAAGGCATTATCCAACTAATTATAAATATTTTGCTTCACAAGTTTGATATGTGGCATTTTTATTATTGTTTTCTTTAAAATATTTTATTTTTATTTATGTATTTTTTTTTGGGGGGAGGCTACACCTGGCAGTGCAAAGGGCTTATTTCTAATTCTGTGCTCAGGAATCACGCCCATTTGAATCAGTCTTAATAAATGCTTAAATGTAATATAAAGAAGTCTTTGTTCTCTACATATTAGGTATAAATGTTTATATGTCTATTCAGTCACATTTGGAACAAAGTTATTCATTTAGATTATACTCTACTTACTTGGTCTATTTGTTCTATTATTGCTATTATGTTAAGTAACCAAATTTTATTCAAATGTTTAAATGTAACTAGATCTTTATAGTTTGTAAATATTATTTTCATATATTTTAAAGCTATAGAATTTGGTGCGCATATTTAAAAGTATTATGTCTCTGGCAAATTAAAAGCCTGTGTAGCCCACAATTTATTTCTATAAACTTCTTATTTTGTTTTGTTTTGTTTCAAGATAACATACAACAATACTCAGGAGTTACTCTTGGCTCTACACTCAGGAATTACTCTTGACATTGCTCAGGGGACAAATGAGATGCCAGAGATGAATCCAGTTCAGCTACATGCAAGGCAAATGCCCTCCCCACTGTACTATAGTTTCATCCCCTATTTCTAAAGGCTTCTATTTTTATATAATTTCATTATGTTCAAATAAAATATCTTTTGTTTAGTATTTTCATGATATAGTATTTTTATTCTTTTTCCTTCTGGTTTATATATCAAATGTGAGTCTTTTGTAAATAGTATGAAGTGTTCTTTTTATATAAAAAATTTTGATTTTTTTATATTTTAGACCATTTATGTATAATATTTTATATATTTTATTTTAATTAGAAGTATTCTCTTTCATTATATTTTTGATGATTTTATTAGCTGAATTTTTCTTTAGAGAGTTTATGTTCCCTATCTGCTTACACAAGAAAATACTGCACATTAAAATAATAAAAAAATTCATATACTAAAATAAAATCTCTGATCACTGTGAATTAACAAAACAGTTGCTGAGAATTCGGATGGCAGCTAACACCTATGATTTTGTTCCTGTTTTATTTTAGTGTAATGAAGAATTATTGTAAAATACAACACAGTACTCCTACAACCCAATAATATTAAGTGAAACACATTAAAGTCGAACAAAAATGAGTATTTTCCAAAGAAAGAGATCATGATTTCCATTAAGCAAATAAAAAGTATTAAATAAAATTTATCCTTATATTTAACTGCAATACATTTACACACTCATCAGGGTAGCTAAAAGTCTTTAAATGACTGATTCACTAAATATTGGTGAGATGTAAAATAACCAGAACTCTTTTGCACATTGAAATAAATTCTGGCTGCTTTTAATATAAAATTGAAATATGTATCTTTTGACCCTCAAGCTACCTATTATCCCTTCGCTTAGTAATCGGAGTATTTACTCAGCATAAATGAAAATATGTAAACTCAAATTTCTTTATCACAATGGTGAAAGTAAAATAATGGAATTGTACTAGGTATAAGTGAATAGGAAAAAGGATAAACTGAAGGTTTACTGCTTTTAAAAATACATTATATCAGCAGAAAGGAACATATTATTATATATGGGCAAAGCACACATGAATTCCAAAGGCACACTAAATGTCATAGGCCTTACAGAATTGTGAATACATGGTATGTGTATTTATGTGGAACTCTAGACAAAGTAAAACTACCGACAAAGTAAGTCTCTAGACAAAAAGAAAACTAATCTATGATGGAAGAAAGACAAGATATCAATTTGTCTCTGGAGATGGGGCAGGCTTTCACTAGGAAGGGATTAAGGAAACGTTCTATGATTGTGGTGCTTTATATTTTGATAGGTGTCTACATTACAAGGTTATATGCTTCTGTGAAAATTCAACAAAAGTTTTAAGATTTATGGATTTCTTTATGTGAAGAAACAAAAAAAAATAATTAACAAGAGTCAACTCTGGTCAATGACATGTATGCTAGAACAGAACGATTTAAACAATTTCCCATCACAATCCTTTTTCACTGGAGTAATAGCACAAGGACAAGTGCTGACAGAAATACCTCAGATTCATTGTGCCGTTGATTTTGAATTAATTTTTGTTCATTGCACATTCAGAAGCCTTTTACTGTTGCCATTATTTTCCCTCAACCAAACATTCAGTTACGTGACCTTATATGAGGTTAAGACTCAGAGTTTAGAAAACTAGGTATTAGATTATCAGGCCAAAGGGGGCTGATGCCTGCAGTTTATCTTAGTCTTTTCAAAGAAATAGGAAGAATATATGAATAGATGCATGTGTAGTGCATGCAGATTTGAATGAAGCTGCGTGGTGAAATGTCTGAGGTTCATTTTCAGGAAATGCACATGCTGTCTGTCTAATTTTTTCACTTCTGTCCTGTGTTTCAATTTATCATAATAAAATTGGGAAAAGAAGAGAATGGTAGAGAAAAAATGGATTTACGTGTCTAATAGATCTTTTTACTTTTGCTCTTAATCTCATATAGCATAGTATGAGCACATCAGATTATTTAAAAAGCAATTTGTATCAAGCCTTTACTTTTCTCTAGCTATGCTACAAAGACAAACTTGGAAAGCGTACTCCTTGACCTCTGACCACAAATCATGACACCACATGTATAGTTCATTCATAACCTTCCTGCATCTCTCTTTTACTTTTCTGTTTTTTTTTTTTTTTTTTTTTTTTTTGCTTTTTGGGTCTCACCTGGCAATGCACAGGGATTACTCCTGGTTCTGCACTCAGGAATTACTCTTGGCAGTGCTCAGGGAACCATATGGGATGTTGGGAATCGAACTCACACCAGCCACATAAAAGGCAAACGCCCTACCCGCTGTGCTATTGCTGCACCCCTCTCTTTACTGCTCTTAAACACACTTCACAATTTGCCCCCTTTAAAGCTTTACCCGCTGTGTTTTCTTTATCTAGCTGGACTTTGCATTTACAAGTCTAGGTCACTACCCCGGCAAGCCTTTTCTCTGTCCTCCCAGAGAAAGTCGTTCTTGCCCACTATGTGAAAAATGCCAGGCATCACCTGCATGTATATATTTTAACCTCTTTCTTATCTTATGTCTTTTCTTTACATTTACCTATTACAATGTGTGTGTGTGGGGGTGGGGGGAGTGCTTATGTTGCTCCCTTTTTTCACTAATTCCATAGAAGTCAAACTCCACAATAGGTGGGATTTTGTCTATCGCTTATTTCACTTTCTGCGCTCCCCCTAGCAGGGCCTGGCAGTAGCACCACTTCGTAAATAGATGGCTTGTCATGCTCTGGTGTTAACCCAAGATTATTCATGAACTCTGTACCCAAAAGAATACATATAGGCCATAATACTAGAGCAAATGTGGTGAGGTGTCAGACTGGGTGGAAGACTACTCATTACTTACCGTGTGATCTGAGATTTATCACTTAGTCCTCTGAGTCAGCAATGTCTTTCTTTTGAAAATAATGGTGTTCCTTTAAGCTATAAGCATCTTCAAATGCTTATATTGCATGTCCATGAATAGTCAGATGTCCAAGAACATGAGGGAGGGATAACATTTAAATGTTTCTTACCCTACCTCTGTTTTAACATATTAGCCTTTGATAATAAATTGTACAATTAATTTGTCTCGGTCATTTAAAAATAGGCAGAAACATAAAAATATTCAGATCATTCACAAAATTCCTATTGTATCTAAATACTCTGAAGAGAGTATAGAAATTAGAAAAACTTCTTTAGGATGAGAATGGTGCCAGGATGAAATCTCGGGTGTGCCCATTTTGAAATTACATGTTTAAACCTTTGTGCTTAATTTCTTTGCATTGAAAGGGAATGGGATTTACACAGATCCATAAAACAGGGTGAGTTTTTCTTGTTGCTGTTTTTGTTCTTTCAGATAGAATCAGATGAGCGCCTTCTTGCTAAGCACCTGTGGTTATAATTGGCACATAGCAAGGATTCAATAACTGATTGCCTTTCGCTATTTTGTTTCAGAACTTCACATAGTTTATGAAATCTGTGTGTTGTTCTTCAAATAGTCTGTATATTATAAAGAGACAAAGAGAATTAAGTTTCAGATCTTGCAAAATATAAAGCAGAGAAGAATTTAAGAAACAGATACAATCAGTTGCAAACTTCCTCCTTGCCGGAATCCTACCTCTCCACCCAATCCCTCCAGCCACCACATACTATATCTCATCACCAGACTCACATATGTGACAATGATGAAAAGGTCTGTGCTGGGAACAATATAGTGGGTAATAAATCAAGGTTGGGAGGGGGGCTATGAAGCAGGGTAGGAGGAAGGGGGGGTGGCATTGTGAATAATCAATGCAACAGACTCTGTATGAACAAGGCAAACATCTTACTTAACATTCTTAATAAAGCCAGTGAGGGGAAAACAGTGATAAAATGGAATGGGCTGTGGATTGCCAGAGAACCCTTTGCCCACATAGTGAAGGCAGGATGTGGGAGGGGAAGAGAGCTGTCTCCACTATGGGAACCCAGTTCAGAGTAGTCATCCTACATTGAGTACAGTCTTTAAGAAACAGGATGTCCTTCACTCTGTCTCTCCTACCACTATCAGGAAGGAAGAGAAAAGCACTTTTGAAATGTGATTTAGTCCAGGAACAAATAGCAAAATGTCAGCAGAGCAAAAACGACTTACTTAGCACTAGGAATAACGTGATGAAAATTGTGCAAAAAATGCTTGGATGAGGGGGTATGGTGCTGACAGCAGGTCAATCTGTACTTATGAGGCAAGTGCATCAGCAGCCTGATGGCACCGTCAGACTTTCAGACACCCTAAAATTGCTGCTGTGCCTTTGGCCAGACCCCAAAAACTTGGGGCAAAGTTTACCAAGAAAGTAAACGGCCAAAAGTTAGGTATGTGGGAGACACACCCACAAACCACCTCCGGCTCAGCTATATAATTGGAGGCAAGGCCTCTCTGGTTCATGATCGAACTGCTTACTGGCCATGATCCCAGAGACTCAGAAACGAATCTCAGAACCCAAAGACTTTTGGCAGAAATGTGTCCGGTTCCTGCAGTATGTTACTGGCGCTGGGGCACTCCAGGTGGGAATAGGTTTAAGGCCTTGGCCTGTTCCCCTTGGTGGTCCAATGACCACCATCCTCCAGAGGCCACTGGACAATCAGGTTTGGGCCTGCCGTGACGAGACACGCAGGGTCTCACCAGACGGGGGTGGACCCGGCCCTTTCCTCCCCATCCCAGCAAGACCCTGAGTCACCGCCTACAAACAGACTCTCTGGGTCCTGATCAAGCTGATTAACAGCCATGATCCCAAAGACTCAGAAACATATCTTGCAGCCCAGCGGCTTTTGGCAGAAATGCATCTGGGCCTCATACAAGGTGGCCACCACCACAGAGCTTATTGGAAAGCTAGGTATGAGTCAGTGGTGACGGGGCAACTCAGTCTCATGGGAAAGGGGGCAGTACCAGCTCGTCCTTCATGCCCTACTGAGGTTACAAGTTGCCCCCCACAAGCAACTCTCTGGCACAGCCATGACTCCAATGGCAAAAGGACTTAATCCAGAGCCCGGCAGCTTGTGGCAGAAAAGTGAATGGACCATGCATTAAACTATGACATCATGCCTCCCCAGAGGGAAAGGATGTTGCTCCCTTCTGCCTTCCTCCCTCTCCCCAGCAGCAAGGTGGCTGCCACCTCAGAGCTTATTGGAAAGCCAGGTATGAACCGGCAGTGACTGGGCAACTGAAGTCTCATGGGAAGGGGGGTGGTACCATTCATCCTTCACGCCCTACCCAGGTCATGAGTTGTGCCCCACGAGTGGCTCTCTGGCACAGCCATAACACCAGACATACAGAAAGCAACCTCATAATTATCTGGCTCTTTGCAGAAATCCAAAATTGTGCGGCCGCTATTGTGGCCGCGTGACATTATATGATTCTCATAACCAGCTATAGAAAACAAAGTATTTCACAGCGTCTTTTCAGCAATTCTGATTGTTGGGGGGGGGGGGGATTCTAAACAATAATGGTGCATCTTTTGTGGAAATAATGAATGTAATCAATGTAGAGAAGAGTTAAGTGGAAATCATCTACCTCACAGGCATTGGGAGGGGTAGGAGTGGGGGTATACTGGGGTTCTTGGTGGTGAAAAATGGTGAAGGGAGAGGTGTTTGATCATTGTATGATTGAGACTTAAACCTGAAAGCTTAGTAACTTTTCCCACAGTGATTCAATAAATAAATATAAGAATAAAAATAAATAAATAAAATTATGAAAAATAAAAGTAAGGTGGAGTTCATGCCCAATTCAATCAGCTAATCAGTGGTGAATAAATAGCAGTACTCCTACATACAAAAAATGCTTGGATGCTTACACTGAGATTTGATGATCTTTTTGACATAAGACTAAAGAATTCCTGAAAAACTCTGGCCCACATCTTGCAACTTCACAGGGGATGAAATGAAAGCTCAGACTGACCCAGGTTATAAAATCATATAGATATTTTGTGTCAAAATGAAAACTTAGGTTCTTATGTGTCTAGTTTAAATAATTGAATTGAGTTAAATGCCTTATATTCAGGACATGCTCCATCCCACAGTTAATATTTTCCTTTCCTTAAACCCTGAGCTTCTTCAGTTCTCTTTTTTTCATCCAGAGCTAAAAAATATAAAGGAAAATGAGCACTGTAACAGGAGTCTAAAGATATTGCCTTTGATGTTAAAGACTAATTTTTTTCTAGAGACTGGTGTTATTTTAGGTAAACCACTCAATTTAGATCTTGGTGCTCTCATTCTCATTTCTAAATTGAGAAGTCAGTTTTATGGAATTACAAGACCTTTTATAGGTCCAACATTCTTAAACTGAAGCATTCCAATTTTAAAATTGAATATGGCTGTCTGCATAATGGAAGGGGGGGGAACATAAGAAATAAAAAGTGTAACAATATTATAATAGCATCATGTCCCTTGGTAGCTTTGGAATAAATGTGTTATTGTTAGATTCTGTGGTACCGTCTTAGCAAGGCAAACAAATGTAATGTTTGCTAATTGAACTATAAAAATAATAATTACATTTGATGTAGAATGCAAAGTCACTCAGCAGTGAGCTCTGATTGTATAAATGGAAGCAGTTATCATCAGAGCCCAAACCAGATTAAAAAGGAACCATTCCAATTCCATCTGGGTGGTGTTAAATGTGTACCAGGCACAGAGAGCCTTCTATATTGCATGGATATTCCCCTCAGATCCAACAGTGGATGGGGGGAAATGACATTGTTTTGAATGACTTGAATGACATCTGCCTTAGTAGAAAGCTAGACCCCCTTAATCAACACTGTACCATGGGAGAAGAGGGTGACAGTGATGGCACGAAAGATTGAAATAACATCTAAGGGATCATCACTCGCTTTCCAGGGAGCTGGGGGGTGCACCTGTAGGAATTAAGTGTTCTGTAGGAATTTCTGCCCCTCAGAGGGCACCAGGCACATTAGTGAGGGATATAATATACCTTTGATTGATTCAGGATGCAGAACATGCAGTTCCCAAAGAATGTCTCAGATAGGCTCAAAGTGGGAGAGTAATCCCAGATCACCCTCAGACATAGATCAACATCACTCATGGAGAATGGACATGACTTTGGTACCTTGCTGCCTGCCAACAGAGCTGGTGTAATGTCTCTCCCCAGTTCTCAGATCTATACAGGAATTCAATAATAAGTAGAGTAGTAGTATTCTGATCGTAGGTACACTTATCCAGCTGTGTCCTAGAGGTATCACTGACTTGACACCAAATTGTGTGTTCTCCTGCGTTTGATTCCTTTTACAGGTTCATTATCCCTGCTTCCCACCACAGAATGAGCCTCTCCTGGATATCACCAAAGCTGTCTGTTTGTTTGTTTATGTTTCTCATGATTCAAGTCTAATAGTGATCAAGATTAGAAATGGTGCTCAGGAGATGATTACTGATTGAGGAATTGATTAAGAATTTGATTGCTTGACTCTTTTAGAAAAACATGTAAATCTAAATAACCACAAATTCTCACAGAAACTTAGGAGTGAAACCATTACATCCTCTAGCCTATGATATGTGAGGATTTTCCAGGGCTTCTTGTCAGAATATTTTCAATGAGTATTTTATTATACAACAAATTTTCTTTGGAGATCCCCTTCCTCCCACTAACAGATCTCACTTGGCTTCTAATTTCAGCTCAAGCTGTGCTTCCACCAGCAATTTCATTCCACATCCTTCCCCAGCCCCCTCCCCAACCAAATCACATCCATATTTTTTCCAGAATGCAAAATATAGAAACAAGCATCTGTTTGGACAAAATCAGTTTTCACTTGTGAAAGTCGATGCTTCGTAAAAATCACAGGAAACAAGAAAAATGTCTGAGAATAGAACTAAACTTTGAGAGGATGCTAAAATCTCAGGTTCCTGGTTGGACAAGTAGGTAAAATGCATTCTGACTTAATTTGGTCATTGGATTCCAATCAGACCCCTAAGTTGGCTTAAACCCTAGATCTCCTGAGACTTGATACCTAACACTAAAAATAGCACCAAAAGATTCCTCTCTATACTCTGAACTAAGTATATATGTAGACTGAACCATGTAATAAAGAGATGTCTGTTTCCTTGTTTGTTCAAAGTAGTATTCCAAAAGTCATTTCCTTCTTTATAAAAAAAGTTGTCTAGATCCTTACTTCCAAATAATGCTCTGAGAAATTCTCAATTTATTTATCTCTAATTGTATCAGCAACCCATCAAATGAACTTTGCATGAATTGAATACATGAATATTTAACTTTTAAATCCCTGGGTTTTACCATCTTTATTCTATAATTGTGTGAATGTCTTATACAATTCATTTATCACAGAGGATTTGTAACTCATCTTTAGGATCAATTCTGAAGCATCTTTTCTCCTATTAAAAACGAAAATCAAAGTAACATTTATGGCATATGATGATTGAGCCCAACACATTTTTATTGGTTTCCAACTTCTCATATGCCAAGTACCAGATAGCATCAAAGATAGTTACTTCATTGAACATCTGTATTTCTGAAAGAGAGGACAGAAATTTCATATGCAATAACAAGTTTTTTAATTAAGGTACAAACAGTTGGGATACAAGTATAGCCTTTGCAACTTATGCTTTTTATGATTTAGCATGACCTTTCCAGGTAGTAGGATTTCAACACATGGTGAATAGTCAGTTTTTCTTGAAGTTTAGCCATGATTTGGAAGAACTGATAGTTTTTCTACAATCTCTTTGGATTTACAAACCTGGGCTCTATGTCTTAAAACAGTGTCTACAAAATAGATCTTAAAAATTTTTAGTTTTATTTTAATTTATATACATATGTATTGTATATATATTATGATTTATTTCTATAAGGTCATACTTAGCAGTGATTAAATTCCACACCTGCTAGTGCTTGGGGGATCTTGCAGTGCTAAACTTGAACTTACAGCTGATCATTTGCTCAACCTCCTGAGCTAGTTTCCTAACCCTGCTCCAAGCTTTCTTTGTAAAGATAGTTTTATGGATGTAATATATTAAAGTTTATCTTACACTGAATTTCCTCTGCCAATTGCTTTTCTAAGGCAGAAACACAGAAATTACATAATGATTTTGTATTTTCAAAGTAACTAGAATTATCTTTTAATAAATTAATGAAAATTAAAATATCTCTTACTTCTTAACTTTCTTTAAACACAATATAGTTCTCTCTGCCTTATTCTTTAACCTGTTCTTTGAAATAACAGAAGCAGAAACTATGGTGTCTTAAAAACTTGAAGTTTCACAATTGCCTATAAGGTTCAATGTTACGTATTTTACACAAGTATAACAGATAACATTATAGAAACATACCAATTAAATAAACAAATAAATAATCAAGAGCATGGGTATTTATGTGTAATAGCTGAATAAATAAAGAAAGCTCAACTAGAAAAGGAAGAATTTTATTGAACCATGAAACTAGAGTAAGTACTGATGTAGGAAAAAAATGAGAATGAAAGCTTGAACAGAATCAGAAAACCAAAGATGATAATTTAAATAAGTATTATTTCAGAAAGTTTGAGAGCAAATTGGAGTTGAAGAATTCTTTAAAGAATACCTTTAAATTGCACATGATAGACAAAACTTCCTAGCCGGTATTGGAGTTCAAATGTGTACCTGTAGAGTGTCAATCCATCCTGCATTTATTGTTAGATTTTGCATATCCCGTAATGATTCAGTCAGTGTTTAATTTTACTAACTTGAAACATTTTTATTTCCCCTTTATCATAGAATGACAAACTAAATTCTATATTTAGTCCTACAAAGCAGTAATGGTACAAGTGGTTGGTAGCAATTATGAAGGAGTCTTATATGCCTCTGATATTATCTTTTACTGCCTGTATATCAATTTTTAATGTTTATTCATACCACACTAATATTTTAATGATTTTTTCAAAAGTACACCAAATTCTAAAAATTCTAAGTATCCTGAGACCAGAGAAATTTAATGCATCTAATATTTGTTCATGTATTCGTATCCATTAACAGCTTTCAATAGTCTCAAAATTAACTTACTAAGGGACAAAATGATATCTAGAAGGCATATGTATTCTCCAGCAAGTCTGAAAACTTAACTTATAATTTTTTTCTGACTCTATTTAAAATCCCACACTGTTATCTAGTCCCAATTCAACAATTATCTCACCATGAGCCCTCTAACAATCTGTTAAGATCTTGGGCCTTGAGTCTATCTATTTTTTGAAAATAGTTAATGACTTGCCTTGTTGAGTATATTTTAAAGAAAATTGTGTAGAAAATAAAAGCCAGATGCTCTGTAAATACTAACCAATTGTTTCAGAGTTCCTCTATAAAATATCAAAAGCCAACAATTTTGGCAAAAGGGTTTGTTTTGACACAAATGCAAGCAGACAAGTACCAAGAAAATGGACCTTCATAGTGTCCAAATAAAGACAATACCATCATATCAAATAATAGATGCTGCATATATTGTGCCTCTTTACTACTGAATTATGCAACTGAGTTATGCAAAGGACACTTACCTTAAAAACTCCATCCTAATAAGTAGACTTGATCTTCCAGAGGACACACCACTTTTTTAATTTTTTGTGGACTGACTTTGGACATGACCCACCTCCTAGAACTCTATTCATTCCTCATTATTATACGACTTTGTGATAAAACTCTTAGAAGCCCAGAATGAAAATTCTCACAGTGAACATATATGATTCCCTATGCCCACGAGATAACTAAGTTCAACCAAGGAAATGAAGTTTCCAGCCCACGACTCCAAATCAGAACTTTTTTTTTCTCTGCCTATGTCTGACTATGGACACCAATGTCCCATGCCAAGACAGCATTTAAATACCAAGAGATGAGATATATCACTACACAGCCATGATGCCTGGCACCCACACTATCTCCAGATGGCTTGATGTGCAGAAATAGCCTTTGGGATCAAACTCAATGTGGTGAAGTCCAAACTCGTGAGCTGTCCCTCAGGCTTCTCTGTAGTACAAGTCTCTTCTGCTGCTTACAGGCGCAGTCCACAGTCTGTTAGGGTGCAGCTGAATGTAAAAAATTATCCTCTTCACTGATAGCATAAACATTTATTGTGATTTTACCATCTGTGGGACACTGCACTCAGCATTTAGAAAATATTGGGTTATGACATCTATGTGACCATAAGTACTTCTAGTCTAGAAGAATAAAAACACATACAAGTAAACATAAACAGAAGCATGTACAGGAGTTTGCATAGCAAACTCCTCATGTAATATGTGCACAGGGAAGGTGATATAGAATTCAAAGCAGAAAGATACATCTTGTAAATTCTGCAGTGGCAGATAAACTTCATGAATATTAACACTAGAAATTGTCTTTTTGAGGAGTTATATCCAAAAGATTGTTTTGTATGATGAAAATGAGCTCTTTCCTCACTCTCCAATGTGGTAACCACTCTCTGCATGAGACTCTGAGAACTTGAAAAGGACAAGAGTTATTGAGAAGCTGAATTTCAAATTTCATTTAATATTCGTTCATTTAATTAGCTCAAAACATCATGTGATATTAGTGAATTTCGTATTATACAGTATAGATGTTAAATATTTATCACTCATTGAGTCAAAAAAAGGGATAGAGGTGTCAATATAACTACATTCAAGGAACAAATGATCTATAAGCTGTTATAGATCCTAGTCCAGGTGGAGCCTAATCTTATACTTACTCCCATAGAAACAAAAAAATAAACACCAATCTGATTAAACTGAGTAGGTGCATTTGCTTTCAAATGATGTTCTCATGGAAAAATTGAGAGCCAGTAGATTGAGTGCTTCAAATTAGTAGGACCTTAATCTCTTTGGTTCACTGTTATGTCCCCAGTATTAAGAAGAGTAAATCAGTATATAGTAAAGAAATGATAAATGTATATATATAATATAAAATATATAGATGAATGGGCAAAACATTTCCTGCATTATTATCAGTTGTCATCTTTATTTGGGAAAATGAGAGTTGTTTGTGCAAAAGACCATCTCCTTGATGAGGAAGGTACTCACCTACAGGATGGATATCCTTGCCATGTTTTAAGCACTTAATTATATTTATTCATAAATGTTTCATGATTATTTCTATAACTATGGTTCACAGTCAACTATTTAACAGGTTTCTTGCCCATGCATTATACATATTTTTTACCACATAGAATATATATTGTAGGAACCAGCACATGCAAGGCTCTCCGATAATATAAAATGACAGAAAGGCATTTTTCAGTAGTCACCTCACTTTCAGAGGCAACAAGGTGAAAAAGTTGTCAGGCATTTTAACCTCCACTTCATATCTTAGTTCTGTATGGAAGCATAGAAGTAACTTTATAATATAGATTAATAAATGCCCACCTTGTACAGTGAGAATTTGGGAGTTCACCAGTGTCACATTTGTTTCTAATTTTGCTAATTTTAAAGAGCTATTTTTGCCTCATCTCCCCTATTGTCTTCTTATCATTTCTCTGTTAATTTGCTAAATTTTTTGCATGTACCTTTCATACACGTAAGTAAAACTATGTTTCTATGAAAAGGATAAAAAGTAAAGCTCTCCATATCCATTCTTGGGATATAAACACACATTAATACATTTGATCTTTCCCAGTGGAATAAGCAAGGGGAATTCACCCACACACTGGCACATGAACCTCTTGTTTCTGCCAAACATGTCAGCCGAGATGGGATTGCTAATTTATTTATGGGGACATATGTCAATGTCACTCTGAGAAAATCGTTCTAGGACATACACCCTCTCTCTCTCTCTCTCTCTCTCTCTCTCTCTCTCTCTCTCTCTCTCTCTCTCTTTCTCTCTCTTTCTTTCTCACACACACATAACGACACTCAACTGACTGCCATCAGGGTTGACGTTAAGTGAAGGTGAATTAACCACTCACTCATACACTTCTTGGAAGGTTAGGTGATTCAGGGGAACTTCATATCTGGGTGTTTGCTACATAGGTCTTTTCCTATGAAATTTCCATAAGTTTTACCTGATCGAAGTCAGTTTTCTATGAAGGAAGCAAATCCTATTTTGTTCCCAAAGCCACTCACCTCTCAGTTCTACAGAGCAGGCTGGAGGGTCAGCAATACGTAAAAGGAAGAAGTAAGACCAGGTGATGGGTGAAAGGGAAAGGCATGAGTTAAAGAGAGTGGAGACCACAAAATGTCATTGTCTCTAGCAATTTCTGTAGAAACAGCAATGAATTTGAATGGTGTATTAGGGTGTTTCTATTCACTTTGTCAGCCTAAGTCTCAGATCCGTCACAGAATATTCAAGTTAGTCATTTCCCAGTACTGACGATGGTAAAACAATTTCTGCATCTCTGGTTCGTGCTCCATAAAAGACAGGCTTTGCAGGAAGCATCTGTAATCCTTCAAACTTTCTTTAACACTTAGCTGCCCACACTCAGCAGGCAACAAGAGAAGAGCTTATTCTAGGATCATTGCTTGCCTTCATGTTTCTGTTCAATAGAGGCATTGTCCTGCCTCTGTGATCACCAAGTCTGCGGACCCCGACTGCCTGGGCTTTTGATATGTTCCTGCCTCTCTGACTTCCCTGGAAAGTGACCTCTGACCTGCCGACTTGCTCTGCCTTCCAGCCCATACTGTGTAGCCATCCCAGGCCTCTCTCCTCCTGGACTGCCTGAGACACTTTATGGCCTCTCCTCAGCAGGGCACTCAGGGTCCTGTCTTAAACAACAAAGGGTTATGAGAACTTTACAACAAATAGTCTTATGGTCCTGGCCCTTGCAGGATAAGAGGTAGAAATTGGACTGATTTTAGAAACGGTGACAGAGAAGCAGAATCGGGTGCCTGTTGTTATCTGCATGACCTTGGATAAATAGATTGAAGCTCTCTGAGCTTCAATTTCCCCCTCTATAATTGGGAGACACTAATATCCACCTTGATGACCCTTGGGAGAATTAAATGTTTGAGAGTCTCAGGACAAGTCTTGGCACATAGTAGGTAATCAATAAACAGAGTATTATTTTCTCCCTTCCTTAAAATAACTGACCATGAGCCCAAAATTGAACGTTGAGATTAGTTGATATCAATTTGCTACTCTAAGCTAGGATCTCCAGTTTTTATATCTTAGCTTGAAGGCATTGTCCTTCTTTGTCATAGGTGCCCCTTATATAACTTAGAGACATCTCTGGTGATGACAACCTAAACATTGAATTCCAGATATTTTCTGCCCTGAGTTTGGAGTCTATATTGATGCATTTATTAGTTTATAAATTTCAAAATACATCACAGAATAGGCATATAATTCAAAGGACAGAAAGCATTTATGAGAAAAAAATGTGGAAAATATAATTTTAAAGGCCATGAAAAATAAGTGAAAGTATGCAGGATGGGAGAATAGAAAGTGAGATTCGTAGAAAGAGGGGGAATAGATTGAAAAGGTAAGGAAAGGAAAGTGAGGAAATCCCAGAGAACACAGGGTTTCCTGATATGATTGAAGAGGTTGTCAGGTACTCAAAATTAAAAGATCTCATATTTAAAGTTAACTTTTATAGTGAAAATCACCATGGAATAGTTATTTGGGAATTTTGATCCTTCTTCCTGCCTTCAAAATCCCATTTCTAGCTCTCTGTCTGCAGATTCCAAAACCAACACTATTGTCTAGTCTTATATTATTTTAGATTTCTTTCACTTTCTCAAGCCTCCCTTTATAGATATAAAATTATTTACAGTCAAGAACTAGATGTTTATAATTCCCTCTAAAAGACTTAGACTACTACTATGATTTTAAGTCAATGCTTCATATGTCAGGCGAAGTATAGCTTTTCCATCCCAGTTTAATTTACCTCTGGTATAATAAATGACCAATCACAGAAACTTTTTATTTTTTTTTTAAACTTTTTTATTCCTTTTATTTTTTTTTTAATTTTTTTTTTTACAGTTGTAGATTTACAATTTTTTGTGCTTGGGTTTCGATTATACAATGATCAGATACCCATCCCTCCACCAGTGCCCATTTTCCACCACCATGGATAATATCCCCCCACCCCCATCCCCCCATCCCCCCCGTCTCTGTGGCAGGGAAATCCCCTGTGTTCTCTCTCTCCTTTTGGGTGTTTTGGTCTGCAAAAGAGGCATTGAGTGGCAAACATGTTCAGTCCATATTCTACTTTCGACATGCATCTCCCCTCCTGGGAGGATCCTCCAAACATCCTTTATTTGGTGCTCCCTTCTCTATCTGAGCTGCCCTTTCCTCTAGGATACCGGGCTGGCCTCTAAGTTATGGAGTAATCCTCCTGGTGCTGATCTCAGCTATTCTTGGGTTTTAATCTCATACTTTGTTACTTTATATCCCCCAGATGAATGCAATCTTTCTATGTCTATCCCTCTCTTTCTGACTCATTTCGCTTAGCATGATACTTTCCATATTGTACCACTTGTATGTAAATTTCATGACTTCATCTTTTCTAACAGCTACATAGTACTCCATTGTGTAGATGTACCAAAGTTTCTTTAACCAGTCATCTGTTCTTGGGCATTCAGGTTTCTTCCAGTTTCTGGCTATTGTAAAGAGTGCTGCAATGAACAAACAAGTGCAGATGTCACTTCGACTATACATTTTTGCCTCTCTGGGATATATTCCCAGGAGTGGTATTGCTGGGTCAAATGGGAGCTCAATTTCTAATTTTTTGAGAATCGTCCATACTGTTTTCCAGAAGGGCTGAACCAGTGGACATTCCCACCAACAGTGAAGGAGTGTCCCATTCTCGCCACATCCACGCCAGCATCGGTTACTTTTGTTCTTTTGAATGTGGGCCAGTCTCTGAGGTGTGAGATGGAATCTCATTGTGGTTTTGATCTGCATCTCCCTGATGATTAATGATGTAGAGCATTTTCTCATGTGCTTTTTTGCCATTCGGATTTCTTCTTTGAGAAAGTTTCTGTTCATTTCATTGCCCCATTTTTGAATGGGGTTAGATGTTTTCTTCTTGTGGAGTTTAACCAGTATTTTGTATATCCTGGATATCAACCCCTTGTCAGATGTGTATTCGGTGAATATCCTTTCCCATTCTGTAGACTGTCTTTGTATTTTGGTCACTGTTTCTTTGGAGGTGCAGAAGCTTCTTAGTTTAAGATAGTCCCATTTATCTATCTCTGTTTTCACTTGCTCGGCCAGTGGCGTGGCATCTTTGAAGATACCATTAGCTTCAATGTCATGGAGGGCCTTGCCAACTTTATCTTCAATGTACCTTATGGTTTCTGGTCTGATGTTGAGGTCTTTAATCCATTTTGATCTTACTTTTGTACATGGTGTTAGGCAGAGTTCTGAGCCTATTTTTTTGCATGTAGCTGTCCAGTGATGCCAACACAATTTATTAAAGAGGCTTTCCTTACTCCACTTCACATTACTTGCACCTTTATCAAAGATTAGATGATCATATGATTGAGGGGAGATGTCAGTGTATTCAACCCTGTTCCATTGGTCTGCAGTTCTGCCTTTGTCACAGAAACTTTTTAAAGATACTAGTCTATATATATAGGGTAGGTATAACGCACTACTTTTCCTGGTACTGGGAAATCTATAAAAATGGAGAAGAGTTGAATATCAATCATCAAGATATCTTTAAATATAAAGACATATTTAAAGAAAACTGAACATGGGGTTGCAGAGATAGTAGTACAGTGAATAAAGTGCCTGCCTTACAGGCTTCCAACCTGAGTTTATTCCTCCCAATCCAAATGGTCTCACCAAGCCAGTGAGAAATGATTTTTGAGTGCAGAGCCAGAACTGAACCCTGAGCACTGCTGGGCGAGGAAGGAAAGGAGAAAGGAAAGAAGAAGGAAGAAAGGAAGGATGGAAGGGAGGGAGGGAGAGAGAGAGGGAGGGAGGGAGGGAACTTGATTTAGGAAAACTGGTTTTAAACACCTTCTCGGCTATTTATTAAAGAATTGAACTAAATGGAGTGACTCAATACACCTGCATCTCAGATTTCCCTTGTGTTTTATGAGAACCCTTTACTGCAGGATCATACTTAAAGCCAGATGAAATTAGGCATCTGATTAAATACCATTAAATAATTGTCTATTGAAGCTTAAGTCTCGCAAATTATTAAAGATACATGATTGGCGCTTAGGATACCACAAGCTTTAATTGAATATGACACCTCTGAGCATTATTTTATTTATTGTGTTCTAAAAGTAGATATATTAGAATTGTTTGAGGTTTGGTATATAAGTAATGTGATGGCCCCTATCCTAAATTATTAAATTAAATCTGTCCTCCCAATTTACTATTCTATCCCACAATTGCATCAGAGCTAGCACTGAAGTCATAACCATCTTACACTTATTCCAGCAATGAACTACATTTGTACACAAATTTTCTGGATCCTGTGTTTATTCCACTTTATAATCCCTGACTATAGATTCATTGCAATTTTTATGGACAACAAAATGCATTTTCTTTCTACATTCCACATCTCTAAGATCATAAGATAAAGCTAATTAATTCCCAAAGGTATATCTCATTATTAAGTAAATATACCATTATAATTTGCAGAATGAGTTACAATTGTATAAAAAAAAGAACCCTAGATGCAATAATAGAATTTTTTTTAATGTTTGACTCATCAGTTTTCTTCATAGCACAGAAGACAACATTGTTTGGGAATACATGAGATTAAATTCAAGTAAAGAAGAAACTGAGAAAAGTCAATTAAAATGGCATTAAGAGTCATCTAAACATATTATCTGTATTTTCTATGTATGTATGACAGAACAGAAATTTTGTAATCTGTATAATTAAATCTAAAGAAGTTATTTCAATTAAAATACAATTTTTTAAAGAAAAACTTAGTTTAACAAAGTGTAATTAAAATTTTTGTCCACTTATTTTTATTATAAAGTAACAATTACTCTTACAACTCACAATGTAAATCTCATGAGCTGACAGAGCAATTAGAATCCTTTACTAGCAATTCATTCAGACTTTCTCCTACAGCAGCTTTCTCAAACATATTTTTATGCCTGAAAACTCCTACAAATATCATGGCAGTGTCCTCTGGAACTTGAGGTGAGAGAAGCCACTTACAACTATGTCTTTTCCTGATCCAGTTAGGTCATAGAATTGCTCTGTCCTCCAGCAGAGTGGTTTGAACCGATTATGTGCAAAACTGCATAATTATTCCTTCAAGAAATTTGGATGTATAGTCATTGTTGTCTAAAAGGAAAAATGTAACTTCAGACAATTATTTTGCAGCTAGGTGCCTTGGATTTCTTATCTGTAAATGGTTTAGAACATTTTTGGAATAATTTTATTTTTGACAGTATCCAAAGATTATTAAAACAAATAATACTTACAAAAGAACTTTTAAAAATAAAGGAAACATTCAAATTTTACTGCTCACTCTTTTTCTTCTTTCTTATTTTTGTCTAAAGATTTTTTTCTGCCAAAAATCCTAACACAAAAAACGAGACCAGTAGACTTTAAAACCAGCAAAATCAAATAAAACCTTGGTTAAGAACAGCTGGCCAAGGTGCCTTTGCTAAACTAGAAAGTTATGAGGAAAGTATAATGAGATTATATGGTGAGCACAGCCCCTCACCCCATGCCTCCGGCATCCATGTTTGAGTGACCACAATCTCATATAGATGGGAACCGACTCCATTTGAACTTGCAAGGACTAAGGAGAAAGGAAACTGAAAAGCTCAGTCATGGACTGCCAAGGTTTTGAAATATTATTAGACCTTGGATCATAAATCTGGAGGCAAAAATGAATCAATCAATTCAATCTTTATGTGCAAATCACTCTGCTAAAACCAACAAAAAATATCTTGATCTTTATATACCAAGACAAATGATTGAGAGCTAATATGATTGGAAGTAAGCATAATAAAAACAATACCTTATGTTTATGTAGCACTTTAAAATTTGCAGAGGAATTTAATACCCATTCTTATTTTGTCCTCACAACAATTTGTGAGCAGACATTATTCTCATCTTTCATCCATGAGAGAGGAGAGAAATTAATCTTTGTCTCAGTTACACAGGTTAGTTAGATGGCAAAGATAGGGACTATTGATAATTCACTGGTACATTCCCAATATATACATAACAATATGTCTTTATGTGGTAAAGGAGTGTTCTAAAGAGCATGTGGCATATACTTTGTTGAGTCAAAGAACTTATTAAGCCAGTCAGTTAGGGGCTTGGTCTTGAAAGCCACAACATTAACTATGAAGATAGAAAATGAAAAAGATTAATATATTAATGAAAAAGATTAATATGTCCCAAGGGAAGGGTATATAGATATTTTAGTTGGAAGGAACTGAGAAACGAGAACTAAAGAAGCAGGAAATTGTGTGTAATGTTCCAGAGGATTCATGCATTAGCTCTAAAGATTGACCTCCAATGGTAAAATTTATGCATGACACTTAACTGTTATAATTTCAGAACGAGTCACATGACTTTACCAGTAAGCATTTGGTCCAACACCTAAATCACAGAGGGCCACAAGAAGAGTAGGTGACATTGTCAACTGGAGCATGCTGTGAGATAGCTGCTGCAGAGTTACAGGGTTTCACAGGTAGAAGTAAAATTACTAAGCAGGGTGAAGAAACTAGTTAGACCATAGGGGGAAGAAAAAAATAATAATGAAACTGGGGACCCTGAGCATGCCAAACTAATGCAGGACCAAGGGGGTTGGCACCTGTCTGCCCCTGTTGTACACCCATAGCAGTCAGCTTCCACAGTTAATAAGCAAGCAGAGGGAATGACAGGCTTTACTTAATGAAAATGGCAGATAGTCGTCTGCCTTTCAAAAGGTCTGGCTTCAATTCCTCTTACTGTTGATGATTTGATCCTTGTCGAATTAGTTAGGTTGTAACAAGGAGACTGTATGTGAGAGCTGCCAAGTGTTCCTTTTAAATCTCCTCCAACTTTTTGTGGCTACTAGGAAGAGCATATGTTCTTTTCTTTCTCTCTCAGGAGAAGAATGTTACTCTTTACTGAATACCTGTCATTAATGGCAGCATCAATTGACAACTAAAAACTTACAAAACTGTCTAATTGGGTCAATATTCCACTCAAGAGTGTTAACAACTTTTGTCATCCATCACATTTATCTTTAATTTTTGCTAATCATGCAAATGCAAAAGCACACTGTGTTACTCACCATTTGTGGTCTTGTGTATGCACGTGTCTCCTACTTCTGACCTGATTGCACTCAGATTTCTTCTCAAGTGGTTGATTTCCACAGCTGATTCCCTTCTGCACAAAGACTCCAAGAGCAAGAATAAAAAAGTCATCATGCTAGGCTGACTTAAATAGGACAACCCAAAGAGTTTAGCTTTGATTTATCAATTTTCCTAATGTTCTGATATGTACCAATCACATGATCATTTTCTCCCACATCTCTTCTCAGTTTCACTCTTCATTATCTCACATCTAGTTCTCACAACTGGAATAATTTTTCTAGACTAATAAGCTGAATATTTTTTAAAAAAATTCACAAGAAGTTTAGCAGGGGCACCAAAAGCAGAAACCTTTTTTTGTTGCTGTTCTTATTTTATAGACAACAAAACTGAGACAGGATGAGGCAAGGGAGTTTGAAAAGGTCTTGGAGACTGCATTCTGTTTGTCACTGAGATCAGTTCTCTTTACCTACTCTAGTTCTCTCTACTACCAGTATTGGTAGTAGAAACTGATCCCTTCTCTAATGATACAACATAATCTGGTCAAAGAAGGTAATAAAAGGAAGAATATCTGTTTAAAAAAAGAGTGGGGTGGGGCATGGTCAAGGCAACCATGCAAATCCCCAAAGCCACTTATCTATTAAACAAGGAAATGTGCACTCTGACTGAGATTTCTGATTTTAAACACTGAAATGTGCTTCCAGAGCACTAAAATATTTTGTCAGGAGTAGCACTGTAGCACTGTCCTCCCCTTGTTCATCGATTTGCTCGAGTGGGTCCAGTAACGTCTCCATTGTGAGACTTGTTACTGTGTTTGGCATATAGAATATGTCACGGGGAGCTTGCCAGGCTTTGCCGTGTGGGGAAGACATTCTCGGTAGCTTGCCGGGATCTCTGAGAGGGGTGGGGGAATGGAACCCGGGTCAGCTGAGTCGGCCGCATGTAAGGCAAATGCTCTACTGCTATGCTATCGCTCTAGCCCAGTAGGTAACAAAATAGAATAGCCTTAGATCACACTCCATGTCCCTCTCAAAAGTTGAGAGTTCCCAGCACGTATCAAATGGTAAGCAGAAAACGGTCAAATTGTCCACTCTGTATTCCTAAACAATGACTTCCTCAAAACATGGGGCAGGAACATGAAGGGCTCACAAAGAAATCAAATCAAATTGAAGCTGCATTTGACTCCTGAAGGAAATGTTCCCTGAGACAGCAGCCAGCATGGCTGTCATGTAGGGATATGTGGCACGCAGGCAGTCATCCATTCAGGCCACTGGCTACTAACAGCTGACTCTAGGAGTAGTATTTGAATCTACCCTGAGGGGGGCCAGAGCCCACAGACAGCTGGGCCATCTGTTCCGATAATACCACATTACTCTCTACACTCAGTAATGAAGGCTCCTGAGTAATCTTTCATCAGAATGACTTCACGGCATTAAAAATGTATTTCAATACATAGCTTGTTTAAATATTTAACCCTCTTCGGCTTTGAGAGATTGATTCAGAGCTGCAGTGTTTATATGGGCAGGAAACATTGATTTTCATATGCATGCATGCATTAATTCAGGAAGACTTGGGCACACACCAAAGGTTTTGATAAATGGATCTTTAAATCTCGGACTTTAATGGAGAATATTGGTTTGCCGCCCAGATCCCATCCCTCTGCCAGTATTTAAATATATTTAATTCCCATTTCCCGATGGTGAGGGGGGAAGTCAGTACATGAACAGATTTTAGAGAATTATGTTTGGTAAAGTTTGTTTGCACAGCACACACACACATATTCATACAAACACAGAGATATCATTCATTTGGAGAGTCTGCAGTGAGAGCTATTTGAGCACAGATCTGTCCAATTTTTATTAGATCTTTCTACGGCACACCTTCTCCTGATATTTTGTCTGTAACCTTGAAGACTACAGTGTATATTCTGCTTATTTAGGGCCCAGGGACAAAAAATCATCTTATAAATTTCTTTATGAGGTGACATCATTTAAACTTACTCCTTTACCCAGAATTATTTTCTCTATCCACTACTGTCATTTAATTAAGGCTTCCATGCTGGCAATTCCGTTGGCTTCAACCATCTTAGCAAACTTCAATGGGTATGGAAGATCAGCCTTACTCTTTAACCATAACACTTGTAAGATTTCCTAAGCATTCAGGTTCTACGTACTCAGTATATAGTCATTATTACATCATGGATGCAGTCCCTTCTCATGTATAAATCTTTTCCATATTAGCACCTTCATGTTCTTCCATGTACTAACATTCTCATGCTATGCTTAGATAACTTGTCATCATGTGATAAGGAGGAAATGTCACAGTGTGCACTACTTATTCAGATGCAAGCATCTAGTAAAGGGTAAGTGAAGCTCTGACTTATTTCACTTTTTTTTAATTGCCCATATGCCAATGGGCACTTAGTAGTAGTAGAGGCTACTAAGATTCATATTTACAAATTCAGTTAATACAACAAACTCAAGATTGTGAGTTTCCAAGGAAAAGTGCGGGGACATGTGTGGGATGTGAGCATTTGGTGGCAGAGAACCATTCCCCTGGCTGGCCCACAGTGATGGATGGATGAAGGACCGGGGGTAATGTAGAAACAGGGCCCCACTCTGGTTGCTAGATGGTTTACTTCTCTCTACTCCCCAGCGTAGTTCTATCTCTCCCCTTACAGCATAATTGCAGTTGTAGTAAAGAGGTAACGCCACTCCTTCAGGCAAAATTCTAGGGAATTAACTCAAGAACAAAATTTCATCTGCGCTCTAAATTACTAGGATATCTGCTCAAGAACAGGATTCCATCTAAGAGTGCATTGCTTTCTCCTTTCCAAAGCTAGTAATCCATTTAAACAATCATAGTAAATTTATTTATAATATTTCTAGTCATTTTGAATGAACACAATAAAAGATATGTTAAGCTTAAAAGTTGCCTCTTCCTGAGCACATCTCACTATATAATCCCAGATTACAGTCCTCAGGCCAGGTTACTCTTTCCTAACCCCAGCAGGGTCCTTATTCAGTTACTTCTTTTGGAGTCATAACAGAGTTTGTTCCATGACCATGTTCTTATTATACTTAGGGTATTTAGCTTGTTCCTTTTCGATGCCAGGGTAGCTTACCATTTGCCCTGGCTCTATCCAGTCCCTTCCTCAGGTCTATCCAGTCCCTTCCTGCTTTTGGAGTGTTAGGAATAAGGGCAACTGAAGCTTAGGTCAAGTAAATATGAATGGATGCCCAGGAGTAAATATTATTTGGAGTCAATTAGCTCCCATGTTTCAAAGGCATAGCATCAATTGTCTTCCTGTGTCTATACAAAAACACGTTGCTAAACAAACCATGCAAATGACATAAAGGAAAGAGTAAAGCAATATAGGATTATTAGGGCTTGATAGAATTGGTTGTGCTTCAGGGACACCGTTGTGGGAGTATCTCAACAAACCGAAGCTCTTTGTGGGAGGAGCAAGGACAACCCATTGTTATACTGATCATCTATTAAAAGTCAGAAAATGTTTCAACACCAGGGATATAGTGATGTAGGGATTATAGTAATGCTCTCAAGGAAATTAGAGAAAGAAAGGGACTGTGGAGCAGAGAATTAAAAACGGTTAGCATAAGCTGAGTGATAATGATACCAGGAACATAATGATAACATGAATGTAAGTTTCATTCTGCAGAGATAATCAAAACAATGAGTTAAATGTTGACACAGCCTACCTGAGTTTGAGTCCACCTATTCAACAAGAGAATCAAGGTCAAATGGCCTAAGACAGCCATTGAATACTATGAATTAACTTCTTTCCCAAGCATCTCTAGTGGAATGAGTTCTTTACCTTCCTTTTGGAGAAGTCAGAAATGGTTGCTCATCATTTTGTGTGTTTTGTGGTTGACTCAAGGAATGAGTGAACTGCATTATGGAAAAGTTTTCTACAAGAGAAAGAGAAATACTTTAGAAAATTTTTATCCATGTAATTAATACACATACTTTAAAACATTGAATATATCTTCTGCCTGTGTTTGGATTGTGTTCTTGGACTCCTCTCAGTTCAGAGCTTAGAGATTGCTCCCAGAGATCCTCAGGAGAACATAGAGTGCTAGGGATCAAATGTGAGATCTGTGTGCAAGGCATGTGCTTCAGCACTCTGCGCTATCTCGTTGGCCCACTAATAGGTTCTTTCATTTTTTTTTCATTCATTCATCATCCTGTTATTCGTCAATTGCTTCGAGCAGGCCCCAGTAACGTCTCTTTCATCCTAGCCCTGAGATTATATTCAAGGCTCTTTAGGAGAATGAGACCCATCATTGTTACTGGTATTTGGCATATTCGGTATGCCACGGGGAGTTTGCCAGACTCTGCCCTGTGGGCAGGCTACATTCAATAGCCTGCAAGTTTGTCCAAAGTAGGAATGAGATAATAAGATGTCATAAAAAGATGTCCTGATAAGATGTCGCGCAGCCGCATTTGTGGTCGCGCGGTTCCGGCAGCTGGATTTTATAGTCTCTGTGTCTTGGCCGTTGATGGGATTACACGGCGCCAGGGGGCCAGGTGGTGGGTGTGACCCCCGCCTACTGGAATTTGAAGGATCTGGGTGGAGGATGCTCGACTCTAATCCGAGTAGGCTTGGAGATCTCGACCCCGGAACCCACGTGGCTTTGTCCCTCTGCCAGTACCTTCATGTGTGCGGAGAGTGGTCTCAGCATGGTGGTGGCTGGTCCTGGAGGTCTTCGGCTGCCGGAGCCCTGGTCGGGGCGGGGAGGAAAGCTCAACCTGCTCCCCTCCAAGGGGCCCCGGCGAGGAACATCCAGGCGCGGGGGCAGGAGACTGCACTGGTCTTGTCCGGGAGCTGGATTTTATAGTCTCTGAGTCTTTATGGATATTTTAGAATAACCTTAGATTTCTGCTAAATATTTCTAGGCTTATGGAATTTAGCAAATCTCATCACCGAATCTTCACTAGAGATGATTTCTCTGACTTCTCCAAAGAACAGGAAATTCAAACTGTCATTATAAAGCTTAGCACTTAACTAGTGTTCTCAGGCAAATCAGTTTGCAACCATAAACCTCTAAATTAGGGAAGATAACAGAAAAGGGAAGAAGATGTAAAGCAAGTAAATCTATAATAGAAAAGTCAACTAACTTCATAATCGAAAACACCTTTATAGCTCAAGTAAATCTAAAATTGAATCAATAAGGTGAGCTTACTATTAAGAAAGTCAAGAAAATGCAAAATCAACAGAATAAACTCAAGATGAAACTAATGCTATGAGACAGGAGGGACGAATATGATTGAAGTAGATTAAATGAAAGAAATTATATCCATAAAAACACATAAAGATAATAATAAAATTAAGTAGCAACAAAAAATATTAGTATACATTAAAAATATCAAATGAGGCAGGGGTAAGAGCTTGAAGACTGGCACGTGTGAGGTCTAGAGGTCCATAATAACAATCTGAGCACTACTGCTATAGTTCTGGTGGCTCCAAGCTCTACCAGTACAAGCAGCATCAAATCTCCAGGCCTGAGCACCAAACTATCTGATGCAGCCAGCTCAAAGATTACTTGCAACCTGGGATCCAGGCATTTCTAAGGAAACTTTCTTTGTGCATCTCTACTCCCCTCCCAACATTTAAAGATTAATAAATAAATAGAAAAGATATTTTAAATTTTATAAGTGGGATAAACAGTAGGCTAAATAGAGTCATTGAAAGAATTTGTAGAAAATAGTATTGAGAAATCTACACAGCAACTGATGCAAGACAACCAGTACCAAACACTGTCCTATCTTTGTTTAGAATTCCAGTCAAGGATAATGAAGTAAATGGGGGTTAGTGGGGCAGAACACTATAAGAGAAAGCAGCTCTAAAACATTCCCAGAATTAAAGAAGGAAAAAATAAGTTTTTCTCTCCATACTAAGAAGTTACAATATTATGAAATTTTGAGACACCCAAAGTAACTAGGACATCATATTATTTTAAAATTTAAGATATTATAGTTTATAACAGTATTGAAGTTACAGAGAACTATACCAGTGGCCCCACCATTATTTTAAGATCTTTCCACCTCTATCTAAAACACTATAAAAAAACATGTTATTAAGGATATATGCCCTTTAACCTGGAAACAGACATTTTAGCAGAAAAATGTGAGATCTGTGTGCAAAAATCATGTTCACACTTGGACCAGGGAGAATTCTATGGGCAAGAGCACATCCTTTTCCTGCAGGACAGGAATGCTGGGTGGTCCCCTGAGCACCACATAATCCCCTTAAGCAAGAAACAATGAATAGTTTCTGAGCACCACCAAGAGAAATTTTATATGTATAGTATTCTAGGCAAATTATATTTCAAATTATTACAGAAAAATAACTTTTAACAAAGAATAGCACAATATTATTGCAAAATATAAAGCACATTTATTTTTTTCTCAAAAAATGAGCCTGTTTTTTTAAAATTTTTTTATTAGTGAATCACCATGAGGTAAAGTTACAGACTTACAAACTTTTGTGCTTGTGTTTCAGTCTAGTCTGCTTTTTTTTGTAATCACAGGTCAGTATTGAAATAAAATTTAAAGGATATGCATCAACAGAGGAAACCTTAATTTAAAAAGAAAGAAAGAAGGTAAGAACAGCAACAATCATTTTAATATATTGATAAATTTAGTCTGACTATGAAAATACTTGTCTAAGTAGCATTTAAAAAACTGATTGGAAGATAATTTCACACTAATGAATCTTTTTCTTCTGGCATACACTATTTTAGGGTGATACAACACAGACTTTTTTTTAATTTTATTGAATTATTGTGAGAAAGTTACAAGCTTTCATGTTTGGGTTACAATCACACAATGATCAAACACCCATCCCTACACCAGTGCACATTCCCCACCATCAATCTCCCCAGTATAACCCCCTTCCCCACCCTCCAGACAATATTCCCCATACTCTCTCTCTACTTTTAGGCATTATGGTTTGCAATACAGACACTGAAAGGTCGTCATGTTTGGTCCATTATCTACTTTCGGCACACATCTCCAATCCTGACTGATTTTTCCAGCTGTTATTTTCTTAGTGATTCCTTCTCTATTCCATCTGCCTTCTCCCCTCCGCTCATGGGGCAGGCTTCCAGCTATGGGGAAATCCTCCTGGTCTTCGTATTTACTGTCCTTGAGTGTCAGCCTCATGTTATGTTATTCTATACTCCACAAATGAGCGCAGTCCTTCTATGTCTGTCCCTCTCTTTCTGATTCATTTCACTTAGTATGATACTCTCCATGTCTATCCATTTATAAGCAAATTTCATGACTTCATCTCCCCTAACAGCTGCATAGTATTTCACTGTTTAGATGTACCAAAGTTTCTTTAACCAGTCACCTGTTCTATGGCACTTGGGTTGTTTCCAGATTTTGGCTATTGTGAACAGTGCTGCAATGAACATATAGGTACAGATATCATTTCTACTGTGCTTTTTTGCATCCTTGAGATATAGTCTCAGAAGTGGTATTGCAGGGTCATTTGGAAGCTCAATTTCTAGTTTTTGAAGGACTGTCCATATTGTTTTCCAGAAAGGCTGAACCAGTCAGCATTCCCATCAACAGTGAAAGAATATCCCTTTTTCCCCACATCCACACCAGCCCTGGTTGCTTTTGTTCTTTTGAATGTGTGCCAGTCTCTGTGGTGTGAGATGATATCTCATTGTTGTTTTGTCTTGCAACTCTCTGATGGCTAGTGATATGGAGCATTTTTCATGTGCCTTATGGCCATTTGTATTTCTTTTTTGAGGAAACTTCTGTTCATTTCTTCTCATTTTTTGATGGGGCTAGAGTTTTTTTTCTTGTACAATTCTACTAGTGACACACCCAATTTTGTGTCCATAGACATTCAAATCCAAGCTTTAGTTTGCGGAGTTTTCCATTCTTCATAAAGAAAGACACAGAAATTTAAAGTTTGAAAAGACCCAAAAATTAATTCTTACATTAGAAAACTCATAAACAATCATATAGTTTAAGAAAATTTCTATTTACTTGGTTAAAAATGATTTTTCAAACTGAAACTTAATGTAACATAAAATGTCTAGTCCCAAAAAGCACTGTAGGCAGTTATATAATGTGGGCCAGATTTGTCTTCACAAAACTTTTCCTCACTCTACTTACACTTGCCCAACTCTCTTATTTTTATTTCTTCAGAAAGAATGCTAAGTTGTGCAATATTTCAACTTTATCTTCATTCATTATACCCACTTACAGATACCTCTCCTTTTGATGGGTGAATTAATACACATAATAAAACTAATTTTATAAAATTAAATCAGTTAAAATTTCCCTAAATAAAATATATAAGAAGATGAACTGTATCCAAAGGGGAGTTCTATGGTTTTGAGAAGCATTGTTTTCTATATGTCATACACTGGAGATTTATAATTAATATAAGGATATAATATTACATATAGAATTTTTATACAAATTATGTTATGTATATGGTAAAATACAATATAAGTATATAAAATATTCATTATATTTTATATAAATTAGTTTACATATAAAATTATTATATTTAAGAGCAAAGTTTTATTCAATCTTATTTTCTTAAAATTATTGCACATAAAATTGTTGTATAAAAATATTACATTAAAGATTAGATGAGCATATGATTGAGGAGAGATGTCAGTGTATTCAACCCTGTTCCATTGGTCTGCAGTTCTGCCTTTGTTCCAGTACCATGCTGTTTTAATTATTACTGCTTTGTAGTACAGTTTGAAGTTCGGGAGGTTGATTCCTCCCATTTTCTTTTTCCCAAGAATTGCTTTAGCTATTCGTGGGGGCTTATTGTTCCATATAAATTTCAAGAGTGTTTGCTCCATTTCTTTGAAGAATGTCATGGGTATCCTTATAGGGATTGCATTGAATTTATACAATGCTTTCGGTAGTATTGCCATTTTGACAATGTTAAGTCTCCCGACCCATGAGCAGGGGATATCTTTCCATTTCCTCATGTCCTCTTTTATTTCCTGAAGTAGCGTTTTGTAGTTTTCTTTGTACAGGTCCTTTACTTCCTTAGTTAAGCTGATTCCTAGGTACTTGATTTTCTGGGGCACAATTGTGAATGGGATTGTTTTTTTCATGTTGCTTTCTTCTCTCTCACTGTTTGCATATAGGAAAGCCATGGACTTTTGGGTATTGATTTTATAACCTGCAACTTTACTATACGAGTCTATTGTTTCTAGGAGTTTTTTGGTGGAAGTTATTGGGTTCTCTAAGTAGAGTATCATATCATCTGCGAATAGTGAGAGCTTGATTTCTTCCTTTCCTACCTGAATGCCCTTAATATCTTTTTCCTGCCTAATCGCTATTGCAAGTACTTCCAGTACTATATTGAACAGCAGTGGAGAGAGTGGGCATCCCTGTCTCGTCCCTGATCTTAGAGGGAAGGCTCTCAGTTTTTCCCCATTGAGGATGATGCTTGCTGTAGGCTTGTGGTAGATGACTTTAATTATGTTGAGGAAGGTCCCCTCTATACCCATTTTGGCTAGGGTTTTCATCATAAAGGGATGCTGGATCTTATCAAATGCTTTCTCTGCATCTATTGATATGATCATATGCTTTTTATCTTTTCTTTTGTTGATATGGTGGATTATGTTGATTGATTTCCGAATGTTAAACCATCCTTGCAACCCTGGGATGAATCCTACTTGGTCATGATGTGAAGTGCAGTAAGGAAAGCCTCTTTAATAAATTGTGTTGGCATCACTGGACGGCTACCTGCAAAAAAATAGGCTCAGAACTCTGCCTAACACCATGTACAAAAGTAAGATCAAAATGGACTAAAGACCTCAACATCAGACCAGAAACCATAAGGTACATTGAAGATAAAGTTGGCAAAACCCTCCATGACATTGAAGCTAATGGTATCTTCAAAGATTCCACGCCACTGGCCGAGCAAGTGAAAACAGAGATAGATAAATGGGACTATCTTAAACTAAGAAGCTTCTGCACCTCCAAAGAAAAAGTGACCAAAATACAAAGACAGTCTACAGAATGGGAAAGGATATTCACCGAATACACAACTGACAAGGGGTTGATATCCAGGATATACAAAATACTGGTTAAACTCCACAAGAAGAAAACATTGAACCCCATCCAAAAATGGGGCAATGAAATGAACAGAAACTTTCTCAAAGAAGAAATCCGAATGGCAAAAAAGCACATGAGAAAATGCTCTACATCATTAATCATCAGGGAGATGCAGATCAAAACCACAATGAGATACCATCTCACACCTCAGAGACTGGCCCACATTCAAAAGAACAAAAGCAACCGATGCTGGCGTGGATGTGGCGAGAAAGGGACACTCCTTCACTGTTGGTGGGAATGTCCACTGGTTCAGCCCTTCTGGAAAACAGTATGGACGATTCTCAAAAAATTAGAAATTGAGCTCCCATTTGACCCAGCAATACCACTCCTGGGAATATATCCCAGAGAGGCAAAAATGTATAGTCGAAGTGACATCTGCACTTGTTTGTTCATTGCAGCACTCTTTACAATAGCCAGAAACTGGAAGAAACCTGAATGCCCAAGAACAGATGACTGGTTAAAGAAACTTTGGTACATCTACACAATGGAGTATTATGTAGCTCTTAGAAAAGATGAAGTCATGAAATTTACATACAAGTGTTACAATATGGAAAGTATCATGCTAAGCGAAATGAGTCAGAAAGAGAGGGATAGACATAGAAAGATTGCATTCATCTGGGGGATATAAAGTAACAAAGTATGAGATTAGTACCCAAGAATAGCTGAGATCAACACTAGGAGGATTACTCCATAACTTAGAGGCCAACGGGTATCCTAGAGGAAAGGGCAGCTCAGATAGAGAAGGGAGCACCAAATAAAGGATGTTTGGAGGATCCTCCCAGGAGGGGAGATGCATGTCGAAAGTAGACTATGACTGAACATGTTTGCCACTCAATGCCTCTTTTGCAGACCACAACACCCAAAAGGAGAGAGAGAACACAGGGGATTGCCCTGCCACAGAGACAGGGGGGATGGGGGGATGGGGGTGGGAGGGATATTATTCATGGTGGTGGAAAATGGGCACTGGTGGAGGGATGGGTATCTGATCATTGTATAATTGAAACCAAAGCACAAAAAATTGTAAATCTACAACTTTAAAAAAAATAAAATAATATAAAGGGAAAAAAATATTACATTAAAAAAACACGTTCACCTTTTCTCAAAATTACTGATCATAGAACTCCAAACATAAGAACAAAAATATTTAAAACAGACAATGTCTTATTATGCCAAGGAAATATTGTGACATATTAAAAGAAAAAATGATAAAACTAAAATTTAATCTGAGTTCTGCCACGAACAGCTGGTATCTCTTTAAAAAAAACTATCCAATGACAACAATTTTTCTTTTAAATCTAAATTTTAATTTTATTAATAAATTATATTCAATGGTTTATGGCAAACTAGAGTCAATGATGATTTGGTGGAGATTAAAGCAATACTTTCCTGTTCTCTACAATTGGAGCATGAAGGAAAATATCTCCTGGCTTCCAGATATGTTGGAGCTGTGTTTAGAGGTGGCCAGACTAAGTAATAGAGTGGAATCATAGAATTTCCTTCTAAATTTCACTATTTGACAGATAAGCAAACATCAGAAAACTCAAAATGGTCATACATACAGTCTCTAAAGTTAGCATGAAACAAAGAAAAGCAATTCAGGTTTTGTTTTCAAAAATAAAGGTGTGCCCTGTAACTTGAGAACCCTTAGGGAGAAATTAATTTTCCTACTTGTTTCATTGAAAGATAGTAATAAAGGTGTTTATCTAGGAACTAGGAATTTGGCATTTGATGAGATGAACACAATATAGGGTCTATATATGGATTGACTGTTGAAGCAAAGCAGCTTAATCATTACTAACAGGGGAAGGCCAAGGCAGGGCACATGCTAAATAGTAAAGGGATATAGGTCAACTGTAGTCGTTCAACAGAGAAAGTTCAATACAGTGTCTTAGAAGGACATAGTCTCCAGGCACTATTAAAACAAATAATGGACACTGTCCAGGTTGTAGTGAAAGGGATTTTCACCAGTAGATGGAGCATAGAAATGGTGTAAGATTCAAATTATTAACCAAAACGTACTCATTAGATCAGTGATTTACTCTCTTAAGTTTCGGTTCATAGAAAACGTATTTAAAGATGTGATACATGTGCACAAGCACATACACACACACACACACACAAACACACACAGATACACACACATACACAGCGGAATACTATCTAAAAAATGAAAATTTTCCAATTCTACAGCACCAATGAACTTGAGACGATTATGACAAGCAAAATTAGTCAGAAGAAGAAAGACAAACAATGGACATTTCACCTGGATATGGTGAAATCTAATCTAAAGAAACAAACCAATGAAAAAGACAAAACCAAATTGAAATAAACCCTTGGATTCTATCTGTAGAACTAAGGCTATCAGACTGTAGGGGAGAGAGATCATTGGGAAATAGGGTCCAGTGGATACTGGGGGGTTGGTGTGTCTCAGTAGTAGGCATGGTATGCTAACGCACAGTTAGAGAGCTGTGAATCTGTGCTCCAAAAAACACAGTCTTAGAAAAGCAGTTACTCTTTTTTTAAAAAAAGAAAATAAAAAGAAAGAAAAATTCAGTATTTTGTCACTCTATGCCAGGTCATAAATGCACAAATGGTATTAGGATTGAAATGGAATTACCAAGTATAAGAAATATCAGTTGGAAAAGATAGCGTGGTTCCAGTAAACACTCTAAGGATTAAACTTATTTAAAGCAGTCAGATGCCATTTGAAGATCCTGGGATCTATCTTCCTTTATGATCTGCTCTTTATGAATTTTGTTTTATGTTTTAAAGTTTGGAGATCATTCTCTTAGATGGATAAAATGAAAGTAAATAAGAGGTGAATGAATCATTTTTCTTTTGCTGTCATTTTAACAGCACCTTATCTATCCGAAACCATGTTCTTCTAGCTCTTTACAGAGTGAAAATTACCATTCCCTGAATCCAGAGTTATTTCTTGCACTTTACCTTTTTCCATACAGGTTTTAAAGATACATTCTGCTATTTCACTTTTGTTGTTGTTGTTGTTGTTCGCAAGTTGCTCTATCTTTGGTGTGTGTCCCAAAGAATATGAGTCCATCAGATAACTCCCCTTATAACCACCCTGTTCTTATGAGACAACTCAAAATAGAAAGAGGAAGTATGTGTAAACTCACACAAGGGGGGCTCAGCACCCACACAGCGGCAGTGGCTCTGTCTCTCCCGCCGCCCGCGTTCGGTAGTCTCACCCTTCTCCCACCCCGGAGAGGTCGATGGCGATGGTCAGGTGGAGGAAGGAACGAGGGCCAGGCCAGTAGGTATTAGTCGTAGTTTATTCTGATTCTCTCTTCATCTGTCTCTGCCCCCTTCTCCTTCTGTCTCTCTGCTCCCCATTCTTCCTCCCCCAGCTACTTCATTCTCCTTCTCCATTCCCCTTCATCCTCCTTCTCTGGAGTCTGGGTTCTGATGCTCTCTGAACCCCCAGCCCACTCCTACAGTCTCCTTAAATCCTCCCTCCATGAGGATTTGGGGGAACAATTACATATAGGTGTGGTCACAAGCAATAGGGGTGGAGATCAACAGGGGTAGAAATCTTGGCCTCAGGGAAGACCGCTCCTAGGATAGATCCTTCCTCAGCAGGAGGACCCACCCTAGAGCATAATCCCATGGGCGTGCCTTTCCTCTCCTTGTCTGACAAGCATATAAGAATATAATATAAATCATTTTGTATGGATACAGTAAGAAATATCTTAAACTTATAGAATTGCTCTCCTAGGGCCATCTCGATCTCAGACTACGGTGCTCAGGCCAGATAGTCTTTCCCACCCCTAGCAGGATCCTAGTCTCGTCGTTACTTTTGGATCATGACAGCATTTGTCCATAATCAAACTCTTAACTTATAGTTAAGAATCGTGGCACTTTGGCCTGGCCCATTTCGCTGCCAGGGTAGCTCACTGCTTGCCCTGGGTCCATTCAGTCCCTCGTCGGGACCCTGCTTTTGGGGTGTTAGGAACTAAGGGCAACTGAGGCTTAAGTCGAGAAAGCAGATGCCCGGGAGTGAATAATATTCAAAGCCAATCAAATCCTAAGTTACAAAGCATAATATTAATGGTCTTCCTGTATCTATACAAAAAGGATATTACTTTAAGGTAAACTGTTCATAAGGCATAAGGAGAGGAGAAAGGCAATATTTCACTCCTACATAGAAAATCATAGATTTCTGGGAAACTGATCTTACAAATTAACAAAGTCTGATTAAGCGGGAAGCTGATTAACTGGGTTGGAAGGAGAGCATAGGGAAGACTGTTTACATGTTTACATGTAAACACAATGGAAGTGGAAGTGCCTCTGGAGCACTGCGATGGGTGTAACCAGATAAACCTAAGCTTCTTGTAGAAGGACAAAGTAGTGTTACCCAACAGAAGTAAGAATGTACATAGTCAGTGTTTTAAGATTTCATAAGGTGAATACACATATCAAGCATCAGGAAACACACCTGAAAACTAGCCAATATGATAGTTGCAATAGAGAATATAAAATCAACATGAAACTGAAGAATATAATAAGAAATTTTGTTATCCATTCTGTCCCTACGTAAATTTCTTGAAACACAGTGATATCAAAAATGGAGGTATGAATATGAATACTGATATTGAGGGTGAATAATTGTTTCATTGAATTGTTAAACATGTGGTGTGTGTGTATTTGTGTAAATAGTCTTACATGTCAATATTATTGTCCTCATGTTGCTAATCCATAAGGATAGCACTTTTTCCCCCTAAGAATCCATATGCTAAACTATAATGTGTACATCACATGCTTTGTTGGTGCCCTCGCCAGATAGATCAAGGGAACACAGTAAATTTCTAAAAAGTCCATTTTTCTTCCTCACAGTCATTAATTCCAACATGACATGGTCATGTCTCACCAAGGTTTCTGTCTCTGTAAGTCAACTGAACAAGGTTTCTTGCTTAACAAAGTCCATTATGATAGCTTATTATTTCCTCATCTTTATAAAAGTAAAATTTATCAGTAAGGAGAATCAGGAAATTTCTACTCAGAGATTTGTTGAGGGGGGAGGGGAGTGCAAGTTGGGAGTGAGGGTTGCCCACATTTGGTGAAACAAAGGGTTGACTCTTGGCAGTGTTCCAGGTAACATTCAGGGATTGTTCCCAGAGACCAAGGGATACTGGTATTGAACCCAGCCTTCTAAAACACATGCACTAGCCCTTTGATCTATTTCCCTAGCCTTACACACTGCTTTTGTAGATGTGACCCTTTGATAATTTTATTTACATGTCAATTTGTTTATTCAATTAGTCAACAAGTGATGTACATGTTATTTAATTCTGTAAATAGTGTAAGATGACAATATTATTGTCCTCATGTTGCTAATATGTAAGGATAACACTTTTTCCTAAGAATTTTGATTTCAATTGTAATAAGAATTTCAGGAAAGAGATAAAGATGCTATAAAAATATTAGATAGAAGTTCAGGTTATCTGATGGATATCAACTTATTTAGCAATGTATGAATTAGATAAGAGACCTAGAGTTGTAGAACTATAAAATTATAGACTATTGGTAGCTAAGAGAAGGAAGCAACATATACATTACTAATAAATAATAGTTCTGAGTGGCCCAGAAACAGGAGGGAGCATAAAATACCCCAGTATTGATAGACATCACATGTCTTTGTAACTTAGATAAATAGTTACAGAATAAGGCAGGGGAAATGTCTCAAAATCTAAGATATCATGGCATTACAAAAAAAAATTCAAACTGTGTGAAAGTACTCAGAATTAAATAGTAACTGAATGCTGTGTAAGAGTTTTAAGCAAGAATGTCTTGAATATATATATGTGTGTATATATATACATACATATATACATATATATATGTATTTGGATTTTGGGGGGAGCGGTTACACCCAGCAATGCACAGGGGTTACTCCTGGCTTTGCACTCAGAAATTATTCCTGGCAGTGCTCAAGTGACTATATGGGATGCTGGGAATCGAACCTGGGTCGGCCACATGCAAAGCAAATGTTCTACCCGCTGTACTATCGCTCCAGTCCCTTTAATATATTTATGTCAAAATATATTGTTTGGGTTATATATTGTGCAAAGAATATGTGAGAAAGCTAAACTAAACAGCTGTGAGGGACAAGAAGATAGATGCTAAAATAGAGACAGATTAGCAACAATAGACACCACTTCTATTTAGAGGACAGTTGGGATTATGGAGAAAATAGCTGCTATTAGCATGTGGGTAAGAAGAAATTAAGATATTACATCTGCTGATTTTGTGTTAGGTAGACTGAAAAGCTACTGATAGAAAAAAGAGGTAAAGAAACAGAGATGCGGCTGGGCAGAGAATCATCAACACACAGAAGGCACTTTCCTTGCATTTGTCCAACCCCTATTTGATTGCCAGTACCACTAGGAGTCATCCCTGAACAGAGTGAGAAGTAAAACCCCTGAGCCCTGATATGCATGATCCCAACACTTCACTGCAAAACAAAAAAAGATAAAAGTTAAGAAACAGAGAGAGATTAAAGTGTATTTTGAGACATTTTTATGTGTATCACACATACAAATACATTCTTAAAAATCTCTTTTTCTCCCTCTCACATCCCTATATTCCTCACCCCATTTTACACAAACATGCATGAGTTGCATGGGCCAGAATTCCACCAGCCCCAAAAGGTGGCCATCAACCCCCACCTGACATTCCCTTCCTTAGTTTTCTCAGCATGGAAGTTGATCCCCACCATCTGATTTCTCGGGGAGCTACAAACTCAGGTTGGGGTGAAGAATTGCTCTTTGTGGGAAAGGAAAGTCAGTCCCAGGCCTTACCCAGCATTACCTGGTTCTTGTCTCTCCTCTAAGAGAAAAATTTTAGGAGTAAATGAGCAGTGAAGTAAAACAGATTTTATCTGGAGGATTTTAGGAAGGGGAAGGAGGGAGAGAGAGAGGTGAGTGAGAGAGAGTAACATGCTCAAGAGAGAATGCTGGCTTCTCCAAAGGTGAAGAGAGCTCCTACACACACTCCAGCTAATGCTGAAAGCATGAAAATATACATCTTAAGAGGGAACATGTGGGAGGCACGTGTTTACCGGTTGCACATGTGCTCTGCCATGTGGGGAAAAGCAGCATATAGGCTTAAGCAGGATTTGCATGCCCCTCCCTTTGTTCAAGATGGCTTTTGTAGGGCTTCTTCAATTCACCCCCAAGTGGGGCTTTCTGACTTGGTAAGAGTCCACTGCTAGGGTTGTTCTTAAGTGGGAGAGTTGGGAGTGGTCATCTTTGAAACTCCTTTTCTTGATCTTTGTTCCCGCTGGATCTTCTCTCAGAGGGTGAATCCAGCATTCTCTGGTCTGGGCTAGCTGAGGGTTAATCAGATTAAAGAAAGGAATTTAGGGGTCTCCAGTGATTTCCTTCAGGTCTTTTCTGTGGGGAGGGGTCCAGCCTCCTCAGGGTCCGCTGCTGGAGGTCTTGCTTTCTGTATCCACAAGGTGGGTCAGATTTAGGACTGGTGGCTTTATTACTTTCCAGAAATTTCATCGTCATAATGGGAGGTTGGGGAAGGGCTTCTCTAATCTACCTGCTTATATCAGTTTCAAGAAATTTAATTAAAGATTTAAGTTAATTAAGTCCTTATTAAAATTTGGGGGGCCAGAGCGATAGTACAGTGGGTAGGGCATTTGCCTTGTATGAGGACAACCCGGGTTCAATCTCCAGCATTCCACATATTCTCCCAAGCACCAACAGAAGTAATTCCTGAGCTCAGAGCCAGGAGTAACTCCTGAGCATCCCTGGGTGTGACTCAAAAATAAATAAAAAAATAAAAGTCTTGATTAAAGTTTTTCATTTGGGGTTTATTTTTTTTATTAAAAATAAGTGCTGAGGTTACACTGTACAGGCATCACAGTTTACATCAAGTAGGTACCAAGTTACACGTAGGATCAACTTGGTGATTTGAATTTTAAGAAGAAATGTGTCAAGTATATTACTCACGGCTCTTAATAATTGTAAAGATGGTTTTTACGAAACTAATTCAAAGGTTCTCTGTCTGCTTCCTACTTACTATGCTCTAGTTTCCTTACATATCATTTTTGTGATCTATGTTATAAAACCTATGGCCATATATGTTTGCAGTGGCTTTCTCTATAGTGTCTAATCACAAAGAAACCACTCATTCCATTTTTATTTAATCACGAATATGTTTCCCACTATCCTACATCAGTTCAGTTTGAGGATTTCTCTTCAGGAAATTGGTAGGGTTGATTTGTATTTTTTAAGGGCTGTTTCCTCATAATTTTTATTTAAACAGCTTTTTAAAAGCTAACACTTCATTTGTCATCTAATCATCTGTCTAAGCTCACTAAATTTCTGTGAAATTTTTATTTGTTTATATCCTTTCAAATCTATTTGGGGGAGCAGTAGTAAGTATGCAGTCCATTGGTATAAATGATCATTCTTTTAGGTTCCTTTTTTCTTTGATTTTTTCCTCTTCTTTTCCTTTCAAGAAAATATACTGAGTGCCTATTATGTGTGAAATATTGTGTAATCACCAATATTATGAAAATAAGCAAAATTTGTTTTCATAAATCAGCAGCCTAGTCAGTAAGGAAGAGACACAAGAAAATAAATATGAACTTAGCTCCTGAAGATAAGCATTACTCAAATAAATAAATAGGGTGATATTATGGTGACTGGAAAGCTACTTTAGATTGCCTGGAAGGTGACATTTAAGATGATAATGAAATAATAGACCATATAAAACTGTGTGAAGGTCATGAGGGAGAACATTCCAGGCATAGGAGACAGATATGAGGAAGGCCTAAGGCAACCACAGCTGGGATTATGTAAAAAGGAGTAAAAGGACCAAAATGACTGAGTTTCAATGAGAGAAGAAGGATTGGTGAGAGATGAGATCAGAATAAAAAGAAACAGACACATGTAGACAGAGACGGAAACAGAGGGATACAGAGATAGATAGATAGATAGATAGAGAGAGAGAGAGAGAGAACTTTGTCAGTCAAGATATTAAGCATTTGTCCGAATAAAATGACATGCTCTGAAAAATATTTGAGTAGATAAATGGCAAGAATATCTGGTTTGTTTTGTGTGAGTCTCTGGAAGACAATTTGAACATGAGCTGACAGAGAACTGAAATTCAATAGATATTTATTTGAATAGATTTCTCCGCCTTTCTCCGAGAGACCGGCAAGCTACCAAGAGTATTTTGCTCACACGGCAAAGCCTGGCAAGCTACCCTTGATGTATCTGATATGGTAAACACAGTAATGATAAGTCTCACAATGGAGACGTTACTGGGCCTGCTTGAAAAAATCGATGAACAATGGGAGGACAGTGCTACAGTGCAGTTCATCTTTGACATAATTAATCCTTAAGTTTGAGTGGTAGTGGAAATTTAGAGGAATGAACTTGTTTATGAAATCTTTTAAGAGACTACTCATGAGACTCCATAGAGTGGCATGATGAGTGGAAGAAAGAGGATGCTAACCTTTAGTTCTTCTCTAATGGAGTAGAGGGCAGAACAGTTTTAGAAGAAAAACAAAACAAAACAAAACATTTTCAGGGAGGAGGCTTGCCTTGGAGATGAAAATTCTATGTCAAAAATAAGATTTGTAGCATTTGACTTTGCATTTTGTTTGGTTTTAGGACAACACCCAGAAGTGCTCAGTGCTTAGTCCTGGCTCTGAGCAGATAGGCCATTTCTGGCAGGCTCAGGGGACCATCTGGATTGCCAGGAATCAAACCCAGGTCAGCTGGGTGCAAAGCAAGCATCCTACCCACTATACTATCACTATGGCTCTATCCTGGCATTTTTTGGAGCTTGGTAGAGGGTTTCTACAATAAAAACCCTGTAGAAGTTTTGAGCATCATTTGAACATCACAGTCTATATTTTGAAGAAAGTCCTAGATAGAGTTGAAGTGTTTGTAGATGATTGTAGACAGGCAAATTAGAACTCAGACAGTAGATGAGGTTGCTCAGGACACTGAAGAGATGGGGTGGGCACCTAAGGAAGAGCCTAGAGCACAGCATTCTTTCAAAGATCTAGAAGAGTCATAGAAGCTGGAATATAGAGGCTAATGAGCTAAGAGAAGACACTGAATGAGAGGTCAGAGTGTCGCCTTAATGTAAGCTGAAGTTTTAAGGGCATTTCAAAGAAAAAGAACTTTCTTTCTTTCTTTCTTTCTTTCTTTCTTTCTTTCTTTCTTCCTTTCTGTCTTTCTGTCTTTCTGTCTTTCTGTCTTTCTTTCTTTCTCTTTCATTCTTCCTTTCTTTCTCTTCCTTCCTTCCTTCCTTCCTTCCTTCTTTCCTTCCTTTCTGTCTTTCTTTCTCTTTCATCCTTCCTTTCTTTCCCTCCCTTCCTTCCTTCCTTCCTTCCTTCCTTCCTTCCTTTCTTTCTTTCTTTCTTTCTTTCTTTCTTTCTTTCTTTCATTCATCAATTCACCATGAGATGCAGAGTTGCAAAGCTGTTCATGGCTGGGTTTCTGTCTTACAGTGTTCCAACACCCATCCCTCCACCAGGGTACATTTTCCACCAACAGTGTGTCCTGTTTTCCTCTGGCCACCCTTCCCTGAGCCTGGCTCTATGACTCTACGGAAGGTATTTTCCTTGTCTCTCTCTCCTTTGTCATAGTGGTTCCTTCTCTATTCCAAATGCCTTCTCGCCAGCACCTAAGCCAGGCTTCCAGCCATGGACCAATCCTCCTGGCCCTTGTTTCTACTATCCTTGGATATTAGTCTCCCCCATATTATGTTTTTCATATCCCACAAAGGAGTCCAATAATTCTATGTCTATCCATCTCATTCTGACCCATTTCATTCAGCATGATATACTCCACATTCATCCATTTATAAGCAAATTTCACAACTTCATTTTTCCTAATAACTGCATAATGTTACATTGTGTAGATGTGCCGTAATTTCTTTAATGACTTATCTATTCTCAGATAGGTTGTTTGCAGATTCTGGCTATTGTGAATAATGCTGCAATGAACATAGAAGTGCAGATAGCATTTCTGCTGTGTGCTCTTGGGTCCCCAGGGTATATTGCTAGAAGTGGTAGCGTTGGGTCATATGGAAGTTCAATTTCTAGATTCTTGTTGAATTTCCATATTGTTTTCCCAAAAGACTGAATCAGTCAGTATTCGCACCAACAATGAAAAAAAGTCCCAGAAAGGGAACTTTCAATAGTAGATCCAGCTGAGAGATCAAATATCGCAGAACAAATAAAAAAAAAGTAAAGAATTGGAAAAATAAGTGCATTACCCATGAGAAAAGGGTAATATCCTAAATATACAAATACATTTAGATAGATAGATAGATAGATAGATGATAGATAGATAGATAGATAGATAGATATGTATATACTTATCTAAGTTATATAAGGGCACAGTCATCAGAGCTGAGTAGTAGGGGAAAGTAATCAGTGGAATGAGTCTAATGGTTCTGCGCTCAAGTGAGTGTCTCAGTGTTTGGGGCACCACAGATCTAGAGGCTACCGAAGTCATAACTAGATGTTCCACGGAAGGGCCACAGAGTGATGGAACTCAGAGTCTCACACGTGCCAGACATGTGTTCCATTCTTAGAGCTGTACCCTGATCTACTTGGTTTCCATACTGATTAATACTATGGTCATTAGTTTTGAACCACGTCCAGAGATTATTCATGATTCTATGCTCAGGGATCATTCCTAGCCATTCTTTGGGACCATATGCAGTGCCGGAGTTTGAATTGCATAAGGTCCAATGCAGTTTAATTGAAACATATATGCTCATGGTTCTACAACTGGCAAGTCAAGCACATTACCCCCTGAACTATCTATCACTCCAAACACGCTTATTTTTTGATAGCAAAATTCTCATAATTTCTTCATTGGTACAACTTTTAAACTTGGTTCAATTTCTTTTATTCATTGAAATAAGCCACAAGATAATTATCAGTATAAGAAATTTTGGTCAGAATTGAAATTTCCTTTCCCAGTTCCTCCCATTTCTTTGATCTGTGACATGAGGTGAATCAAAAGAAATTCTGAATTTCAAAAAATGCTTGACACCTTAAAATGGATCGGACTTACCTACTTGGGTTTGACTGGAGAATAGCAGCATTTATGATGGTAAGATTTGGTGTCAGACAAATTCAGAATCAAGACCCATTTCTGACACTTATTGTCAGCCCTGGAGCTGAACTGTTCTTTCTCCGTTAGACGAGGTCCTCCATGTGAAATGAGGTCAATGAAATTTACCTCATAGGGCACCTGTGAAGATAAAATGAGATAATAAATGCTAAGCGCTTAACACTGTGCCTGGCACATGGTAAGTGGTTCATAAATGTCAGCAATGACCAATAAAAATGATGACTGTGGTTTCCAAACTGTCCAGTCAGAGGTGGAGATAATAAGATTCCATTCAGAAGGACATGAGGGTCCCGTGGGCTCTGGGAGAACAGGAGCCAACACAGGGAACAGCGCACAGGGATCCATATGGAAGAAAATAGGGCAAAACTGTAGGAATTCTGTTTGGTTCTAGTGTCCAGTCTCAGCAATGACACAGAGGCTTGAGTTTACCTCCAGTCCTCAGAACAAAGCTGGTTTGTAAAGCTGGTTAAAGCTCATTCATCCGCCGGTTACCAGCCCCTCCTGAGGACTTGTCTGCTCCCGGGGAGGGCCCTGCCTGCCGTATTAATAGGTCATGTCAGTGCTCTGGATTCTCTCACAACATGTCCCAGGCGCAGTTTTAATGCAGCCCTTTCTGTTCTCCCCCTATTCCTCTCCACATTGTCTAAGTGCTAATAATAATAATTCAATTTAATAACATCCATCCTCACAGAGTACTCAAGCCCATCCGGTCCTCAAGGACACCTAACCCTTCCCAGGCTCACCTCTCAGCTTCTTTATCACACTTGAAGCACATCATAAACTACATCTTCCCCAGACCTTGTCATAAAGGGTGAGGACGACAGTGCAGGATTGAAGTCAGTGAAAGACAACCTTGAACTGTTTTATCTCCTCTCCTCCCCCTTGCTTTTCCTCTTCTCATTGACCAGTACTTTTCCTTGAGAGCTAGAAAGACAATACACACACACATCACACACACACACACACACACACACACACACACACACACATACACGCATGCACACATACACGCACCACATGCACCAACTTAAACTCTTGTCCCTAAAGGGACTTCTGGAATGGTTCACTTTCTGTTTGGCAGTTGAAGCCCAGTCTAATATGAATAATACTCGGCATTGATAGCTGCTTCAACTGTCATTAATTTGCTAATAGAAATTGATTTTGATGATGCAGGTCAGGACGATGACCTCCAGTTTGTGGATAAAGAATTGTAACATGAAATGTTAAATGTCTTCTACACAGTGATACTGCCGAGAATAAGTCAGAGAAAGCACTGACTTATTTACTTGGTATCCAGCTCTCTTAAACTTTAGACTTTGAAATAAAGGAAAAGAAAAGTAAAAGATGAACATAATTTTAATAAAATATGCTTAGAAACACAAGCATTTACTCCCATAATAAATTCATTTATTCTCAGTTGACAGTTAATTTTAACAACATTGTATATTTTGCCACCTAGTACATTTTTAAAATGTTATAGCTAAAAATGTGTTTAAATACTAGTTGAAAATTATTAAATACAAATTATTTAACAGTTTTTGCTTTGTTAAATATTTATTTTCATAATTTGAATACTATTTTTTCCACAATATGATTGAGAAAGCTAAAATCCCAAGAGACTAGGTCATTTCAACAAGGTTACACAAAGGCTTAAGCAAAAAGACAGAATGTAACTTCAGTGTTTATTTTGTCCTCTTCTATACTTCTGGGGAAAAATATAATATTTACTGCATAAAATTGGTCTAAGATCAAGTGTGACTGTATAATAAATAGTTATAAAGAGATGAATATAAAAGACTTTAGTTTTGCATAAATTCCTAGATAGGGTGGTATAAATTATTATGGAATTAGCATTTAAGCAAAGATTAATTGATAATCAGGGAGATACTGACCAAACTGGGCATAGGAGAAATGACTAATGCAATCAGTGTACCTAATTACAACACAGCACTGAGGCCTTTGCTCTGAGACTACACATTTCCATTGATACCCACTCTCACATGCCTTTATATTTAACCAGGGTACAATCTGTAGCATTAGATTAATAGGCATTAGATTGCATTAGATTTAGTGTTGCCTTCTCTGAGCATCCATTTGCCTTATTATATCGTACAATTTTCCCACCCAGCATCACCAATGGAAAAAGAAATATGACCCTTCCAGCTTCTTGAAATAGGTAAAATCATAAGTAGTTTCATACTGGGAAGTAGCTACTGCGATACTCAATAGTTTCATATCTTTCCTTCTCAATGCACTGATCTATTAAAATTTTCTACCTCCAGAGATTTTTTTTCTTTGTGATTCACTCTTTACCATTATAGTTGATATTGAACAACACACATTGACAACTGTTGTTAAAAATGTTTTTCTGTCTTCATTGGAAACGAACATATTTTTGAAGCCTTAGAAGCAGGGAAAAACATTTATCCATCTACCTCCCGGTGGATGCTCTGGTCCTAAACTATGCAGCTAAAGTCCTCTTATCCCCTTTAAAGAATAAAATATTATTTCAAGTTGTGCAAAAATTTGTAGCTCTAGGTGAATTTTGGGGGAGAAATTGCCTTGATCTGAAGAGAGTTATCTTGTACAAATCCACAGCAGAGCATCTTATATCAAATGATCTCACCACAAAATTATACAAAATCCTAAAAACATTCTTATCATATGAGAGAATTCTGGAAGCTCATTGATCCTCAAGAGCTCTTACATAATTCTGTTAATATCTCTGTTTTATTTTAATCAGTTACCTTGATCCCTGGCCCATTACTTCATCTTTTCTTATTTTAAGAATAGTTTCTATAGAACTGGAATTGAACTATTCGGAGATGAGTTTTCCCTTAGTTCCTAGAGGATATGTCTGTTCCATAGTACAAGCTTTGTCTTAAAGTCCTGATTTACCTAAGAAGCTGCTTCCCATGATTTTTTAAAAAAATACAAGAGATTGTATTTGTACAAAAGTGTTAGCCAAAAGTGACCCCTTTACAGCAGAGAGGATGGTAGTGAACACATGATCTGGATTGTATCTATTGGTTCTTTCCTACTCCCTGCCACCCATATGTACCATACAAAGAGATGTGTGTATTTCCGTATTTGCTTAGTGATGATACCCTCTGAGGAGAAGTGTCATATGGGTCTCAAAAGATAGTATTGTGTATCTTACTTTCGTTGGTCTCAATAGATAAAAGTAGGAGGGCTCTACATTTGCTGTCAAGTTCAACATGTCATTTGAGAAATGTGTGCTTCCTATCATTCAAATGTTGGACTTTCCAATATTGGGCATTCTAGCTTATATAGAGAAATGTCTTCTAATGGGAATATCAAGGATACCATTACTTTAGGACTATAATCTCCTTGCCATTGTTTCATCTTCACTCTTCCAAGAGAGTGGATTCCTACTTGTATTTCAAGTAGGAATACAATGTAGGCTATGGACTCTGATCACAAGAGTTAATGCTGTGCTTAGCTACCCAGACAGAGAAGAATATGTTGGGTATCCATGCTATTCACATGGGAATAACTTGTTGCTAATTGCTCCCTTCCCTTTGTTGTTGAATTAACCTGGGGTTGCACACATGACTGGCTAGGGTACTAGTACAATTAGTATCATATTCACACACATTCTAGGGTATCACTCACACACATTCTCATCAGTGATTGCTGCTGTAGAGCCCACACAGGTAATTTCCAGGGTCTGCACTTTCTGCTCATGATGCTTAAACCGTTTTAGTTGCAGTGCTCACTTACGAGCTCTGTTTAGTTTTTGTGCTCATATTCCCCTGGCTGCAGTGCAGTGGGAAATAGCTTGTGCTATTGGGATCACAGAGTAGCCAGGCATGAAACAGAGTTTCCAGATCATAATCAGCACCTATGACAGTACCAGGGATTAAACTCATAACCTATTCTTGAGAAGAATGTCTACTAAATTCAAGACTGAGACGTAGTTTTAAGAACCAAAAGCTATCCTACATTCATAACCAATATCTACAAAAAAAATCACTGTCAGTTGTAGCCATAAGAACGGTGGTACCTGAACTGCCTCTGGGTGCCATTTAAGTTAATTAGCTGCCATGATCAAGAGACTCGAAGATGAATCTCCCAACCGAGTAGCTCGCTGCAGAGATGCCCAGACCTTGTGTCAATTTCACCCGGGTGCCTCAGACAGGAGCAGGCGGTTTCCCTTCCCCTGCCACATATGAATCCTGGCAGCCACAAACCTCCAGGATCCAATGACAAACCGAGGTACAGGGGATCAGTGACTGAAAACTCCAGACCTCAAAATATCAGGGACGGGTCACTCCTTCCTATCTCCCTGCCCATTCAGGGTCCTGGCTATCACACCCACGAACTGCCTCCGGGTGCCATTTAAGCCCATTAACAGCCATAATCCAGATTCACAAATGAATCTCAGTACTGAGGATCTCACTGCAGAGATATCTCCAGACCCCGATTATTTAAAATTTTAGATTTCTAGAATAGCAACATCTCATGCTATTCATAACAAGCAATACAAAATAAATTAGCATCTGCCTGTGGGGCATGCTTGAATGGTGGTTGGAAAATTCAAAATAAGAATAGTGGGAAGGTGTAATGGTGGTGGGATTGGTGTTGAAATACTGAATGTAATCAATTATTGTGAATGAGTTTATGAAAAATAAAATAAAATAAAATAAAAACTGTAGTAACTTAAACAACTTATTTCCAGGGTTAAACACCAAAGTGCCAGGCCTGAACCTAGGGCAGAGGTCCTTGGGCCCCATGATCCAGCTCATGTTCATCACAATGCTCTCTAATGCTTTCACAGGAAAAGAGACCTATTAGGAATCTGGAGTACTGATGGGGCCAAAAATATAGGACAGCAGGTAAGATGCTTGCCTTGCCTTGCAACTTGGTGTAAACTCAGAATGCCAAATGGTCCCCTTATCCTGACCAGGAATGACTGACCTATGAAAGCAGAGCCAGGAGTAAGCCCTAAGAATAGTCAGGTGTTCCCCAGAGTCAAACACAAACAAATCAAGAACCCTTGAGCATTTATTATACAATGCATATGTGAACATAGCAAGCAGTTAATCATGGTAAATTATAGAGGTTGCTGTCTTGCGCAAGCTCAGATTCTACCCTTTAAGACACAGAACACATTCCATTAGCTATTGAAATTGTTGACAGCCAACACAGCTTAAATGGTCTTTAAAAATTTGTCCCTTACAAAGAGACACTGTTCAGTGACATAGTGAATGACTGATGCAAGTTCCCCAATAGCCCCCAAATCACTCCCCAGTTAACTCAATACATACTGATCCTTTTCTCAAAATTTATTTTCAGAGAATTCCAGTCTCATTGGTCTTAGGTGGCTGTACCTGAGGAAGAAGGCTTGAATTAAAACAAAACAAATTAAAAGTAACACCTTTGCCCTACAAAAAGAAACTTTTAAATAGGAAGAGTTTTGAGGTGTTTCTCCTTCCCCAGAGAGAGAACTAGCTGGGAAGGGGGGTGCTCTAAGGAGGTCATTAAATTATATATACATTTGCTAATGTAAACATAATTCAAGATCTAACAGTAACTGCATGGTCTGAGAGTAGTCCAGAAACGCTAAAGTTCGAATCGACCGAGAGAACTATTAAATTCCAATTCATATTTCACAAAATCCACAGAAGATTTTCACGTACAACAACATTTGAAAATACCTTATCTAGAACAGTGTTCTTTAAATTTTCTGAACTGAGGTGGCCCAAGATTTCTCAGTGATAGAGTAACTGTCTTGAAAGTTTGAGACTACAAATTCTACTCACATTCTGAGTATATTTCTGGTGGCACTGATATTTGCAGTCCCTGGAACCACAAGCTGTTTGATTTCTAATGCATTGCAATCTAGTGTGTTCAAGTACTGGGGGGAAAAAAAGTATGTGCACTTCAACACACTGCAAATAAGTAGCACTGTGACCAAGTTTACCACCTCTGATCATCCCAACAACCACCAGAAAAACAGGAAGAGAATGGGAAAAAATTAATAATCAAGAATCTGAAAGGCTGGAGCAGTAGTATAGTGGGTAGGCTGTTTGCCTTGCATGTGGCCGAACCAGGCTCGATTCCCAGCATCCCATATGGTTCCTTGAGCATCGCCAGAAATAATCCTGAGTGAGAGCCAGGAGTAACCCCTGAGTATTGCCAGGTGTGACCCAAAAAGCAAAAAAAAAAAAAGAATTTAAGTTCCATATGCTAAAAAGTACATGATATTTAAATTGAAAATAAGTGATATTTTAAAATTATACTTATATCCATACTTGATTTTTATATTTCAATGATTTCAATGTATTTATTTTTTATTTTGTGTGTTTGTTTGGTTTTTGTTTTGGTTTGGGGGCCAAACTTGGCTATGCTCAGGGTCTGTGCTCAGGGATCAGTACTGACTGTGCTTAGAGGACCATACATGCTGTTCAGAGAGTGAACCCAGGTTGGAACATGCAAGACAAGTACCTTATACATTGTACTTTCTATCTTCTACTTTTTAAAAAAAATATTTACTCTTTACTATAGTATGTGTGGCAATACATAATTTTAAATATATTTAATAATTCTTTATGATAATATTGTATACATGAGGAGAAATGTAAATTGGGACAACCATTATGAAAAGTGTTATGGAACTTCATTGAGAAACAAAAGAAAGAGCTTTAATATGATTAACAATTCAATTTTTGCTATAGCTAACTGAAAATGTAAAAACATTTACACAAAATTTGCTTTCACACCAATGTTTTAGGGAGGCAGGTCTCATTCCTGATGGTACTCAGAGCTTATTCTTGGCTCTATGCTCAGAGTTCACTCCTGGAGGGGCTAACAGGCCATATAGGTTATTTGGGATTTTGCTCACATTAGCCATGTGCAAGGCAAGCACCTTACTTGCTGTTATCTGTCTTGTTCTTCACTCCAATGTGTATCAGAGGATTACTTAGAATAACTAAAATATGAAAGCACAAGAAGTGCCTCCTGCCAATATAGAATTGGATGAAAAGTAAGTGGGCACTTATATAATGGAATGCTATTCAGCTTTCAAGAGCTGAAACCTTGCCATATACAACAAAATAATAGGCACTGGAGGTAATAATTAAAATGAAATAAGTTAAAAGGGAAAAATGGATATTGGACCAAATTTACCAATTTGTGCAATAAAAAGATATAAAGTAGATGAACAGATGGAATAAATATGACAATATAAAACTATGCTTATCTAAGGAGAAGGGTTGGGCTGTGGGAAAATAAGACAAAGAGTTAAAAAGATAAATTACAAATAAGTATGAACTTTAATGTTTATAACACAGAATCATTAATTAAAATTCTCCATTTGAAAAATAAATTTGCTGTATTGTATCCATTGGTGTATGAATGCAATGAACATAGTTTAAAACAAGTTTTATATGATTATGCTATAATGAATATTAAAACATTTACAAATAATGAGACTAAGAAATTAAGAGTAAAATAGTCAGTTTAATTCGCATGGTCTCATTCTACCCTTTACAGTAGTTTTCTGTATAAACCCCATCTAGGATATGTGTAAATCTAACTTAGATAGTTGCTCTAGTGACAGACTCAGTTAAAGTCAAGCACATTAGATAAGATTTTAGGAAAGGAATTAATTGCTATCCCAGGATTAGCAAATTCAGGAATTTCTTTCTCTGTGTACTAGAAATGGGAAGAGAATTAGAATGGCCTATTTGGCATAGAGCAGTGAAAGAGGATAAAAATCCTGAATTTATCATAGATGCGAGTTAAAGAGAAAATGTCTGCATTATTCTCCACTCTGTGATTCCAGTCTAAGATGTTCACCAAATTTGTCCATTTTTTCACATGGGATGCTTGCTATTTGCAGGTATCTGATTGAATTTTCAGCAGCTGCTTAGCAGGTCATTTCACTTGTCAGGTAGATGGAGGTAATGAGAATTTATCAGCCCCCAGTTCAGATTCACAGCTGATCTGTCACCATGCATTTCTATAAATATTGCTCTTATTTACTCAGGATGCATTTTAAATTAACAAGATATTATATACATATACACATGTATGCACAAATATGGAAGTCACCTAATAACTATATCTCATACATATGCTTATATTTTAATGTATTTACAGAATACACATACATACATCTTACATGTATCTAAAATGTATAAATACGTAAATATGAAAAATACATATACATTGAATATCAAAAAGAGTTTTAACTCTATTTTTTCATTTTTTGGTCATACCAAGATGAACTAATATAGTGAAGTTGTGAGTACTGAATTGGTATCTTTAATGATAATTGCAATAACTCCAAGGCTCAGAAGGTTGGTATGGCATCTGTTCAAGACCCCTGGCATGGGAACTGAGCACCATTGTTCCACAAAAAAATAGAAAGAAAAGAAAACACCCTATAATTTCACTGAAAGCAGAAGGGCAGCAAAATGATATTGTTTAGAAAATGCTGAAAGTAATAGCCACTGTGTCAAGTGCCTTGTCAGCCTCTCTGACAGCAATGGAATGTTGCTTGGAATTTTTTTTTAAAGATTCTTTCTAAATGAAAGGCAGTTAATTTATTTGAATGATTTAGTAACAGGGGAAAGGGAAGCAAGATGCTTGGTTTTCCAATGAAGGAAATGATGCAAAAACTGACACCAATAATATTAATGATGTCTTATTATTGTGTGGTGGTCAAAGGACATTGTTTCAGAATGTCTGAACTGGTTGGTCTGGTAAGAAATTTCAGGTCAAATGTATCTTCAAACTCAATTATTTGTCATTATATTACAAATGTGTAAAAAGAGAAAAGTATGCCCATTCATAATGTCTGCTCAACTCATTCTTTGTCAACACTGCCTTCCTCAACGCCATACACAGATAATCGTAAAAATAGTATAAACCTACAAAAAGGAAGAGATCATAAGAATAGGGACATAAGAATAAAGCTAATATGTTGATGCAGACATACTCTGATGATAAAGACCAAACAAACAAAAAATCATCATGATTAAACTGCCTTTAACCACGGTATAAAAAGAAGCACTTGTGTGCCACTACAATTGGACTTACGTCCAATCAGAATTCTATAAATTAGGTCTCTGCTGCTATTTCTTTTTTCGTGGGGAGATTTAAAAAAATAATGGCAAACTATTCTATGGAATTACATGTGACCCATACTTATAATGGTTCAACTAAATATCTTTCAACTCTACAATTGTGTAAAAGCAATACACATTGAGTGGAAATTATGATTTGACTTTTAAATTTAGATCCTTTTCAGGACTATATATGTGGCATGATGCTGGGCAGTGTAGCAGCCATAGCTCTGAGTTAGCCACTCAATCAAGAGAATAAACAATCACTGTTCTACCAGACATGGTGTGGTTAATCTATTGGGGGAAATTATGTTTTGTGTTTTTGAGTTTCATCATGTTCACAAAATATGTATCAGTGTCTGAAATATTCAGCTCTTTATTATAAAATAAGCTTGGTCTATACGTTAAAATTTTGTAGATGTTCCTTAAATAATAATAATGATGAATCCAATTAAACTCATCTTAAGTTGAAGATACCATCTTCAAGAAGAAGCATCTTCTTGATGATATGAAAGTACTTCTGATACCTCAAGCCTTATAACCATCATATCTTTTCTTGTTCTACCTTAAACATGCCCATCTACATTAGCCTAAAGCTGGTCAAAATTATCTTAACAACAAGCTTGATTGCTTAGTTTCCAATTACTTCAAAGCCAGAAATCTAAAACCAAATCTCCTTCTGAAAATTCAAGGAGAATATTCTACTTTGTTTCTTTCAGTTTCTAATTGATTCTGGCAATTCATGGATTATCCTCATTTCTTTATTTTAATCTCTATTTAAACAATCAAATTGTTTCTTTTGGGATTTTTTTTGTTTGTTAATTTTGTCTGTGTCTTCTCTATCTTTAAGAAGACTGTTATTGGATTTAGGCACAGGGAGAAATTTTGTTATTAATTCTTTATCTGAAAATTTTTAATTGCATCTGAAAAAACCCTCTTTCAAAATCACATCATATTCAATGGTCTGGAATTTAGGAAGAGTACATATTATTTTAACTGTCACCAATATACTCACTGCACCATGGAATGAAGAGGAAAATGGAGAAGTAATGAATAAATGTTCATCCCACTTGGCAATCTTTGCATTGCCTAAAGTGCCAATTCTTAGTACCCTTAAATATACCCTTAAATATAGAGCAAGCAGGAAGCACCTTCCTTTTTCATAATTTAGGAATGTCTATGGAAGAATAAGATTTTAGAGACTGATATAGTTACACAGAATAACCTAGCAGAAGAAATTATCAAAGTGTTAATTAACTTTTCTGAATGTTTTGTTTTAAGAATGTTTTTAGGGTTTGATTTTATGGTTTGAGGCCATCAATCCTTGTTTGACCATGTTCTAATCACCTGAAATACTTCTTTTCCTACGCCTTACCTTTTCCTAGTATTTATGCTCAGTTATCACACCCCCACCCACTGTCATCATTGCTCCAGGCTAGATGTATGAAGTTCTTTTAATAATCTCTCTCTGTAGGTCATATCCTCTAATCCTTTTATCATTTTTGGATCCTCTCCAATTTATCAATGTCTCCTTCTAAAACAAGCAGCCAAAATGCTACAAGAGGTGTTTTGCACCTTGTTTTTAAACAGAGATAAGGGAGAGCCACAAAGCAGCCAGGGGATTTTCAGAAACACATTCTGGAATTAAATCACATGTATTATTAAGTCAGCGTTTTCCAGCGCTTTGTGTTAGAACTCCACTACTTGAACAATTGAATTAATTTCTTCCAAACATCAGGAGAAATTGAGAATATAATTCTGAATGGACTAGTAACACCTAAAAATAATAGCAACTGCCACATTACCATGTTCATCATAAATCTGCGTGTGTGCTTTTTTTTATCTGTTCGTACCTTAGTTAACTCATATTCTTTCAGCTGTGCAGACGTGAAAAAATAGGCAAAGATAAACTAGAAATTTTGCTTGTAATCTATACAAGTTTGTAGACTATTGAATTATGATGTTGGGAATCAATTCCTGGTTTGGTTGCCAAGTCTGTGGTCCATGATATTGCATCTCAGAAAATTAAATCACGGTTTAAAATCATCCCACACCACCCCCTTGCCAATGAAATACTAAGAATTCTACTTCATTTCAAGGATAGTTTGCTAAATATTCAGTTCACTGACTGGACTCAGCTATTTTATTTTCTCCAAAATGATTTGCTTGTCTAGATTTGGCCTTTGAATCAAGACTAACCTTTCTAAAGGGTCATTACCTTAAAAGGTCATTTAATCTATACCCATGCCTTGGGGGCGCCATTCAGGAAGGTAATTCCTCAGTGTCAATGAAGAGTTCTTGCAACTTTAACTCTGTCCTTACTCAAAAACTTTCCACAGGTTTGAAACAGATCTACTTATACAAAGTGTTTCAATTAGATCAACAAATATAGCTCAATCAGCTATTTTATTCTTATTGACCCAGGTTCTGCAAGCATTAGGAAGAAAACAAACAAACAAAAAAAGACATTAAATCTTCTGTTAAGAAACTTAGATTTATAGACTCATGGAAATATAGAAGAGATCTATTCAAAACAATTTTATGATCTGTAATTTGTGTAATAGACTTGAAGTATGTAAATGTGTTTAATCAGAAATACCTGAAAAAAAATGCAGCTTATAAACCACCTCAGGTCAACTAGATAATATGTTCAAAACTAGGGTTTCCAACTTGGTAGTTTAAAAAAAATTCAATGGACTGGAGAGATGGTTCACAGTGTTTGGGTTCATGCTTTGCATGTAGGAGGCCCAGGTTAAGTCCCTAGCACTACATGGTCCTTTGAGTACATTGGACATGGCCTGATATTTAAAAACATCTTCATATAATTATACTTATAAACCAAATTCATAGCTATGGATAATAGGTAGATGTGTGGTCAAAGAAAGGATTCGAGGTTGGTAATTACGAAGATACTTAATGTTTTCCAGTTTTCAAAACTATTTGCCACCAACTATTTTATTTGACATTTTTCAATAACATAAAGATGTTCTAAGGCAAAATTGTTGTAGTTAACTTGCATATAGAAATTCGAAAGCTTATGATACTAAATTACTATTAAATTCCTACCCTAGGACATGTAAGAATTAATTGGCTGACGAGCTGGAGTTCTAGCCTCTGAATACCTACTTGAGTCCTTCCCATACTAAACCAGTTAAACGTTATTGAAGAAAGATGCAAAATTATCTATCAAGAAATTTTAAAACACTGAATGTGTTTCCAGTTTGACTTGTCATCTGTTACCTGGCTCTTAATAAGTCACCTCAGTTTTTTAGGTCCCACAATGTTAATGATTTGTACTAGAAATCACACTATCCAGGTCAAATATTGGCTATGCCATAATAGCTAAGGAACCATTGTGAGCAAGTTACAACATGTCTTTTGCCTTAATTTCTTTATCTGGAAAGTGGACTATATTATGAAAAAAATAGACATGAAATATTTAGCATATATGTGAATGTTTATATATGCATATATACAGATAACTAGAACAGTTTCTAAAGAATACTGAATGCTTCCTAATTGCTAATTTAGGAAAATAATTCATGTAGAAAGGTTTCATAAAGCATATTTTGTTGTTTTTTACAAAACAAGGACTTTTTTAAATAGAGCCTTAGAGGACTAACACAGGGTTTAAGGTGCGTGCCTTGCATGTGACCACAGTCAGTTTGAATCCCTGGCACCATAGATGATTTTTAAGCACCACTAGGAATGTTCAGTGAGCACAAATCCAAAAGTAATCCCTGAACACTTTCTTGCATTTTTCATAAATAATAACAAAAGAAACTAAGATAGCAAGATCATGTATTTAAATCAGATGATCTAACAGTAATATTTTCTAATATTTAGAATACTAAATATGGTTAAATATATTTTTCTAACATTTAATGGGCACTTGATGTGTGCCAGACACTGTGCTAAATGTCTAACATGCATTATCCCCTTTAATCCTCAACACAGTCCCATGACCTGTGAACACATTTCAT